>NC_140604.1:29611642-30269142 GCF_057381915.1 Diplotaxodon limnothrissa | reverse complement strand
TTACTGTGTTTATAGAGGCAGTAGATACCTACATGGCAGCACCAAAAGAATGAACAATTGAATTTTTGCTGAAACTATCCCCTTAAAAAGTGCTCTCCAGTGCAAGTTTCAACAATGACTATTAAGAATAATACTATTTCACAATTATATTGTCTCTTTTGAATATATGAGGATTTTGTGTGCGATGAACCTAACTCAAATTGAATCTAGAAAAGAAGGTGTGATAAGCGTACCAGATACTCCTTGAACAGTAGGTCTGGATCTTCATTAAAGTAGATCACCAGGCTTTTAAGAGTATGCTCCCTCTTTATGTCGATGTCATCATACTAATGCAAGGGTGGAAAAAAAATGGTGAAAAAAATGGAATTGATTGATTGCATTTAATTGATGGGTTTATCATTAGTACCGACCAAACTACTGATCGCCATGATATCCTTGATCTTTTGGCCCTTTGCTCCTTTGCTCCCCTGAAAATTTTGCATCAGCTTGTCTGTTAAATTGTCCAGCTGAGCCAAGAACTTCGCCTGCAGGGGTTTTGTAGTGATCTGCAGGAACTCTGCATTCACCTGGAAATAAAACATACACAAATATAATAAACTAGAAGTTTAAATACAGACTGCTGAATCAACACACTGAAAGTTGCTAAACATTTGAACCATCAGTGAAGTTTGTCAAGACCTAAACTGTTTTTAGCTGAGTTTAGGAATATATCGCCACCTGTTGCTTTGGCATGTTCCTAGCAGCGTTTTCCTTCATTTTTGCGTTTACCTGTGGACGGGATTATTTTTTAAAACGAAAACGGAAAATCTCCGTTTTCAAAAATACCTGTGTAAGTGTGGACGTAGCCGAAATCTTTTATAATAATAAATAGGTTTGAACGTCATGGGAGTGCGCATTGTGCTGCCTGCAGTTACTCTTTCGGCCACATGGTTCGCTTTTGGTAGCACCCTCAGTAAACTATGTAGTGCTTTTAAAGACACCTCAAAACGATACTTTCTACTAGAAAATGGCATATAATAATAAACACAGAATACCACATTTTTAGATTATAAAAAGAAAACAGTAAGAAAGAAGTTAGCTATAGGACATCATCTTTCATTGAGCACAATGGCTAGCTGCTAATAAGCTAGCACACGCTCCGACTTAAAAGTTGGCAGCTACACAATTTCTCCTCTAAAACAAGGCACTTTTGAAAAGACCTGGCTATATTGTCAAAAAAAAAAAAAAAGTATTCAAGCAGAGAAGAGAATGGTAGCACCACCAAAAGTTCAAAAAACAACTGTTACAAGCTTCTATGATAAATAGCATTATAGATTTAGCTGATAAAGAAATACACAATTGGATATATGGAAAAATAATATGTTACCTTACCTGAAGGTGTAGTTTTATCCAAAAAGTACAGAGAGGCCAAGAGCAGCTGGATTCATTTAGGTGATCCTGAAAGAGCGCAAAATTTTCAAAGAAGGCGGACCGTTGTGTAACTCAGTAACTTTGTGTTCTTGTGACAAAGACTGCTTTGAGAGAAAATAATTTAGGTTCACCACACGAATAATAATTGCAGTAACGCTGGAGTGCTACATTTGCGTTGAATGAGATTAAAAATAATGTTTAAGCTTAAAGAGGGGCTTGAATTGATTTCTTTGAGTTTACAAATACTTAAGTGCAAAAATGTACTCCTCCTACCCCCAGTGCCCCAACAAACTCATTCATTTTGTGTTCAGAATCAGCCTCTGCTGGTTTTGAATAATTTTAGGTTTACACAAAGAAAATCAAATTAATTTGGTATTTTTTAATTGCATTTGTGAACAACTAACATAATAGGGCTGGGCGATATGACCCAAAATTCATATCTCGATATTTTTTAGCTGGATGGCGATATAAGATATATATCTCGATATATTTTTTTAAAGCCATAAAGAAAGAACAAAAAGAGAGTTCTTAGTCAAAGCTGTGTCCCAGATGTCACACAGGCACTTTTATTAACATAGAGCAGATGTACATAAAATTTACTCAAAAATAAATTATGAGCATTTATTAAATAATAATGCTCCATAAATAAAAGAAAACAATGTTGTTTTTGTGCATAACAAAAAGCTCACAATTGCGCAGTCAAAATGTAAACTAAAAGATGCTGAGCACAATAACAAAGACAGATTTCACAGCTGCTCTGTTCCCAACTTGTACTGCGTGACTGACAGCCTGGAGTTTGAAATCCGCTTCGCAACCACGTCTCTTAACAGGTGCCATTTATGGTCCTTATACACAGTAGGGTAATATTACGTTGAAGCACAGTACGTATCACTCCGCGAGGCTCAGCCGTAATGCTCCGACAATCCATCAAGCGGTGCAGCTCCGTAGCTTACCAAAGTCGTACTAAAAAAATTTTTGACAGATTGCTGAGCGCCGTGTTCCACATAAAATCGGTTCGCGGCCATCAAGCACAACCAGAATTCATACATAAGGCGCGCTGTCAACTTTTGAGAAAATGAAAGGATTTTAGAGGGGCTGCACGGCGTTAGCGTGGTTAGCTCGTTAGCATGGTTAGCTAGCTAACACGTTGACGCCGTCCAGCCCCACGCACGGGGCGATGCGCAGTAACTCGTTAACGGAGATTTGCCGTGTCCATCTTGTCGCTTCCTGCAGGTGAAGCGATGGGGGAGGAGGGGGAGTTGTGTTCAGTGAAGGAGAGGCGAGGCCGAGTAACGTTGCGTAAAGACGAAAGTGGACGAAAGAGAGGCAAACTTGTGGCTCCACAAGTATAATTATAACGTAACATAGACTATATCGATATAAAGGATATTGTCACATCTTATATCTCGTATAAAAATATATCGATATTTTTTAAAAACTCGATATATCGCCCAGCTCTATAACATAATTTGCATGTGTTCTTTGAAAGGAGGACCTGAATCTGTTTTTTGAGTGTAGATGACTTTTTCACATTGTTATTGCATGTATTTTGGACCGAAGTAAACATTTCAACTTTAGATTCTGTAGTGTAGACAGTAAGTCACTTTCCCTGAGACTGCAGGTACAGAGGTTAACGCACTGGGTGGCCAAGTCCTTGCAAGAAATATAACAATTCATGAATATTTTCAAGGCCTGACTAAGGTTGAAGAATGCTAATAGCATAGTCAATGGTTGTGGTCTGTTTTGTTCAATGCTACTTAAATTTGTAATGTATCCTACTGTCATAGACTGCATCGCGTCAAATTTGCAGATAGAGGGAAATCTGTGGTGTATTATTCTTCAATCATGTATTTACAACAGCCATAGAATTTGTACTTTGCTAATTATCAGTAGCTAATATATGAATACAGATAAAAAGAAAAAAAATACACAAAAAAAAAATACACAATTTAAAGTGGACCACCACTCTAATACTTCAAATATTTCATGGCATCATCTGCACTAATACACTATTCAATTTCTGCTATTTAAAAGAAGGTAGAATTTGTTAGTGGCGTTCACTTCAGAAGTACTTCCCTTACCTTGTTTTTGCAAGGTATTCATATGTCCACACTCTTGGCATGTCATATAACATTCCATCCCAGCACGTGAGTTATGGCTTTGTGCTTACTGTATGCAACATTACATCTCCATATGCTGTTCTGTGAAGTTGTGAGTTCAGTTATCTCCACCATCACAAGTATAATATGTCAGTGCTGTACACAGCCCAGCAGGAAGGCTCAGCTAACAGCTTTGCAAGGCACTGTAGTCTTCTCCCTTTCGGCATTTTAAATAGATAAATTATGATCACACTCTTCTGCAGTTGTCTGGCCGCCAGGCTTGACATATACACTGTAAAGACACTGGTTAATGAAGAATTGGTCTGTCACTGGAGTTGTGTTGGAAATAAGGCAGATCACTCCATCTCTCTCTCTCTCTCTCCCCCTCTCTCACTCTATCAGTCTTTCCTGTTGTTGTCTCAGTCTTCCTTCCTGTATACCCTTACTGCTCCATTGCACCTCCACCCATCATTCATCCCTGTGTTGCATTTTCTGATTGCATTATGTGTGTAAGGAATAAATGAAATTTTGATGTTGCAAATGCATCATACCGCTTCTTTCTAGCTTGCTGTCTCTCTCACACAAACACAAACACACACACACACACATGCACACACATGCAGACACACAGAGATACCCACAATGCATTGCGGTAGCTCGAGATGTGCATCTAACCATCTCTAATGAGCTTGCTTGTGTTCCTAGCTGTCGTTGTTTGTTTTTTTTTTAAGTAATTTGTGGTTGCCATAGAAATTTTCTCAGCTAAATGTGCTCATCATTATTTGGTGCTTAAATCTATCATTGCCAGTAGCTCAAAGGCTGGAAGGCAAATAAAGTTTGATTAATAAGTTTGATAAAACTTTTTTCAACAGAGTGTCTCTGTTGTTTCTGTTTGCAACTTTAATTATGTTTTATGGACCCCTAATGGTTATGTTTTCAAAATGGGAGGGCAAATTTTAAAGATACAACCATCCATGTTTGTCATATAAACAGATAAGTCACTGGTCATAAAGAGACCGCTAAAACCAGTGCGTGTGCAATTGCGTAAGTTGGCATGAGGTGGGCTGGCAAAGTCAGCTATTGTTCCCTTGTAAATGTATTTTAATGCAATAACACAACTTGCTCCATTGCTCCTGTAGCAGAAGATGCACAATGATTAAAAGAGTTTCCAAGGGGCTTATTTCTCTGCTTTTCTCTTTTGGGAGGGATCAGCTAGTCTTGAAAAGTCATGTCATCATATGGGAATTCCCTTTGAACCCATGACTGGATCGTGAATATTTTAGTAGTGGTAAGAGTTGAAACCTCATTTACTATTTTTTACTCTTTTTACTCCAGTTTTGGGGTGGAAGTGTCATATTGTCAGTGGGATATGCCCATGATAGTCGCTCTACCCTGTCTGGCCTAATTGTAACTGTCACTAGAGTTGTACTAAAAACGCAGTTTTCTGTCTCTCCCCCCTCTCAGATATCCCCCTTTTTTCCGAGCCATTCCTCATAATCATCCAGCTTCCATCAATCTTGAGTGTTTTGTCTTTGTCACTTATTGTTCCTGCTTTCTCTCTCCTCTCTTTCCTGACTTTCTCTTTATAAGTCCTTTCTTCTGTCTTCACCTGCCCAGCCTGTTATTTAACTTTTTAAACCTCCCTACTTTTATCTTTGTGTCCCATGACTACCTCCCACACTCTTGTCCCTCCCTGTGCTGCTCTCCATCTGTCTTATGTCTCTGTGGTGCACTTCTGCTTGAGTGGGCTGCCAGTAACTTGTCAGTCATCTGTCAGTTTTGTTCCTTCTTCCTTTTAACTTAACCTTATTTCTATTTATTCAGCTTTATTTGCATGATTTTGCCCAATGCTGTGGAAGGAGTTTTGCAAACTTTTCTGTTGCTTCAATGACCTTATCAGACCCTGCGTTCCTAACCATCCTCCACGGGTTTCTTTTTCATTTCTGCGCTCATATTTGGCACACACATCCTTTCCATTCTCCTTTCATCAGTCCTAGTGTGTTATGTTTTTATAGCTCCCTTTGTTATAATTTTCAGTGCCATACTCATTCTTTTTTCCCTCCCACCTTCTACCTACCACAGTACTTTTCTGTCATTTTCTTCTTCTCCTGCCTCCTTTGCACTTCCTCTCTCAGGTGGCATGACTTAGAACAACTTTACCCCTTCACCTCAATTGAGATACTGGGTGTAAAGGCTAAGACAACCTCCCTGTCACGGGAGATTTATTCCCTCACCTCTTGGAGCTCTTGATCAGGGTCTGTGTGCATCTGTAATCTGCCTCTGAAAGGTGAGGCATTCAACCCGCACCAGGCTGCTATGGCCTTCCTTGATGGCTGGCTGGAGACCAAGTCTGTCAACTCAGCATTAAACATTTAAAACTTGGTCTGTAGATCAGCTGATGCATAGTAATGGAGCGAACAGTCTTGGGTATGGAAACCACAAAGGGAAGCAGACGCGGCAAAGAGAGAACAAGAAAGAGTGAGGCAGCCACTGATAGAGAGAGAGACAGAGTGTTAGGGAGGAAGAAGAAATTCTCTTCATGCCATTTTCTTTGAAACAATGAGGGTGAAGACTAAGTAGTTACAGGGGGTGGAGGTGTATAAAGTATAGCCAATGCCCTCTGCTGCTGCTCTGGGCCAAGCCAATACTTTTCTGCTTGGTATGGACGAATATTTTGCCTGTTTATATCTCACTTGCCAAGAGTAGAACAGCTTAGTTTCAGTCTTGGCAAGTAGAACAGTTTTTTTCAAGTGATACCTATTTACAGTTTCCCGTGTGTTTACCTACAAAAAGGAGCAGAATCTTACCTTGAAAAACAGCAGGATGGTTAATAATCTTCATTTAATCCATATTACAATAAGTTGTTCCATTTTAAAGTAAGTAAGTCAAGCAAATAATATTACAATTAAAGACCCCAGAAAGGAAACATTACATTGAAAAAAGGCAATATGGTTGTTGGTGTTGCTTATAATTTGTTTATACTTAAATGCACATCTCAACATTTTAAATTAAATCGAAAGAAAACATTGTCTTACATCCTGTAGGTGGGTTAAAGTATGTCTTCCCACAATTCTGCATCCTTCTTAGTGGTGGGCAGCTCTGATTATGTTAATTAGTCATCAGTGCTGCCCACCACTAAGAATTTAAATAAATTATCAACACTACTGCTGTAGTACCACACAGCTGACTCTCAGGTCCATGTTCTGGTTAACAGGTACGACTGCAACCTAAGCATTTTCTCCCATTTAATTGGCATTTTGCATATCATGCAAAATAACGTTGCCTTTTAGCCAGCTGGCATACTTCACTGATGAACCAGCTGTAATTAGAGGCCTGTCACTGATCAGTTAATGATAATTAACTCTAACCTAGAATTTTCACTGGCATTTGCTCATTGAAACAGCCAATTATGGCACATTGAGGGAGTACAGCCATCAATACTATACCGATGCACATGTGCATGCACGTGCACACACTCATGCATGCAGTGTGCAGGACATTTTTTAGCTGTGTTGGCAACTTTTCATTGATATTGTTTATCCTAAAATAAGATAAAGTCTTTTTTCCAGTGGATATGTCTCTCATCCCGTGGTATTTCTACACTTCTCTGTTTCTGTTGGTTTTCCTCTTGCATCAATAAGCATGTAATATTGTTACATACAGACAGGGTAAAAAAGATTTTATAAAATCAGATCATTGCATTGACACAAGTGTCGTAGGAATAATTTGAGGGACACCGCAACAGAAAAAAGGGAAAATCTTTATGAGACTAGCAGAGAAAGATAAAAAAGCAACAGAGGAGTTAGAACAGAATGGAGTAAAATATTCAGGGGGATGACGCTTTGAGAAGGCTTAGAGAAGGACACTGTAAAGCTTGTTGTGAAGTCTGATGTAATGAGAGATGGCAGTGCACAGACGATGGGGGGAAAAGAAGAGAGTAAGGAAATCAGGAGAAGGAAACAAGAGAAGAACGACAGAGTGTGACTCAGAAACAGAGACAGAAAGATGGGATGGACTTACCGGCTGAGTGTTTGCCCTGTGGGCCACGCTGGCCACAGGTAAGCCAGGAGACAGCACACTGTGTCACTCTACATTTTGTCAGCTGCATGGCAAGTTATTTCTGGAAGATGTGGGCTTCAACCCTAATGGCTTGGGCTTATTTTGTTTCTGTGTGTGTTTGTAAAGCGTGCATCACAGCACTCAGCCTCCCACAATGCCCTGTTGAAATACATCACTATCTCCCAGAAGGCACTGCTGACATTTCTTTGTCTTTCAATCCTCATTATTGGATTTGTTGGGAAAAAATGTTGCATGCATACATTTGTGTCCAGCAGGGATGAGGCTGGTATCTGTATGTGGAAGAAAAAGAATATGTTGCATGTCATCTTCTTCTCTTCTCTGTTACACTCTGATGAAGCCTCTAACATTTATGGCTCGCATACTTTCCCAAGAGCCCTGGCTAACATGCAGATACACACATGGTGATTCCCTAGTTCTTTCTTCCACACAGTAATGCAGGCAGACACACTTAGACACACACTTTCTTGCACCGTCTACAAGGCTTAGCCTCATTGTTTACATATGGATACTCTTCAACTCAAACTGTGGGGGTAAACCTTTCCAGGGACTCCAGCTCATCTGCCGCAGGAAAGCAACATCTGGACCAAGAATATTTTATCGTGCTATAATTGGCCGCACAAAAACAGTGGAAGCCTTTTGTTTAGAGAACTAATAGCAGTCCAAAGGGATTTTTTTTTACTGTTGGTGAGTAAAGATAAGGAAATTAATTGGGTAATACAAGTCGAAGGATTCGATGAATGAATGAAAAGAAGTTTGGTTGGTCACAAGGGAAAAGTGGAAGTATCAGAGCAAGGAGCTCAGAACATGAGGTAGAAAGAAAGGACACAAAACTGCATTTGTTAAGAAACATTACTGTTTGAGTAGTAGATGAAATGTAAAAGAGCCAGGTATGAATTAAAGAAAAAAGATAAGTTTCATAATATCATGCTTGCCATATTTAAAGTGAATGGATAAATAATTACAGTCAAAATAGGAAACTAAAGCAATTAGGTCTCTCAAACCATGATGATACAAAACACAAGATTCATACAAAAGAAGTGGGAAAGAATTTTACCTGGGCATAGTTGTATCATTTGTGCTAACATTCAGATTCATCCCCAGTTGGGTTTGTTTTCTCTCAACTCTGCTACCAAATGCTAAAAGCTAAAGTGCTTTCCATCCATCCTCAATTAGATAACTGGGGCCATAAAAGGGTCCTCTTGGCACCTAACACCACCTAAGATGGAATTAGGAGCATAACAGGAAAAGAGAAAGCGTGTGATTGTGAGTAATCACATCAGTGAATCCCTTAATCAGCTTTTGGCCTTCAGTAGGTGTGCTATATCTGGGTTCCCACCACCACTGTAATTTTAAATTTAACATGAAAACATATTGAAGGGCCAACTGTAGTTATACAAGTTGAATTACAATATTTATGTTAAATATCACTTTAATGTCATTTTATCCAAAGCAAGCATGTGTATGATGCATAAAAGTATGGAGATTTTGATATTAATGTTGATATTAAAAATGCTGATAATGATAATGATAAGGTGCACTCCTCTCGTCTTGTATTATAAGAATGACTTGAATTATGTGCAGATTCTGTTTAAACGAGGTCTGACATTTACACCAAATTGGTATATAGTACATACAAGCACACACACAATAAAGCTGAGTCATCTTGCAGCCCTCTTCAGGATACAGCCTGTACTTCCACACAACTCACAGTGACATTTCAATAAACCTATCACGAGCTTCACTCCAACTATCTTCACCCATTCCCTATATCAGCTGCATAGGTTTGCAAAGCAATAATCCAGCACGGTGCACCAGAGTCAACCATCCATTCAAAATAAAACTGATTTATTGCATTGCCTTTTGTTTTGTTATTATTTTTGCATTTCAGCTGTAGTGATCCTGAATGTCATTTATTGGCTCGTGGATGTTATACTGTGTTTACAGAAATGACATTTATAAAGAATAATAAGGAAAGAAGAGAAATTGGGGGAAAAAACTATCATGGGTGATCCTAACACATCTAGCTTTCAGTGCACCTGTGCACAGGTTGTCAGGTCGTCATCTCTATCTGCCATCCACAAGCTCTGTGCCTTTTCATGTAAGGGCTGTGCCTGACAAGGTGCCCTTTATCAGGAATTAATGGACAACAATGAGATCAGAATTATCTGACACGCAGCAAAGGCATTTAGCTCTGGGCTGCAAACATGTGCAGCATGTTCACCACGTGAACTTGTGCTACACACAGTATCAGAGGCCACATTGTGTTTTGCATGGAAAGAAAGAAAATGTACCCAGTGGGCATTTAGTGCATCTGTGAAACCAGACACAGTGGAGCTAGTGGGCATGGCAAACATGAAACCTCTCTTTTGGGTTATTGACTCTATTGCTTTAACGATTGTGTGTGCAATTGGAATCTACTCATTCGCTCCCAGTTGCTGCCCCTGGCGTGCTGGGTGGAACAGAAGCGTTTTCTGACAAGGCGAGGCAGTGCAAAGGAGATGTAAGGATAGCGGAGGATGCTGACTTTGCAGGGACTCGTTCACATCACTGTAAAAGCTCCTTTTGTTTTTGTGCAAAAGAGGCTCTAAGTGTTTGGGTGTGAACTCATCATTTTTTTTAAATCTTGTATTTAATTTCATTGTTTTGGTGCTAACTCTGTGTGGTTTTAATTTCTCGTTCTTCAGATGACATCAGAATTGTCAGATTTTTCTTAAATCGGTGCAAACCTAGACTCACTCATTTTTATAATTACAACTATACAGTATTGTTCTCTTTTTAAGTCATTTTGTCTGTGGGTTTATCTCTGCAAGAATATCCATACACAGTAATGGTTATTTCATATGCCTTTCCACTATAGTAATTATTGGGCGTGTGTATGTAATTGTAAGCGTGTTTTTTTTTTTTCTGTGTCTAATTGTATGCACAGGAGTTTTCGCAGTGGGCTGTGCCTTAATTTTTAAATATTAATTATATTTCCCACAAACCACCCTTTCCCTATTCACAGCAGGATTAACTCGCTTTTGTCAATACCCACTCCTTCATGTTTTAATTTAGAAAGGATTTATGAAATTATATTTCTTCTCCTCACAGGCTGAACTGTTTGAACAAATTAGATTGCAAAGAGACTGCTGAAGAACCAGAACGTATGTAGTGGTTTTGTGGCTTACCTTCCCACAAGAGGATGGCTGTTAAAGATGTTTTGAATTTGTCATTTTCCTGTTGGCTTTTGACAGCAGAGGTCAATAATCTTATAAGCACTACGGCCCAGTCACAAAACATATGCAGTTTGACACTGTAATTTATTTATTTATTTTATTTTAAAAGATATTTATACACATTTAATTAGGCTTATTTGTAAGTGTAGACTTTTATGCCTTTGTTTATGAAATGTATTGTAAGAATAACACAATGCACCTCTGTCATCTCTCCAAGTTTTATGAATTTCTCTGAGAGAAATGTTTAACATTTAACTGAGGAGCAGAGAAATGGTTATGATTTGCATGATAATTTGTCCTGAACATGAACCATGTCTTTTTTTGGCCAGCTTGACTCATCTTCTGACCAAGAATAGCAAGTTTGTATGCTTTTTCATCTCTATATCCAAAAAAAAACATTCAGTCAACAGACCTAAACTGGTTCTTATTAGTGCTTTTCTGCTTTGACTGAGCACTCAAAGTGCTTTATACAACTTGCTTCACACACATATTCACACAAGCACTTTTTTCTATGCGAGTCTTTCTATCTAACATTCGCACTCCAATGAATGCACCGGCAAGCAACTTGGGGTTAGTATCTTGCCCAAGGATATTTGGCATGCAGACTGGAGCAGACGGGGATCGAACCACCAACCTTCCAATTAGTAGGTGACCTGCGCTACCACCTGACCTGACAGAATGTTTGGTTTTTTGGCTTCATTTCATTGTGTTTAATAAATAGGTTACTCCTTGAAAACTGTCAGGAGAGAAAAGTCTGGTTTCATAGGTCGACACGCAGGCAGCTCTCTGTCTTTTTTTTTAAACAGCTTACTGTAACATGAAAAGTTTGTTCAGCACTGCGAAGATGCTACCTGTGCATTTGTAAATGTGTGTGTCTGTGTGGGTGGGTACGTATGTGTTCTCCCCACCTCTCTGGTTGAAGCACTCAGCAGTCCCTCTCCACTAAAAGTGCTGAGTAAGAGGGATGGTGTCAGATGACAAATCTAAGGGACAAACTGCATCTAAAGCAGCATTCTTTATAGTCCGCCCTACACCCCACTCCACCCCCCCGACTGTCTCCCACCAGCTTTCTCTCCATCTTCTTTCCTCTTTGTCACTCAAATCCCCTGATGTCACCGTAATTTGTTGTACTCGGTGGAAAGCATTTTTGTAGCAGGCTACTCTTCTGCTCTGTTTCTCTTCTGTCCTTGCTTATCTCTCTGTTTGCTTCTTCTGAGAGGAATAGAGACAGACAGAAGCATCAAAGAAATGGCAGTGAGTCATCAGCCCCCCATGATTATTGGGAGAGCATTGCATTCTTTTACAAAAACTCAAACTCTTATCAGTGGGTGACCACATTAAAATGGAAACTAAAAAAGTTAATACACGCATGTGCCCACAAGAACACTCGCATACTACACATAATCATACACATAATTTCCACTGCCTGCTCAGTTATTGACCTCATCATTATCTCTATGCAGATTTTCCAGCTCAAGCCATTTCAGCTTAAATACTTATTTTATTGAATCATTTTCTGGTGCTGTGTGTTTGACACCTGGAGTGTAATGCAGTACAAGAAGTGAAGTGCTCAGACATTGCCAAAGTAAAGGAGGCTGAAACCTTAGCTGCTGTGAACAAATCCAAGTGTCAGGATTGGGCCAAGAGCTGCCCCTGAAAATGTATTTTTTTCCCATACTTTTTATGGATATATGAAAAGAGAGGGACTCTTTATGGTCTAGAAGGATGTGTTCATAGCCGACTTACTAATGGACACTGGGCACCACTTCAAGCCAGCAAGGTGAAGGAGGGGTACTGAGTAGTAACATTAAGGATGAGCAAGTCAAACCTATTCAGGTTAAAAATGTACTGAAAATCAGATCCCAAATCTACTGCCGGTTTCTGAAAGATGCCTCCTTCAAACATTAGTACAGGAAGTCGTGGTTGTAATTCCATATAAAACAACATTTGATGGTTGCTGCTTCAGCTGTACACTTTGTTACACTTGCTCTAAACATGAAGTATAAACAAGTAAGTCTGGGGAAATGCTCTTTTTAATTAATGTGCCAGTAATTCTGCACATGCTCCCATGAGAAAGACAAAACACACTTTTGCTTTGTAAAATATTCTGGTTAGAGGTTAATATTAGTTTTTTGTCTCTGACTAATAAAAAATAATTTTAAGGAAGACAATTAACCTGATAATTGTGACTGCTGTGTGTAAATTGCATGCACACACGTGCGGAGATTTGGAGTTTGGTCTTGTGACTGATGTGACATCAAGAACAAAGCGTTGATGAAAAAATCTGGACAGATATTTTATAAAGAATAGATCATAGTCAGACGTAGATCAAGGCTTATTAGGGAGACACTGTGAGTTAGAATGTGCTGAGACATAAACACACAGAGAGTCGTCTTTTTTGTCTGTTTACTTTGTGCCGCAGTTTGGAAAACTGGTTTTGTTTTCATAAAGCAGAACTTGGAAAACTGACAAGTTACATTATTAAACAATAAGAGGTTTCAATCTAAAATGAATTACATTCCTTTGCCCTCTCGCTGTCTCATTACGGCTTTTAGTCTGTATCACTCTCCTTTGTGCTGCCATTTTTTTTCAGCTCATCTGTGTACACAACCCCCCCTGCAGTCATCCACTGCAGTTTTCTTTCCCTCTTTTATACTTTTTTGAGTCATTCTCCCCCTGTTGTTTTCCTCTCCTCCTCCCATCAGTCCTTCCAAGGCTTCATTTTGCTCAGAGGGGGGCCGGGAGCCATCTTTCTACCTAATGATGCATTGCCATGAGGAGAAAAAATTTGACAGTTAACAACCTTTTCACTATCGTATCCCCCCCCCCCCCCCCCCCCCTCTCTCTCTCTCCCTCTCTCCCTCTTGGAAACATTGGGGCATTGATGCTTTAAATGCATCCCAAAGGAGTGAATTTTGATCTTGAAAGGGGGGGATATTACTTAGAAGCTTAACTGCAGGTCTTACATTCTTTTTTCATCTTCATTATACTCTCTGTTTTCTCTTCCCCTCTGTCATGGCTGGCTCAACACCATGCATTTTCAAAGCGGCTAATTTCACCTTTCAAGTTTAAACAATGCATATATTCTGAACTAGTTAGTCTGAATCTTGTCTTTGGACTGTTGCTTCACTTCAGTGACCTTAGTAATACCTCTGCAATAAGATTGGTATTGTTAAGATGAACTTGACTGGGACAGTAGTTTATGTTATCCTTTTGGCATTTCATGTGGCAGCAGCTTTTACATTGATACAGTTTTACATTTTTAGCTTGCGGTGATTGTGATTTTCCTGTTTCAGGTACATTTGTGGGGTTCGATTAAAACAAAATATCAACAGCAATCCTACACTAAAATTTAGGTCCTAATCAGTCCCTTTCCCCAAGTTTAAATTTTTATATTCACTGCTTTGAAAAAAGCAGCAATCACATTTACGAGTGCTTTGTTTTAGTGTTTCTGTTTGGTTAAGTTTTTATGGTTGTTAGGTGGCAAGATATCCAAGGCATCTAAAACAAAGTAGGGAAAAATAAAATATTAATATGTTGCTGAGCTGATTTGGAATAAAAGCAGAACAAATAACAAAAGCACATATTCGAGTACTGGTTTTCTATACTATACTATATTTATATACACTGTCTCAATGCCTACGGGTGAATGCATTTTGCCACTGGTTATTGTTTGTGTGTCTTTAATTTGCATGCAGCTATCATTTAGCTGAAGTCAACCTTCCACCCCACCCTTTCTCCCCACATTCACTGGCTATCTTGTTGTTTTACTCTCTCTTCCATTTTTCTCTCCCCATCTCTCTTTCTAATGAGACGACACGGCTGCAGTGTTCGTCTTCCACTCAGTGACAGCCTCTCTGTTGCCAATTAGTGGTAGAGTCGCCAGCTCACTGTTTGTCTTTAGAGATTACATCTCTGTTTGTGTGCACAACCCACAAATGAGACAGTTCGCTTAAAGGCCAAAGATCTAGTCAACAAATGTAATATACAGGGAAGTGTGATTTGTGTGTGTTTGTTTATTTAGTGTACATATTTATACATATACACTAGCCATCTAATCTATTAGGTACGTTCACTTTTACAAAGCTAAATCTGATTAATGGTTGTGGAGTGCATTACATTTAAAGGTGTCCACATTTCTTTTATGACAGAGCTGTGTTGGGTAATGAAGTGGTTGATTCTGAAAGGGTCATGGTGAAGACGCTGTTCGAATGACCCATACTTAGTTTGTCTTTGTGTAAACGTCTGCATATAGAAAACATTTCTTTACAGGTCTTCTCCAGTTCATGTTAATTAAATCTTATTCCAGTGTAAATCTCAGATGTCATTTTTGTGTGAAGTGTCTCCACTTGGATCAAAGTGTTTGTGTTAACAGATGAGAAGATGGGGGAAAAAAATTACATAAATATTCCAAAGAAAATAGCTTGGGGAAAATGATACAGCATTCAGAGTGAAGAGAAGTGTACAGTCATACAGGTTAATTTGGTTTAGCTCACCTCTGCCTCTGAAAAGGGCCCTATCCACGTCACTGTGTAAAGATGAGAGAACACTTATTTTCTGAACCAGAAGACATGTTTAAACATTAACTTGTATCCCTGCTTACAGCCACATTTAAAGAGAAATCCTCTGATCTCTCACTGTTATTATCGTGATCAATGTTTGGGTGTTCTGTAAGTACTTTAACCCCTGCAGGGCCTTTCAGGCTGCCAATACGAAATTATGGAAAAAAGAAAAGGACTTCAGATCGTATTTGAATAAATAATACGTGTACGAAAAATACTTAGCTCCCTAATAATGTTTCTCACGTCCCTCTTTTTTTTTTTTTTTTTAATTACCTGGGGTTTATTTTTTCTCTTCATTACACAGAATGTGTGTATATGCTTTTAAGTCTAATTGACCAGTTAGGTGGTAAATCCATTTCAGCAAAAGTTATGTGAGCGGGCTGAGAGAGGGACTGCAGAACTGTGGCAATATTGAGATTATGATCATATGTTACAATTATTCATTGATTTCAGTGACAAAAATGTTTCATAGCACTTCCATGTAAACATAACACTGCTTTCACATTCATTATGTGCTGCATTCCTCCTAATGTACAAATCTTTGTAGTAAAATAAAAGCTGTATTTAAAAAAGAAAACTCACCTAAATTCAATGAATTGTTTAAAAGATAAATCCAAAAGACAAATTAAAAGAATTACCCAAATTCAGCAAAAAAATAAAATCAACAAGGTTTTAGATAGAATAGAATAGATTGCCTTTATTGTCACTATACAGTTGTACAATGAGATACAGAGCATCTCCAACTCAGTGCAAACATGTGGGGTGCACAGCTCTGCAGCACTATATACATATGAACAGTATAAACAGAAAAATATATATAAATAAAAAAATAAATAACATTTTATTTATATAGCACCTTTCTAGACAGAATCACAAAGTGCTGCACATAAGATATATATAAAATGTACAAGGTGCTACATTAAAATTAATTATAACATCTACACAAACAAATCAGGTGTTTATTAACTTGGCCTAGGTAAATCTCCTTGAAGCAAAAGTCTCTCACCTTCTCACATTGGCTGTATCTGCAGGATGGATGTGAATAAAACTCAGAGCAAAGTACTCTGCGGCTCTGAGATCTCGCTCTATTTCCCCTCTGATGTTTTGCATACAGCAGACGTTTTGCTGCTTTGGAAAAATAATTGCGTGAGATGATAACATACCTTTTGTCCACCGTGTTGACCATTTTTCTGAAGCCTTCATTACTCACTGTGTTTATTGGACACTTATCTTTGACTCAGACTGAATGCAATTTTGTTGGTGATTTCAGTGCATCGTTGTGAGCCTGTACAGGATGTGCTGTACAGGCTCACCAGTGTGACAATTGTTTTTATGGCCTTTATGCATTTATTATACTGTATTTTGTAGTTTGTTTCCAGGCAGTTAAATAAGTTAGACGTGTTGCTTTGCAGCAAAGACAGAACAAAATTTTGCAACAATATATTTAGTGAAGTCTACTTAAATATCTTCTGAGAGTATCTCCTCACTTCAAATAACAACTGTCACTTCCTGCTGTTGAGCTTGTCTGATTTTATTTCAAAACCAGAGTAAATATCGTGATATTTAATTTGTTAGATTTAGAAATGTGCGAGGGCTACGGCAGTCAACTACAGATTTTTTGAGAGCCTCCTCACGTGGTAGCAAATGGCAATCTGTTCCAGTGTTGTGTCCCCGCAGAAAAATAACGCCTCTCATAGCAGTGAATCATCGCAGCTTTCGATTCACTGAAAACAAGCAGTTAATCTGATTCCCCCATTCAGTTTTTATAAAAGCCCCAAATTTCATGGTATTACTGATATTGACGCTGAGCCAGGGAAACACTGTGAGGTTGGGGAAAAAAGGTATTTTTCTGGCTAATTAATATAGTGTATTAAATTCAGAGACATATTCACTATTAGAACAGAAATGACAATAGATGGAGACATGAGGGTTAATAGTGTACACAGTGGTCTAATCCATATTGAAAATGTTCTAATAAATTATAATCTTTCATCACCTTTAGCATTTATTTTAGAGCAGTGTTGCAAATTAACAAACTAAACCATGATCAGATGAGATGTCCTCTTGACTTCATCATGGTAGAGGCAACGAGGGTCAAAGCCAACCTCAGGATAAATAAAGTCTCTTGATTCAGGGCAATGAAATGACCATATTTTACAAAATTGAACATTGATGTAAATTATAGAGTCAACGCTAACTGTAGTCAGCCCTACAGCCGACCTAATTCAGACATTGCTCGGTTTTACGTGCCTGTATCTGTTACCGCGACTGCATGCATCCAGACTTGTATCATATTGATAATGCTTTTTAAATGTTACAAGACCCAATATACAGTAATAACATTGCTGTCTGGACTTTTATGGAAAAGTAAGCAGCTTCATAAATGAACAAGCACTTTCAGACGCTGTCAGATTAATGGAAAGGAGTGTATGTCTGAAGAGATATATAGACAAGGTGGGCAAGAGAAACAGTAAATATGAAGTTGTGTACCCATTTGCCATCATCAAGTTGAATTTCTGTTTACATGTTACATTATGTGATTCACTGTCAGTGAAGTAACTGGCCGAGAAGCTTTTTTAGCCCATTTATCCATTATAGAAAGGAGTGCCAAAGAGCCTGTCAAGCTTGTCTCACCAGTTTAGGCTTCACAACTTTCATATCTGTCGTGCACCTACAGTGTAACAAACACTCACATATACCTGCTCATACATTTACTGATCAAATGCTTGTGTCGTTTTTGATAAATGAATACTGCCTTTAGCAGACTGCCAGAGTGGGGAACCCCTAGTACATAAATATACACATAGTATTGAAGTCCCCTGTCCACTATTCAGTATCAAGTGACATGTTTTCCTTTAAGATGCCCTCCTTCAGAAAATGGCCTAGGTTGTTTCTGCATGATCTTACTACATTTCATGGTATCATTGCATCATTGAATATAAACTGCCCCGTGAAGATGTTGTAGAACAAGCCTCCCAGAAAGCCTAGAGAATTGTGAAAGGTGTAGCACTGTTTGTTTTTTACAAGTAGTTTTTACACTTAACATAACCAAAGTGAATGTGAATACAAAAATAAACAGCAATTGTAAGTGAAACATACAAGTGTTCCTACATTAGATTTGTTGTGTATGTGTGCTTCCTAAACATGTATACAGAAATGGTTGTATACAAAAGAAAGATAAGATAAGAGTGCTAAATTATCAGGAGAGTGTGGTTAACTAGTTACGACCACAGACCAAATTCCAAGAAGAAGAATAAAATTAATTGTTTCACTAACCAAATCTGGACCACAGATTTCTTGGATGGGCTTTTAGTACAGGTAACCACGCAGTAAGCCACACTCTTTGTCATATTAATGCATGAGAAATGCTCCAAAAGGAACCAGCCCCACAAGCGTGAAGATGAGGGTTCTACTGCCGTCACTTTGAACTAGCTGAAGTGAAGTGTTGCAGACACACCTAGCACTAAAAGAGACCCTGGCCCTATTAATACAATCTTCAAACCATAATAAAATGTAATAATAAACACGTACTATAGGAACTGCACTTTTGTTACTTTCATGCTGGCTTCTCAGCTGAAAAGTTTGCTTGCTGCTTGCTCCTTGCACAAACCAATTTAATAGTTCTGTGTAAAAATAATGTATATGCAGTGTTATCTTTTTATGCTAATAGGTTTGTCATTGGCTAAAGTTCACCTTTCTCTTTTTCATCTCTCTATATCCATTACTTGTCAGCTGCTGGGTGGGTTTTTTTTTCCTGCAAGAGAGAAGCCTTTAGTTTATAGGCTGCAGATGCACTTTTGTCTGCAACATTGCCTGTCAGCAAACATTTCTATAATTCTTGCTTACTTGGACCTGGAATGTATTTTTTTTTTTTAATCATTTTAGCAGAATTTTGACTCCTTTAGACCTCGTTTTAAAAAGCTTCCCCGAGTGAATGCATGTATTGTTGGTTCAACAGCTCTGTGTGTATGTGGGTATTTGTCTACCTAGGTCTGAGTGAGCATGCAAAGGTTTGCACTAGCTAATCTATCAAAACAAGTGTTTGTGATTGCCAGTGGATGAATGACCTTTGGGGCCTTCCTCGAGTCCCCTGTCACATCATGCGGTGGAGATAGAGGACACAAGGGGAAAGAGCTGACAGAGAAGGCAGGGAAGACTTGTTCTGGGTGAATAACCGTGTTTTTTTTAATCCATTGTTCATGGACGACTTTTGCTGAGCACGCTTGCTCTTTTTTAGAATCACCCTGCTTCATATTCATGCATCTGCACAGTCTCACCTGGCAGCTTCTCAGTACAGCCATAGTCTACTGTTATACTTTATTTCAATGAGCTGCTCCATTGGAGCCAAAAGAGGGAGAGCGCACTGCTCAAGGGCACAATGCCAGTAAGTGTTGAGAGATGGAGAGTGTTTACACATTTATTTTACATGCCCAGAATTCCCCAGCTGGTCTGTAAAATTCAGATTTGCTGCCTTCTGGTCAAAAGCCATTTTTCTAATCTTTAGGCTGCCACTAACCATAGATGAGTGAATACATTTTGTCTTTGGAATATAATAGTATACAACCATTTTACATATTTGCCCACATTAAGCTTGCACATTAACTCAAAGTCCCAAAGAACATATGCTATAATTTATATCAGTAATCGTATATCAAAATGGTGAGGGACAACACCATTGCTGTGCTCTTATTTAGCTTCTCTGTGAAAGTGTGCAGTATATGAGCATAAGAATATGATGAATCCAGATTTTGTTTTGTGTTTTTTCTGACAACATGCTAGCGGTGAATCATCAGTGCATTTAGGAAACAATATTATGCTCCCAAATGAGGAACCCCTGGGTTTGTAGACACCTGTTTACTGGGTGTGCCGTAAGTATGTGTGAGTTTGCACCCACCCACACACCCTCTCTCTCTCACGCTCTTTATGAACACATGCACTCACTCACACACACTCCAATGGCATTTAGGCAGTGACATTTTCCAAGTGACATTTTGTCTGTAGCCAAACCCATACTCACCGAGCATGAATCCACTCGTGCTGTCTTCTAACTTTGAGCCAGCAGACCAAAACTTACACATACGTGACGTTACCATCGCCACATGCGTACGCGCAGCTAACTGAGTTGGGTTTTAAGAACTGGCAATGAACACGGATTTTAAAGAAAAACACGATAAAAAGTACAATAAAATAAAAATAAAAGTTAAACCTCAGTTTGAACTTTTTTGTTAAAGTAAGAAAATGATAATTTTTGTGTGCGTCTGTCTGCACAGGATGTGCTATCCAAGTTCTTTAGGGTTGATGCACACATATCACAACCCTATGCACTTGTTTGCATATACAATGAAAAGAGACAGACGTACTGGAACAGATAAGAGAGAGTGCAACAGAGTAGCAGTAAGCAAGAGAGCAAAACTGGAGACTTAGAGAGAGATGATTTCATTTTACCCACTGAGCCCTTAAATAATTTAACGAGAGAGAGATCTGTCAGGGTGTTGGTGTGTTTGTGTGCTGAATATTTATAATCCATATAAAACTGTTATGGGCCAGCTGTTGGCAGTCATACGTCTCAGGTGTGTGCAGTTTTTTTAACATTTGAATTCTAAATCCAAACACCTATAGATCTCTCCTCTGGTCATCACCAGTGGTTTACTATATCAGTACTCTGAGGAAGATTTGCATCATATTTTCACTGTTTTTTGCCAGGTGCTCACCTCATGGATGGCATATTTTCCGTTCCCTAGTAATGCAGCTTTTTTTGTTTGAGTGTCTTTCAAGCAGTTTTCCTGATTTTCTCTCTGCCTAGGCTGGAGATATTTCATTATTGTGCTCATTTTTACCACACAACTGAGATTTGCAAGACTCGCAATGAAAGTTTGAGAACTAAAAATATCAGAAAGTAAGAATGTGCTGTGAGGTGGTAATGAAGTTTTCTGTGACACTTTGCAAAGGTCACGTTGTTCTTTGTGAATGAATACCACACTGATAACTCAAACTATAATTACTCCACATATTGATGTCATGTTGCGTCAACTAACACATTTAAGTAAACAGATGTAGAAAAGCAGACAAAATAGAGAAAGCATTTGGCAGTGTGATAAGCTACTTATAGATAGTTAGAGGCTGAAAGGATTTTTTGCCAAAAGTTGCTGTCTGCTGCCTCCTTAGGAAAACACTGCTATGATAATGAGTCATAAAATTCAGATGGTAATAATTGGCTCCAAATCTGTCCACACCAGGGACAGTTCAGTATTTCCAGACACTGCTGACTGTAAACCCAAACTAGAAAACAGGAAATTCAAAGAATATCAGCAGACAAACCCCAAACTCACTGCACTAACAACAGAAGTACTTGTACTGTGTTTGTGAAGTGTAAAGAATTCGAAAATGTTTTAAAAATAATACTGCACTTCATGTCTTTAAATCACTCATTACTGTTGTTATATTAGATACTGGTGTTACTCATTTTTACTGGCTTACATGGGTAATCTTGCTTTAGCCAAAAAGTAAGATCTGCCCTGTTTCCAGTGAAGCAACTTCGGTACTTACTGTCATTGAGGCTTTCGTCACCCTGTCCTTTTGGGACATTATGCCTCTTTTCGAGTGAGCTCAGCTATGAACATTGGAGAAACAAGATGGCAATTTAGTCTTGGAGAAACGCTTGTATTTGCACAAGTTGTGATGTCCTGTTGGAATAGGGTGTTACTTGAAATCAAATGCACAGGACAAAACTAGAAAGATTATTCAGATGCAAAGATTACCTCACACTAATTACCTTATCAGTGTGGGTAATATATGTTACATATTCATTCGTGGCATGCATTTTGTTGATTCTAACAAAATTTTTTTTTTTTTTTTTTTTTTTTTACAAATTTCTCAAAATTATATGTTTGCAGGATTTGCATGTATTTATCAGCTAACACCTTTACTTTATAATCTGTAGTTTTGTAATTTTAGTACGAAGAGATTTCGGGTCTTTCGTTCATGCTGTTTTCAGATTATTGGATCTTATCTTGATAATCAGATCTTTGGAAATGTCAAAAAAGTATAAAGATGGGTTTTCTTTTTTTGTAATAGCATTCAGCTATTTGATTTGTTACTACTACTACTACTACTATTATTATTATTTTTATCATCATTATCATTATTGTTGTTGTTGCTGCTGCTGCAGTAGGGATACCTCCTTTAATTGTGCCTATTTGTCTTTTAGGGAACTGCTTAGTGTTATCGGTACTTGTGTGCTGTCTAGTGCATTACTGTTATACCCATAATCACATAATCACAGAGCACCCCTGAGGTATTGCTGCTAATGTGAATAAAATTTAGTTTGAAGCAGGCTGATACCGAAAAGGCCAGTCATCAATGTGTTAGGAAGAATGTAGCGTCCCCAGTGTACAACAAAGATGAATCATGTGTTATGGAAAAAGAATAGGTGTTAATGAGTAAAGTCGATGCAGAATGAAGCCAGGCTGAGCTGTGTGATTTCTTTTTTTTTTTTTTTTTGCCGAGTTTTCACCTGTGTTTACCCCTAGGGCCATGTACTCACCAACGCTAAGATACACACACACCAACACAGACCCCACGATGTCTGTGTTTTTCCATATATTCCTAACACTGCTGTTATCTTTATATAATAAATATTCTTTATTATATACATTCCATTGAAAAATAAGATAATAAAAGTAGTAAACTGTGAAATTATTGTTTGTGGATAATTTTACATTTCACAGCTATTATTTATTAAGGGGCGATCGTGGCTCAAGAGCTGGGAGTTCGCCTTATCAACGGAATGTTGCCGGTTCGAGCCCCGGCTCGGACAGTCTCGGTCGTTGTGTCCTTGGGCAAGACACTTCACCTACCACCTGCTGGTGTTGGCCAGAAGGGCCAATGGTGTGATATGGCAGCCTCGCTTCTGTTGTGGCTACAACTGTAGCTTGCCTCCACCAGTGTGTGAATGGGTGGATGACTGGGTGTGTAAAGCGCTTTGGGGTCCCTAGGCGGGACAAGCTATACAAATACAGGCCATTTACCATTATTATCATTGCCCATTATAAGTATTTATTTACATAGTTATTTATGTGGTTTTGTACTTACACCAATTTTCTGTCCCTAAAAGGAACTTTTTACAAAAATGTAACCACTAAGATTTTGTTATTTTGTTATAAGTAGTAATGTTAGCTGGTTACTTACTTAGAAAGGCATAAACACAATGTACTGATATTTGAAATTGAGGATTTTGGCTTTTTTTTTCTTTCTTTTTTTTGCAGCTAATCCTTTTTATTTACACAAGCAGTCGTTCTCATTCAAACACAGACAGACACACACACACTCAGACACACACACACAGTACGCCCCCATGCCAGGTAAGAATAAATACTTTTGTAAAGACAAAATCCAATAAGCAAATTTTTGAGGAAGGGTCATTAACGTAAGCAGGCCCTTTCCAGTAATCTGTTTTCCTGCCTTCACTTTTCTTCTCCCTGCGGACACATGTACATTAGCAGGAGTGGATCAGGTATCTCTCCCGTGGCTCTCATCCCTTAGAGCTGATCAGCAGAGATCTGTCTTTATTCCTTACTCTCTCCTTTCTCTCTCTTCCCTCTCCTCCAGTCCTTGCTTCCTCTTTGCGTCCCTTCTCCTGACTTGCACACGCGCACTCATTAAAGTGATAGACAAGACAAGCATAGGAAGGAGTGAGGCAGAAATGAATCTCAGCTAAAACTGAACCAAATGTAGGCTGCGTGAGCCTCAAGTTTATGTAGCCTAGGTTTGGTTTATAGAGGAGTAACAAGCCTGATTTTGACTGTGTGGAGAATTTTAATGTGTATGAGAGTGACAGAAAAGAGGAGAGTGACCTTTTACAAACTCCTCTTCACTCCTTCTCTTTCCTTCATCCCACTCAGCTCATCTGAGATTTTCCATACCTCTTTGCTGATTGAGGAAGAGGAGTAAAAGAACAAGAGAGAGATGGAAAGTTACTGCTCAAGTAGAAGGTCATAGTTCTATTTAATTGCCTTTTGTCTCCTATCCAAAAACAGCACAGTTAATATCTGGCCACAGGCCACTTATAATGATTGGGTCTTATCTCTAGGCAAATTGTTCTGTCCTTGTCACTTATGCAGAAGATCTTCTGAATTCACGCAGCAAAGCTGTTAAGTGCTAAAGTTGGGTCTTCTTATTAGCTGTTTTTCTTCTCCTCTCTGTAGTTTTTTAGTATTTTTAGTTTTTGAAAAAGCTTGCACGTAGAGCTGCTATTTGATAATGTGACAGTGTCTACACCCCTGTGGGGGATGTTCTTTTCTCTCACCCTTCCCCGCAGAGAGGTCAGGGACACATCTGCACATTGTCTCTCGATGTATAAGAGTTTCATGTCTTGGATTTTATATGAACATATGCATACATGTACACACAGCGCATATCTGTGTGTACATGAATTTGTATGTCCAATAAGTCCACAAAAACAACAACATCTGAGAAATTAATCCTGGGTTAGTGAGACTGGATGCCAACGTGTTTATACTGGTCTGTTTCTATCTCTCCATTGGTGTGTTAGTATGCAGGAATCAATTTGAAGTAATTATGTTGTAAATAAATACAAATTAAATGAAGTAAGAAGTAAAGCGAAGTAAATGTTGCTCAAAAAGAAACTTGAAAACTGGGTGTTTACCTCCAGGTGGTGCTAAATTGTTTCCTCTGTCTGATCTTGACTTTGGCACCCAGGGGGCACTGCAAAACACTGTCAGACCTGTCCACTGGGGAAAAAAACCCCTCAAAAACAGTTCCAGAAAAGATATTTTTCTGTGACCCTGCAGTTCCTTGAGAGGAACTTATTTGACGCACACAGTTTGTGTAGTTGCTGAAACTCTTCATCCAGTTAAGTTTGATAAAACACTTGCAGACAAAGTATATTCAGGTCATACACAGTATTATTATAAAAAAGGAAGCTTCTGCTGTTTACTGGATGTTGGTGATGAACATCTGCATCTGCACTAAAAACTATATTTATACACAGTATATATGCTTTAGTTTTCTGTAAATACACTTATGACTATCGCCCACCCCTTCCACCGTCTGCTTTCTGTGGGCGACTAAATGAAGGTGCAGACATTTCTCTGAGAGTAGTTCAGGTATGCGAAAGGGCAGGAGCTGCATGTAGGAGGAGCCAGGGCCTAATTTATAATGTCGAAGGTGTGGAGGGGTCTGTACTGTTACCATAGAGACCTTTGTGGCTGACTGCAGCTGCTGATTTGTGTCGCCTCTTTGTTCTTGAGGGGGATGCGATGGCTCACATGCACAAAGCTTACACAGTATAGTGTCATTTTACATCTTTTGCATTTTGACAGGCATATTCAGAGAAAGCATAAGGAGAACCAAAACATAGCATCTGATCATTTTTGGATCTGGTGAGCTGGGGTCCAGGAGGTAATGTCCATCATACAAAATAAAATGTTTAGTATGTTTCTTTGGACTTAAGCAAGAGAAATCAGATGATGAAGTTTGAATGTTCATCATATAAATTAAGCTTCTGAAATTTTGTTATTCAGTGATTCTCAACTAGCTTTATTACGAGAAACATTTTAAAGCTTGTTAAAGAGGATACATTTTCTCCAGCAGACACAAAACTTAAGGAAAGTTGTAATAATGTATAGAAAAACAACCAATCTTTGTCTTCAGATTTATTCGGATCACTTTAAAGAGAATGACCATGTACAAAATCTTTTAAAACCCTTTTAGTTTTTGTGTTTTAGAACACAACTTACTGTAATTCATTCTACTTTTAGAAGACTTAGTCTTCGTCTATTTTTCTTTCTACTTTTCTTTTTCTTTCTAGTTACATTTACACGTTGTGAGCAGAGCAGGGTTCCTTTTGTTGCAGAAACATGCCCAGTTTACTCAGCTGTTATATTATGGATTTGGATCATTAAATGTTTTTTGGGGAGGAGGAGTGAGTATATACAACATGTATTCTTAAAAAACATTACAGGGACCATCTCGTTTTAAGTTGCTAAACAGTTTTAAGCATTAAGCCTTGTTATAACAGTGGTAACATCGCCAACCTGTATTGATCATCTCATTCCACAAACTCAGCTTGTTGTCTTATGTAATTTTTTCTGCAATACTAAAGTTAGGGAGACTGTGAGGGCCATGGCTGGATTCAAGCTGTGTTTAGGGTCATTATCCTACTGTAGAAAACCTACTATTTCTGTTCAATTTCAGTCTGGATTGCAGACCTTCTGCCTACACACAGTAATTCTGGTTCCAGTCCAGCTAGCACTCAAGCAGCGGTATGAATGGTGATGAGGCTACAATTAGGCATGTCACACAACACAATGTGGTGATCAAGAATCAGGCTTCAGAGTTAAGTTTTGTTGCAATTTCTACAGTTATCCTTTCCCTGCATCCATAGTAATTAGCAAATGTAGTCATAGAGCCAGTTGGCCAGTTTTAATGTTTCCAGCAAATACAGATGGTAAAGAGAAGCTTGTAAATAATATATATTCCCTACTATATAATTTGATATATATGAAAGAAAGACACATGTTTGTTATATTTTTTCTCCGAGGATTAATTAACAAATCCTTCACCACCACTCCACTTGGACTAACACATGTCAAGGTGTAAGGACTGGTTTGGAATAGGGACACACTCTTTAACTTTTTAAGCCACTGTGATGTTTGCTGTCAGAATTTGTTAATATTTAATTACAAGTTAAATATTCCCTGTGTCACCGAGTGTAACACAACCCTCAAACACCCCCGTGCTTAATGATTCGAAAGGTGTTACTTCCAACATACTTTTTTTTTTCTGAAAATACACCTTTGCTCATTAAGGCCAAAAAGTTCTATTTTAACTTTATCGAGACTTTATCGAGGTGTAGAACTCCAAAGCTCATCTTCACCTCCATCATTTCTGATAGCTTACATCTTTTAATTATACAAACACGTAGAAGGTTAAGGAGTTCCTTTGAAGAGGCTTTCCCAACTATAAATTTAGTTTCTTATAAATTTCTTATACCTGCATACCAATTGAAAGTTTTGCTTAGAGTTGCCCAAACTTTTGCATGAGTGCAGCCAGCTCTCCTTTTAATTGACAATTACTGATTGCCAAGAGCTTTGTCATTGCTGCGTTTACTGACCGTATAAAAGAAAGGCATTCTGTTCATAATTTTAGTTGAGCACAAACTCCTTAAATGTTTTTGTAATAAGCTGTAAGTATGCTTTTTGCTGCCTTGTAGCTCTAGCTAATAAGAATATATAATGGCATGTACTTAGACAAGTCAGCCGAGCTCTGTCATCTGGTAAACGCAAACTGTCCTTTGGCCAATTCAGTAATGGGAAACTTTCTGATGCCATACCATACTAGCTTTATTTGTAAAGTGCTTCAAAACAACCACAATGGACCAGAGTGTTTTACAGAAGGATGAATAAAAGACATAATAAAGAACACCATAGCAGTTTACACAAGGCAAAAAATACACATGAAATACAAATGAAATAAATAAAACAGAAAACATGAGAAGAACAGTATTGATTGGATGAAAAAAAATTAAAAACAGATGAAATAAATTAAGATTAAAAAAAAGTTATTATATATCACTAACATAGCAGTGCCTAAGACGGAGGGATATGAATGAAATAACGCTGTGACTAAGGGTTATGCATAATTTAACTGTAACTTGCCTAAGTTTCTCTTTGGGTTTAGCATTCAGACATTACCATGTTACCTCAGAAGGTGTTTAAGATACTCTACCAGTGAGGCATAATACATCATCAATTAGCATAATGCTACTTTCGGTACAGGGATTTGCATTTTTGCACCTTGAGGATTTAAACAAGTTGCATCTATGGCAAACAAGGTGACAAAGCAGTCTCTTTGGGGAGCAGAACAGAGCAGAGCTTTGAAGAGAGGCACCTTGCTGTAAAACAAAGTTGTAAATTGGAATTACAGGCCCAGAGGGTTTAATAGACTCTGCTCAAATTTCCAGCATTACCTTACTTTGCAAATCTTAGAGGTGGCTGAAACTGAGTGAGTTATTAACAAAATGGAATGGGTCTGAAATGGGCTTCAGAATACTTACACCTCTGAAACATATGTGTGTGTGTGTGTGTATGTGTGTGTGTGTGTGTGTGTGTGTGTGTGTGTGTGTGTGTGCATTGTACTGTATTTGTCAGTTAACAATACAAACGTTAGGCTACAGTTCCACAAATGGATACAAGCCCCTATCCCAGTGAAAGCAAATAGATCTTTCTTTCAGTGTTTAAGTATTAACACAAAGCTGTCAGAAAAGCTGAAAAAAACCTCAGAGTGATCACCATAGTGATTCTACCACAGAAACAGGTATGTGTGGAAATGGAGGATACAGGGTGTTTAGTGACTGGAGATCATGATGACTGACAGAACGGGAATTTAAATAGCTAATGCATCAACACACACATGCACACGCAGGCAAGTTTTGGTTAAGAGTGATATATAATCGGCACAAGCAGTTCTCCCCATCGATTTCTGTCTTAAAATCCTGACAGTAACCTGCAACCCACCAAACTGTACTCACTGAAAAGCCTTCTCTATCTGTAGCAACAGAACCATTAAATCCACAGAGTACACATAAAGCTCTTTTTTTTAATGTGGCTGTGATAATATGAGCGTAAATTTAATTATATTGAAAAGTTGTCAGGACTCAGGTTGTTTTACTGTCAGGATTTGTGACAGAATTTCATCTGCAGTAATGCATTTTTTCATTAAATACAAAGGTTTCAAAATACAAATACCTAAAATTGATTAAAAAAGACAGAATCCCACCAGTAGATTTTTTTTTCAGTAAATGACATTGTTAACTGTCTAACCTGCCAAATAGGAACACACTTTATTTGGGAGCGATACATTTAATTAATTCTACAAATATCTTCACATTCATGACCACACAGTCGCTGGGATTGAAGCGATTCTTTGCTCACATATTTAGAACACTTTCAACACAACACTCTGCCTACACATTGCCTAACACATTTTTCTCACCTGTCAGTCAAGTTTGATAGCACAATTATTTTAACTTTTTTAGAGCCGTCTTCCAGCCATAAGCTGTTTCGATGACCTATAATACCTGACTTCCTCTGCAGACCCCGAGTGCTCTCTGTCTCTTTCTTTCTTCCTCTCTCTCATTCTCTCTCATGTTCCGCCTAACACGCAATTTCTTTTTATGTCTTCCATCAGGAGCTTCAGTTTGAGCGTCTGACCAGGGAACTTGAGGCTGAGCGTCAGATTGTTGCCACCCAGCTGGAGAGATGCAAGCTGGGATCAGAAGCAGGCAGCATGAGCAGCATTAGGTACCAAGAAAACCTCTGTGTGTGTGTGTGTGTGTGTGTGTGTGTGTGTGTGTGTGTGTGTGTGTGTGTGTGTGTGTGTGTGTGTGTGTGTGTGTGTGTGTGTTTGTAGTATGTCATCTTTGTACATCTTCAACTTCAAATATGACATGAATGCACTACAGTATGCCCATTTTCTTCTTTGCCTTATAAAATTATGCTGCTACTAAAGGACAGCATTCCTCCTGCTGTTGGGTGCATTTGTAAGCTGGATAGATTGGGACGACACTCACTTTAAAGGTTAAATCAATCACAAAAAAGTACACACCTGTCATCATTTTGATTTTTAAATACATACTTGAGCATGGAGTAATTAACACTTGGTTAATGGGGGGTTTGCACACATACTATAGATGGGTGTATGAAATAATAACACTGTACCACATGGCTGTGTAGACTTTCACACATAACACACAGTTTAGCCACATTCACTTCATACACATACACTGTACACGTCGTACAGCAGGCACATCAAGGATGATTTCTGCATGGGTGCATGGAGGGAAGCTTTGGGAGTGTTTATCAGTGTTTATGCATCACAAATGCTTTGTCTTTACATGAAGGTATGACAATACACACCTTCCCCCACATATTTACATGGCCACAAAACCACTTTATTTTGATTATGCTCCATTGAAAGCTTTTTATATTATTATAATATCTATCAACATATTAGTCCCAAAACCCATTGAAATACGACCTCAGTCATACACGTAGGTCTGACCTTTGTGTTCAGTAATTATTTTTAGATAAAAAAGAGAAAAGAGAGCGCTTAACATAAAGAGATAACGAGTATAAAGAGTATCTGAACCTTTCTTCAAACAGAATGAGCTTCTTTTTGCATTTACATCACTTTTCACTTTTGAAAAAAAAAAAGTTAAGTTTAGTGGAAAGGTGGTGAAAATAGTTTTTTGTGTGTGTTCTGGGTTTTTGTGTGCCTGTTTAGTTGTGTTTTGTTGAGTTTGTATGAAATTTGCTGTCATGTCAGAGAGTCAAGTTCATATGCATTCAACATCCATCTGACTCCCTCAGGCAGCTGGTTGCATAAGTACGCAAACCTGAGGGGTGAAGACAAACTGTGCAGCAAAAAAGAGACTTTTGAACTTTATTTACTTGAGCTGAGACTAAGATGGACCTCTTTTTATGGATAAATTCAGAGGCTTCCTATCTAGGGTAGTGTTTGAATTTGGTTACTCATAAATATAACTTGACAGTCTTTCAAAAATAACCCCAGTGCCATCATCAAAGACTGAAACTGAGATTTGTAACTTTTACATTGGAGTGTCACAGTCTCACCTCACAGCAACAACGAGACAACACGGTTCAAACCTTCAGCTCTGGAACCTCAATGTGCTTTTGTGAGAAAATTAATTAAATAATCAATTTGCTAATTAACTGAATTTGAGCATGAATAACTGTCGCTGTGTTTTAGACCTGTGATTGGCTGAGAGCCTTTCCTGGGTGTACCCTGCCTCTCATCTGAGATAGGCACCAGCCCTACTGCAACCCTCACTTAGTTAACCAGTTAAGAAAATGGGTTGATGGAAATCAGCACAGTATATCAAGATGGTACAATTACATATTGTAATAATATCTGATGACTTGCATTACCTTAAAGTGCTCTGCTGTTGTTACTATTGATACTATAATTTGTTTGGATTGGTAATTCATGTCAAGCCATTAAAGAAAAAAATACCCTATTATTCATCATTATATGTGGTTTCAAATACTTTTTAGGAACTATGGAGCCATGTGGATGGGATGTCTACATATATGCAAATATTTTTCAGAGAGTTTTTTCTTTTGGAGCATCTTTATCTCCTGACTAAAACTACCATAGGCCCTTTCCCTCTCACACATATACTTGCAACTGTTGTGGCATTTTACAACTACAACTGAATTGAACTGAATTACATTTTCTTGGCTTGAGTCTTCAAATTAAAATTCAGTAAAATTCTTACTTTCTGCAACATTTACTCTTGTTTTATCTGAACACCTGTTTGGTGCATTTATGCCTGCAAATGCATGTGTCTGGGCCACCAATACTCTGTCTGCTGTCATCTCACAGTTATGTCATGATTATCACATCAGATATAGAGCATTGGCTTAGCTAGTGCTTGTGTGCTGACAGCTCACTATATGACAGTGAGTCCACATCCATCCTTATGTGTCAGCGTGTGTCAAATCAGTGCGTTTGTGATGTGCGTTTGTCCCCCTTTATGTACTTATGTATAAACACACCTCTGAGTTTGACCATTTTTATTTATTTTGTCTGTCACTTTGATTGGCATTATCTTTCATTCCAAAAGAGCCAGTTTCTTTGGGTGCATGCAAGCCTAAGTATAGATATTAGTCTTTGCAGTATAACTGTGAATGATCAGAGAGAATATGATGCTATCTAAAGAGACAGCTTAAACCTTTCCCATGGTCTTCAACATCACCAGTTATTTTCTCTTCCTTCATCTGTGTCTCAGTGACAAGCAGCAGCTAAATATGGAAAGTGTTGGTAGGTGTTATTGTAATGAAGCAAAGTATTACATTTTAAAAACGAAACTGTCATGAGAGTTGTATTAAAAGGAGATTGTATTAAAACGTGTTTTCTCGTTATCCTTTCAAATTTTAGATTATTCCAGTTCTGATAGTCCATATTGTCTGGAGCAGGGTTTCCTGTGGGGTTCAAGCTACAGCTGCCATATTCAGTCAGCAGTTAAGCCATTACTCTGTAAGAAATATGCTGGGGTGAAAGTTAACTTAAGAGTGCTTATTCTACAGAGTTGTGTGTGTTTGTTTATATTATTATACCAAATGTGTGGATTTTTTGTATCCCAGCTGTTTGTGGGTTTGTGTTGCACATGCTTGGAGCAAATGCTGTGTTTGTGTTCGCATGTCTGTGTGTGTTCTTGGCAGCTGCTGTGAGCCTGCGTGTCCTTAGTTGTGTTCCGCTCGATAAAGCAATTCAGGCATCTCCACGGACTCCTCCTCAGAGCCGAGGACCCTAAAAAATGCCTGACTGTGGTGCAGAAACCCAGGGCAATACTGACTAACATCTGTTCACACTGTGAACTCCTGGCATGCGACACAACACTTTACAGGAAGGAAGCATTCACTGGCAGACATACAAACCCACGTGAACACATAGACTCCAGACAGCATGCCGGAACTAATTTATCATTTTTCTAACATTAGTGGTAAGTGGCAGCCAGTGGGAAGCATTTGCTCCTGCAGTTTTTTTTCTGTCTGAATGGCTGTGCAGCTTAAACCTTCAGTGCCCTATTAAAAGCAAACCTCTGACTTTTTGGTTAATATATTTCAATTAGCATCAATGTGTTTTGCCGATATAAATAAATGTGATAAATATGATGAATGGTGATGAATCACCAAATGATGTAAAGTCAAGAATAGGAACTCATGGGACCTGCCATAACCTATGTTTTGGCTATGACAGAAATGTTAGGGTCACACACTTGGACAAGGCGAGCAGTTGGGGCACATGTATAGATATAAGTATATAAGGTGATATCACTTGGTTGATAAGAAATATTTACTATATCTCCTACCACCATGTTCTAACCTAAACATGTTCATAAGTGGGTATTACACTAGGGAATTTTGTGGTTATGGATTGACTCATTTGTAATCATATTATTAGATTTACAACCAAATGACTCGGATACTTGGGCAAATAGAAGACCTGAGCTGTTAAGTGATCCCCACCTGGTGGTGACTTGTAGAAGCTGGCAGGATGTATGCCAGGCAGGCTAAGTGCACTCAAATGTTTAGTAAGGAGACCCTAGGGCACCTGAACATTGTTCTCCCATCTCTAGTAGGGCACATAAGGTGTTGCAATACAGGCTGGGGACTTTGTTTGGCACATGGGCCTCAGACATGTTTTGCACTTCTATTACTGTGTGGAGATGAAGCCATAAACTAGTTGGTGCTGGTGGCTGAAAAACTTCTATTTTATTACAACTTAACATTGAAAAACTTGTTTAAACCTGTATGCTGACTTCTTGGAGCTCATACCAGACCTGCCTTTTCCTTTTGTTTTGATTCATAAGGTTATTTTCTATTGGAAATGCACACATTGTTTCTGTTGCGCCTTGACTGTATTCTCAAAACTCCCTCAGCATACGGTAATAAAATGTACACCTCGCAAACATAAAGGTTCTCCATCCTATGTCTGGTTTGCAGTGACCTTGTTGGGCATTCTGGAAGATATTATTAGTTTATTAAAACGCTGCACCATAAACTGTTGCGGAAATAATGTGAAGCTGGCTACTAAGCTAATCGTGACTTGGGGCAGTGGATTATCAAGGCCATAAATGAGATGTCACGTAGGTTTATGGATTCACTGGCTAAATTGAATTATTTGGTTGTCATGTTTAAACTGGCCACAAGCAAAAATACCACCAGCCTGATGCCTTGTAGCTAGTATTATGGCGCATACTATGATATCATAAATGAAACACTGGGGATTTTGCAGGCATGCTTGAGAACAACTAATACACAGTGCGAAAATAAAAAAAAATAGAATAGGGACATTTTTGTAAAGCCATGTCATTAAAGGGAGATGAATTAGAATGAAAAAGTCCACAGCAATTTACCAATTAGTTCAAAGCAGAAAGTTCATGTCAGATAACAGGAATCCAAGCTGAAAGAGACAGCCACTCGGTTGGTATGCGGATGACAAGGGAAGTTGAGCGAAACAAATGTGACCTCTAAATGAGTCCTCCGTTGTGCTTAATGGAACTGTTAGCATTTAGTGAAGAGATATGAAACTATCCCTACTGGAGGCAGGGGAATGTAATCCCAAGTGAGAGAGAGCGAAAAAGGACAGAAGAGAGGAGGAAAGAGAGGGAAGGAAATTGCTACCAAGTTCCATTACTCCATGGCAGCCAAAGAAAAGGTTTATCGATATATTATTGTTGTTTTTGATACATTTAGATTATTTTAAGGAGCATCTTTAAATAAATGATTTGGAAGAATATATATATTGACAATTCTGTGCATGAAAGGGATCACTGTGATCACTGAAACAAAATGTAATATATCTAATCTGATAGTATGTGAGAAATAACCAGGCCTTCTCAGTTCTTGACCTATAGGCCATGTCTACCTGTATATCTGAAGCACTGCATGGTAAAGAATTTTCCATATGAACTGAATCTGATTGTGAGACTTAACAAAGATTGAATCAGGCAAGGTAATATTTCAGACCAGCTACAAATGAGTCAAATCAGAGTTGCAGCAGTAATCAGGAGGTACATGAGCCACAATGGCCATGCTCCTAAAACGGCTCTTGAATAATAGGCTGTAATAGCACATCTAAAAATAATATTGTTGCTGCTTGTAATCATATGTGTAAAAGTTTGTTGCTTCTTGCTGAAGTATAATATAACAAGCATAGTTAACATTTGAAACTAACACAGAGAGTGAGTGGCAAAATATCTGTGTGTGCATGTATGTGAATGTGTGAATGTGAGGGATTGTGAGGCGTAAAGTTCATGTCCTGAGGCAGTAACAGCTTTCTGATTGTGTTGTTCAGACTTACACATCTGCCCAAAGACCCACCGGGTAGGTCAGAGAAAGGTAAAGTCAGAATGTCCATGCATGTGTGTTTATGCACGCGTCTGAGAGATATAGGCAGAAAGAGGAACTGAGGGAAAGAAATGGAACAAAAGCACTGAGTCACTACACATACTTGCCCTGCTGTGCATTGGTGCCCAGTCCCAGAGCCCATATAGGACTATTTATTCTAATCAAGCTGTGACATTTAGTTCCACACCAACAGGGACCAGCTTCACTCTTTCTGCTGCACATATGAACACACCACACATATACACATTTCCTCCCACTGTGCCCAAGTCTTTTCTCAGGGATAAACACACTTACTAGACTATAAAGTTGTCCTACCCTCAGGAGCAGACATTCACAGTTTGGGTTTAGTTTTCACACACTTTAGACTTGATCACAGCAACTAATAGACCCCAGACACACGGGGAGTGCTAGAAACATAGACCCAGCGTTTTGAGTTTTAGTTTATTTTGATGTTCATGGTTTACGTTTAAATTCATTGGGTTTTCTAAGTTCATTTGTTTATTAGTTTCCCCTTGTGTTTTCAACCCCTGTGTTAAGTCTCCCTTGTCCTTTATGTGTTTCACATCTGCATGTCTTTTGTTGCCAAGTTCATGTTGTCATGTCTGTGTTTCATTATGTTTCCTGTTTTATTTTGAAAGAGGTCCTGTGACATCGTTATGTTCATTTGTTTTAGCTGTTCCCCCATTTGTTGTCACTTCTCCTGATCACCTCATGTGTGTATTTAAGTCCTCAGTCTTCCTGTGTTCATTGTCTCGTCCTCCCTCATAGCTGTGTGTGATTGTCCCTGTGTTTTCATGTATGATTTATTATTAGTTTTCCCAGTTTAGTTTTGTATCGTTTGGCTTTGTTTTCAGCAATAAAGCTGTGCTTTTGAGTTCATGTTCCGCCTCGGTGAGTTTGGCATTTGGGTCCTCTCCTGCCTAGACGCAGCCTTTTTGTGACAAGATTTCTTTCCCACTTTATCCTGACTTGTGCTGGAATCATGGAAACGTGAAAGATTATAACCTGGCCACATTTAAATAAGAGGTTGGATGGTAAATGCTAGAAAACTTGGTTAGCCAGTTGCATTTGTAAAAACAAACTCAGCAAAACAGCAGCAGATTTCCTCATCTGGTTAAAAGTACGATTAACCAATCAGCACGAACTATTACGAAGTGTTCTAAAAGTCCCAAGCACTGCAAACATGGTGGTGCTTGGGACGGGAAGTTATTAGTTACAGAAAGCAAAAATATTTTCACTTTAAAAGAAATGGTCATAAATTCGTTTACATCTGCTGTAGAAATGGGGATGGGAACATGGGAGTGAACTGGCACTGACTCATTTTTGGAGCCAGTTGGAAAGGGCCGTTTCCTGAACTGTAGTTTTTGGCATCACTGAGCTTTCTTCGTTTTTCAGCCTCAGAGGTTGCGGCTTGCTCTCCACTGATTGTACAGCCTCAAGGCATGTTGGGAAATGGTTGGCTTCCTCTTTGTCTCTGCCGTCTGCTCTTGTCTACGTTCCAGGCGATGCACAGTTAATCTCAAATGAGGCTAATATTTACAAACAGGATGGAACAAGCGCTGGAGGCTCTCTTTTAGCAGCTCATCTAGGGTGGGTCATCTTCCCAATGAGTTTGCGGATGCTCCGTATTTCACCCTGGATGATGGTTGTGGTGCTAACCAGTCCCCGACCACCCTTTTTCATTGGCTCTGAATGGAGTCTGGTTAGAGTTCTCATCTGTGGATTTCAAATTAAACAACAAGATGGGATTGAAGTGCAGATGTTTGGTTTTAATTAAAGGAGTGTGACAGAAGCATTGCATTAACATTTTGGAAATTACAGGCATAGTCTCCCAATTCAGAAGCTTAAACGCAATAGGATGATTGACTCACTAAACAGTTTCATAGCCAGGCGAAGTCTGTTATCTCATTACGCTGTGACAAACATCTGGAGTAGATTGGAAGTATTGGAAAAGTATTTTGTACCTTTTCAATATAACTCTTGGTATAAGGTGCAAAATTGTGTCAATCCAAATAAAGGACGCCATCGTTAGGCTGAAAAATCTATCAAAGAGAGACATCAAAAGAATTTAGGAGTGGTCAAATCAACAGTCTGGCAAGTTGACAAGACAGGAATACAATGGCGAAGCCAAAATACCACGGGAGACGATAAAAGTTGACAATCCCAGAATTCTCTACTAGTTTAAGACATACCCTTTACAATAGAGGAGTCAAGAACACTGAAGGAGATCGGCCTGTCCTTGTCAGTGAGACGCTTTCACGAATGTAAATATAGAGGGTTTACAAAAGGTGCAAACCACTGCTTTTACTGAAGAAAAGGACAGACAGATTAGACTTTGCCAGAAAACATCTTTATAGTTCTAAAAGAAATTCCTTGGTCAGATAAAAACGAAGACTAACCTATGTCAGAATGATGTGTAGAGAAAAGGAGGAAAAGTAACACCTCATGATCCAAAGCATACCGCATCATCTGTCAAATGTGGTGGAAGCAGTGTTGTGGCATGGAGACGTGTAGGTACCAGTGGAAAAAGGTCACAAACCTCTTTAAAAAAAAAGATGACTATGGCACATAGCTTATTAAAATCAGAAATCCAGTTTCTCAAATTATTTAACTATTACATAATGGATGTACAATACAGAACAGCTTCTGAAAAGTATGTTCATTTATACGCTCAGCATTTGTTTGGGGGCTCCTTTACTAAAAATGACCAAGAATGAATGTGGTGTGGTATGAAGGTGATCAGCTGTGGCACTGCTGAGGTCTTATTGAAGCCTAGGTTACTTTGATATACAGTGGGGCAAAAAAGTATTTAGTCAGCCACCGATTGTGCAAGTTCCCCCACCTAAAATGATGACAGAGGTCAGTAATTTGCACCAGAGGTACACTTCAACTGTGAGAGACAGAATGTGAAAAAAAAATCCATGAATCCACATGGTAGGATTTGTAAAGAATTTATTCGTAAATCAGGGTGGAAAATAAGTATTTGGTCAATAACAAAAATACAACTCAATACTTTGTAACATAACCTTTGTTGGCAATAACAGAGGTCAAACGTTTACTATAGGTCTTTACCAGGTTTGCACACACAGTAGCTGGTATTTTGGCCCATTCCTCCATGCAGATCTTCTCGAGAGCAGTGATGTTTTGGGGCTGTCGCCGAGCAACACGGACTTTCAACTCCCGCCACAGATTTTCTATGGGGTTGAGGTCTGGAGACTGGCTAGGCCACTCCAGGACTTTCAAATGCTTCTTACGGAGCCACTCCTTTGTTGCCCGGGCGGTGTGTTTTGGATCATTGTCATGTTGGAAGACCCAGCCTCGTTTCATCTTCAAAGTTCTCACTGATGGAAGGAGGTTTTGGCTTAAAATCTCACGATACATGGCCCCATTCATTCTGTCCTTAACACGGATCAGTCGTCCTGTCCCCTTGGCAGAAAAACAGCCCCATAGCATGATGTTTCCACCCCCATGCTTCACAGTAGGTATGGTGTTCTTGGGATGCAACTCAGTATTCTTCTTCCTCCAAACACGACGAGTTGAGTTTATACCAAAAAGTTCTACTTTGGTTTCATCTGACCACATGACATTCTCCCAATCCTCTGCTGTATCATCCATGTGCTCTCTGGCAAACTTCAGACGGGCCTGGACATGCACTGGCTTCAGCAGCGGAACACGTCTGGCACTGCGGGATTTGATTCCCTGCCGTTGTAGTGTGTTACTGATGGTGACCTTTGTTACTTTGGTCCCAGCTCTCTGCAGGTCATTCACCAGGTTCCCCCGTGTGGTTCTGGGATCTTTGCTCACCGTTCTCATGATCATTTTGACCCCACGGGATGAGATCTTGCGTGGAGCCCCAGATCGAGGGAGATTATCAGTGGTCTTGTATGTCTTCCATTTTCTGATGATTGCTCCCACAGTTGATTTTTTCACACCAAGCTGCTTGCCTATTGTAGATTCACTCTTCCCAGTCTGGTGCAGGTCTACAATAATTTTCCTGGTGTCCTTCGAAAGCTCTTTGGTCTTGGCCATGGCGGAGTTTGGAGTCTGACTGTTTGAGGCTGTGGACAGGTGTCTTTTATACAGATGATGAGTTCAAACAGGTGCCATTCATACAGGTAACGAGTGGGGGACAGAAAAGCTTCTTACAGAAGACGTTACAGGTCTGTGAGAGCCAGAGATTTTCCTTGTTTGAGGTGACCAAATACTTATTTTCCACCCTAATTTACGAATAAATTCTTTACAAATCCTACCATGTGGATTCATGGATTTTTTTTCACATTCTGTCTCTCACAGTTGAAGTGTACCTCTGGTGCAAATTACTGACCTCTGTCATCATTTTAAGTGGGGGAACTTGCACAATCGGTGACTGACTAAATACTTTTTTGCCCCACTGTAGGCTAGTCTGTACTTTTGGGTGGAGTTTTTCTCGTCTTGCTCATGATCCCAGTGATTATCAAACCATATGGTAGTAGTTTTTGCACATTAGGCTGGTGTCTTGCTGATAGAGGAAGTGAGCATGGTGATGGAAATATAACTTGCTGACAGAGAACTCTGACTTTGGACATGAAAAAACCACGGGGATCCAAGCACCAGCAGACAGCATGACAAATGTCAAATTTATACTGTTTGAATAGTAATTTACTTGAAATAACATATTTTAATAATATTCCAATTCACTCCAAAAAGTAAACATTTCACTTTAACTGTAATGAACTTAAACTTTTAGAATTAAATTACAGAAAATAATGGAAACATATACATTTTCACTTATTTTTGTGTGTTGAAATTTGAGGTTATACTGTGTTTGGTCAGTGTATTTCAGTCCGTTTTTGACATAATGACCGCATCATTTGAAATCTCCAAACACACAGTAGGTCCACTTGGGGGTTATTTCATTTTAATGTGGGATTTAATTTACTGAATGGATCCATCATGTTGGGACAGCTTTTGTATTTCATACTGTGGTTATCATTTTCATGGTCTCTTTTTGTCCCTGACCACCCTCGTGTTTTTGCCACGACTAAAATACTATCCAATTACATTCGTTTATCTCACTATACCCCACTCTCTAGTCCTTCGTTGGGTGATAATAGAGGGATCCATCACACCATTAGCTGCAGGCGGTTTTATAAGCTCAGCAAAATGCTGCATAGAGGGAACTCAAATTATAGGCTGCTGCATTATACCTTAAAATACGCTTTGTGTTTGAGCTTGTGTGTGTATGTGTGTCTGCATGAGTGATGATGATACTGCAAGTCATGCTCCCTGCTAATGACTGATGATGCATTTCCAAGAGCAGAAGAGAAAAATGGTGGCAGGTGGCGACATCTCTCACAGTGCTGTCACCCCCGCTGTCTATCTTTCTGTCGGCCTCTCTCTGTGTTATTTCAGCTCTCCCTCATCTATCTGTGTTTGCTCCTAAATAACATCTTGGCTTTTGCACGGAAGGGAGAAACCATGCCTTTGGCTTCGTGGCTCCTTATAACATCTTGCATTCTAAGCATCCAGATAAGCTGCTTTTTAAATGAGAATTGTTTAGATCAGTGGTTCCCAAACTTTTTTTTGCTTGTCCCCCTTTGTTTTACACGAAAAACGTTCGCGCCCCCCAACCCCCGCGCGTGCAAGCGCACTCGCACTAACACATCCTCCAACCACACACACCCATATTTTGCTCCACTGCGGTTTATTTCATACCTCAAACATTTAGTAAACAATTCAGCAAATACAAGTGACCTGCAATAAATGACAGGTAGTTATAAAATAAACTACTAACTCTTTTGCTACGTCCGCACCTACATGGGTATTTTTGAAAACGCAGCTGTTTGATCCACACGTAAACGGTGTTTCGAATCACCGAAAACGGAGAATTTTTAAAACTCCTTTTTGCAGACGAGGAATACAGAGTTCCTCTGGCAACGTCAAAGGTATGTGCCTCTTTTCACGTCAGGCTGTGCACCACGTTATTGTTTACATGAGACCAAAGGGAAGATTTGCTTCACCATATTTTCTAGTCTTTGGCTTAGAATGAAGTTGGTTTAGAAACCTATTCAGCGATGCTTCATCTCCTGCTTTGCGTTTCTGTGGGCGCCCCGTGCTAGCAGTGTCAAGCGTTTTGTTTTTTTCCAATTCATACTGCGCCCCCCCTGCCACTTTTCTTTCCAAAATTGTTTGTTTATCTTATTAACTAATATTCAATTAAAAGTGTAACCAAATATTCAGACCTGAAGTAACTCATTAGACTTCAGTTGACCTTTCAGGACCTGTTAGGCAGGTAAACAGCTGTTAGTAATTATTAGCTGAATACTTCAAAGCTTGATAAATTCTCCGTAAAATCAAATCTTGTGGTAACACTGAGTATACTCGGGCTAGTGTAAACAACTCACTGAGGCTAAGGCTAATTGGTGCCTACTAGCAAATCCTATAAAAAGATATCAAAGTAGTTTCTATTCCCCCTGGAATATTCACTGTGTGAAATGTCACTTTGAAAGGGAACTGCGGAAGTCATGAGAAGATCTAATAGACCAAGAAATCTGTCACATACTGTACTTCTGCGAGGCAGAAAAGTAATGCAGACTGCCAGAAATGACTATAAAGGAGCTGCATAAAACCATACTGTCCTCCACACAGCCCACATGCTTAAATGACCACGTTTCCTACAGCCATAAAAAGAAAATGTTGCCAGCAATCACATTGCAGTAGGCAGCGCCTGAAAGATGTTAAGCACCTGGAGACACAAGAGTCTTTTTGGAAACAAAATACCAGCAAACTGTTAAATACGTAAAGCAGCTTTGAACGAACTAAAACTTTTGATATTGACTTCATTTGAAGTGTGTGGGCAGATCTTGAACATACTGTGCTCGCAAGACACTTAAAATGTCTCAGTGATCTTCAAGAGAAGAGGGGGTGAAAAATCTAAAAACAACAATAGAAAAACTCTTAGCTGCATATTGAAAATCTCTGCAAGCTTTATTTTTTCCCACCTGTGCTGTTATAAAGTATTAACTTTTAGGTTTTTATTCTTTAAATGAAATCAAAAAGTTACCATTTGATTAGATCAGTAATGGATTTTAACTGGATCAAAATGTAATTAATCAAATAAAAATTAAATAAAAAGAAATGAGGAGTGACTTTGTTAGTCATGTGATAAATGTGTGAAAGCCTTGGGGAGAAGAGCGATGCTGTTAACTATCAAGCTTTTTTAAACAATTGTGCCAACAAGTGTGGTTCCTCTTAAGACCCGCTCCTCACATCCTGCCTAGCCAGGAAGAGCAGACCAGACCACGCAGAGTGGGCAGGGTCATCACAGAAGTTTTGTTTGTCTCCTGTGGGATGTATTTACTTTTTATGAGTTTTTTTTTAACTGTCAGTATTGTCAAAATATGCAAAACAGATGTCTGTGTTTTATTATCTTATTTATCAAATCTTATGACACATTTGCCTGAGTGAAGCTTTTCTGAAATTTCTGAAATCCCATCGTGTCAGTATTTTCATGTCATTTCTCTTTTTTGTTAAAATTAATGAGGTTAGGACAAACAATGGCCTTCTGTTGTTTGATGTTCTATATGTTATTCCTGTAGGAGTCAGCAGCTGTTGACTCCATGTCAGCTGCAGGGAGACAGAGGCCTGTAGGGCCAACAGCATTGGTTTGTGTGTGTGAGTGTGTGTGTGTGCCTACCTCTGTGCATGTGTGTGTCCTCATGGTGAGGGGAATCGGGGGTGTTTGGTTCATTAAACATGCAAATGCATGCTTATCTTCCCTCAACACCAGATAGTGGAGAGAATAGATAAGAACCAACCAAACCATGCCAAAGAGGCAGACAGAGAGAGGAAAACAGTGCGTTATGAAAAGAGTGAAACATTGAGGCAAAACACAGACAGAGAGAAATGAAGGAGGAAGTGCACAGGAGGACAATAGAGAGGACACAAAAACAGAAAGTGACAGATGGGAAAAAAAATACTTATTAACAAATGGAGGTTATGTGTTAGAATAACTGATGGCTATTTGATCTCATGTTTTAACTGTGGTTTCCATGTATTTGTTTTTGTCTTGAGATCCTTAGCCGCAGTAGCCCCTCAACATGGTATTTTCTTGTGTTAATCCTCATCCCTCAGGGATTAATTATTTATTAGATAGCTTTCACCATATTGTAAGAAAATTGCTAAATGCAATGCTTCTTTCTGTTGCTTTGGCCAATTTAGAAATCGCAATGTTTAACTAAAGAGAGCCCTGTAAGTACAAGTGAAAATAAGGTGATAGATATGACACTGACTGACCATGACAGATACAAGTATCCTACCTGTTTTGCTGATGTTTTTCTGTGTTAGACAAAGACACGGTACTTTCTTGCTTGTTCACATCTTCAGTGTTGGTGCTTAAGGGGCCTCACTCTGTGCTGAAGATACCCAGAACTCATTACATAAAACTTTCACTGTGCGTGTAGATCATTTGGTGTTGTCTGGATGATACCCCTTTTGACTTCGGTACTTGTTCTTCTGAGGGAAAGTGTGTATCATTGAAAGCAGTTATTCATAAGCATTTGTGTGGGATTATTGTCTCAACGTTTGACTGAAAAAATAAGCAAATAACCAAAGAGATAATCTCTCTATTTCTTGTTGACAACACTTGAAAACTCTGCGTGTGTGTGTGTGTCCACATGTACAAAATGCCCTACCTGTCTGCTCTCTTGTAAGGTGTGCGGTTTTGTGTGTGTGGCGATAGTGTGATCAGTCCTGGGGAGCAAAGTGTTCCATTTAACAGGATTAAGAAACAATACAACTGTAATTCACAGCACTTGGTTAAAAATAATCATAGCGCTTTACAGAAAAATAGATCATCACTTGTAATTCATTGATGCACGGTGTATGGATGTGTAGTTTATAGTCAGCTGGGACCAACAATCATTCAAAAGTTTTAACTATTCAAATCAGATTACATTTCTTCCTGCAGTATTAAAAATACATTTATGAAGTTTTATAGATTAAAAAAAAGATAGCCTGGGATTTCCAGAAACCTGAGTATAAGCTCATTTACATTCATTGGATATAATTAGATTTGACTGTGCATGCAGGTAATGTTAAGGAAAATATTCACAAAATTGGAGTAACCACAATTAAATAAAAAGTAACATGTGAGACAAAAAAGTGTAATGTAGAGAGAGACAGACAGAAAGAGCGAGTGTAAAATCTAAAAGAAAGAAGTGAGAAGTGGTTGATGTAAGCATGTGCCTCAGAGAAAATTTGAAAAGACTGTTTTTTGTTTGTTGTTTTAGAAAAGGGGATAATGTGAAAGATGAAAGCGCAGGTTTTGATGAAGAGTTTTGGCTGCTCTGATTGCACGCATGACTATTAAAATGCAGGATGTAGAAGCTGTACTGTACTGCTTTCCAATTTTTATCTGCTTAGTGATATCCTTGTAATAGTCAGTGCTAGTTGAGAAACTCAGACTTGTGCATGTGTGTCTTTGTGTATGTGAGAGTGAAAGACATAGAAACTGAGATGGCAAGAGAAAAAGTATGAGTAGGAGTATGAGTGAGTTTGTCCTCTTGAGGCACCATACCCTAAGGCCAAAGGAATCAGTGCCTGGAGCAGTTTAAGGAGAAGATTTTATTCTTGTGCTGTGGAGTCTATGTGAGCACTGAAAGATGTGTGTGTTTGTGTGAGTATGCGTTCCAGGGGTACATTGTTTTGGTGTCTGCCTGTGTGCACACATCTTTGTCTAGGTTCTTCTTTTCACAAATTTTACAGAAATGTCTCCTCTCCTGTTTAACTTTGTGAACCGTACCAGCAATATCACTGATATGAACTGACAATATGAAGGACAGAAATACTTTTTTTTTTTTTTTTTTTTTTAAAACTGTCTGTTTAGGCTTTAAGCCTTTATTCGACATTGTCAATTTTGGTGTCTCGATGAATACCAAAACCTTCAGCAATCTGAAAGCATACACAAAAAAGAACAAGTGATTGACTGAGCTCATTCATTCAAACATAAAGTAGCCGTATGCTATACTGTGGTGTGACTCACAAAGCATAATATTCCCACAAAGACTGCAGAGGAGCGACTTATTAGATGAACACAATAAAGCAAGCAAGTTTATTTCCTTTGGGTCAGGGTCTCCGATTTAAGGACAAAGTCCCCCCAAGAGCCATAACTGAATGCCGTAATTACACTTTTCATTGTGACTTCTATCACCTCTTCTGGATGGTCCCAAATTGATTTTTGTTTGCATTGTAACCCAATGAGTCAGACGGTGCCCTGGGTGTGATGAATCATTCGATAAAACTGACATAATCCTGATGAATCCATGTGGACACTTGCTGTCTTAAGATTTACATTTTTCTGTGCATTTAGGGTTAGGCAATGTTACACCTAACTGTACTGTTACACCCACGTAGTCCTTACTAATATGTCTGTCCATGCATGCATCCATCCATCCATCCTTCCACTTTTCTCTCTATCCATTAGTGGTTGGAGCACAGATAGGAGTTGCAAAACAAGACGCATATGGGGATGTTTTCAGTCTGCCGATGGGTTTGCAGTGTTTCAGGTTTTTAGTCATATTCCTATCCATAGATAACTCAAAGAGGAACTCTTCATTTTTTCTCTGCTAAAATACATGCATTTTCTTTTCTTTTTGATTTTTAGTATGGCCGCTATTACATACCATTGTGAAATGTCTCTCAAAATGCAGCAAGCAGGAGCTGGACTCAGACAGAGTCAGACTCTGAGGTGTTAGATTAGTGTCTGACTCCTATAGTATGTGATACTGGCTTTAATAAATGCTTACAGCCTCACATTGGGAGACAGAAAAAACCAAAGTGACACATGCATTTACATATTCTGCACAGTAAGTTTATTAATATGCATATGGACCAAGATCTATGGTTGAATAGGCTATTTTTCATTCTCTTACTCTTAATTTCTTAGAGGTGGAATATTATACACAAAATTCAGGTTTATTCTATTCTTTCCTAGTATATTCCTTATTGTTCTTAAATTTTGGCAGTCATTGTAAGGGTAGTACAATAGCATTCCTTCTTGGCTGTGTAATGAACATAAAATCAAGTATAGGTCATTCTTTATGATGAGGCTGGATTAAGACTAAAGAACATAGAGAAGGATGTCTTGAATAAATTGCTGACTGTCATATTTTACTAATTGAACAAATTTTTAATGTCTGTTTATTCACGATGTTAGCCAATGTTGACTTAAACACACTCGGTGCCTGTTGAAAACAGCCTTCAAAATGAAGAGATTAATGACTTAGCAGGAAAAAAGAGAGAGACTAAAACAACTTACAAGTTAGCTGCACTCTGCTAGAGCCAGATGGCCTTGGTGTTTGTGTGTGCATATGTGTGCAGTCTCAAGTCTTAGATAGATGCTGCTGAGTCATGTGCAGACCACCACATGGTGATAGAATGTGATAAATAAACCAGCTTCTCAATTAAAACCTCATCCCCAAGGCCTCAGTGCACGTCACATTACATCATTTTCATCAGTCACATATATAGATGCGTGCATGCCTTCTGAATTACTGCACAGTAGGCTTTGTAAACAACCTCGTCCTCTCATACAGATACACACACCTACACCATGCTGTGCTTTATGTAATGGAACATGGACATTATTCATTTGACTTCAAAGATCAAATACACACAAGTGTCCAGTTATACACTTTTAACCCTCATCCTTCTAACATATAACATACCTGGACTGGGTTTCCTGGAGACCCCAAGAACAATTTACTGTAAGAAGCAATCATCCACATAAAACAGATGTGGAGGAGTACTGGCTCCAAATGACTCTGTCCAGACGTGCTTCAGAGCAAGCTCATTTCTGCTGCCTGTATCCATTTTTTTTGTTCACTACACAGAGCTCATGACCACAGGTGAGGGGAGGAACACAGATCGACCTATAAATCAACAGCTTCGTGGTCAGCTCTCCCTTCACTGCAACAGACCAGTACTGTGTCCTCATCACTGCAGGCACTATCAGCCTCAGTGTGTCCCAGTGTGTCTGTTAAGCTCCCGCTCCACTCTCCCCTCACTCATTAACAACACCTCGAGATACTTAAACTTGTTCACTTGGGGCAACAAGTCATCGCTGACTTAGAGTAGCCACGCGACCATTTTTCAGATGAGAACCATGGCCACAGATTAGGAAACGTTACTTCTCATCCCAACCGCTACAGACTCACCTGCAAATCCCTCCCCAGTGCAAGCTGGAGCTCCTCGTTCAATTAAGCCAACAGAGCCACGTCATCTGCAAAAAGCAGAAACAAGATCCCGAGACCACTGAACCCACAGGCCCACAGGTAGGATGTTAGCGGTTTATTTTTGAATATCAATGATTATTTGTAGAAAATGTAATTTAATGTATAGGTGGTTAGAAATTTATGGCAAAGGAAACTTGCTCGCTCAGTCGGACTTAGTCCTGGCAAATCAAGCTCCCATTATGATTGTACAATGAAAAACAACTAAGCAAATCAGACACAACAGGCAGTTATTGCACTCAATTTGCCTCATGCTATGCTTAGGACATCCTTTCATGTGACAGAAGGAGCAAACAGTGGCTCCCTCCCTGTGTGTGATTCAGGAGCAAAGGTAACAGGCTCTTCCAGCTGAGTATTGGACAGTCACATCAACAGGTGGAGTTCCACAGGTGGAGCACTCTCATGATGTTCACTGCTACTCAGTGGGACTTGTAATGTTGTAGTATCTGCTCTCTTTTTCATGTATGGCATGACCCAGGCACGCCCCGGTTCTCACACTCAGAAGCAGCTGTGTCTCAAATATTCTAAAAGCTTTCAGTCAGTGTTCCCCATTCAGATGATGAAAACAGCGATGGCATTTCAGTCGTTCTCTCTCTCTCTTTTTTTATGGTTAAGACCATCCCTGTATCTCCTACTGTGTGTTCCTATAATTTAGGATACATGGCAAACATTAATTTATTCATTAAAATGGCCTATGGGGAATTGAGTGCTTTTGACTGGGATTTGCTAGAAATGTGATATCATTAAGAATAAATTGATTGACAAAGTCATAAAGAATTTGAATGATAGAAAAACATACTGCACACTGAGTCTGCACAGACCCCAGTCTACAGGTGTTTTAAATGATCAGAATAACTGCTAAGATCAAGCTCAGTGCTAAACAAGAATGCAGCGCTGCCTGTGCTGTAATAAGATTAGTGTGTGTTACAGTGCAAATAATTAGAGAAACAGGAAATTCCAGAGGAAGCTGTGAGCTTTTACGTTCAGTACGCTGATCTACTATTTTTATATGTGGAAGTGGTGTTACTAATAGCATCTTGGTTCACAATTATTTTAGTTCCCTCTAATTAAACATGTCGAATGTGCGTAATACCAAATGACTACATTGGTTTTTTAAAATCTTTTTTTGTAATAACTACTGAACTTTAAGTGGTCTCCCTTGAATCATGAATATTGACAAGAAGATACTCGTGAGCCATTCTGCAATCATAGTTCCTGCATGGTGTAAAGTTACGTGTGTGCGTGTGTGTGTGAATATGGAGCCATAGTGGTAATTGGTCTCGTGGGGCTCTCAAAGAGCCAGACAGTTTAAGGTGAATAACCTCTCTCCCTCACATGGTCACACACATTCTGCACATACACACACACACATCTGTCCCCACACCTCCACATACACCAACCTTAAACATCCTCCTACCCACACACTCTAATATATCCTTTGGGGGAGGTGAGTGATGTAGACCAGCAAGTGCTTCATCCCCCAAAGCTCTGAGATGTCCTGTGACATCACATTACTGCCCTTGAGTGTCTCTGTGTGTGCCTGTGTTAAATCAGTATGTGTGTAAAGGTTTCACAGTGCCTGATGGGCTGCAGGAGATGACAATTTATTTAGCAGACAAGATAGAGACAGTAGGGTGATTTCATTCATCGCCTAAAAGAAATATTGCTTGGTCTATCTGATGTCTGCATGCAGAAATGAATACACTTCCAGAACAGGCTGTGCCTTCTTTCATTCATCTGAAGGAACACATTTGTGTAGATCTGAATGGGAGAAATAAAGTGTGGAATGGCCAAGGCATGAAAGCTGTTTCATTGGAAAGCTGGAAAAAATGACAAAACTGATGTTTCATCACTCAGTGATAATGACATGTCAAACAGAAGGGGCAGATAAATGACACTTTTCACTCAACCCAACCCTGTCCTCTAAGAACATGAAATGTTGGTCGTAGCACCAAAGAAAACCTGAAGGGAGGAATTCAGAAATCATTTTAGACAGTATATACCCAATTTAAAAAAAAAAAAATCACAACTAATGTACTTAACTGTGCATCGACTTACATTAGTGCCAATGAGCGTTTTACAAGTACAATCAATACCCAGTAATGCCAGCTGGATCAGGTATGTTTCTGACTGTGAGCCAGCAACACACACTGACAAACTGTGACTGCTGTTCTGGCCAATTTCCTCACTATTTACTTTGAAATCTTTATAATCCCTTTAAATTGCCTAATAATCATGTTTCATATTGGGGTTGGCATCACATAGAGGTTTAGCATTTGTTTTTCAGCATTTGAAAATGCATTTTGTGTAGAAAAATGCATCGGTTTTACAAGCTCACTCAAACCTTGTGTTTGTGCTACAGACACTATGCTATAAAGTACTGCTGACTTGCTGCCTGGGAGCTGACTGTTTTCTGCCTTCAGTTTGTGGGTCAGACACCTTTGTCAGTTTGCTTTAATTTGCTAGAATATTTAGCACATTTTATTGAGATTATTCTCATAGAAATGTGTATTGTTATGCTAATGTTATAGCTACTTTGCCACATGTGATTATATTTTAATCAATGAAGCCACAATGGAGCTAACAGTGCATATCTTCCAATTAATATTCCTAATGGTTTAGTTAAATACTGTGAACTTCTCAGAAAATTCCACCTCTGTTTAACAATGTAAAGTAGAGAACATCTACACCATAATGCAATTAAAATGTATGAGAAAGAATCGGCTGGTTGTAGAGTCTACAGTGTTGAGCAGTAATGTTTTCACTCGCCCCTCTAAAAAAAAAAAATAAGATAAGATTAAGATTTCTGAAAAAAATTATTAGATTCTTTTTACTAATTCATGTAATGCTAAGTTACATAATTGTCTGATTGCTAGGTGTTTGTTGACCCGAGCTGATGTGGCAGCACAAAACCATTTGAGCCACCAGTGTGGTCAGAGGGGCTCCTACTGCCAGTGCATCCCTTGCAGTAGACATGCTGCAGCTAAATGCCAACAATTGGGTTTCTGGACAGGTCACCCTGTTGTTAAGAGGCATTAAGTGGAGGAGATCTCAAGAAGCTTGTCACTGCTTGTATTTCATCAGGTTCAAGCATCTGTGGTGTTTGCAGCTACACAGTTTCAGTCATTGTTGCTAAGCTCCTGGAAAGTTAATTAGTACAACAGTTCTTTTTTTTTTTTTTTTTTTTTTTTTTTTTTTTTTGGCCTGTCCCGTTTGGCTCTTTTGCCCTCAGAATTGTTGTCTAAAGGCAAAGAAAGATGCCCAACGGATTTACTTTACCAAACTGACCATCCCAGCCTTGCCGTAATGGTCCATTTGATTCACCTTTTATTTATTTTATTTTCACTTACTGAATACGGGACAGACTTGACTGGAGGAAAGAAGGGGAGAAAGAAAGAGGGAAAGAGAAACAGCTGAGAAGAGGGACGGGGGAGAAGGGCAAAAGACAAAAACCAACAGAACGGGCAGAGAAAAAAAAATGCATATATCAATCACCTGGATCACCTGCTGAGAAAGAAAAAAAGAAAGCAAGCAGAAGAGAACAAGAGTAATAGAATAAACAACATCACAATGATATATGGGAATATGACAGTAAATACTAAATGTTAAACATTATTGTGCAGCACATAAGATCAACAGAACACAGTGTGCTTTGAGGTAGGAGCCAAAAAGGGTGTAGTTTGTGGGTGTGATCACCCGTGTGAACACCTGTGAGCATGGACGCGCTTGTTTTTTAAAAGGTTCCTTCATGTAATAATCTGCTAGAGGGTGTGGGGGGGCCACAGCCCCGTCCTCCAGGGCATGAAGCAGGTATGGAGGAGATCAAAACTCCAGACATCCAGAGGCCCCCAGAACACAAGAGACCAAGGAAGACTAACAGAGGGGCAGCTGCGCCACTGTCCCGGAAAGAGCTGAGGAGAGTCCCAGATGAGGGCTCACTCAGCAGCCACGGAGCAGAAGCCAGGGGGAGTTGCAGTGACGCGCCCGTGAGCTCCGCCGGCAGCCAGCTGCACCTGAGTGACCGAGCCCCAGGCCGAGAGGCCGGGGGCACCCCACCTCCGAAGTGGCCCGAGCGAGCTCCAGGCCCCGATAAGCGGCCGCCAAGGAGTGAGCCGGTGTGTACCTGGACGCCCACCCCCGGACACAAAGAACCACCAACGCACCGATGTCTGAGGGGGTCCGCCACTGGCAGGGGAAGTGGTGGTAGGGGGAGATAGGCCTCCAAACCTTGGAGGGCCTGAGATGTCCCTAGAGAGGTGGCGCCTGACACCCAACCTGACATATAGCCCCTGGAGGGGGGAACTGCACCCAGACCCAGGTGGTGTTTCCCTTTTCCCTGCGGTGGGGGGAGGCAGACCGCCCCGACTCCGCAGCAGCAGGAAGGCTCCACACTCCAGACCGCAGTCGGACGGCCAACTCCTCCTCCTAGCCCCCCTGCTCCAGCAGGTCGCAGAGAATGGGGGTGAGAGAAGACTCCAAGCCTCCCTCCACCCACTCATTGTAGTGTTGATGCATATGTGTTTTAAGGTGCATTTAAAACCCAGGAGGGCATGGAGCTACCTGCCAGAGAGCAGCAGGTAAGCGCATGGTCCCTCCTGCTGGCCCTCAATGTCTACGTGTATTTAAAATTGAGAGGTGGGCAACGATGCCAGGGGTGGGGTGTACACCCTGATGGTACTTTGGACTCCGTGTATCGTGCCCACCCCCAAGATCCTATATGTATGTGTAATGAGAGTGTGAGTAATGTGAATGTCTAAGTTGTGGGATAAAATTGAGGCAGAGGCAGCCAGAAGGGGACAGAGGGGGGGGGGGGGGGGGTAGCCTCCTCTGCACCCTGGTGACATACCCCTACTCCAAGGCCCTGCATGTGTGGGTGGCTGTGGTGGAGCGGGAAGAGGGAGGCAGCTGGAGATGGGGAGGGAAGGAAGGGAGGGGCAAGTGACCCCTCCCTGGGGCCAGCTCCCCCGCTGACCCCAGTAGGCACCCCCACACTCCGCGACCCGCCAGGGAAAGGGGGCCCAGGCCCATCCAGACCGGGGCCCAGTGCAGCAGCGCCGCCCGGCCCCACAGAGCCCGGGACAGTCCACCCAACCCCACCACAGAGAAAACTGCACCCACCCCACCATCCACTCATCTTCCAGACTACATAAGACAATAAACACCCAGGCTGAGATCTTCCTCCACCTCTCCTGTATCTCCCTCTCCTGCAGAGGGAGCTCCTGAGGAGAGGAAAGCTCCTGCAAGATGTGACAATCTCCCCCACCAGTTGAAGAGCCCCCCAGGTGGCTCGATGCACCGGCGGCACCCTGCTCCAGGGCCGTACAACAGTTCTAATAAGAGCTGGTTTTCTGTAGGGAGACGGCTAGAAGGAAAAATAATGTAATTATATAAAATGTTAGCATAAGGGTGATGCTATTTGTGATAAGAGTGACTCCTTTTTTCAGAGTAAACCTTCAGACAGTGCAAAAAAATACAACTTCAGTATATTCACAACATAACACAGAAAACATACTGTTGGTTTAAACTCAGATATTTTACTGTTTCATGAAAATATTAGTTCATTTTGAATTTGATGGCAGCAGCATGTCTCAAGAAAGTTGGGATGGAGACACAAAAAGTTGGGAAAAGTAAGTGGTTGCTACTCATTAGGTTATTTGGCAACAGGTCAGTAATATGACGGTATAAAAAGAGAGAGGCAGAGTTTCTCAGACTACAAGTTCACCAGTTTGCAAAAAAAATGTATTTACAAATTGTGGAACGATTGTAGAATGATATCCCTCATACTCATTATATTTTGGGGCTGTACTAAGCAGTGTTGGGGATAACCAAAGTCTGTTTAGAAATCTCACCGCTTATAGATATTTTTGTAACACGTCTACTTTAATTATAGTTGCCACTAAGAATTGCATATACAGAAAAAATATCATTGAAAATTATGGTATTATTAAGCTGAAAGGGCGATCGTGGCTCAAGAGTTGGCAGTTGGTCTTGTAATCGGAAGGTTGCCGGTTCGAGCCCCGGCTCCGACAATCTCGGTCGTTGTGTTCTTGGGCAAGACACTTCACCTGTTGGCTACTGGTGGTGGTCAGAGGGCCCGCTGGCGCCAGTGTCCGGCAGCCCCGCCTCTGTCAGTGCGCCCAGGGCAGCTGTGGCTATCACCAGTGTGTGAATGTGTGTGTGACTGAATGTAGTGTAAAGTGCTTTAGGGTCCATAGGGACTAAGTAAAGCGCTATACAAATACAGGTCATTTACCATTTGAAAAAGATAGTACATCTGTACTAAAATAACATGTAACTATGACTACCAGCTGCTTAGCTATGCACATGCATAGGTGCAACAACATTATTGGCTTGCATCCTTCCTGGGTTGACTACTGATTGATGACACAAGCATTTCATTTTTGCTGTCATGTTCTCTTGAGGTTTCTCAACTAGTGTTATGTCTCTCTTTTAAATATCTCTGGGTTAACTGATTTTCCCCCCACATGTTTCGACTGGTTAGTGCATTCAGAAAATCACTAGTTTATCTCAGATATGGTCGATGTTTCTCCAGCTCATAAACTGGTGCTGTACTTTGTGCAGTTTATGTTTTATACTTAACTTTTAACTGTCTGCTGTACGCATGCATATGTATAGTTTTCTCTCATATGTCTCTTGGGGCTCCATATGGTCTACAGAGTAGACTGCAAACACGGCATAAAAAGTAGTTTGTGCAAATACCACAAACTACTGAGATAAGGTATTTTCTTATACTGAAATTTTAAAGTAAGTGTTCTTTAAAAAAAAACCCATGCATTAGATCTAAATTTTTTTGACTGTGATAACATGACATGCATTAATACCACAACTTTCTTTCTTTTTAAATTTACTGCCAACCAAAATTTGCTCCATATTGTCTGAAGTTGAGCTCTTAACCTCTTCTTCAATAACAAGTCATAACAGTCTTGCTGCAGTGAGCCTTGTTAGATGAATATAAATATTAGACAGCTCCTGTCTGTGTGGAGCGCAATAATACAGGGCACACCCAATGTCAGGCCACCCATCCCCGGTGAATTATGCATAGAGGTATTCTGTCATTATCTGTACCGGTGCAAAATGGTGATAGTCCACCTATCATAATAACTATAATAGCTTGGTGATTTAGACTCACACAGCAGATGTTCCTGAATTGAAATAGTATAACCAGCAGGTGTTGCTCATAGTGGAAAGTCACATTTTGTCTATGTTCAGATGCTTATGCACACAAATGTGGCTATACATGCATACAGATGCTCAAATACACATGTGAGACACGTATATATTTGAGGTGGGTGTTATGAATTATGATTGCACAATGTGGAGGAATTAGCTTTTTTTAAACACAACCACTGAACCTCGACAACACATAAGCGTGAAATACTGATGCAGTACACTGAGATACATAGACTTGCATGCTTGTAGGCTAGATATCCGCATGTGAATGTGTAGGACTGGAAAGTGGGTGAGTGGGAGATAGGGTTGCCAACTCCCTGAAAAATAAATAAGGGACACCTCGTGGCCAGGGCCGGGCAACCCAGTTGTCTTCACCCTTCCCAGTGTGGTAGCTCTTTTTTTGTGTGTGTGAAATTATTTTTTAACCATTTGACTTGAATTTGATTTAAGCAGATGCATATTCTTTGTGATATGACCATATGGGAAACAAATGATCATTTAGCCATTTATTTTTAGCTCAAAATGACAACATTAACACAGTAAAACAGGTCTCTTTCTTAAACAGAAGCCTGTCATGCTTAACTTTTGAGAATATAAGTAAATCTTTCTTTAAAAGAACTCTGTCCTGCTTAACTTAAAATTATATAAATTAATAGAAAGCAATAGAACGAAAAATATTCTTGTAACAGTGCACATATAGTGCATTTAGTACAATTGGCTTCAGTTGAGGTATTATTTCAGCTTTTCTAATGCTAATCAGCTGCTCCTGTTTGTAAACCCGCTTGTTCCCATGATTACGCACCTTAACTCATCATCATTATTCATCTATGTATTACTTTTATGTATTAGTCATCTATTTGTTGTAATCATCCATCCTTGCAGTTGTTTATTACACAAAATAAATGATATTATCACACTTCTGGCCACATAGCGCTGATATTCACCGCACATGCCCATATTAACCTTAACCAGAGGGTTTAAACAACAAACCAGTGTTTACATACCATATCTGCTTCTGCCGTGGCCTGGTGGACAAAAAATTGGTTAAGGGTTCCCCGAGCTTTCACGCCCCTCATGTTCTTCTTGTGCCCACCACTAGAAGCATGCCTATGGAAAAAGTGCGCCGGCACACAGTGCAGTGCGCTTTATAGGTGTTATCGTGCACTTTCCCAGCCAGGTGTTTTCCTTTTCCCAGTCCTCCCTGTACTTTTGCAGCCTTTTTTCTTTTCTTTCTCTGAGGGGAACAAACATTGCTGCTCTAACGCTGGGCTTACACTGTGCGATTTTTGGCCCATTTTGAGCCGATTTTTGAGTCGTGCGACCGATTTGGTGATCGGCCCGATTTTGGCCTTCATCGTGCATCGTGTAGTATACGTGGGGTAACGAGAAGCGATTAACACCTCACGACCAGCTCCCGATCATCAATCGCTCGTGAGGGTGTCACCACAGCCGCTCACACTGCTCATGCGCAAACACGTAAACATCGGTGAAAAAGACGGCGCAGCACGGCTGTGCAGCGTGTGATCTGGACACAAGTGATGGAGGCACTTGTAGAACTTTGGAAAGCTCATCCGAGCCTTTTCGATGTGGCATCACAAAATTATCACGACCACAACAACCGTGAAAATAGTTGGATTTACACTGCTGCTCAATCACAGCTGCCTGATCATGTTTTTCATTAGCAATTTAGCAAAGTTGATGGTGGTGTGTCTGTGTGAGTGAAAGACAGAGAGAGCGAGCGACAGATTTTCTGTTATAACCTTCATGTTATGTTGGCACAGTGTGAGCTCTCAGGTCGCATCAGAGCATCGGGCCGTATAGTGTGAGACCCTGCATCGTGACCTGCAAACTTCTAATCCCTGCGAGTCAATCGTGCAGTTTGAGCAAGAGCTGAATAACGTGACTGAAAAAAATCGCAGTGTCTGCCCAGCTTTAGGTGTACTGTCATCCGAGACGTGCACCGCAGTGTCGGCGTTTGTTTCCCTGTTGGCCATGCTTGTTGTTGTGGTCATCTGTTGTCTTCCGGTATTTTCTCCGCAAGCGACCTTTCCTCGACCAATGAGATGAGCGGTAATCTGAATTGTCATACTCGAATTGTCATAAGTGTGCTGTCAGCTCATTGGTCACAAAGCAGGAGAGGGGCTGGGAATTATGTTTTCAAACAAAGCGTTAATTCCATTAACATTTATAGACTACTTTTGATTCTCACTGTATTACGGGACAAAGTGCGTCCCTTATTAGCTCAATACGGAACGTGTACTTTTGTTTCTAAATACGGGACGATTCCGTTTTTTAAGGGACGGTTGGCAACCCTAGTGGGAGAGGAGAAAGCTGCAGAGAGTTGAAAAACCTTTATTGGAGTTGTCAATTCCATCGTGCATTGTTTTCTTTGTTTTTTGGTAGGAATAGGGGTTTTGTTGCAGCTGTCAGTAGTCAGGCATTAAAAGTTATTTCAGAACACTTTGACTAGACAATTCTCTTCCAGCCCCTCTGTTGAACTGTCATTCAGCTGTCATAGCCACAAAAGTTTGTCTTCAGCTTTGTTGTGAGCACAATAGACTGCTTTCTGAATAGAGTATCAGAGAACTTTCACGTGTACTTTCATGTGCGCACAGAAACACGCATACAGTATAGATACCTGCATATAGTGAAAATAGACAAGCCATATATGCATCCATATAAACAAAAACCTATTCTGCTTTTCAGCTTGAGTGTTTTGACATGTTTTTGTATAAGAGTTTTGCATATGGTGCAGGTTTTTGTTGATTTTATTTGCTGCACAATGTTATTTCACCCACTCCAGCACAAAGGCTTTTTAAAATATGTTCACCTTTCTGACACACACACACACACACACACACACACACACACACACACACACACACACACACACACACACACACACACACACACACAATCTCTCCAAACAGACTCCTCATCCCCACATCCAGTGCTGAGCATGAACGCCCACTCGTCTGCCTTGACTGACAGATTACACTTATGGTGTCACATAGTCATGCTGATGATGATGTACAACAATGTTGTTATGACAACCACCTCTGGATAGCAATGATATCTATGTAAGAAATAGATCTAGAGACACAATAAAATGGTTTCCAAGCAAGTTCCACATTTAAAGTGAGCAGAATCAGCGATCCTGTGAAACTATCACACCATATGTAAGGTTCTGGTTTTGCACTAGCCAGTAAGTCAGGGATTAATCTTGAGATTTAAGTCTAGATTTGAAGTTGTTCAAACTGTAAGCAGTGTGGTCTGTGGGTGGAAGCCTATGCATTGCCTACATGTAATCGAACTGCCCTGAGGTGTGACTGTTTGACACAGTTTTTTGTTGGTTGCTTGTGAACAGTTGGCTGAAACCTACGGGAAATATTTCACAAATAAGGATTCTGCTAAGCAAGTGCAAATTAGATGAGAAGCTGATTTCAAAAGGTGCCTCTGAACTCTTTCAGTTTCATGTACATGAATAAATTGAAAGGATGTATATACATTATTATTAAAAAGAGTAAAAGTTGACATTAGCCCACATTTTAATAGTCTGTATATAACTACTCAAATGCAAAAAAAAAAAAAAAAAAGAGTAGGAAGAACTTGATCCTACATTAGTGTAAACGACCACGGCAGACCCAGTGGCATTTTGATGCTTTTATTAATCCCTACACGGTTGCTGTACATTCGCACTCAGAGCTGCAGCTCTCCCGCTTCCAGCTCAACATAACACCAACAACCCAACCACAGGACCCAGTACAATATTTAATTCGGCGGGGCGTGATTGCGGATGCCGTGCAGGTGCGTCCGCCTCCTCTGCACGGCACCGCAGGCCACACCCCGCCACAATTAGTATCATAACAGTGATACTAATGTTATTTTCAACGTTAAAACATTGAAATCCAAACTTTTTTTCTTTGCTTCCATACCTAAACTGTTAGATCTGTTTTTGTCACTCAGCATGTGGAAAAGAGTCTCACAATAACTTCTATTGTGGGCTCCAGTAGATTTTCATTGTGTACAGGCTGCTGCTCTCAGGTTTATTATTTCTCTGTGGATTTACACAACTGAATTCAACAAATCGTAAGCAGATGTTTCATGAACTGTTTTGGCTGATTTCCATCCCCTACACTGACAGTAAGGTGTTTTTATACTAGACTGTATAAAGCTGGTATAAAGGTGGAATTCAGTGAATGAATCTGAGCATCATCAGCTTAAATTTAAATTAATCTCTGCTATACCCAATGTAACCTACCTCTGACCATAAACATCCCAGCCTCCGTGCAACAGTCAAAGTATGGCCAGCTCACCACTTTATCATTCAACATTCATGTCATTCAATATTTTCATTCAACCTTTGATTTTACTATACCTCAGTTTGTTTTGCATGACAAATCAGACTATGAAAAAACATAACTTTGCATTATATGCGGAGCTGGTGTCTCATTTAAAAATAACTTTAAATTTCCAGTTTATGAAATGTCACTAAACTGTCTTTACCTTTAAATATAACGTTGCGTCTTTCTCGCCTTTCTCCCCTTCACCTCCAATTTTCTTTCCCTGGGAAATAAGGCAGTACCTTCAGCTAGCAGACACACTGACAAACTGCGTGTTTCACAATATATGTTGAACTGTTAGAAATGTTGCATTTGAAATTACCTACCACTAAAAAAACATTTTTCCTTTCATGCTTGCTTCTCTTAACAAGAAGCTGAAGTACTGAAACCATGACTTACGGACATCTGCAACAAAAATGCAGTTTCAGATCGTTCCGGCCCACTTTATCTCCTGAATATAGTGTATAACTGGTGCATAAATTATATATATTTCCCGCTATCATCACTTTGTATGTGATAAACCCAGGTGATGGATAGACCAATAGGATTGCCGTATCTGTTTAGAAGTGTGTTATGTGCTATTGTTCCCTCCATTTAGGTTTGATGTTTGAAGGCGTTTAGTGCTGGAAAATAAAAACGTCCCTCAAATGTGTTAATCCTTAAGTAATGGGCCTGTTTTGAAAGTGTCAACAGCACAAAGTGAAGACATTTGGGTTAAAATGTAGGGAGTAAAAGTAAAACATCAAAATAATAAATACTCAAGTATTACGGTGAAAAATATTTCTATTTTGTTTCTTCCCACCTCCTTCCTTTAGTAGCCATTGATTCTGAATACTTAGTGCTATAGTACAGTAGATATATATATATATATATATATATATATATATATATATATATATATATATAGATATAGATAGGGCAGGGCGATATGACCAAAAATATTTATCACGATATACATTTGAAAATTTGCGATAACGATATAACTGACGATATAATTGACACTAGACAAAATACTTTACAACTCCTCAACTTTATTAGTGCAAAAAAACCCATCAATGTATTTTCACTTAAACAAGCAGCTGTTTTTTATGTGCATTAAAGTTATAAAAAAAATGTAACAGTGCAAATTCCTTGCTAACAGTTTAACCAAAAGGCATTTCTGGTGGCCGACATATCCTCAGCATAACCATGTATAATATCCACAAAACTTAAAAAGAGGTTATACACACACAATACGGTAATATTATGTTGAAGCACAGTACGTATCACTCTGCGAGGCTATGATAGCCGTAATGCTCCGACAATCCATCAAGCGGTGCGGCTTCGTAGCTTAGCAAAGTCGTACTAAAACATTTGACAGATTTTCCAGTGCCGTGTACGACATAAAATCGTTTCGAGGTCAGTAAACACAACCAGAATTCATACATAAGGCACACGGGATTATAAGGGGCACTGTCGATTTTCAGAAAAATCAAAGGATTGATTTTAAGTGTGCCGTATTTTCCAAACCACACGGTAATACCGATGGCCCGCTAGCATGCGCTACCAAAAATAGTGCTTTGTTGTGTATCTGACGGACGAAAGATAAACCAGTTCCACACCACTGACATTGCAGAATTTTTACAAACCCATTCTGGTTCATCCGCTTAATTTAACAATCCACTTTCGCTCTTCTCATTCTGCGTTGCAGCCATGTGCGTATGTAAACTTAGGCACTGCGCATGCGCGTTTTACCCATATTCTATCTCGATGTTTCATTTTCCTATCGTTGCCCAAAATTACACCGGTATTACCGTAAACGGTATGATATGGCCCAGCCCTAGTCTCTTGCACTGCCCACAGTGAACTGCAAACAGAAAAACCCATTAACCACTATATTTCTAGTTTGAATGTGTGGTTAATGAGAAGTGCAGTGTGCAGTGATTGTTTATAAGCATTAGTGTTACATTTCTTTCAGGCTTGATGTAGCAATCACTGATTTTCAACAAAAATCTCCGAAAATAAAAATGCTGAAAGTTGACAAATTATTTAAATGACATGCAGTTCCCAAATAGCCCCGCATCCAAACGATTAGAATGTCCTTGAGCTGTCTCTCAAAATAAAAATTTTGCTCTCATTGATTGAGCATGTGGAATTTAGAGTGCCTTTAACACATACATATATATGTGCAAGATACCAGTAAACTGCATTAATAATTTTGTCCTGTAAAACAAAACATTGTTACCCAGTAATCAGCATCCATCTCGAAATCTCGAAATAAAGGCAGATAGACGTTCAAGCTTAGCTCATGTCAGTTTTTGTTTTTGTTCATATACATAACTGCTTATATACTGTACATGTTTTATGGGAAAATCCAATAACTGAACCTCATTTCAAGCTTGTTATCAGAATTTGAGCATAATGGGAGAAAAAGGAAATTAACGAGACTTGGCTGTTTTCCATTGACCATCGTCTCCCTTGTTTTTCTTGAATGAGTCTGCATTCAGATTTATTTCAGCTCTGATAAACACCACTCAGTGAGAAACATTTAAAAAATATTCAAAAACAAAGTGATTAAAAATAAAAAAAAATAAATTTATGCACTATTCTTCCTCAACTAACTTTGTGCATGATGATTCCCTCAGAGTTTCCAGCCATGCTATAGCTGACCTTGACTCCTGACCTCATTGCATATCTTCATGGAGGTCAGGTCATAAAGACTCATTGTTATTCATCAGTCCGTTCTTCTCTGACTTCTTAATTATTCTCAGTCCTTGACAGTCTGTCCAACGTTAAGGCATAGGATGTTCTTGTGATAATATTAGACGATCACAGGGAAAACTCTCAAACTGAATCAGCTTTTTAAATTTTATTATTTATGATAAAGTTTTAAAAGTAAAATTATTTTTCGGGCAACTGTGCATGCTGTTGTAGGCCAAGTACCACTTTGTACTAAAAAGACCACAATTTTTACATGAAAGTAATTATTAGCAGCATTCACCATTTCTAGCTAAATACCAACTAAAGCTAGATGGTATGAGTTTGACACCTTGTGTATGTATAGGTGTTGTTTTTATCAGTGTGTTGGTGTTTATGCATGTAAATAACTGTGTATGTGTTAAAATTTTAAACAGGGGCATGCTTTAGCTGTAGATCATTGCTACATGTGGGTTTTTTGATTGCTTAATAATATATTGCGCAATTCATTTAGGTTTTTCAGGTGGAAAAAAATCACACTGATCATGTAATTCTCAAAAACACACAAAAACTGTATGTATCAAATATGACAAACTTGGCGTTAGGGGGTTAAATATGTGAATGCAGAAACGCGTTTGCTGAGGATGCATACATACATCATCACTGACAGCCTTATCACGATGGACAAGTGTTCTTAAGTGCTACTATCTGTGAAGGGAGGCAGCTGGAAGATTTGTGAAGAACGTTGTGTGGCAGTGTAACTCTTTCAGAGTAATGCTGCTGTTCAGTAATGTAAGCCGTGGACTAGAGACATCATCAGGGATTGTGTTTGTGGGATTCCTGTCCCATAACACATTTACAACATGCATAGCGTGTTTTTGTTAGTGTAGATTTGTATCTCACTTTTTACAAATCGTCCTCAGTCTTTCCAAAGGACACTTGAAAGAACAATATTAAGTAGATTATACTCAGATTTTGAACTTTGATTTGCCAACAGAGATGTTGTTTGAGTTTCAATATTTCAATTTCACACAATAGTGTAGGGTGCATAGATGCATATATCTTGACACTAGGTGAAAACGGCACTTTTCAGCTACCGCACTTGTGACATGCATGCATGCTTTGGAGTTCACTGGGAAGGGCAGAGGATGCTGTGTGTTGATTTAAGCTGTGTGGCTGCTGAGAGTGGCGTAGTGAATCGCTGGGCGTTGTGTTGTGGCATGTCAAGCAAGGGGGTGCAATGTTGTGGAATAATGCTATGCTTAATACATCTCTCTCACTGGTCTCTCTGACTGTCGTATGCCTAGTTTTCTTTTTCTATTGCTTTCTTTCTCTGCAACCGAATCCACTGGAGAACTGAGTGTTGCTGTGGTTACTCTGTTATATGTTACTGATGCACATGAAAGCACAGCGCTCTAAGCACAATAGAACTCAATAGAATGTATTAATAAGATTTACATTTTATTTTAAAATGCAATCATTCTTAATATATCTTTAAATGCACGGTCGTTCGTGTATAATTTGACTTTTATGATCTCTGCTTCTGACTCAGGTATTTAATCCTATGACCTGAAGTCTTTTTTTCACCTTACTTAAATAACTCAAAGTAAATGTTAGCTGGAGAATTATTGAGCAGTAAGTTAAGTGAACTTCTGAATTTCATCACACATTTTTTTATTATCACAAGGGGAACATAAATGTCAGTATGGCCACTGACCTTTCAGTGTGCACGCCCTTCTATGACCTACTTCTGCAAAGCATGTTGCTTTGATTGCAGCATTTTGTTTCCAAATATTACTGAAATAAAAGTAAACTTTTTAGAGTCTAACTCAAAGATTTACACCAGAATTGAGAGGACAGTAGGTCATAATGTCTACTGAAGCATCCAGCCGTTGAGTCTAAGCCAAAACTGACCTTTTGAATGGTCGCCACGCTTGAGAACCAGCTGTCTTGCCAGCATCCCTTCCTGAGGTGCTGCTGGGGTAGCAGCTGGCCAGATTGTATTTAAAAGTCCAGCTGGTTTCAAAAAGTAACAAAGTAGCACATGTTTACATTTCTCTTCTTCACGAACCTTTATTTAAGATGCCTACCTGTATGTTTGTATTAAAGATGGAGTTTCTGGTTGGCTGTTGAATCCCAGGCCCCTCCAAATTCTCTGAAGTGTTCCAGTATTGCTCCATTATATTTTCACATTGTATGTATTAGAGTACAGGGATATAGGCTGCTGTGCTTCAAATTGCTTTAACTACAGCATTACAATGAGTCTTTGCTATTTAGGACAATACCAGTTTGTGGATAACCATTAAAATCTGCCACTTATCCATTCTTGTTCTTTTGTGCATACAAACTCATCACCGTGGAATATGAAATAGTATAAATAGAAGACAGCAAGCCCCGAAAACCAGCCTAATCGTGTAGATGAAGTTAGATGGAAGCGTCTATAGCTATCAGCTAGTCTGTCTGATTCTGTATTGATCACAAAGAAGGTGGCTCAATACTCGTCTCTAAGTTTCTTTTTTGCTCTTCTGTTCTGTTTTTACCTCTGTTCAGCCTCCCATTAATCAGCCATCCATTGACATTCATCAGGAGTATAGAAAAAAAGTCTTGCCTGTAGTTTGTACATGTGCAAATGTTTGTGTGTGGGTGTGTTTGTGTGTTCATGAACTTTATTTTAGGTTTTTATCAATCAATTCACAACAACTGTCATCTCACAGCACTTCACATCGCAATACCTTCCAATATAAATCCAACAATTTCCTTTGAGCAAGCAATAACAGTGAGTAGAGGCAGGGGGAAGTGGCCCTCTGCCTTCACAAGCAAACACAAAAACTGAAATTAAATATAGCAATAATTATTATTTCATTGTATGTCTACCTAAAACACCATCTGGAAATAAAGAGTGAACCAATCAATGCAGAACTCAAAGTGTGACTTAAGGATAAGTTTTAAAAAGTAGATTATTTCAGTAAAAGCTTCAGTACACATGAGATCAAACCATAACACACAAATAAATCCAACAAGAAATAGCAAACGCTAGGTTCCAGACAAACAAGGCTATGATGAAAAATAAAAGAAGAAACAAAGACAATTTGACATCAACACACAAGCTGTCTAGAGTTGGTTTTTGTTCTCCTACTAAAATTTACCAAAAAAAAGAGAAAAAGCTGATGATTCACTTCTCAGCCCATAAACTTTGTCCACCAAAACTCTTTCTGTTCTAATTTCCTCCCTCTATGTGTTGCATTTTTAAAAGTTGGTAAAACGTGAGCTTCTTCTCAAAAGGAACAGAAACAGAACTGACACTGGTATCATTTTGGCTTAAGAGAGGTAAAACATAGGAACGCAGACTAAATACACTAAGAGGGTAGGACAATGGGACACATCTTTAATAAAGAGATTCTCTGTTCAGTGCAAATGAACGGTGAGTCTAAGGTTGAGCTAAAGTGACCTGTGGCGCTTCTCATCTCATGTTTTTTTTTTTCTTGTCATCACTCATCACAGTGATATGGAGGATTTATTGAAAAAGCCATTTAAGAATCTACTCTTAACTAAAACTTTACTTTTTATTCGTCGTGGTAACCACATCCTTTCTCTTGCAGTTCTTCAGATGAGCAATTTCGCTGGAACTCTCAAGGTAATTCATTATTACGTTATTTTTTCCTTATTTCTTCCCATTTTATACTTCTTTTCTTAAATTATGTCACCCTCATTTACTGTTTTAATCTCTTTTGATTATTTTAAATGTACAGCACTTTGGTCAGCAGTTGTTGTTTTAAATGTGCTATATAATTAAATGTGACTTTGACTTTAACGTCTCAGACATGCATGAAACTTGTTGTGTGTTAGTTTTTAGAGGAATCATGTATGCCATAGTCAAAATCATTGAGATTTGGTAGTTGTGATAGCTAAATAGATTATTGCAGGATCCCGACGATCTGTGAAGTCACACCTGCAAACATGTATCACCTTTTTAATCCACAGCTAGCCCGGGAGAACAGTGTTACCCCATATGTTTAAAAAACATAAATAAATAAAATCAAACATTTTCACTACACACAACATACATATTCCCAAATGCACTTACACATACTTACCAGTGCATCAAATTCACTTTTATAACAGCAACTTCATTTCCAGCTAGGCAGCTCCCAGGGCAGACTTATCAGGGCCCTTTACCAGCATATAATCAAAATGTCCCACGGCTCATAACCAAGTCACAATGCGTAAGGCTTTACACACTGTGAGAGGAAAGGATTGGGGTTACTGCCCAGAAAGATCTCATCTCTCTGCCTCATACTCTCTTTCCCGTACCTCTCTCTTTCTCACAGTCTTTGCGCCTGTATGTGCCCCTCATCATTTTTCTCTCCCACAGCTGATGGACAGAAAGATATTGAGGATGAGTTGACAACAGGTCTGGAGTTGGTGGATTCCTGCATTCGCTCCCTTCAGGAATCAGGAATACTAGACAGTGGAGAACGTAAGTATACTTGCCACTATTATCGTGTGTGTATGTGTGCATGTGTGTGAGGGGGAAATAGTTTCAAATATTTGGTGTCTGTTTAAATTATACTTATTTTAGTCTATTTTATGCTATAGTCAAGAGTCAACTCTAGCAGAAATGCCACTCAAACAAAATATTTCAGTCTAAGAGTATAAAAATGCATAAAAAATATCATTTCAGGTTCAATTTTTCATATTACCCACATATTACACACATATTTATTTTTAAAAATTTGAACAGGCACTTCAAGCCACAAAACCAAAATTCATGTTACTGTTTCCAAACAACACATTTAATTGGTTTGTACAGTCAGTGCTTAAAAAGTGGCGATAGTCTTCACAGAGTAGTTAGTTTAAATATGTGAGCATAATGGTAGCCAATGCTTGTTAACTGTTGTTTATTAAAGGAGGAAAATTATCCCTCACCCATTGGATAAGTGGAATAATTGCCACAAATCCTATTGTTAAGATTTAATTTTTGCTATGATTACAGCTCTGACCTCTGCTCACAGCAAACAGCTTGAGCTTTATTCCAGATTTTTGAGATCCTCATTGATTATTTGCTCTAAAGCAAATCGTTTTAAGTGAATTTAAGGAACACACGCAGCATATTGCTCTCTTAATCTTTACAAGGAACTGTCCCAAATGCCTGTGGACCTTGGATTCTGATAAAGAAATTCCAACAATGATTGAGAGGCAGCCCGTGTATAAGGTCATGCTAAATGTGCTTGGCATTTTCTTTGCAGGTCATTGGTTTTGGAACACTGCATTCCCATTTCACTTATTGCCTGCTGACCTTTTTGATAGTTGATATTGTAGTAATGGATGGCATTTTAGAACTCACACTGTGAGGGGTGATACACAGTGAATTTCTGTGTGTCAGCTTACATGTTACATCTTGCAGTGCATGTGGTTTCTGGAACTGATAGAGTGGGCTAGGTAGTGTGGAACAACGATGTAATGTTTTGCACACACACACGCATCCACACAAAGAGGCATGTCTGACCAAAAGTTGGACATGATAAGCTATTTTTGGTATATTTACTATAATTGCTGGTTTGCTTTAATATGATATGGATTATCTGTTTAAGCATATGCCGAACAGCTACAAGACGTGCCAGATCATTAGATCCTTACTGTTTTTGTACCGCCCAAGTCCCTGTCCAAATAGATGGCTCTCTCATTGTGAGCACTCTTGTTATGGGTGTCCCACACCCAGCTGTTTTTCCCATTTTGCAAATGGGCTTCTACCACAAGCTTAACAACGTGGCTGTGGATATCTTTCAATAGGTGTGTGTGATTCTTTCCCAAAAAAGAGTGCTGCAAATAGCTAAGCAGTAAATACATACTGTAGTGAAATGTCGCTGTCTTCACCAGAAGGTTCTACTAAACAGGCTTTTTGTCGGTGAACATAAGTGTCAGCACAGAGCAACACAACTCATAAGTAACTGTACACAGACGCACTAATTCTTTTTTTTAAAAAAAGTAATGTTCAGGTTTTTATTGCGATTTTAAATCCAGCATTCCTAAAATCTTTAATGACCCTTTTGTGTGTATGTCAGGTGTGCATGAGTGAGTATTTCATAGACTGCAGTAAGAATACGATGCTCATAATTTGACTGAGCATTTGAAATATTTATATCAGAAGAGTCGAACTTACATTTCCATATCAAAACAGAGACGAGAGTCAATACTGACACAAAAGAATTTAGAACCCTACAACCAGTGTTTTTCATTTTACCCACTGTTACTCACACATGCATGTGCTACTATACACTCACTCGTATTAGGCATTTGCACATTTAATGTCACATGTGTGCAAGCATACCACGCCCTTAATAAACCCTTATTAGCTACTTCATAATCAGTCAACTTTGCTATTTTCTGACCATCCAGCAAAAACAAATTTCGCAACACATGTTTGAACATAGAAACAACCATATGCATTTTTTTGTCACGTAACACACACGATGTAACAAACACCAAGGCTGAGGGATGATGAGTTTGGGAGCTCCCACTCAAACTGCGTAACACAAAGTGCTGTTTAATAATTCATAAAAAGCGAGGGATGAATCAAGATGAGAAAAGGCAAGTCTTTTGTGAAGGCGAGAAGCAGAGGAGTTGATCTTGGTTCACAGCACAGAGGCTCACAGGGAGGGAAGGATTCAGGGAGAAGAGAGCGAGCAAGAGAGATGGAGTGAGCAAGCAAATAGATATAGGAGAAGAATAATAACGGGCCATTGTTCTTTAAAGTGAGAAAAGAAACTAACGAGTCAGTAAGCTCAGGGGAAAACACTTATTGTAGGCTTTATTAGGACATATCCATGATGGTTCAACTTTTGAAATTGGGAGAGAGAAACAGAAAGAAATCCCCACATTCTTTAACCCTGTTCATCAGAATCTTTACTTACTTCTATATTTTGATGGGATGATTTGATAATATGTATATGCTGGTTCAATGGGGCTGTTTTTTTTTTTTTTTTTTAAAAAGATTGGATATGTTTATATACACTAAGATACAGTATTAGTGTGCATACTGGATATTTATTTGCATTAAAAAATTTGTTAAATATTACCTCTACCAGCTCGGGCACAGATGCAGATCAACTAAGCAATGTCTGGCATCTCTAACCTACAGTGGCAACATACATGTTATGAATTATTTATTTGCCATATCATGAAAATGTGAGGAAACTAATTACTTCTTAATAGAGCACACGTAAACACATATGGAAAACCTACATTACTGCGCACTCACCGCCGACTGGCTTGTGGCTTGTAACCACTGCTTTTGGTTCACCACATCATTTCATAGACATTTAAGAAGATAGTCCATCTAAAAAACTGTCTTATGATGTTCTTAGCTTGGATCAATATCAGCTTTATGTGCACAGCATCGGAATCAAAGAGAAGGGATTATTATCTGATGACACAGCAGCGACTTCATCAGGTGGTTGAAGTAGTGATGCTCTGAAGCAGACGGTGAATTTGTGTGCGTGTAACAAAAGTCATTGTGGTCGACATAGTCTTTTGTTCTAACCCTTTGGAAGATGGTGTCACAGTCTGGCGAGGGCAGACTGTATGAATTGAAAAAGGACCCAAAATGCAGACTCCAAGGAACAGGGAACAAAACTTGAATGTTAACAAAAAGCGAGCCGTTTAATATGGCTGGTAAAAAGGTACAAACAAAGGGCAAGGCAAACTGAAGCAAAATTAACACAAACCTAAACTGGGAAATCTAAACAAACAATAAGAAAAACCTAGACAAGAAACTTGGAAGCATGGCATAGGAAACATGGCGTGGACAACAGACGACCTGACAATCACACACTGAAAACAGAGGACTTAAATACACAGGAGGTGATTAGGGGAAGTGGAGACACATGAGGAAACAGCTGGCACACATGAACATAATGACGTCACAGTGGGAGAGTAAAACTGAACATGATGAACACAGAACACCAGACCTCTTCACAATAAAACAGGAAACATAATGAGACATAGACATGACAACCCGAACTTGACAACGTAAGACACAGACATGAAACGCATGAAGAGCAGGGGAGATTTAACATGGTTGGAAACACGAGGGGAAAATAATAACTAGAAACACTTAGGCATAATAATACAAACTTGATAACATAAGACACGCAGCATGAAACACGAAGGGTGAGGGGAAGCTTAAATACAGGGGAAGAAAACACAAGGAGTCTAATAACCAAATGAACTTAGATAACCTAATGAACAAAATAAACTCAAACTTAAAACGCTGGGTCAAAAGACCCAGGACCATGACAGATGGTTTGGCATTTTAGGTGTTTGAAGCCAAATTTCATTGTTTTTCAAAGCTCAGCTAACTACTGGAAAAATAAAATAATGTTTCTAATTAATTCCAGACCAGACCATCATGGTCCGCCTTGAGTAAAGTTTTTTTTAAGCCAACAAGGTGTTCCGTCTATTACAACTTTTTTCTTTTCAGCCCTCCTCCTCCTCTTCTCATCCTCTCTATCTCCCTGCTCCTCCAGTTCTTTCTGTTCCTCTGTTTCGGTCTTCCTCTGCTAATAAATTATGTATGCTATCTCCAACTCACGGAGTGCTGCACTGCTGCACTATCTGCTCTAAATTGCTGCTTGCTCTCTCTCTCTCTCTTTTCCCTATTTCACACCCCCTCTCTTACTCACTCTTAATCTGTCTCTCTCACGCTCTCACTTGCTCTGTCACAAACTCAACTCAACCCCCTTTCTATACAACCATACGCCACCTCTGTCTCAATTGGTAGGACCGGCTCTTCTTTCCCAGAGTTCCTTGCAGCTCAACTCCACCCCGGAGGCTTCGCTCCAGTACTCTGCCAGCTACCATAGCAACCAGACCCTCGCCCTAAGCGACAGCATCTCTGCAGCAACTCCTCAGCGCAGCGGGCAAGTTGGAGGAGCTGTGCACAGCTACAACCAGGTGGGAAATACTTCCGAACAAAGAGAATATTGAGCGTATAAGTGTTCATGAGAACAAAACCGAGAGCAATTCTGTCACTGGCTATCTGTGCAAACCACAATGTGTGTTGTGAGAAACTTTCCATTTGTCTAGGAGGCTGGTGGTCACAACATTTTAGTATGGGTTTTGGCTCGGACGGTGACTAATTTGAAGTGCGTTTTCCTCAGTTTATTAGTAAAGCTGCATTAAAACCATTTGCTTATGCAAACTTGTAAGTACTTATAGTGTTGAGAGATGCTGGTCTTCGGATTTCTTGTCGCTCTGATTTTTTCTTTCAGAGACTCTGCGAACATTGCCCTTCATTTTCCTCTACTGGCTTTTTTTAGGCACTGTGTTGCATAGCGCTTATCCAGCTACATGTAACTCTGGCTCTCAGTGCTCTTAGCAAATGTGAATTTGTTTGACACCATAACTGAGTCTATTTGATCAGGGTAGAAGTGCATATTTGTACAGAATCCTATTTCATTAGCCCCGCTGAAGTGCTTTAGTCCAGTTCTGCCTTTTCAAGCTGCCCATTGCATTTTGTCTCTAGTGTGAAGGTGATGATAGACATAGGCAAGTTGTTTAGAAGAAAACAGGTTATGAGATGCTCACAGACCCAAATTGGGGTACAATTAAATACACACAGAAAAATCTCTGCAAGTGTCTTGTTTATAAAGACTTAAAATAAAGCTACATGGATACAAAGACATTAACCACAGCAGTGTGCTGATAGAGAGAAAATCTATCAAATTACTTTCTAGCCTGCAGCTGCCAATTATTTTGAATTTCCATATTCTTAACATATCAGTATTAAGTATTACTGCAAACACACACACACACACACACACACACACACACACACACATGTTGTATGAAACAGAAACCCACTGATCTGCTTAATCAGTGAAGCAGCCAGCGTCTGGTATAAATCTTCCATTTATGACAGATAATTATGAATACAAAATGAGATCAAATAGTTTAAATGAATCGTTTTAAACTAGATAATTATTTGACAATAGTCGTACTTTGTCGTGAATGGCTTTTGGTATGTTTCTGAGTCTTTGGGCAGAATTTTGTACTAAAGGTAAATTGGTATCTGCTTTCTCCTCTGTCAGTTTGCACGTGCATTTCTGTGGTTTGTTATTTTATGTTCATGTGTCTTTTGAAAGAAAATGATGTAGGAAGTGTTTTTTCTAAATATATTTATTCACATCCCCTGCAGTCACACCAAAGCTAGTTTCAGATAAAGCTTAGATGCCTTGCCTTAATAAATAAGAAACAGGAGGAAAAGACAGAGAGAAACACTGATAGGCTGGGATATAGATGGATGGACAGATTAGGAAAAAGGAATGTTTACTCTTTCTACAGTGTTCCTTGTCCTCTTTTCCCCTCCTCTCATCTTCCTTCCCTGTCCTCTCTGCTCACCATCTCTGTCCATGTGAGCGAGTGTGTATCTCTCTGTGTGTGTATCCTCCCCTCTGATGTTTTTGGCTTGTCAGTGTAATGGGGCTAGTGCTGTCAACAGAGCTTGCTGCTCATGAATAGCTTTATGCATGCCAGTGCTGCTAGATAGGCAGGTGCAGCTTGCATGCATGGTACATGTATGTTTTTGTTGATCTTCTTCCATTCGTGTGCGCTTGGGTATGTGTGTGTGCACGCGGGGGCTGCATTCCTTTACGTGGATGCATGGTGACTATCTGAAGGAGGGAGAGAAAGTAAAAGGTCTAGCATGTTGCTGCTCTTTTTGTAGGATATTTATAACCCTGAGAGGCCAGATTTTAATAATTCATGGATACATGGCACCTCAAACATCCCAATGTTTTACTGGAGGAGAGAAAGAGCAGCACTGCAAGATGACACGGAGTGAGATCGAGAAAGTGCTCTCCCTCGCAGTGTGTGTCAGGCTTTCTATCTGTTTGTTACCTCAGCCAACAATTCATCTTTTACTCATTATTTATTCACCCATTGATTTATTTACTCATTCCTACACTTTTCAGGCCTCACTTTGTGTCTTGATCATTGTAGCACATCTGTAGTGTTGAACACAGTCTATTAGCCACCATTAACAGAAGCTCTTCCCTTCGTCTCATAAGCTTTAAGTCATTCAAGATTTCATAATCTGCTAAACTAACACAAAGGACCTCTACAGTACTTTTAGTAATTCATCCTTGGAAAGCTTTAGAGGTACAAAATATTTAGATCACATACATCAACTACAGTGTTAGAATTCAATATTCTTTAATATTTACAAATAAACACAACATTTGATTCATATATTTATTTAAACCATGAAATCTTCAATTTTAGAGACATTTGTTAAGTTATTTACAAATGTTAATTATATGTTCTTTCACTCTGTGTGTCACCTGCTTACTTTCCTGCCTGCCACAATATCAAGTTTTCTTTAGAAAAAAACATTATTTCCATGATGAAGAACAAATATTCTGTGTTTTAAAAGGAGTTAATATATATTAGATGGGGGGAAATTTTTCAGCCCCATCTATTAGAATTCATATCAGATTTGGATTTGGGTGCTGTAGGTTGACTCCCTGTGAAGTCCTGTGAGCTTGTCGGAGTTCCAGTGCTCCAGCACTCTACATTTGAATCACTGGAAGACCCATTTTGACCACTTGCACAACTGTGCACAACTCTTCTACTAAGTTTAAATAGCAAATCTGCAACTCCTAAAAATGTTATTTTTAGGAAGAGGATGGAGCTGCAGGAACAACTGCTCCATCCTGCCAGCCCCATGGCATTCCATATTTATCCAGTAATATGTAGAAAGACACATGTTGATACAAACTACTGCAGAGTGCAATCCTCATTTTACCAATTATACGTTCTTTCACTCTTTGTGTGTCACCTGCTTGCTTTCCTGCCTGTTTTCTTCCATAAACTGTGCATCAGGTATTTTTTTTCTAAGATCCCCCCCAGCAAATTATACTGTAAATTTCACAACCCCTTTTCAAACCTTGCATTGTCCTCAATAGATACACGCCCTTATCACAAAGCAGGAAAATAACCAGAGACCCAGACAGCCACTGGAAACAAAAGGGAGATTGCATGCAGGTGCATGCTGCTACATTTATTTGTGGTAGATATGCTGAGAAAGCAAGTGGGCTTTTTTTGTTTGTTTTGTTTTGTTTCTCTGCACAATTTTGCAGCTGCAAATACAAACAGCACAACTCAATACAAACACAGCTCCAGAGTGTGTTCAGCTATTGTGAGCTACTGGTTATCAAATGATCAGAACATTCAATTCAATTCAATTCAATTTTATTTATATAGCGCCAAATCACAACATAAGTCGCCTCAAGGCGCTTCATAATGTGTAACATGTGTTAACTGCATGCATTTTAGTCTATTTTTGCTGTTCAGTAAAATATAACAGACAAAGTAAATATTCTAAGGACTAGCAGAATACATTAATGTCAAGTAATGCATTTTCATTTAAATGTAAATATATATTTATATACATTTTGTATCTCTCTTTTCAGATATGCATCTATATATTACTCAGTTACTAAGATTGTTTGAGCCAAACTACTGTATAGACAGTACTGAGAATCCTCCGAAGTGACTCAGTAACTGCATGATTGCATAATATGGCTTTCTACATCTGAAGCCGTGTCAGTCTAGTAATAATGGATCTGAATCACCTTTACAGCTCAAACTTACACACAAGGCTATATAAGGCTCAGCAAGGTCTGACATATGCTCCCTTTACAGTCTCGGGAGAATAAGGGGAATATATATGGGTATACCAGCCTGTTTTGTGGAGTAAAAAGGCTTTTCATATTCTGTCTTTGACTCACATACCTTCTTTATCTGTTGGGAATTCACTGCATAATGCCATCCAAGCTGTAGGTCCACTGTTCTCATTAAAAAATTGCCTTGTAAATAGATGTTAAACATTAACTAGTTTATAATAATAGATTTAGTTGTGTTAATTGTTTGTGAACATCGGGATTTTAATATAACGGATTGTAGATAATAAAATATGACTATACAGTTGACTACATAACTTTTTCTACCTTTAATAGATGGTGCGACAAGGCTTTACAAGAAATGATTTCAGTCAGCTGAGCTCAGAGGACTTCGTTGTCGGCTTCTGTGCGTCTTTTTTGTCATCCCTCTGTGTTCTGTGGGGATTTCATTACTAGCGCTCCCTAAGTTCATTCAAAAACCCTCAAAGTCTCGACTGATCTCATTGTGCATAAAAGTTTTTTTTTCATGAACACTACTCTTTATTCCGTTTCATCCCATTTATTTTCTTAACTCCGTCTCTCCCTTCAACTCTTCTCAAGTTTACCCTCACAAACTAATCACCTCCCTGTCATGCTAATCTTCAGTTGCTCTGTCTCCCCTCACAACCCCTCAGGTGACATCAAGCCGTGCAGCCCAGCAGCAACAATCACAAACTGGGCCGGGGTCAGGTAAGCCTGATCACATCTCCAATTTCTTTGCATGTAATAATATGACAAGGCCTGACATACAGTTGATATGTCAAATGACATATGGAGACATTGACCAAGAACCAAGAAACCAAAAATATGATACTAAGAGAATATTTTTAGAATGTGCAGTATGAATAGCTTTATTATATTATTAGTGCATCCTTGATCTGGGGTCAGAGTTATGGGTTATTTATATGAAATCCTCACTTAGTCTTTTTTTTTAATTGTTAAAATTGATCACTCACTGATAATGATACCCAGTGTGCTCATATCCAGGCAAATGTCTGTGAATGTGTCCAATCTAAAATTCTAAGCATTATACAGTATATATGCAAACAGCTTTTTTAAGTAAAGTGTCACTGATGCACTTAAAATAAAATCTAAATTTTGACCTTTGTGCCAGTGTTTTGCTATTATAAATCTTTTTTTTGGCATATTACCAAGTTATCAGCCACAGAAAATCTCCAGCTTTTTAAAACCCACTTTAAATCTATTTCACATCATTATTATCAGGCTGATCACATTTCTCTGTCATTCTGTAACATTTACATGTTCATTAAGGTGTTTTCCCTCCACTTTTTTCCAAGGTATCTACTACTCCAGTGCCACCTTACCTGCCCAGGGTTCCCCTCTGTCAGGAGGGGGAGGCTCAGGGTCCGGTTCCCCCAGTAAACTTCAACGTCTGGGATCAGCCTCTGATGCACAAGGATACGCTACCACTCAGCGGCTGCCTTCCTCTTCTTCCTCCTCTCCCAAACAGTCTCCTGCTAATCGATTGGCCAAATCATACAGGTAGAGAGCATATACTGCTGCTAATACTGACATACAGTCCGTATTAGAATAATGAAAAGGCTTGAAAAATAGCTTGAGAATAAGCTAAACACATGATGATGGTTTGCAATAGAATAAAAAAACAGAAAAGAATATAAAAGTTAAACTTAAGTCTTGCAAGTTGATTGTCAGCTTCTTTATGCCAGCATATAAAAACATATCCTGTACATGACACATGACAAATGATTGTTCTTAAACATGAAGAGCAATCAGTTGTTTGAATATTTGAATATATATATATATATATATATATATATATATATATATATATATATATATATATATATATGCGCGCAAACAAATCATGCTACTTTGTTCATTTGTCTTTCAGCACCACAGTTGCTGTGACAACAGCAGGAGGGGGCGGTTCCCCCCTGAGGGTGGCATCTCCACCTAATTCCACAGCAGGAGGGGGAGGGGCCAGCTCCACATCTTCCCCTCTTCACCAGGTAGATCGTTCAACAGTTATACAATGTGGACACACACAGAAAGGAAATGTATTTTGTGATAATAGACTATAAAATGAGAAGATTTTTATGTGAAGCATACATTTAAAGTCCATTAAAATTACCACGGGTTATACAATATTATAATGAATGCAAATGCAACTGCACTTAGTGGAATATAAATTCACTTCTGCAAAGTGAAAGGACTTTAGACAAGTGCTATATAACTGAATGGTGTCTCACACTAATGCATAGAAATACTTATTATTTTGATTGTGGGAATGTGTCATATCCAGTTTGTATGTACATAAGGTTAAAGCTGTGTTAGCTTTCTCCTCACCTCTTTCACAGTGGCTGTAATCACAGATTGCTTGGAGGAATTTAGTTATTGTATCCATTTTGTACATATTATATTATTGTTATACATTTACATTACAGTTTAACTGATTCTACAGTAGTGATTATGTTTTTCTAAACGATTGAACAGATGTGTAATTGTTAGTTGTGTTATTTGTTGTAAGTGTAATTTTATGACACTGTGTAGTTATACAGTGCATTAAAACCATATGGCTGGTGTTACTATTATATTATTTACATTCTACCAGATGTTTGGTCACACAAATAATAACACAGGGCAGCTGCAGGGCAATTATTTTTAGTTATATATTTAGATTGTTGTGTAAATTACATCCTTGACTCTAAAATGATTGGACATTTGCATTTATACACCCTTTTCCAAATGTTTTGCATTTGAACAAAGCCAATTTGGCAATGTAAACTTAAAAACATGTCAGTACAAAAACTTTTTATCCACACCAATCAAACTGAAACACGAGCCATGCCCGCTGTTACATATTTGGCTGCCACACTCAGTATTCTTAACTATTCAATCCAGCAACTCTCGTCTCTGCAGATGAGTTCAGGCATAGGGAGCTATGCAACTCTGTCTCCCAAACGACTGGCAGCTCATCACGCTTCTGACCAGTACAAGATCTCCCACGAACTCTACGCTACTGCTACACTGCAGAGACCTGGAAGTCTGGCAGGTGGGGGTTGACACATTCATGCACTGTCGTGTAGAGTTTCATGTGCTTGCACAAAACATAAACCCTCCAAAATATGTAATCCGTATTAAACTAAGTATACTATGAATACTAAGGGGATGTAAGTAAATCGCTCACAGTGTATCTTCGATTGTCTGTTTGTGCTGCAGATGTAGTATCTCGTATCAGTGAAGCATTTGTAGTCTAATTGTTACATTTCATTGCATCACACTGCTGTTCTTAGAAATGTCAATTGCTATGTTTAAATCTGTTGAATTAGCCGGTCTATGAAAAAGCACATCGCTGTGCTGTGGTTGATATCTCAGGCTATACTTCAAAGGAGGCATCGGTGTCTCTGAGGCTGCCCGTTAGAAAGTTTAAACTTTAGAATTAATATACTAAGCTATCAGCAGTTATATTTGAGAATTATGAGCTATTTCACTCACAGCTGTGTACCTGCTTTAAGAATGACTTAAAATTATTAAAATTCCTAATTATGTCTTCCAATACGCATGTCCAATAGCTGGGTGTAGGGAAGGACACTGATCTTAGTGCAGCCAGTTCTTAAAAGTACCAAATGGATTTAGATTAAGATACAATCTGTTTGGCGTTTCCCAGGGTTACATGTACTAAAACCGGTGTCAAAATATCTATAGACCCAACTGTAGGTCTATAAATATTGACATTGCTTTCAATACACTAGGAAATGATTTATCTTCTCCTTGATCTGCTGTGTTTTTTTCTTCTTACTGACTTCAGAAAGGACATTTTGTAGTTTAATTGTAACTGTGAGTGAAGTAAGGAAAAGGTTGTTCTTGGTGACTCTGCTAGAGCATCCTTTGCCATGGACATTTTTTCCTGTGTGTATTTTGATTTTTTTTCATCAAAAAAATGAAACAAAAAATAAAATAGATGAATATTGATTGAACCATGCTACACGGAGTAAGTTTATTTGATTAGTTCTTTAAACTTAGAGCTACAGTGATAGGAACATGACCTTCATGGTTTACCCTGAGGGTGCAACTGTGATCTTGACGCATTGCCTCAGGTTCCATGTCTCCTGAAGGCTTTAAATGGAGTAGAAAAGAAAGACGTGAGCAGGAGTGGACTGGGGAAATAAAATTAACGCAGTTTGCTATCATGTGCATAGACTACCAGATTGTCGTTGATTGCATGAGGGCAATTTAATGGCAATTCATGCTGGCAATGCACTATGTTTTATTTCACCTGTAAGGTCTGATAGTTACCACATTTTCAAAATCCTACCAAGCATGAATTGTGTGTAGATAGTGTTACTCAGAAAATGGCTTATCGGAGTGGATGATGTGCTCCTAGGAAAAGCACAGTAGAGTTCATCTGAGTAGCATGTTTGGAGAGGTACTTAGCAGCTTCACAGCTCCTACTCTATGCCAGAGTTAAGCTGCGTACAACAGAAATTGCCTAAAAAAGACGTTTACTGTCTGTGCTTTTTGTATGAAGGGCTGGTGTGATATAGTTCACTGGGTCTAAATATTGCCATGGTAGCAATGCAGGATAATATATGCAGCATACAATATATAATGTGTGGTTTGATGCGGAGCTTTATTGGCACTGAAAATAGTTGCTGGTTAACATTGGAAACTCAAAGCTGTGGAAATTCAATATATAGTTTTGTTCTGTTTTTTTTAATTTATGCTTCTCAGAAAAAATGTTGTAACAGTCCATCTTTAATATTAAATCTGCCATTGAGAACTATACTACCATTCTTGGTGGAATTACAATATACAGGTGAATGAGCAGCTCCTTGCTATATTTTTGTAGGTAAAAATGTAGTTTGCTCTATTTTTTACTAAACAGGCAGGACTGTAATTCACCAAGGAGCCAGAGTTGGGTTTGGCATGTTGTTATTCATTTTAAATATTTTACTGAATAAAACATCATATGAGTGGATCTCTCTCACTCTCTACATCAGCCTGTCATTTTTGTCTTAAAGTTCCACTTCCTCTTTAAAGAAAGAGGTCAGTACTTCCATGAGTGGGCCCCCGTGAGCCAAAGAGTAAATGTATAATGAAATAAAACCAACTCACCAAGACTTCAAAGATGAAAGGCACTAGAGGAAGTGAAAGAGCTCAGATGAGTCATGCTGTTAATGGGTGTGTCCACGACTCTAATTAGTATTCTTTTATGCATATTCTCATATTGTCTTTCAGTCCTGTAAAATTCACTGTATTTTCACCTGGGGTCCACGGCAGTTCTAATGTCTGTTCTTCCAGTATCTATTATTCTTTTTTCTTCCCTTATGCTGACACCCTTGTCCTCTTGCTGTTTGAGTTCACCATCTGGCTACAGCTGGCCAGTAGAGTATGAAGGGATGCAGCCAACCTTTCATAGGCTTGGGAGGTTAACAGGCCAGTCAGATAACCACACAGCTGAAAGAAGGACAGAGTTGAGGTGCAACAGCGGTTTATCATCTGCCATAATAGTAAAGAAATAGGATAATAGGTTGTCAAAGGAGCTTGCAAAGAAAAGCGTCTGGACTTCTTTAAGTTACTTGAAGACGTTTCACCTCTCATCCGAGAAGCTTCTTCAGTTCTAAGGTCAAATGGTGGGGAGTCCCAGATTTAAACCTAGTGGGAGTTTCCCCCCACAGAGGGACAAAAGGACCCCCTGATGATCCTCTAATCACCTGAGAGGTTTCACCTGTGAAACTGGGTGTGGGTCCCAATCAGCCAGAGTTTCGGGTGAGCTCATTGTGAAACCTGGCCCCACCTTATCATGCAAATTCCTGAGGTCAGATGGCCCAGGATGTGAGTGGGCGTTAAGGCGTCTGGGGAGGGATCTCAAAACTGGATTATAGATGGCAGACAGTTGGTGTTGTAAACCACCGCCTCTGTTCAAAGATCACACAGTGGTCATAGATGGCTTCTTTCACTCCTCTTTCAAACCATCTGTCCTCTCTGTCCAAAATGTGAACATTGGCATCCTCGAAAGAGTGTCCTTTATCCTTAAGATGCAGATGAACTGCTGAGTCTTGTCCTGTAGAGGTGGCTCTTCTATGTTGTGCCATGCGCTTGTGAAGTGGCTGTTTGGTCTCTCCGATGTAGAGGTCTGGGCATTCCTCGCTGCACTGTACAGCATGCTTACGACACCAACTGTCTGCCATCTATAATCCAGTTTTGAGTTCCCTCCCCAGACGCCTTAATGCCCACTCACATCCTGGGCCATCTGACCTCAGGAATTCGCATGATAAGGTGGGGCCAGGTTTCACAATGAACTCACCCGAAACTCTGGCTGATTCATTCTTCGGTGTGCATATATTTAATCCTACTTAGATGGCAAAGTCTATTAATATGCATTGATTTCTGATATAACCTGACAGATTGAGGTATTTGACTGTGTTACATTGATGATGGATTCACATGGAGGTTTGAATCTTCGTGCACTGGCCCATCATCCCGTGTAACTTTCTTGGCATGCGACTTCAAGTGCACTGAAAACTATTGTAATATGATATGACATTAGCTCCACTGGACCATCTCAGTCACTCATAGCTTTCTAACTCAGTGTATGTATGACTATTTATGTCTTTTTATTTCTATCTCGCACCATGTCACCTAAACCCTCCCATATAAACCCATATTCCCCCACTTTGCTACTTTTCTACCCTTGCCTAATTTTAATTTTGGGTCTCCTCGTCTTCATTGGGAGGCCCCTTGCCTTACATTTGTCCTGCTGTGTAATGAACAAATGCCTGCTGTCAATGTTTCCTTGTCATGTTTTTTTCTGTGGGACTCCTGCCAAACACAGAGCAAAGGAGAGAGGGGGAAGGGGGGGTTGCATCTCATTATTTTATAGCTGCCGAACAGCAATGTGTTCCATGGAGATTAAAAAAATTAAATGCAGAGGCATCACTCCCTGTTTTCTGTCTCTCTCAATCTGTATATTTCTTCTTATCTCATTTGTTGCTGCATATGTCTCTATTTTTTTCTCTGCTTTTGATTTGCTTGAACTATAACTCTCTCACTTCCTTACCAGTCGTACAAACACATATGCTTCTTTATTTTCCTTTCGTTTAAATACCATATACACATTTATGTCTTTATTTTACCTCTTTTCACATGTCAAATACTTCTTACTCAACCCTCTCCATCCTTTTTGTTTCTAACCTGCTCATCTTCTTTCCTCATTTTCTACCTTTCACTTTGTCATTCCTTTTTCACTGTGTTGTACTCACATCTTTTTACTTCCTCTTTCTTCACTCTAGGTTCTCGTGGCTCCTACAGTAGTCAGCATAGTCAAGAGCCCCTTCGGCCTCTGGGGTCCCCAGAGCACCACATAGATCCGATCTATGAAGAACGTGTCTATCACAACAAGGGCCCCATGAGAAGCCTTAGCCAGAGCCAGGGCCCAGACTCAGGGCCCTACCGCAACAACACAGGTAAGGCAGTCATTGCATCAAATTGTATCATCAATGCAGTTTCATGTTTTGTTTTGTTTCTACTTCGTGTGGCTTAGACATTTTAGAGTTTAAGCCCTGAACTCTGAAACTGTGTTTAAGGTAAATAAACTCAGTCATCTCTGACAAGTGACTAAGAGTATGTTATGGAAAACAAGGGCAACCACTTTCTCTATAAAGTGTATGATACAACAGTAGTACACAAATTAGACTCACAGAGGCAAAAAGCATTTAGTGAAGGAGTAAAGGTAGGTAAAAAAATCCAAGTTTTGACCTTGATGGTGACTGTAACCAGCTGGTAAGAGGTGTAATTTAAAACTGTGTTAGATTTAATCCATTTGTATTTTCAGTATTCACATGTTCAGCAGAAAGGAAGTGCGCTATAGTCACATAGCCTTGGAATAGCTGCTGAGTAGGAGAAAGAGAAAAAGTTACAGCCACACAGAGGTCTTGTGTTGAAGATCAACTGGTATAGGGTAAATCAAGGTGCTGGCTTTTGGAAAAGCACAACGTTGCATTTCAGTGGCAAGCTTTTTATATGAAATGTTTTGGAGGGAGATTCAGAAAAGCAGCTAGCCAATCCAAAGAGGGTCTCGTTCTTATTGGTTAGGTATTGGGCTTGTTTGTGTGGCTCTCTGGCCTTAATTTTGTTTTCAGTAGGTAAGAAACAGGCTGAAGTTGAGGTGAGTTGAAGTACTGATTTAACTTCTGTGAGATATATCTATAGGACAAAAGCAAAAAAAATAGTTCTTTATGGGCTAAACCTGTTGTCATATTATAATCATAACTTGTCCCTGACTGAGAGTGGGCATTTCAACCTTCTCCCACTGAGACCTGCGGTCTCAAACTTGGAGATGCTAATTCTCAATTCTGCTGTTTAACACTAAACTAAGAACCACTCCAGTGCGACCTGGAAGCCATCACCTGATAATGTGAACAGAATTATATCATCCACTAAAAGCAAAGACAAGATCCTGAGACTACCAAAGTGTAGTCAAACAGATACCTCAATCTGAGTTATCCGTCTCGTTCCCAGACTCAGACGAGATCCTCTAAGTATTCCATCCACCACCTGATTATATACCCACTTGAAGTCAGCAGCACCCCACTCCCACTGTACCTAATGTGAGCAGAGCACTGCTTCCTCCTCTTGAGGCATCTGACGGTTTGCGAGAATTGTTTTGAGGTAGACCAAAAATCTTGTTACATGGCCTCACCAAACTCCTCCCACACCTGAATTTTTGCTGGAGCCAGAGCCACACCGCGCTTGTTACCTGCCCTCAGTCCCACAGGCTAACCAAGCTCAATAGGACCCATTCTTCAGCTTGACTGCTTTCTTCACCACCATCCAACATCTGGTTCAGACACTGTAAAACCATGAAACAGATCAACTACCCTGTGGCCACAGGTCCGTGCAATCACCTCAATGAAGGTGCAGAACATGATCCACGTGGTAGACTCAGTCTCCCGAGTCTCCCTCGGAATGCTGTCAAACTTCTGCCGGAGGTAGGAATTTAAGATCTGTTAGATGTTCCCACCACACCATCATAATACATTTGGCTGTGCCAGCCCTGCCCACTAACTTCCCCTTCCACCTGATCCAACTCAGCCAGTTGGTGATCAGTTTAGAGCTCAGCTCCTGCTGATATTCTCTGACTGTTAGAAATGCTCCATTTAAAATTACCTTCCATGCTATTTCCTTCATGATCACTCTCACTTTTCTTATGCTTTAGTAATGTAACCAAAAGTTGTGGAAATTTTCACTAAAAACACTATTCTGATAGTTCTGACCTACTTAAACCCTTGAGTATACGACTAGAAATTATACATAAATTATGGCTTTTCCCTCTTTCATTGTTTTTAACTAGCATTAGGCTCCGGTGATAGATAAGCCAATATGATTGTCTTTTATGTGTTATTGTTCCAGTTGATTTAGGTTCAAATCAATTGAATGTATTAAGGCCCTTTCACAAAGAGAGTTACATTCACTGCTCTGCCTGCTAGGCTAAGTGAAGGTCCCAAATATGTGTTGTGCAATCTGTGTATGTCTTTTTTCTTTCTGCGCCCAGTGATGTGTATGTGTATAATATGTACCCACTTCATGTCATTCCTCATTTCTATTGGTCATGCAAAGACTGCACTCCAACACTGCACTGTGCTTTGCTTGACGCCATGGTAAATTGTTCACGGATGGCAGAAGCAGTCATTGTATGAGAGAGTCATTAAATGTGAAGTAACTGGCCTAATTTGAAAATCTAAGGACTTGAAAGTAGAAATATATATTGTAGAGATAGATGTAGCCACAGTAAGAGTAAAAAGCTCTCAGAAAAATACATACTACACATATAGATACCTAAAAATTCTCCTTAAATACCAGTACATCTCCGAATACATGTCCATATTTGAGCAAGGCCAAGATGGTTCACAACAAAGAACAGTCCTTGATTTTGTAGATGGCATTTTTAAGCCCATTGGTGTGTTTCTGCTCAGGAAGATCAACCCATATATGTCTTAAATATAAAGTGTAACTTCAACAGCTTTTCCATAGTTTAAAATATAAGAATTGGTCCTTGAATAGTTTATGATATCCACTATTTTTCTGCCACACACTAGGCAAATAATGCATCATGTCTAACATAAAAATGCAAAAATGTGCTGCAATTAACTTTTGTAATGAGACAATATGTGTGTTCTCTAGTATCTAAAGTTGTTTTTAATCAGTCACCAAGCAAAAATAATACTTGTTAACCAATGTCAGGAACAACTGAGATACCTTTGCACTGAATATATCAACCCTCGTCAGTGCCAGTTTTCTTTTCTACAAAGTGAATGGTATGTTGTCTAGTTGGTCCAGTGAATTTCTATCAAGTCTAGAGCCAAATGAAGATAATGCTTTATGAAAAATAAAGAGTAAGTGGCATAGAAAAAGGCATTGCCAAGCTTATTGTGTTTGTGAAGCACAATAGGCTGTGTGGATGTTTTTTTCCCTTTTTTTTATTCGCAATGAACTGCAGTTGGATACATTTACTATCGAACTCACACAGTCATTCTCACTCGCTCTCCATTGTTGCCAGCAGTGTATTTTTAATAGGACCTCATTGAGCTTATCTCGTTGTGGGTTTAGGTATACCATGTTAATCCCATTACAGTATCATATCCACAAAAAAACACCCAAGTCTCTCAAGCCGCTTTCACAGCTCCGTCGACGTCTTTAACGAGTCGATCCTTAATAGCTATCATTAGCATTCAGGTCAGAATTATGACAGTAAATGTGCCACCCTAGACCAGAGTTTGAGTTCATCAGTTTCACTCACTTAAAAGGAAAGAACATCTTCCATAAGCACCAAGCATAGCTTTTGAAGCACATTTCAGAGTTGGGTCATTGGGTTTGCTCATATTCTTGTGGGATATTGCTTTGATTACAATCAGTGAAATTCAGAACGCTTCATACAGTGATATCATTGTCTTTGCAAGCAGAAATCATTTAAATAAGTATGCTCTGTGTAAATAATCATTCTGTACATTCGATAATCTTTAATCCTACAACTGTTTACAACTTGCATAGTTCCCATTTCTGTATAGCTGTATATCTCAGATTTCTGTAAAGTTATTTATTTCATATTCTGTATAGTTTTTCATATTTATATCCTGTTCATATCCTGTACATAGCTTGTACTCACTACAGCCTGTACATACTTATAGTTATAGAATATTCACAACATACTTCATACCGTGTACATTATAACATACCATAATAGACCCATTTCTGTAATATACTCACATATCTATATTATTGCTAATATATATTGTAATATATCTATATCACTAAAGCACTTCTGGATGGATGCAAACTGCATTTCGTTGCCCTGTACCTGTGCATGTGCAATGACAATAAAGTTGAATTCTATTCTATTCTATTCAGAAGTGCACAGAGATAATCCAGTGTTATCTATAATTTACTGTGCCTTGTATTTGTAGTTTCAATAGATGGGTATGAGAAACTCACAAAGGAAATTTGCACTGCAGCTACGAAAATCAATAGACTGTGGATTAGACCGTGTGCATTTAATTGTAACACTGGAAGTTTACAATGCACTTCTCCAATGATACAGTGTTTTAATAGATTGTCTGATGTTGTTGGAGCTAAATCCTTCATCAGAGCATATATTTTATCTCATGCACAAATATTTCCCTGCTGCGCTTGGCCCTTGTAACTACACTGCAAGAACAACACACCGAAGAGTAACAGCACCTTGAAGTCTCAGGGCTATTGAATTAAAGCTTGGCCTTTACACAGCGTATTTTGAAATTTGTGTGAATAGCATGTGCAGTGAAAAGGAGGTTGTCTAATAAGGTTCATAATGCATAGAGTGATGGCACATAATGAACTGATAAGGGCTGTGCTGACATAGTAAGCGGTAAGTCATTAATTATGTCATAGTGCCTTTTCTTGGCAATGGCAAGCTCACATTATTGGTTCATTAAGCTGGCATGGATCAATGTAATTAATGCTATAAGTCATCCCTTTGCTGAAAAGAAAAGAGAGACAGTTTTGTGTGGGTATTTGACTTCAAAATTTCCAAAGTTGTAGTCAGAGGTCTGCAGTGTGTGGTGCACAGTGTCAGTCTAATTTAGGGCCAATTTAAACAAGGCAGTCAAATGAAGCCCACAATATTCGCTGAGAGCAGGGGGCATAGCATTATTTAACTGGGCACTTAACTATGAAGAGGAGCAACGTGGTACAACAAAAGCCATCTAAGTGACTCTAATTTTGCGTGCGCTGTTTTTATAGCTACTGTTTTTCTGGGCCGGTTTTATCTCAAAGAGACACACGAAAGGAAATGCGAATTAGGAACAAACAGGACATGAAGAAGAAGCGAGTAAAGTGGATATACGGTGGCCTCTGATCTATAGTTCAAATGATTTTAGAAGGTAAAATGTTAGAGTTGTGACTAAGTTAGTTACATTGTGGCAAACTTTTGCCAGAATGATGTTGATTTTCACAATACTCTGCTAGTCTGATGGCTTATTTTATGTCCAACACTGCAGTAAACCAACAGACCTGTAGTCTCAGGAAGCCATTGTCTCCCAGCACAGCGGACAGCTATTTGTCAGCACACTTTGACAGTTCACTCAAGTTGAGTTTAAAATGTTGGTAATTGGTAAACCTGTCTGCTTGGCTTCCACAGCTCTCAAGTCTTCTAGCTCAGTTCATTTCAGCACTACATTAATTGTTGCTGTGAGTGTTGCATTAACAGCACTGTCACTGTGGCTAATACAACTGAAGGAAAAATAAAAAAGCTTTTACTAAACCTCGACTACATGTGTCACCCCCCGATCAAACATCTCTCACATCTACACAATCTTCTTCAGTGATTTGCTACAGTCTCAGCCTCTTCATTACTTTTACATCTACACAGCACAACACTATGTATAGCAACTATGAGTGTGTATTTGCGTGTTTTTGCATGCATGTGTGCAGGCAGTGATGTGTTTCATTCTTGGATTAAACCAGGCCAGTGCCCCAGAGGGCTGCAGGTTAATGCGGCCTATTTTAAACGATTATTCCTGCATGGCCACATCTTCTCCAGCGCGCACATGAATACACCTACATGCTGGTATATTTTCCCACAAGAGATTGTGCTTCTAAAATCAGCCTACGCTTCACTTGTCACTATGCTTTCCTGTCTTAATTTACAATCGCTTCCTTTTTCTGTAACATCAGTCTCATTTTCTCCATTATCTTAATGATGTTGTGATCTCTCCTACTGCTTGCAATGATTTCCTTTTTCTCTTTACAAATATGTTTACCATTCTGACTTTTTTTTTTGTTCCTCTGTCTCATCTATCATCTCTGCTAATTAAGAGAAGAATGTAAGTCTTTACCTCGTGCTGTTTTATGCCCGTATTGTCTGTTTTTTCTTTCCTTTTTTCTGACCTCTCCTTGTTTTCTACCATTTCGTCCTTCCCTTCTGCATTTGCGCTTACTTTTTTGTCTTTGTACTTTCCCTCTTTATCTCATAAAAGCTATCTTGACTTGTATTAATGACTCTAACCATTGGGAATAACAGTGTCTCTGAATGACTGTGGCTGTTTTTCTCTTTAATAGCTTAACATTAGGCCTGCATGTAGCTCAGGTGGTGACTGTGAGAATGGCTGGATTCAGTGTAGCTGTTATTTCTCAAGGTTGGTCTATTGCAGTTGATAAGAGATGGTTTATATTTTAACATCTATCCCTAACATATCTTTAGAAGAGACAGATACAAATTCAGACAATCAGTAGTCACTAAGCCACAGTAAAACCAAAGTAATATTTTCTGAACAGCTTGCGGATCCAGACAACCGAATGCTGCCAGGCTGTATGAATAAAAGTGAATACACTTCTTTTTTTTGGACTTTAAATACATTTTACAGAAAATTTCAGTCAGTGTAAAAACTGTAATCTCACATTCCCCATTTCTTAAGTGTATGTAATAAAAGTTTGTCATGTGTTGACCAGATAGTGTGGACAGTGCACTGCATTTGGCAAATAATTCTTATTGATATTCTACACTATATTTTGCTGTGGTGTTATTCACATAGACATTATGCATTTTAAATATCTCTAATACACTTTATATCTATGTCCATTTTATGTCATGTATTTTCAATTCTTGGCATAATTTTAGTCTAATGGACTGTAGTGCCTTACAACTGCTAGCTCCTCTTTTTAAGGATGACAGACAGTAATTTCATGTAGTTGTTTGTAGTCTTATCTGGAAATACTGCAGTGTTCAAAACTTTTTTCCTCATTACGTTTCAGAACTGAAATGTATTCAGTTGCTGGGACAAGGGATCAACTCTGGTCTGTTACATAAGTGCAAGTGTGTGTGTGTGTTTGTTTGCTTGTTGTGAAGTTTTTTGCAAAGCATGATTATTTTTGCTTGAATATGCAGCCCCGTGGCACTGGTTCCTTTCTCCAGTGTGAATTTGCACACCAATCTGCTTTCTCCTTTAAATCGGCTGTTTTTCTTCTGTAATGAGATCTGACATCCTAATGAGGGGGATAGAAGCAAGAGAGTGATGGAGAAGCGAGATGAGGAAGAGAAAGAAAAGAAACCCAAGAGAGGATAAGATAAGATAAGATAGAACTTTATTAATCCCTCGGGTGGGTTCCTCTGGGAAATTCGACTTCCAAAAAAAGCACAGCAACGACCGAAGTTACAGTTACAGAACTGTTTTATATATATATATATATATATATATATATATATATATATATATATATATATATATATATATATATATATATATATATACACACACACACACACACACACACACACACACACACACACACACACACACACACACACACACAGAGGGGGGAGACAAAGAAGTGAAGAGAGTGTACTGTTACTGAGTATATCTCGACCTGAGCACAAGGCAAGGGGAGTTTAGGGCTTCTCTTTAACAGAGAAACTGACAGATCCGTGAAAAGAAAGAAGAGAAAGGAAAGCTCAGTTTCATCTGGCACATATTCCTTAGTTCTTCAATGTGGCTTGTTATCCGGTAGTTAAGTGATGATGTGACGAATCCTACTTCCGGGCCTAAAGTAGTCTGTGTTTAATATGGCTTTTGTGTTGTTTACATGTTTAATGTTATGCATTTTCTTCTATTTAATCTCAAAAAGCTCCTAAAACAGTCAGTGATCACTGTTGACCTCCCTCGGCTTTTATTACCGCTAATCATTTATTTAAGCTCAGTTTTTAAAACCTTAGGATGTAACTACAGCCAAGCCCATGCAGCAGTATATGAATGACTAACCTCGTATTGTGGATGGATTATCTCAGTTGTTCTCCTGGCTGAAGTTTGGTCCTTTTACAGCATCCTGCCATGCGATTACATTTGTTCCTGACCACCGAGAACACTCACGTTAACTTTTATCGAGTGGAAAAAAGTTAGCTTGTTTATATTATGCTAACATAGCTGTGTCGCTAGCGGTCACGTAGCACATCATTATATACCAGCTAGCCCAACTTCAGTAACCCTACAAACGTCACTGCTGTTTAGTTTTCTGTCTTCATTTATGTTGGAAGTGATAACAGAGCTGGACGTTTTAATTTGTTTCCAAAACCCCGCAGTAAGGACATGCTATATTGTATTTAGATAGAAGCTAGCGAGCTAACTTCCTGCTAACTTCTAACTCTGTTAAATGTCATAAATTCCGTTTTCATGGATGCCTGGATGTTAAACTCAATTGTTACACCTGGTAGAGCAGAACGCTGATCATTTTATTACAGATGAAAGACTTTAGACAGTTTTTCAACTCTCAGTAATGCCATAGTGATCGTTTGATATATGGACCTGCAGCGGAGTTTAGGCCCGGACACAGCTAGTGACGTCAGACTTAACGACCGGATAGTAGTCACGGCCACTTGAATTGTGTGTTTATGTGTGTTTAATCAAACTTATTTAATGGATATTTAAGATTTAAAGACTTTTTGGCCTTTTAAAAAGGCACCAAAAATTGGTATGACGGGTAACACTTTATATAATGCCCTCATAATAGATACTTGATATTTGTAAGTCCATCTATGATGACTATTTACATGCAGTAATACAGGTAGGACTGTTGGTGTAAAAAACATAAACACACTTACTGAAAATCACCTGTTAACAACTTATTAACTTTTTACCCCTCGGCTGTCAAAAGCTGATGGGGTCTTGTCGTCACGCCACCTGGCAGGCGGGTGGGCAGCATGAACACCCAAGTTTGTGAATGTGATAATTCGAGAAGAAATTGGAAATCAATGCCATAGTTGCATTTATACTAATCTTGGGACCAGTTTGACCTCAAGGTCAGAGAGCAGAGGTTAGGTTTTCTGAAAATCACCTAGGATTTTCAAATTTATCCCATAGGTGTATCTACTAGGTAGCTGACAGGAGGCACTGTCGGCTGCCTGTATTTTAAAGAATGTGAATAGGAGTGTACACTGTATATTTACTAATAAGACCACAATCACAGTTATTAACCTTAACTAACTTTGCCACTTTTTTAATATAAGCATCACAAAGGTGGCTTCATTTTCACATGGCCTACTTATGCTAAATAGATACTCCATCCAAAGAAAGTTCTGTTTCGATTTGTGTTTTGAAGTCTGCTATGATATGCCACATTATCACTGAGTCTTTTAACAACACCGTGCTGTAAAGTGCAACAGTCATTTTCTGCTGGAGGAGTATGTTTCATACATTCTTCATTAGGCTATGGGACTGCATCAGATCTCAATGCACTGAAGAGCCGGTAATGTTTAAGAGGATCAGGTTTAAAGTTTTATAACTCTAATGTGCAGCTGTCATATATGAAATAAATAGCCTTGCTGAGAGAGCACTGAGTGGTAAAATAAATATATTAACCCATGAATTCACAGCACAGCTATTTTCTGCTGCATTGCCCTCTTGCCTTATTTGCAACAACACATTTTCCTTTCGCCATTTTATTTTTTATATTCTTTATTGAACTTCATTACCTGACAATCTAGATAATGTAATGAGGCAGGCAGAACACAGTTGGTTCATCAGATGTCCCCGTTTATGTAAGCGCACCCAGAAACAAATAACCACCTTAGTGAAAACGGTTAGGTGTGATTGAGGTTTTAGGTTTTTGTCAATTCAACTAACAATGCTTTGTTGTATATCTTTCTTGAGTGAGAACAAACACTATAAAGTTACAACAGGGAGAATTATAAGGGGTGTTTTGAGCTAAATTTTGAAATACATATTCAGGGAATGTGGAAGACTCACGTTAATTTGTTAAGGGAGGGCATAATATATTCCTTTTGTGTTACATAGCAAGCCAGAGAGACGGTTCTGACTGTCAAAGTACTTTGCCTTCTTGGAGTCTTTGGATAGGAAGCATACCTGGAAAATCTCCCAGACACAGGCCTCTGCCATGCAATCCCAACGCACTTGCAATATATGTTTGGTTATGCCAGGCTTGTCCTGTGTCTTCCCATGCCATCTGATCCAACTCACTGCCAGGTGGTGATCATTTGACAGCTCAGGTCCTCTCTTCACCTGAGTGTCCATGATGTACAGCCATAGATCTGATGATACGAGGACAAAGTAATTCATCAGCTTGCAAACTAGGCTGTCCGAAGTGCACTTATGAACATCCTTATACTCAAACATGATGGCCGTTATTAATAAAATCTAATTAGCAAAAAAGTCAAAAACCAAACAAACACTAAGAACACTTTCGATTTAAAACAAGTCATCAGAGCTGATCAAAGCTTGTAAAGCTTGTTACTAAACTCTTCCATATTCACCTTAGTCTGCTAGCATTGCAGCACTGCTGTTTTTAATGATAGCCAGGGTCTACCCTGCAAGCATGCATCTAAGAGTGAGAATCAAAGTGTCTGAACAAACTGTGCAGCACATCCAAGAGGCATGACCATCACTTTCACTTTTTTAAAAATAAGGCAAGGCAAGGCAAGGCAAATTTATTTGTATAGCACAATTCAACAACAAGGTGATTCAAAGTGCTTTACAGAGACATTAGAAACAAAAACAAATAAAAAGCATGATTTAAAATTGATTAAAACAAGCAAACAAACTAACTAACTAAACACACACATTTCACACCTGTTCGCGCGATCTGAACCCTTATCGTAAGGGGAGCTACCAGTCCTTCTGTGGACGAGCTACTTTCTATTTTAAATTCCCTGAATTTAAAATACTCTCTAGACCCAGTCTAGACCCAGTTGGGGAGCTACCCAGAGCTCTAATCCCACACCTGTTCGTGCGATCTGAACCCTTATCGTAAGGGGAGCTACCAGTCCTTCTGTGGACGAGCTACTTTCTATTTTAAATTCCCTGAATTTAAAATACTCTCTAGACCCAGTCTAGACCCAGTTGGGGAGCTACCCAGAGCTCTAAACCCACTTAACAAACAAACAAACAAACAAAACAGTATATAAAATCAAAACAGATAATAACACATTTTGCTGGTGGAAGGTCAATATCAGCTGTCACTAATTAACAGTTTTTCCACAAGTTGATGACAGGACAAAATAAAACTTGCTTATGTTTGGCTTCGTGTGGTCCCTGCAGTCCCGACTCTCCCAAATGTTTTTTATGAGGGAAAAGAAGCATCACCTCTGTACAGCCTTAACTAGAATACGTTTCTTTGTAGTTCCTGCAACTGTAACAGTGGATTGTTTACATCATTTACATCATCTGCTTAATGCTTCAACAGTATTTAGATCTCAAATAAGTATCAGAATAGATGCTGTATTGAAGATGCACAGTCCCTAGGCTTGAATCAAAAATCTGGTCACGGCATCCCCTACTAATGTGCAGTACAATAGTTATTGCCTGATAAATCCTTGTAGCATAAAATTAAAGTGCTGCGGTATTGTTAAACTTTCTGGCTTCTCCCCAGTCACTTTATTGTGTCACTCCAGGAGGATTTCTCTGTCGCCAGGTTAGATTAGGTCTGTTTGGCCAAGATCAATTTCAGCTTGGCCCGTGATCCTCTTGGATTGTTAATGGACCTACTGCCTTTTCAACACCAGTAAAGAAAGATGTGTGAATTTGCACTTACTTATAATGTGATGTTTACTCCATTGCGAAAACATTTGTTCTGGTTAAATGCCCAGACTGTCATACTGCAGCCAGCTCTCTTTTGAAAGACAATGTCTAATCTCAGTTTAATTAACCAAGAAAACAATAACGGACTTAAAAAAGGAGGTGAGAAAAAGAAAAGTGAAAATGGATTTATTTTTTCAGGATTATCATATGAATATTATGTGCAGCAATGCCTGTCAAACTGATAAACTGATTTGTTACAGTACGTTTAACTAGAAATGACAGCGCTGTTGAACAAGCTGTTGATAAAAGCTCAGTCCATATGTGAAATCCAGGTGACTTTTATCATAGCTTAAACTTGCACAGTATTTACAGGGAGGTTTTGCTGAAGTCTCAGAAAGTTTTAATTACAAGCTCAGAGCATCTGATAACTCACAAGATCAGCACAAAATGCTTTCCTTCGGGAAGACATATGGCATTTCCTAAATATAACCCAAAGTAGTTGCCCCACAGACCCACTCACAAAACACTCCACACATGTGTTAAAAGTGCTCGTTTTTAGGTATGTACAAACACAAAAACACCAGTCCTTGCAAACCCAAGGCATGCACAGGAACACAATGCTGCACACATGCTTCTGTGACATGCTTACTCAGTTTACACTTACAGTAGCGATTAGCATATTCTCAGTTTTATCAGCAGTTATTCATAACTGTAAAAAAACATTTTTTGTCATCAGCGATAACACAGCCTACACAACACTGATTGTCTTCATGAAATCACATGTGTTTGATGCTTTTTTTATGTTTTATTGATCCATTGTTTATTGTTTTTAAGTGGTAATCATTGCACTTTGATGTATTTCCCTACCATAACACGTTCTTGTTAAATATCCTAACAAAGGTGACAAATAATCATCGCAGTGTCTATGACAATGATCTAGTACATCTTCTTTTAGCCGCCCCTCTTACTACCTTATTTATATTGGTCAAATTCAAATAAGTAAGTCATGATCAGTTAAACTGGAAGTCCAGCTATTTTCTAGTTTAATTTTAATACAAGTTTGCTCAGTCCATTTCTTTATGCATGAAGTCACAAACATTTATTGGTTCGTCTTTTTACTGAGCAAGTTCAGTGTGTCTGGGTTATCTTTTCGTTATCTGGCTTTTAGCCTTGTCTGCTTTTGACTGCTCACGTTAGATAAGATAAGATAAGATAAGATAACCTTTATTAGTCCCACACGTGGGAAATTTGTTTTGTCACAGCAGGAAGTGGACAGTGCAAAAGTTATGAGGCAAAAATTAGAATACAATAAGAATAAATACAGTACACAACTGTACAGAATAGAATAAAATAAAATACTATATACAGTAGAATAAAATAAAATAAATATACAATAAGATAAAAATAGAATACAAATACAAATACTATATACAACTGAGTAAAAATACAACGATGACAGAAAGGATTATTGCACTTGGTATTATTGCATATGTATGGATGTGTGTGCTTGATCAGTTAAAGTCTTTATTATGGAGTCTGACAGCAGTGGGGAGGAAAGACCTGCGAAATCTCTCCGTCCCACACCGTGGGTGCCGCAGTCTCCCACTGAAGGAGCTGCTCAGTGCTGTCACAGTCTGCTGCATGGGGTGGGAGACGTTGTCCAACAGGGATGACAGCTTAGCCGCCGTTCTCCTGTCACTCACCACCTCCACTGGGTCCAGAGGGCATCCTAGAACAGAGCTGGCCCTTCGGATCACCCTGTTCAGTCTCTTCCTGTCCCCAGCAGAGATGCTGCCGCCCCAGCAGACCACACCATAAAAGATAGCAGAAGCCACAACAGAGTCATAGAAGGTCTTCAGGAGTGGGCCCTCCACTCCAAACGACCTGAGTCTCCGCAGCAGGTACAGCCTGCTCTGCCCTTTCCTGTAGAGGGCGTCTGAGTTATGAGTCCAGTCCAGTCTGTTGTTCAGATGAACACCAAGGTACCTGTAGATTCCCTCCATGTCACCCTATTCCTACAACCGCTTCTGTCACGCCAACCCTCTCTCAACTCTCCGTTTGCCTTCACTTCCTCCATGTCTTCCTCTTTTCCTCCTGCCTGGTAGTTCCACCTTTAACAACCTTTGTCAAAGGGTGGACTCATTTCTAATCCTGTCCCTCTTGGTCACTCCCATTGAAAACCTTACCATCTTTAACTTTGTCACTTCCACCTCATCCTAGTACCCTCAGCTATGGTGGTCATCAAATCAATTAGTCAACAGTTTTTCCTTTATAATTTTTGTCCATGAACATGAGTTATTGTAGACACACAGAGGTCTAAAGTCAGATTTTTCTCATTATCAAAATAATTTGCAATCTTTAACAAACATGTGTGATGTTAGAATAGGCCCATAGGACAGGTTAAAAGCACAGCAGTTGCTGATGCCAAAGCATGAAGGAAAGGTGACTGAAAAATTACTCATGACTCAAAAGATTCAGGAAACAAGAACAAAACCAGCCCGTGGCCTTATGCTATTTTATAGTAGCTATCTACTCGTTTATCATCAGAGCAGATTTGAGTTCTTATGGCAGTTACGAGAAATTACAAACCTCTGCAACTATGATTATAAGGGTGTCATGTATAGTGGTGTATATCACCTATACAGTGGGGCAAAAAAGTATTTAGTCAGCCACCGATTGTGCAAGTTCCCCCACTTAAAATGATGACAGAGGTCAGTAATTTGCACCAGAGGTACACTTCAACTGTGAGAGACAGAATGTGAAAAAAAAAATCCATGAATCCACATGGTAGGATTTGTAAAGAATTTATTCGTAAATCAGGGTGGAAAATAAGTATTTGGTCCCCTCAAACAAGGAAAATCTCTGGCTCTCACAGACCTGTAACGTCTTCTGTAAGACGCTTTTCTGTCCCCCACTCGTTACCTGTATGAATGGCACCTGTTTGAACTCATCATCTGTATAAAAGACACCTGTCCACAGCCTCAAACAGTCAGACTCCAAACTCCGCCATGGCCAAGACCAAAGAGCTTTCGAAGGACACCAGGAAAAGTATTGTAGACCTGCACCAGACTGGGAAGAGTGAATCTACAATAGGCAAGCAGCTTGGTGTGAAAAAATCAACTGTGGGAGCAATCATCAGAAAATGGAAGACATACAAGACCACTGATAATCTCCCTCGATCTGGGGCTCCACGCAAGATCTCATCCCGTGGGGTCAAAATGATCATGAGAACGGTGAGCAAAGATCCCAGAACCACACGGGGGGACCTGGTGAATGACCTGCAGAGAGCTGGGACCAAAGTAACAAAGGTCACCATCAGTAACACACTACAACGGCAGGGAATCAAATCCCGCAGTGCCAGACGTGTTCCGCTGCTGAAGCCAGTGCATGTCCAGGCCCGTCTGAAGTTTGCCAGAGAGCACATGGATGATACAGCAGAGGATTGGGAGAATGTCATGTGGTCAGATGAAACCAAAGTAGAACTTTTTGGTATAAACTCAACTCGTCGTGTTTGGAGGAAGAAGAATACTGAGTTGCATCCCAAGAACACCATACCTACTGTGAAGCATGGGGGTGGAAACATCATGCTATGGGGCTGTTTTTCTGCCAAGGGGACAGGACGACTGATCCGTGTTAAGGACAGAATGAATGGGGCCATGTATCGTGAGATTTTGAGCCAAAACCTCCTTCCATCAGTGAGAACTTTGAAGATGAAACGAGGCTGGGTCTTCCAACATGACAATGATCCAAAACACACCGCCCGGGCAACAAAGGAGTGGCTCCGTAAGAAGCATTTGAAAGTCCTGGAGTGGCCTAGCCAGTCTCCAGACCTCAACCCCATAGAAAATCTGTGGCGGGAGTTGAAAGTCCGTGTTGCTCGGCGACAGCCCCAAAACATCACTGCTCTCGAGAAGATCTGCATGGAGGAATGGGCCAAAATACCAGCTACTGTGTGTGCAAACCTGGTAAAGACCTATAGTAAACGTTTGACCTCTGTTATTGCCAACAAACGTTATGTTACAAAGTATTGAGTTGTATTTTTGTTATTGACCAAATACTTATTTTCCACCCTGATTTACCAATAAATTCTTTACAAATCCTACCATGTGGATTCATGGATTTTTTTTTTTCACATTCTGTCTCTCACAGTTGAAGTGTACCTCTGGTGCAAATTACTGACCTCTGTCATCATTTTAAGTGGGGGAACTTGCACAATCGGTGGCTGACTAAATACTTTTTTGCCCCACTGTAAATACAAACAAAATATTCTCTTATTTTATCATTTTAGCCGTTGTACATCCACAGCACGAACAATTAGCAACATCCTGGAGTCCTGCTGTGTCCAGCCAGCATGATTCCTGAAAGACATGGCACCTTTAGTCATGGAAACAAGTATCCTACAGCTTCAACACTATAAAAAGCTGTATACTTGATACTGAAAGTGCAAGGGAGAGCACTTGTGAGTGTGTGTGTGTAGGGGTAGGGGGGTGTCGGTCTTCCAGTGTTTAGGAGCTCAGGAACATCAAGAGCTGTGTGTTGGCCAGGAGGCTCTCCTAGGGATAAACAGAGGGAGAAACTAATCCTTACTCTCCTTCACATCCAAGCAGGGTGCGTGTTTGTGTCCGTGTGAGTGTGTGTGTATTTATCTTCGGAAATGTGCTTCTTCCATGGCTGCTGAAGCCAAGGTTGCGTGCGCATGTTGGTAAATGACCTTAAAGCATTAGAAAAAGATGCGTTACAGGCATGCATGTTCAGTCTAAGTCAATCACTGGCACATTTAGTAATCCATGTGTGTGTGATGACGGCGATGTCTGTGTGAGTGTGTGTATGTGAGAGAGATAGAGACTGTACTGATGGGGCTTTGTGTAATCGTGCTGAGCAGTGAAGCGTGTCGAGAGAAAGGACATGTCCTCAGCTCTGATCACATAGTCTACTAGAACGACAGTGAAGGGAGGGAAGGAAAGAGAAAGACAGACGCTTGTTAGGGAAGAAGAGGAACACAAAGCATCAAATGAAACGATGATGAGGAGAGGACGACTGACAAAAATGGAATGAGAGAAGGAGTAAGCTACGGTAAAAGGGAGAGGTTGGTAAATCAAAAGGGAGGTTTCAGAAGAAATCCACGAGCTAAAAGAGGGATGGAGGTAAAGGCAGAGAGTGATAGAGCTGGAGAATTCGGAAAAAAGCAAAGAAAGAGAAAAGGGCAAGGAATTGATGCAGGAAACACGATAGTGACCAGAGTACAGTTGAAAGACACTGAAGCAGAGATGAAAGAATAAGAAGTTTAGATGGATATGGAAAGCTTAAAGTGCTGGTTTTATCCCCTAGTTTTTCCCTCTCCCCCTTCCCCTTTCCTCCATCTCTTGTGTATTCAGACAGGTTTTCCTAGTTGCAGCAGCCCAAGAAAATAAAATCAAGCGAGGCGGCCCCTCAGCCGACTGGCTAATTGCAGAGGTATCACTGTGTCAAATGACTAATAGAGTTTCCCTTTCCGTCGCTAATCTGCCAGCAGGAGCACAGCCGCAATTTGTTTACTCTTTGCAGATGCAAGGGAATACAAAGACACACCTGCCTTTTTATTTCCTCTCAAACACAATTTCACGCTGCCAGAGTGTTAGGTGTGAGACGTGTTAGTGGAAAGTGCACGTGTGTGTGTATCTGGTATACACAACACCACATGTTTCGTGATTTGTTTAATATTTCATGAAACACCCTGTAAGTTGTGTTCTGCTGGTCTTCAGCAAACTCATGATAGACACACCCTTTCACACTGTGTGTTTATTCCATATATAAATGTTAACACTCAATTATATGCTTAAATCTAACCTCAACAGATCTTATTCTCGCTTTCAGGTCCCGAATGACTTAATTTTTTGGTCAAAAATGCAATTACTTCAACAGCCTAAAGTCCCAATTTACTCTCAAAAGTAAGGAACACGAGAAGAAACACAGGTGTACAAATACAAAATACACATGCATAAATCAGGCACCCACATCCTGATTTGGCAGGCAGTATTGGCCCCAGAGGTCAATCCATCACTCAGACCACACCATTAACTGAGCAAATCATAAATTCAGTAGCATACCATTTACTTAGAGTAGTTTAAGAAGAGACCGCAGAGTGTAGAAGGAAAGATTGTGTGAGTAGGAAAATGAATTGCATAAAGAGGCACGGGGAAGCAGAATACAAAGTACTGTAACAGAGTATGAAAACAAAAGGAGCGGCTAAAACAGTGATTTGGCAGCACATTTTGGGAGGATTCTTTCTGTTCTTTGTTCCCAACCATCTCTCTTTATCATTCTTGATTTTGTTCCTTTTTCCTTTACTTTTTTAGCTTATAACCAAGGACACTCCTTTTTAGTGGTCACAGCACAGGCTATAAAAATAATTTGACATGACATTTTTCCCTTCTTTTCACTGTTCTTCCACCCCCTCTTTTGCTCTGAGGTTTGTCCTGTCTGGTTGTCAAGTCTCTCGGTGAGTGCACACTGACACTGGTGGTGTTAGTCTAAAACCCGGACACTAATGAGACAGAAAGACAGACACACCGCAGACACAATTTTAAGACTACAGAAAAGTCTGGGATTTGCTTCTGATGGGAATAATGCTCCTTCATTACCCTCCTATACCCTCTGTTGTATGTGCTCCCTCCATTGCCTCGCATTTCTTTTCTTTTTCCTGTATTGACTGACTTTGTTCTCTAAAACGTGGCTTTCTCAGCTGCAGCCTTTTCTTTCCCCTGGACTCATCCACTGTTTTCCTGCCTAATTCTTTGGATTGTCAAATTTGGGGCATCAGTGCGCACTAGGATTGTGATCCAATCGCCCTGTCTTCCCTAGTTGGATTGCCAGTAACTGACAAAATTGCTGCTGGGGCGGGCAAAGGATTTAGTCAGTGTGCACTCGTTAAGGTGGTGCTGTCCATTCTCCATAATGCATGCTATGTGGCCTAAATACAAAAAAAAAAGTACGAGTGGTAACCAGAAGTTGACAAATCCAAGCTGAGCAGCTGAAACGATATTAAGTCAAAAAACAAAAAAAGCTGGAAAGTCAAACCAAAGTCCTCCTTCTGTTTTCTCTCATTTTTAAATGATGATGATCACGGGAGTGCTCCTTACATGCACATTCATTTTAAAGAGTGCAGGCATCCAAACACAAACTTGTCTGTACTTAACTGCTCATGCATGTCTGTGTCACCCAGGAGATAAAAAATATGCTAAAGTGATTACGTCATCCCTAAGGTTTCTTGTGCCGCTCATAGAGTTCTCCAGAATTGTTTGAAGAAGTTCAGTTCAAGAATATGGAATAGGATCGTTAAAGGACTGGTTTCGTCAGCCTTGTGTACAAAATAGGTTGGGCAGATCAGATGCATGGGTGTGTGTTTGTGTGAGTGTGCGAGAGAGAGATGGAGGTGAAAAAGAGAGTGATAAGAGGGTTGTGAAGGTCAAGTAAATGCCAGCACTCGAGACAGTGCTAAAGAGCAGGTTTGTTGGTCACGTAACGATAAGACACTCAGCCTCAGCACACTCTCACTTCCACACAACCTCCAGTCTTTTGTTAATTTGTGCTCTGGCTGGTAAACGCGCCTTGTCATCTGTTTATATGAAATGCATAGGATTCTATTTGCTTATATGGGGAGTTTTAGTCTGCCTCATCCAGGCAGGTTTTAAAGGCTAATTCTGTTTGTGATTGGAGGTTCATTGGCCTATGTTAAAGCCTAAGCCAATCATACGGCCGCATATCGATTACAAGGCTCTGTGATTTATTGCTTACTCCTTGAAGAAGATGTTTATGGTGTTTTTCACGTGCTGTTTTCAGTCTGCATATACCTTTGTCCTAATGATGGATAAGATGGATTCCCCCCCCCCTCCACGGTCTGTCTCAGTGTTTTTACAGCCAAAGAAATGAGCCCCCCAGACTCACATTAACACCTTGATATATCACCACTCCACTGTTTCAGTGCATCACGGAGGGAAGACAGCTACTGTGCCCCTGAAGGCTGCTTACACCCTCCAGCAAATCCCAATTCAATTTCAAAGTCACTCCAAAGAGAGATGCCTTGTTGTTGTTTTATTTATACATTTTATGTATGTTTTTAGTCCTTTTTGATCACCAGGGTGACCTCACCATGATCTCTCAAAATGTGTGGACTCATCCCTTCCCTCGCATGAACTAGAGCAAAGTTTACATATTTTATTGCAGACTGATGGAGTAGTGTGTCATTGCAGTGACAACTCTAACAATGATTGTAGTCTCTCATTGTCAAAAGTATTTTTTTCCTTGCCACTGTCTTAAACATGGGGGCAGAACTACTCCACAACCATTTTTTAATGTGCTGTTGGCACTGTAGGATTGAACGGGCTTTGACAAAAACAGGCATTTACAGTGATTTCTGCTGTACAGCTATCAAGAATTGTGTTAAATTGTCAATAGATTTATGATATAGTATTTCATGTGTTTAATTTTATCTTACTAGATTATAATCTCTCTCTTTTAATCATGGGAATAAGGCCAATGTTTTTTTTTTTACCTATATGGAGTTTTTTCCAAATGACTGTTCATCGCTGTGTTTGCTTTTCTGTCCTTCCTCTCCTGTGCTCGTGTCCTTGCCCTTCTCTCCTCCTCTTCCCTCATTCGCTCTCCTCTGTAGACCTGACCATGCGTATCCATGATCAGGTCCGTGACCTAAGTTATGTCCTCTGTCCCTACTTTCCTGCCATAGCACCCTCCTCCCCTGGTGTCGACTCCGCCCCTTTGCAGCGCACTGGAAGTCACGGCACAGGAACAGGAAACTACAACCGCGGCGGGACCAACAACTATGCCACAGTGGGGCCAGGCTACACCTCGAGTGGTGGTAGCGGAGATGTATATGGTTCAGATCCCTATGTGGCTGACCCCTACCGTACCCTGCAGTACTGCCCTTCAGTGGTGGAATCACCCTACAGCAAGTCAGGACCAGCTCTGCCGCCCGAAGGCAGCCTGCAGCGTTCACCTTCTATTGACTCTATTCAAAAAGATCCAAGGTAGGATGAAAAGAGAGTTGTAGAGTGTGTGTTGTGTGCATGAGTATCTGTGTATACATGTATTTTTTTAGGGGTTTATTGGATCACATCTTGTATGTTCAACATAATAAAAAATACAATGCCTAGACACACGTACACATCACATGAGTCACTTCAGAGGATGTTATACTGACTGCTCAAGACTTTGTCCTAACTTTACAAAAATGTTAATAACACCTAGCTCTAGACACAGATTAATATAGTCAGCCACTGATCATGCCATTATTCAAACTTTGTGATCTGTCATCTGATTACAAGCTCCAATCAAGGGACATCTTATGACTGACCTCAGTTTGAATTGCCAACGCTCATCATATATTCATAACTCCAATCATGTTTCCGAAGGTTTCAAATTATTACTTTCAGTGAAATCACAACGGTGCTTTTGAGTTGCTTTAAAAAGCTTAAAATTGCAGTGTTCTTATAAACTCACAGTCAAAGCTTTTCTGCACAAACAGGTAGATTTCATGGTCTTGTGGTTAAGAAAAACCTTTAGTAACAGTCACACACTCAACTCAGCCATGACCATCAGGTTTTTTTCTAAAGCTCTCTAAAAACAGGTCTTTATGCCCGAAAATGCATTTACGCTGAAAATGTCTCAAAGTTAAGAACAGGCACGTTGAAGTAAGTGTGTTGTCTCAGGTACCAGTGTAAAAATTTGAAGGCACTTCAGATACCAAAACACTGAAGAAAGATTTTGCATATCTGGTTTGTCCACACTCTAGACTTTGAAAAATGAAGGTAAACAGCAATTATTCTTTAATTTGACAGGAAAATCTCTCATAAATATACAAAAAGTTTTTGCCAAATTAAACTTCTGTTTTTTTGTCCAGTGCAGCTACCTCATATGTACGAGGAAAAACGATCTAATAAGACACTGTTTTACTCCAGTCACACACCAGTTGCTTGAGACTTTTTTTTCACCTCCCATAGTGTCATGCTGTGCGTAAAAGCATCCTACTGGGCTGTGATCACTTCCATCCTCTTGTCTTTGCAATTAAGCAAAGCTCATTCCCCGTCTTTTTTTTATACATATTTCACAGGACTCTTGATGTATAATTCCTTTAATTACAGAGCAAGAGGGACTGAGGCGGGTGGATCAAGTCTCAGCAGCAGCTGTCAGTCACTGAAAGGGAGAAAGAACACAGTCAACAGAGAGAGTGGGAGATTATTAAGAACAGTGACAATGAAAGTAAAAAAAGAGGGGGGAAATGATTAGCATGTGCACAGTCTGATGAAGGTAAAGTCCGTCACAAAATCCTGCAGTCTTACTGTAGGATGTGTCTACTTTTGATGATATAGTTAGACTGACTGACTCAAGACAGTCTTCATATTTCACAACAGCCAATGTACCCAATCAAGTGAAAGCTCATATCTGGTGAGTTTTGTTATTATAAAATAAACACAGCACTTCTGACTTACACTAGAATATCGTATCTGTTTACTTCACAAAAGGAACGATTATTGTCTTTTTCTTTGCACTCTGGACTTTGTTGTTCATAAACACTTCTTCTTTAGCAAAGTAGTATCAATTCTGAGCGAGGTATATGTTTTATTAAGGCATAATCTTCACACAGCAACAACATAACATAACAAAATAGTTGTAAGAGTAGACAGAAATATGTTTCCAGAAGGTTCAAAGAGATACTGGAGAGCCAGAAGTGAATATAGGTCAGTAAGATAAGAAAATGTGAGCGATTGCATTTTCACATCCTAAATCTAGTACTTGATGATGAAAAGAGGCATTGCATACCTAAAAGGCTAAATTAGCTAATCCGTTGTATAACTGGTTTTAATATATTAAGTTGTAATGCTGTAATGTAAGCTGAAATGTATTTCTATACATAAGTGTGTGTGTGTGTGTGTGTGTGTGTGTGTGTGTGTGTGCATGGAGGGAGAGGGGGTGTAAGTGGATATGTAGCAGAGGACCTTTTAGAACTTTTAAAAGTTGATTGTTTTGTAATACTCATAATACGAAAACCAAGCCAATGTAGGAGTAGGTTTAGCGCTTACATTTCACATACAAACACACTCAGGCATACGCACATTGTTCTCTTTATGCACTTGCAATGAAAGTGTTTATTGTTGGCCCTCTAGTGTTATTGCCACACTTGCTTGTATGCACAGTCAAGATCATTTTGCTTCCATTATTGCCTCAGGCTTCATGGATTTCTGTGCACAGATCCAGACAGAAATCTCATTTTTCCCCCATTTGCACTTTTTTTCCTCCAGCAAAGTAACAAGAAATGGTAGAATTGCAAGCATTTTGTACACTGGTTGAATTCAACACTAAAGATCTTTTTCACAAATCTGAGCCTTTGTGGTGAATGCTGCCTGCAGATTGCATAGTGATTTATTACTATTATGTTACATCATTACTATTTTTAACTTTATGCACAGTTAAAGGTAGGGATGGGTACCGGTGTCCGGTGCCATTATGGCACCGGTTCTGACATAAACGGTAGTAACCAGACCGAAAAGCAGCGCACATTTCGGTGCTTTATTTCGGTGCTTTTTTTTTCCTGAGCTGTGATACACTTCTAGCCAATCATTTTACGTTTCCGAGGATAGTAGGCGGGGCCAGGTACGTACGTTCTGTTAGAGCAGAGCTACAGATTAAAAATGTCCAAGGCGAAGCGGTCAAAAGTATGGCTGTACTTCACAGCAAAATATGCAAACTCAGCAGCCTGCAACAAGTGCTTTAAGCTGATACTGTGATACTGTCAAAGGAGGTAACACCAAGAATCCGATTAAACAGCTGGCGACGCATAGCGTTTTTTTTAAAAGCCGAGAAATGCGCCGTATTTGATAGCTTGCTGCGAGACCTCACACCGAGCACGTCGGGTGGGTTGCCAGTTATCGGACCCGGAGCAACATCCCCCAAAAACCCGAAGAGGAGAGTCCTGGCCCCTAGCCCTGCCAGTGTAACAGAAATGATGACGGATGATGCAGCAGCAGCCGTTCTTCTCTGCATGAGTAGCTTCATGTTGTTCGTGTGTAATTTACGTTGAGTAGGCTAACCACGTTATTACATTAATGCATGTAAGGTGAACTAGCAAACATCATCATAGCTACATGCGGCTGTCTTCTTGTTTGATGGCAGATACTCCCTTCACCCTGGACAAAAAGGCTAAAATGACCAAAGAAAAAGTGGGAAACAGCTGAACATGAGAGGATTTTGGACAAAGTTTGTGTTTTTTCCATTGTTTAAGCACTGCTTCCAGCCAAGAGTGATGCCATATATGCCACATAGCTGCAGAAAAGGCACACATTGTTATCTTTTTACAAAAAAACCCAGCTGAACATGAGAGGTTTTTTGACAAAGTTTGTGTTCTCCATTCTTTAAGCACCGGTTCGAGCACCGTTTAAGCACCGGCACCGTTTCAAAAGTACCGATTTGGCACCGGTATCGGATAAAACCTAAACGATACCCATCCCTAGTTAAAGGTGTCTTTAAATGTCTAATTTCTAGCTGTATTTTTTATGCAGTTATCTTACTGTGCTTAATATTGTTGAATTGAAGTGTGTTAGATTTCTCTTTGTCAGGAGGTTAAATGGCCTCCTACTCAAACTCCACTCTCTGTCTTGCTGTAATTGGATCTAGTTGAGCTAACATGAAGTGCTAAATGAGTTAGCAGCTATTAGACACAAAGAACACTGCGAGTGAGGGCAGAGGTTATGTGTGTGTGTGTGTGTGTGTGTGTGTGTGTGTGTGTGTGTGTGTACATGTGTGTACACACGAAACGAAAGACTATGTTTTTTTAATATAATCAATTAGCATATCTTATTTATTAATGTGTGTATGTCACTGTATAATGTGTGTGTGCATACATGGTAGCCAGTGACATACTGCTATTATAGCTGCAAAAGAGTGAGCATGATAAGCAAGAGGTGGTGACAGCAACATGAAGGGAAAACTCAATATCTGTCAATGGATAGCAGTACAGAGAGGTGGGAGGAAGACAAGGAGACAAGATAGATGAGGGGTGGAAGGAAGGAGGGAAGAAGGAATTACTGATGAGAAAGCTAAAGGGAGCAGTGCAAAATAAAGCTGGAGAAACAGGAGGAAGGGAAGAAAATAGACACAAAGAGAAAAGGAGGGAAATGCAGAAAGACGAGGGAAATGAGGAAAAGTTAAGGTTGGTCTTTAGGTGATCAACATGCATGGGGAGAATAAATATAAGAATAATAGGAAAAGTGCAGAGAAGGCAAGGGCAAAATATAGATACAGTGTCTCCCATTATTGTTTTGTCTAAGGCAGCGTCTCAGAAAGTTTGTGCGTTTCCCTCTAAGCGTTCTGCGTGTAAAGCGATTGTCACCCCCACTGGGTTTCTTTCTTAAAATGAATATTAAAAACAGTGTAGGGAGTGAGATGATGAGAAATGTTGAGTGCAGACTTGCATAACCAATAAACAAAGAGAAGAAAGAGGAGCGAAAGGCAATAATGAAGGGGAACATTTTTAACAAATGAAGGGGATTTGGAGACTCTTAAGTGAGTGAAGAAAGCATGGCATCTGCATTTGTTTAGGGAATAAGCTATACTGTACCTTGAGAGATTGAAGGAGAAGAAGACAGAGGGAGGGAACGATGTTGGGCATACAGGAAGAGAGAGAGAAACATTAACTTGGGGAAGATGGGAGTTAGGCACCAGTGGTTTTTGTTCTCAAACTTGGGGATTAGGAAAGCATGTAATAGGGTGAGAAACAACATAAAGGGTAAGTTAGATTATGCAATGGGAATTCACTGCGCTGCAGTTATGAGGATTGACAGGAAGGAAGAAAGAAAATAGTTGGACCATTTTGATCAAAAACAAGACTACACCATTGTTTCAGCTGTGGGGAAATGCTCGACTTATCTAATCGCACACTGAGCCTGAAACATAGACACAAGACTTCAAGATAAATCAGACTCTCGTCATTTAAATCAGACTCGCCTCATTTACATTTTCTCCTCCAAACGTATTCACGCAGCAGTGATGGCTGCAGCATTAGTAATATTTGATGTTAAAGTTTGTTAAAGACTATTTTAATTATTTCATGTGATACATGTTTTTTTTTCCTTTAGTGTTGTAGTTTTGCTTACATTTCAAGGCAGCCAATAAGCTCTTTTGATGTTGCACATCTAATGTAAATAGTAAATCTAGTAGTAAAAGTCCAATAACGTCCAATAACTTTAGATATAAATTCTAGTTGGCTTTGACATTTTTCTTTTTAAATAACGGATTATTCAAATGTGTATATTTGTGTTAATCTGTAAATTTGAAATAACTAACATGCCAAAAATATAATTTAAAAAATCCATATCCAACGTTATTTGAAGTTAAAGTAACTTAACTTTAAAAATACCTCAGTGGCTCTTTTTAGGAGCGACTGCCTCTAACATAAACTTAAGTTGCAGAACGTTTCCAAAGTGATTGACTGTGACTATTTATTGTCAGTAGTATCACACTCAACACTTTATTTCAATAAGGAGAGTGCCTAAAATGTGAACATCCAAAATACAAGTTGAATTTAGAAGAGCATAATTCCAAATGAAGGTAGGATATAGACCTGAGATAGTCCAGACTCCGATGATGGTGAAGCAGAGTAGTTGAGACAGTTGATGATGAGATTGGATGAGGTCCCCTGTGTGGATGAGGTGAAGATGGGGAGAAGGAGCGTTAAAAAACAGCCGGCCTGAAATGGAGATTGACTGATTAGAATATCCTAATACTAACTGGGCAAGAGTAGCGAATTTGACAACACTGGAAAAAAGAAGTGCCAAAGACATGAACACATGAAGACAGAACATGAGCCACCCTTATTGAATGTTTCCAGAAACAGAGATCAGTGGTGACTGATCAGTGGTGGGCATGTCTGTAAGTGCATGCAGACTGAGTGTGTAGTAGGCTTTTATGTATTTGCCCAAGGCTGCGAAAGACAGGACAGAGGATGTGCATTTACATGTTTGTTTGTGTGTGTGAGAGAGAGAGAATCATATGTGATGTGCATATTACAGCGTGTTACACGGTGAGTGTAAAGGATGCTTGTCATAACGACGGGACATCAGGGCCCAGTTAGGAAGGCACGATTTACTGGTACTGAGAAGCATTTGGAAATCTCCACAGAAGAAGGCTGGAGATCACAGACCAGTCGAGCTGGAACAGAGAGAGAACAGATTACATCTGACCAAGGGAAGAAATTACGTGTAGTAGGTGAGCCCGATTACCACCAAAGATGTGAAGACAATCTGGCAATGACCCAATTACATGCATTAATTACATATATACTGCACGCTCCATGAAGAGATGCAGATCAGGTGGGAGGGAAAACGCCCAACTCCTAGACGCCGCCCTGAGGCGGACCATTCCTCTCTAGAGGAAGCGGAGAGAGAAACAAAACAGTTTCCAAAAAACAAAAAGAAAGTGAACTACCCTCGCATGACAATGCTGGAACATCATTGTATGAGTTTATGGGTGTCTGTATGCGTTGAGAAGCTGCAGTGGAGGGTGTAATTATGCAGTGATGGCTCTTGTTGAGCACAAATGTTTATTTATGAGGAAAAGAAAGGGAATAAAGTGCCTGTATCCCCTTCTTGTAACCATAGTTTATGCAAGTGTATTGTTTGGATCTATGTACCCACATATGGTTTATGTACAGTATAACTATAGAGATGAGATACCTGTGCATGTTTGTGTGTGTGACAGACATTCTGATTCTGATACAGTGTTCTCCTTTTTCAGTAAATTAGGTAAAGAACTGTTACTGCTTTTAGCATTTGGTTTGTGTCTTTTTTTTCTTGTTTGCTAAATTGGACGGCTGTTTTCAGCACTGATGCAACAGAACCACAAATGCACTGATAGGCTCTATACTTTTGCTTTTGGCGTTCTCCTACACAGCTTTAATGCCTCTGTTTGCAACAGCTGTGGCTGGATGCATAATGTTTTTGAGCTGTCCATACATCTCTTTTCTGCTTTTTCACTTTCAGATTATTATAAAAGATGCAGATGACATCATTGCTCAGTAGTTTGAGGTTTTATAGAAGAACAGTGCTTGATTTGACATTGGTCATGATCATTTTACATGACATATCTTTTTAAATTAGATGAAAAAATAAACGCTTGTCTGTAGGATGTAACTATTAGTTATTTTCACCAGAGTTATTCAGACTTTATTCGTTAGCTGATTGTATTTCTGTCTGTTTACCACTTTTGGGACATAATTGATTGTCAGTTTGAATGCTTAATGTCACCATGAAAAGCTGCTTGACTGAAAATAAGGGAAGGACAGAAAGAAGAGAAGCCATCAATACATTTGCATGCTTTCTTATTAATCTGTATTCTTCTCGAGGCATAGAAAATGAAAGAAGACGGGGAAAAAGTGTTAATGAGAGAAAGATAGAGAAAGATGAAAGGATGTCGTGGTAACTGGGTGGCTTGGAGAGAAAGCAAGGGAGGGTGGACGGTAAGGGTGGGAGAGCACAGTTACAGGGTGAGAAGGGGACTTAACCAAAGAGAAAGAAAGAGAGAGAAACCGACAGAGGACAGAGGACACACTCTATTGGCTCTCAGCACGGCCCAGGGGTAATTTCCTCTCCACATGAGAAATGCATGCTGGGATATGGAATCACCTCCAAGGGAGGGTAATGATGCATTGCCAGAACCTTGGCTCTGAGGCACAGCTGTGTGTGTGTGTGTGTCTGTGTTCACAATATGCACATGTGAACGTGTGTGTGTGTGTGTGTGTGTGTGTGTGTGTGCATCTGTCCTGGCCGTCATCCCTGCCTGTTCTGGGTAAATTGCCCATTGTAGTTATTTTCCCTTTTCTGAGGTGGCCTGTGTGTGTGTGTGTGTGTGTGTGTGTGAGTGACCTTGGGATAATAACAACCCCGTGTATCTGCCTTCTTCCCTGCTACAATGAGCTTCATCCTGTATCTGAGGCCTGGGAGACAAAAGGATGACCAAAGCGAGACAGGCTATTAATGTAGATGAGTTGCCCATTGCATACTTACACCTAGAGGCACTAATGCAAAATTCTATACTTAAACATTTAGACATTGGCAAAAAATGTCTTACGCATAAGAGGTTAAGGCTAAACTTCAGCTGATATTTGGCTGTCAGGGAGAGGGAAACCAAAATATAAAGTAAGGTTGTGGTTGCAGGACATTTTCTCACTATAAGTATGTGCAATGTCCAGTCAGTAATGAATCTGTCATGGACTTTTGATTCATTAATTGCTTTATTTTTAATGCTAATTACTGCCACTAACACTTTTTAACTGAAATTCATCAAACCTTATACATGAGTGCACATGAACAGAAACGTACAAATTCATCTATAGGGTAGGGAATGTGTTAGGATGGGATATGGCTCCGCTCCACCGCCTCTCTGCTGCTCTGCCTCCTGACACTAGTGGCATTTGGGAGGGATTATGGGAAAATGTCACACCAGCGAAATTACTGTATATCTTCTCTCCTCCCCATGCCTCACTTCACTTCACCTCTTCTCTGGCTTTTACTTGAGGAGAACACAGCCTAATCATAGCCAACAGGCCTAATGGTACTCTAATGGTAGAAACAGTGCACTGATACAAAATTAAATGTCAATTTACAAAAGCTTATTATAGTGCTAATCTTTACCTTAATACGTGTTACTATGAATCTTAAAAAACAAACAGTATACTTTTCACAGACAAGAGCCGAGTCACTTATTTTTATGTTAATTTGTGCTTAAATCATTTATAAGAAGTTTCTATAAATGTTTGGCTGCAGGCAAAATCTCACCTGGATAGCTGTGTGTTAGGCTCAGTCTATAGTCCAGTTTCACTATGTAATTATTTTTAACTCTCCTTCTAAGACACTAATAATAAGATTTAATTTTTCTTGTATTTAATTATTATTTTTATTAACTCTGGGCAAAAATGTCAAGCAGCCATCGGTATCTTTCCACAGTACTCTTCATGGGACTGTTGATGTTAAGGTCAGCAAGTTGTGCCTCTCGTGCAGGAGAGGCATCTTGACCTTTTAGCTGAGTTGCTTCAGAAAAGCAAACGAATGGGGTTCTGCAATGACCAGTGAGCTACTAAGATGCAGTGTGTGGCTGAATCTGTGAGAAAGATTTACATGAGAAATGAAAAAAAAAGAAGATCATGGATCTTTGTTATGGTTGCTGTATTACTTTCAAACGCAATAGTTTTTTGTTTTTGATCACATTTAGTCATGCATTCATATCTGTATTTACCTGCTCCAAAAGCACCTGCGGATTCCAGTCCTGTCATGATACATCCCACTGGAAGAGCTCTTACTGAAATAAAAAGCACTTAGACACCCACTGAAGCGCTCACACCCACACATATGCACACATATATTAACAATATTATACTTAATCTAATATCTATTTGCCATGCTAATTAAAAGGTACTGACTCACTGGTATGTTGCCAAAGACTTTCCAAGCATAAAGCAGAACTAACCGGACAAAGGAGTATTTAAAAAAACAAAGGAATTTTTTTGGTTTTAAGTCTAACCATAATTTATGAGAACACACTACAGTTATGACCTTAAACACAGTTTCTCCGCATCTATTAGTGCTTGGATGTCCAGTGGCGGATCTATGACAGGATTGTGATTTCTTCCTTCAGCTGATTGAATCTGAATCTGAGCGAGAAAGTGAATTAGTGGTATTTAAAACTCTTTTTTTTTAACCAACAAAGTGCTTAAATAAAGGCAAATCAATCATTCTGCATCTGTGTTTGTTTTGCATAACACTGAGCTATACAGATAGAAAGATTATGTGAATTCAGCCAACACATATGCTACAGAGACATCAGATTGATGTGCTTTTGATTGGATTTTGACTGATTGAAAATTTGGGAAAGGGAACTAAAGAGGAAGAGAAGTTCAAAGAAATGCACGTGACAAAAATCAGAATAGCTGCTCTAGATAGCTTTAGGTGTTTTTCTCACTAGTTTCACTCCACTACAAAGACGTCCCTTTTAATTTGTCTTCTGTACGACAGGCCAGAGCTTGATGCTTCAAGTGTAGTCTATATTTCCATGTCCCACATGTTTTTAATTCAACCCCATGTGGCAGCAGACAGCTACAGCTTATAGATTTGGTGCTGTAAAGCTCAGTGTAGCACCTTTTTAGAGCCGATGTAATGCCCATAACCCCTTAAAAGTACCAGTGGGGCTGCTCAGTAACCACCGGAATGTGTGCAGCTGGATGCTTTTGAAAAAGCATCCATGCTCCATGAATCATCTCTTGTCAAATAAAGCAAAACATATTTGTTGATGACACATCACTGATAGTAGCCATTGTTAAGAACCCCCACAATAGTTATTTACTGGGAGGAAAAACTGTTCTATTTGCCCTATAAAAATAGGTGTTTGGCTATGCCATTAGAATTTTTTTGTTTCTTTGTTTGTTTGTTTGTTTGTTTGTTTTCATTCAGGGAAATGCTCCTGTTCTCATCATAAACTTGCCTTCCTCGCTTTCGCTCTGCAGAGTCAGTTCTGTTTTTTTCACTAAGTTATGATAAAATAACACAGATTCATCCGAGGGCCTCCGACTGAATGCAGAAACTCATCTGTCATGCATCCATTACTCTCATCATCTCTCTCTCCATCACTCCATCACAGCTCTGCAGGTCTGATGGGCTGGGAGGTATAGACATCCATCCAGAACAAAGCACCAAGTGTTTTCTCCAGTTCTTTCAGTGTAAACACACAGTTGTTCTCCCTCCTGTTGTCCTTTGTGTCTATTAAAGTAGCAAATCACTTCTCTGTCCCTCTCCTTGTTCCTATCAATCTTTTCTCCTTCTTCTTTCCACTGCAGGGTAAAAAGTGATTCCTTAGACTACTTACCACGCTTACAATAGTTATATGCGCATGTTTGTGCTTCTGTGTGTGTGCATGCACTTTCATATTATAAACATTGGCTTTGCTATCAGACAGACAGATGCTCGATCATGACTCAAGTCCAATGCTAATCTTGGTAAAATGACGGCAATAAAAAGAAAGCACGGCGAATTAAGAAAAAGTTGCAAGGCACATCTTCATGAGTCATTTCACATGTTAGTGTTATCTTATCCCTCTTGAAGATGTGTGTGAGTATATTCTTGTGTTTTCATTACATCAATAAGTAACATGTGAATTCATGCGTGATAGTGTTTGCTTTTCCCAAGCGTACATTTTGTACCTTTTCTGTATCCCCCTGAATCACTTCACTGATTTTACAGTCTTAAAATGCCATTTGTCAAAAAAGCCTGAACCTTGCAGAATTGTATGTTTGTATATATGTCAGTCAATATTAGAAACAAATAAATGTAATCCAATCTATGTTCATTCTGTTGAAATAAATGCCATTGTAGGGTAAAGGACTATTTATTGAGGACTATTTATTGGTTCACTTACTGTGTACCTTTAATACTTGTAACAGTAACCAATAATGACCAAGTGTTCAGTCAGTCCAAAAACAAGATGGAAAAAAAAAAAGAAAATCAACGAGAAGGCAATATTTTGGCAATTTCAAATACAGGTTTTTGCCTCATTGTTTTATGTCAAACAAGCTGTCAGAGCTGTCAAGCTAGGTCGTAATTTCACACCTATCCCATCATGGGTTTTGCTTTCATGCCAGCAATCATTTTGCAAGGACGGGTGAACTTGCAGAAAATAAAAGTTTTCTCACCAAATTATACCATTTCAGCGGATTCAGTCATCTGCATCATTGAAATGTTGCTCACTGAATATCATGAAGAAAATAAACCCCATACCTCAGATGAATGAGAGAGGTGGAAAATAAAATATCACTGCTGTCATCTATATTCCTCTATGGAAGGAGTCACACTTTCTATAGTTTTTGTGCATGCTGCTGTGAAATCTCGTGTTTTTTCTCTTTTATTTTATTGTATCTCTATAGCACCTTTCTGTGTGTTTATAGAACACACGACACACTTTGTGTTCAGTTGACCCAGAGTGAATAAAGCATCCACTCTGCCATATTGTTTGACCCCAGATATGTTGGAGCTTCAGCTCGGTGATGTTTCTATTGCTCAGCTCTGTTCCTTATTTCTCTCTTGCCTCCATCCCCATTTTATTTGAAGTGGATGACTGCTTTTAGCCTCACTTAATCCGTTTTTTGTGTGTATGTGTGTGAGAGAGAGAAAGTGAAGTCTTAAGGAGTTGTGTTGCTTTATGGTGCACAAACATACTAGGAAAATGTCAAAAATCTTTAAATGCAGACTCAATTTTGAGACATATTTCCTTTTTATCATCATTTCAGACATTGGTTATATCAGTTTTAGATTCAGAGTTCACAATAGTGAAATCATGTTTGTCATTGTCTGAATTATTTATTTTATCAATGTTTTAAACCATTTTACTCATATTTTTTTCATTTATGTCTTCTACTCCTATCCTAATGCTATCATTTCCACAGTCAGCCTCATTATCTGCCCGCTCGCTCTGTTGCTTTTAAGCCGCTTTTTTTTTTTTTAGCAAATCCTGAAGTGATAGCACTCTGTGTTGCATTTTTGCTCCATTGAGATCTAATGAGAATAGCAGGTGGATAAACTAATCACTGGTTTATTAGTTTTTCTCTGCTGATTACACTCTTTCCCTCTCACACAAACACAAACGGGTTGCACACAAAACAGCACTGAAATATTAACATGCAAACACCCAAACTTATACAGTGCCCAAGGAGGATTTAGTCACCTTAGGGTGAACTGTAGGACAAGTAAAGAATTAACCAGTAATGCTGGGATAAGAGCTAAAATAAAATAAAATTTCACTTCTTTATATTTCTCATCAAATGATTTTTTAAAATAGTCCTGATCAATAGTTTTCTTTGAACATTGGCTGCTTTTTCACTTATTTTAAGGCTAGTCCTCATATCTGAATATTTTCGGATGAACAAAAGCTCCAAAGCCGTGCGATGTCCTTCAAGAAGTCTAAACAACTATTCCTGAAGACTACTTAAAAGAAAATAAGAAATCTGGCAGACAAATAGTTCAGACTATACTGAATAATAAAGGCAGTTATACCAAATAAGACTTTCAAGCTTGTTAAAGTTGTACAAGCTTTGTTTTTGTTTTTTTTCTTATCAATTTCCATGCAAGTTTGCATTTGTTTCAATAAAGCTCTGCGCCTGTTTCCCATTTTCCAACCCAGCTTTCAGCATAGTTTTTGCATGTGACTATAATGATTGTGTGTAACTCAAAATTGTGCACAAACACTTCCGATATAGATAGAAGTCTGAAGCCACTGCAGCGCTTCAAATTTCCAATTTATATTTTATCATTCTCTAGGCTTTTAGTTCAGGTTTAACTTCCCCATCACAACCAACCCTCCCTATGATAGCAGAGAGTGTATTCAAAAACAGAGTGATAAGAGAAAGAAACATAAGATGTTTGAGTACTGAAGTAAATGTAGAGTGTGTTTGAAGGATGCACATGCTTGTGTGTTTCTGTAACTTAGAGAGAGTGCAGGGGGAAATTACAGACAGAAGAATTTGTTTGTGTGCGTGCATGTGTGTGTGCATGCGTGTGTGTACATCTGAGTGGATCTGCCAAGTCATCTCACTTGTTTAATGTCAGGGCAGGTCTCTGACCTCTACAGTAAGTGTCTGGTTGTGTAATGTAAGATAAGATAAAGATAAGATAACCTTTATTAGTCCCACACGTGGGAAATTTGTTTTGTCACAGCAGGAAGTGGACAGTGCAAAAGTTATGATGCAAAAATTAGAATACAATAAGAATAAATACAGTACACAGCTGTACAGAATAGAATAAAATAATATACTATATACAGTAGAATAAAATAGAATAAAAATATACAATAAGATAAAAATAGAATACGAATGCTATATACAACTGAGTAAAAATACAACGATGCCAGAAAAGATTATTGCACTTAGTGTTATTGCACATGTGTGGATGTGTGTGTTTGCTCAGTTAAAGTCTTTGTTGTGGAGTCTGACAGCAGTGGGGAGGAAAGACCTGCGAAATCTCTCCGTCCCACACCGTGGGTGCCGCAGTCTCCCACTGAAGGAGCTGCTCAGTGCTGTCACAGTCTGCTGCATGGGGTGGGAGACGTTGTCCAACAGGGATGACAGCTTAGCCGCCATTCTCCTGTCACTCACCACCTCCACTGGGTCCAGAGGGCATCCTAGAACAGAGCTGGCCCTTCGGATCACCCTGTTCAGTCTCTTCCTGTCCCCAGCAGAGATGCTGCCGCCCCAGCAGACCACACCATAAAAGATAGCAGAAGCCACCACAGAGTCATAGAAGGTCTTCAGGAGTGGGCCCTCCACCCCAAACGACCTGAGTCTCCGCAGCAGGTACAGCCTGCTCTGCCCTTTCCTGTAGAGGGCGTCTGAGTTATGAGTCCAGTCCAGTCTGTTGTTCAGATGAACACCAAGGTACCTGTAGCTGTGAATCTGGTAGTGGAAGAATGGATTTACACACCCACCTTTTTCTCTCTCACACACGCTTTCACAGAGCACAGTTGTGTATCATGACTTTAGAGGGCATTGCATTGAATCACATTCATATCCTGAAGACTTAGAGTAACTGTAACAATACCTAGTACCTGACTGACCTCACCCTACTGTGAATGTAACCTTAAACTGACTTTGAAATGCCCTCACCTTAAAATGTAATGATTTACATACTGTCAGCCCATTAATGTGACTGTGCAAACAACATTTTTATGTCTTACACACATGACAAAGATAGTTTCACAAGTAAATCAACACACATTTAAATGTTAATATTTTGTTTGACCTTATTGTGATAGCTACATGGCAAAATAATATTGGATAATTTGTGGCTGGTTAACACACATAGACATATGAACTGACACTGTGACACCTTCATTAGCGATAAGGTATGAAGGTACATTTGCATCTGCACGGACGAGCATCCTCATTAGCATCATGGCAAAAAAAAAATAGTCCACCCATCCTGTTTGTTATTCAGTGGCAAGAGCATGATTGCAAATCAGGAGGCAATTTTTCCAGCAGACTCTTGTTCGTCCACCAGCTTAATCCTGTGCCTACACTTTGAATCTCTGAGTATTGTGGATGGGGATTTGATTGGTCAATTTTGTTCACTTTTGGTTGTATCATGGCAGAAGCTGGAGTGGCAGTTCTCAGTGTTATCAGACATAATTGCAGTGCAGTCTGTTGACAGTTGGTCACTGATATCAACCCTTTCATCAAGCTGTAAAAAAAACAGAGAAAAAGAAAAACAACAACACAGTCTAAAGAAGGCTCGGTTTACTCACCTTAAATCGGGGTACTCAAACTAATCACACAGAAACTTTAATCAGCTTTAATGGGGTTTAATGATGATGTTCAGAGCAGTACACTGACCTTTGAAGAGGTGGAAGTGAATAGATAATTTTTCTGTAGAGCTTGGTAAATTAGTACAAATGGTGAAGAATGATATTGCAAATCAGCCATTGGATGAAAAAACCCCCCGCTAAAAGTAAAAATCAGTGATCATTTTTCATACATTTATTTATGTAAACACACACACACAGATACACTTAACATAGCACTATGTTACAATAATATACTGTTTATTAATGATGAATGTAGTCACTCTTGTATCACCATGTTGACTGGCACCATACTAGCTTTTTGAAACAATTTGCGATGAGTGAAATGTGTGAATCTGATGGTGGAATAATAAATATAAATAATAACAATAATAATAGGGAAATTAAAGCTGCAAGCAGCGTTATGAGGGCCCTCGCACCCCCGGCGCGTCGAGCCACGCCCAACACCTAAAACCAGCACGTCCGATCTGATGTCACATTGATGGAATTCATGCATTTAACCACCAGCTAACATTTCAACTCATTCATTCGTGATTAGTTAGTCGTTCCACTAGGTGGCGCTCTAACCATTATGTACAAATGGCATAACAAACATTTCCGAGCTCGAGTCTCATCACGCCTATGAGCTTTGGGAGAGATTGGACATTGTGTTTTTGAGTGACAGCAGATTAGTGCTTTTTGGAGAGTGATTCAAACTCTAAGTGCCGCCATAACCATCCCGTTTCCCTGAATGTAAAAAGCTTCGCAATTTAACATCACAAAGGTCTTTAGATTCCACAAGCTGAAGAATAGTGCAATCTGATGAAATCCCTTGGAGGAGTTCGTCAAAGAACGATGCCTGAAAAGAGGGGAAAATGTTGCCAAAATTGCACATTAATTTTAAAATGGCTGACTTCCTGTTGGATTTGGTATATTGCTCCAAGAGACTTTTTTGTACATCTTGATATCTCCTATAAGCTTACCAGGTTTCAGACTCATACATAAAACACAGAGCAGGGGCTGTGATTTTGAAATTTTGTAGGGGGCGCTGTGGAGCCATTTTGGGATATTCAATGAAAATGATCACATAACAACAAAGCCTTCACCACATTGGAGGTGTGCGCCAAATTTCAAGACTTTTTAAACTTTCCAAGCCCCTCAAAAGCCACTTCATCTTTCATGGTGAACAGCGTTGCCACCAGGGTGCGCCGTTCAGTTTAAAGTCACAATTTTTGCACTAAAGCATCATCAAGGACTGATGGTGATATTCACCGCTTTTGAGGTGGCCACTATGAACCTGTGAAAATCAGTACAACAAAGTGTAAGACATGACATTTCCTGTTCCCACTAGGTGGCGCTCTTCATATTCCTGACAATGGGCACATCAATCTGTTCAGGGCGGGTGTGACATCATGCCTGTAAAGTCTGGTACTAATCAGACTGGATTTCATGGAGTTATACTAATTTGTTTCTTCATGGCGAGATATCAAAGTTCGCCATGCTGCTGAGGTCACACCCTTTCGTGAAAAGCCACAGTTTTCACTGTACCCCAAGACCAACTCCTTAAGGCTTTCCTGGAGAAATTTGAGGCTGCAGATGTCACCCATCACTATACTGTACCCCAAAGTGTAAAACATGACATTTCCTGTTCCCACTAGGTGGCGCTGTCCTTGATGTCAAATATGGCAGTTGAAGTATGTTCAGGGGTGGAGCCTTATCATATGTGTTCACTTTGGTCAAGGTCAGAAAATGTATGACAAAATGAGAGGCAATAAGATTTTGATGGCGAGTCATCGAAATTCGCCGTGGCGCCACGTCCTCATGGTATTGTGAAAACTCAAAAGCTCCGCAATTTAACATGGCACAAGGGTGTAGTTGGCACTGACCAAATATGAAGGTTATGAAATCAAACCCCAAGGAGGAGTTCGTTAAAGTTCGAGGCATGGAAACGGTAAAATCAGAGCCAAAATGTCACCTTCAATCCAAAATGGCGGACTTCCTGTTGGGTTTGCGTCAATGGGCCCACAGACTTTTTTGTTCGTCTTGGCATGATACACATGTGTGCAAAATTTCATACATGTAGCTCAAACCATGTGGTCGTAGGGCTGCATTTAACAAGGCATAGGTGGCGCTGTAGAGCCATTTCCCAGTGCTCATATGTAAAACCATTAAAATACAAAATTTTTCACCAGACCTGGCATGTGTGCAAAATTTCATGAGTTTTTGAGCATGTTTAGGCCCTCAAAAAGGCCCTTGTTTGGGGTGAATAATAATAATAATAATTAAAGCTGCAAGCAGCGTTACGAGGGCCCTCGCACCCCCGGCGCGTCGAGCCAAGCCCAACACCTAAAACCAGCACCTCCGATCTGATGTCACATTGATGGAATTCATGCATTTAACCACCAGCTAACATTTCAACTCATTCATTCATGATTAGTTAGTCCTTCCACTAGGTGGCGCTCTAACCATTATTTACAAATGGCATAACAATCACTTCCGAGCTCGAGTCTCATCACACCTGAGACGTTTGGGAGAGATTGGACATTGTGTTTTTGAGTGACAGCAGATTACTGCTTTTTGGCGAGTGATTCAAACTCTAAGTGCCACCATAACCACCCCGTTTCACTGAACGTAAAAAGCTTCGCAATTTAACATCACAAAGGTCTTTAGATTCCACACACTGGAGATTGGTTCAATATGATGAAATCCCTTGGAGGAGTTCGTCAAAGAACGGTGCCTGGAAAGAGGGGAAAATGTTGCCAAAATTACACATTAATTTTAAAATGGCTGACTTCCTGTTGGATTTGGGATATTGCACCAAGAGACTTTTTTGTACATCTTGATATCTCCTATAAGCTTACCAGGTTTCAGAATCATACATAGAACACAGAGCAGGGGCTGTGGTTTTGAAATTTTGTAGGGGGCGCTGTGGAGCCACTTCGCGCTATTCAATGAAAATGATCACATGCCAACAAAGCGTTCATCCATTTGGAGGTGTGTGCCAAATTTCAAGCCTCTATAAACTTGCCAAGACCCTCAAAAGCCACTTCATCTTTCATGTTGAACAGCGTTGCCACCAGGGTGCGCCGTTCAGTTTAAAGTCACAATTTTTGCACTGAAGCATCATCAAGGACTGATGGTGATATTCACCGCTTTTGAGGTGGCCACTATGAACCTGTGAAAATCAGTACAACAAAGTGTAAGACATGACATTTCCTGTTCCCACTAGGTGGCGCTCTTCATATTCCTGACAATGGGCACATCAATCTGTTCAGGGCGGGTGTGACATCATGCCTGTAAAGTCTGGTACTAATCAGACTGGATTTCATGGAGTTATACTAATTTGTTTCTTCATGGCGAGACATCAAAGTTCGCCATGCTGCTGAGGTCACACCCTTTCGTGAAAAGCCACAGTTTTCACTGTACCCCAAGACCAACTCCTTACGCCTTTCCTGGAGAAATTTGAGGCTGCAGATGTCACCCATCACTATACTGTACCCCAAAGTGTAAAACATGACATTTCCTGTTCCCACTAGGTGGCGCTGTCCTTGATGTCAAATATGGCAGTTGAAATATGTTCAGGGGTGGAGCCTTATCATATGTGTTCACTTTGGTCAAAGTCAGAAAATCTATGACAAAATGAGAGGCAATAAGATTTTCATGGCGAGTCATCGAAATTCGCCGTGGCGCCACGGCCTCATGGTATTGTGAAAACTCAAAAGCTCCGCAATTTAACATGGCACAAGGGTGTAGTTGGAACTGACCAAATATGAAGGTTATGAAATCAAACCCCAAGGAGGAGTTCGTTAAAGTTCGAGGCATGGAAACGGTAAAATCAGAGCCAAAATGTCACCTTCAATCCAAAATGGCGGACTTCCTGTTGGGTTTAGGACATTGCCATAATAGACTTTTTTGTTCGACTCTGAACGTTATATAGGTGTACCGACTTTCAAACGTGTAGGTCATACCCATACCGGGGGCTCGCGTTTTTCATTTTTCTAGGTGGCGCTACTGAGCTAATTTTCCCTGGCCATGTCTGGGAACATTAAAATACGTAAATTTTCACCAGACCTGACGCGTGTGCAAAATTTCATGAGTTTTCGAGCATGTTTAGGCCCTCAAACGGCCAATTCATTTGCCGGAATAATAATAATAATAATAATTAAAGCTGCAAGCAGCGTTATGAGGGCCCTCGCACCCCCGGCACGTCGAGCCATGCCCAACACCTAAAACCAGCATCTCCGATGTGATGTCACATTGATTGAATTCATGCATTTAACCACCAGCTAACATTTCATCTCATTGAACCATGATTATAGTCGTCCCAATAGGTGGCGCTCTAACTATTACCGACAAATGGCATACCAAACATTTCCGAGCTCGAGTCTCATCACACCTGAGACGTTTGGGAGAGATTGGACATTGTGTTTTTGAGTGACAGCAGATTACTGCTTTTTGGAGAGTGATTCAATCTCTAAGTGCCGTCATAACCACCCCGTTTCCCTGAACGTAAAAAGCTTCGCAATTTAACATCACAAAGGTCTTTAGATTCCACAAACTTCAGATCGGTCCAATCTGATGAAATCCCTTGGAGGAGTTCGTCAAAGTATGAAGCCTGAAAAGAGGGGAAAATGTCGCCAAAATTACACATTAATTTTAAAATGGCTGACTTCCTGTTGGATTTGGGATATTGCTCCAAGAGACTTTTTTGTACATCTTAATATCTTCCATGAGCTTACCAAGTTTCAGACTCATAGATAAAACACAGAGCAGGGGCTGATATTTTGGAATTTTGTAGGGGGCGCTGTGGAGCCATTTTGCGCTATTCAAGGAAAATGGTCACATAACAAGAAAGCCTTCAACACATTGGAGGTGTGGGCCAAATTTAAAGCCTCTATAAACTTTCCAAGCCCCTCAAAAGCCACTTCATCTTTCATGGTGAACAGCGTTGCCACCAGGGTGCGCCGTTCAGTTTAAACTCACAATTTTTGCACTGAAGCATCACGAGGGACTGATGGTGATATTCACCGCTTTTGAGGTGGCCAAGATGAACCTGTGAAAATCAGTACAACAAAATTAAAGCCATGACATTTCCTGTTGCCACTAGGTGGCGCTGTCCGTATTTCCGACAATGGGCACATCAATCTGTTCAGGGCGGGTCTGACATCATGCCTGTAAAGTCTGGTACTGATCAGACTGGATTTCATTGAGTTATACTAATTTGTTTCTTCATGGCGTGACATCAAAGTTCGCCACGCCGCTGGGGTCACACCCTTTTGCGAAAAGTCACAGTTTTCACTGTAACCCAAGACCAACTCCTTAAGGCTTTCCTGGAGAAATTTGAGGCTGCAGATGTCACCCATCACTATACTGTACCCCAAAGTGTAAAACATGACATTTCCTGTTCCCACTAGGTGGCGCTGTCCTTGATGTCAAATATGGCAGTTGAAATATGTTCAGGGGTGGAGCCTTATCATATGTGTGCTCTTTGGTCCAGATCGGAACATGTATGACAGAATGAGAGGCAATAAGATTTTCATGGCGAGTCATCAAAATTCGCCATGGCGCCACGGCCTCATACTATTGTGAAAACTCAAAAGCTCCGCAATTTAACATGGCACAAGGGTGTAGTTGACACTGTCCAAATTTGAAGTTTATAGGACCAAATCCCAAGGAGGAGTTCGTTAAAGTACAAGGCATGGAAACGGTAAAATCAGACCCAAAATGTCACCTTCAATCCAAAATGGCGGACTTCCTGTTGGGTTTAGGACATTGCCATAATAGACTTTTTTGTTCGACTCTGAACGTTATATAGGTGTACCGACTTTCAAACATGTAGGTCATACCCATACCGGGGGCTCGCGTTTTTCATTTTTCTAGGTGGCGCTACTGAGCTAATTTTCCCTGGCCATGTCTGAGAACATTAAAATACGTAAATTTTCACCAGACCTGACGCGTGTGCAAAATTTCATGAGTTTTCGAGCATGTTTAGGCCCTCAAACGGCCAATTCATTTGCCGGAATAATAATAATAATAATAATAATAATAATAATAATAATAATAATAATAATAATAATAATAATAATAATAAGAAACGGAGCAGATACAATAGGGCCTTCGCACTCTCAGTGCTCGGGCCCTAATTAAAGCTGCAAGCAGCGTTATGAGGGCCCTCGCACCCCCGGCACGTCGAGCCACTGCCAACACCTCAAACCGGCACGTCCGATGTGATGTCACATTGATGGATTTCATGCTTTTAATCACCAGCTAACATTTCATCTTATTCAACCAGGATTATAGTCATGCCACTAGGTGGCGCTCTAACCATTATTGACAAATAGCATAACAAACATTTCCAAGCTCGAGTCTCATCACACCTGCGACCTTTGGGAGAGATTGGACATTGTGTTTTTTAGTGACAGCAGATTACTGCTTTTTGCGAGTGATTGAAACTCTACGTGCCGCCATGACCACCCCGTTTCCCTGAACGGAAAAAGCTTCGCAATTTAACATCACAAAGGTCTTTAGATTCTACACACTGAAGAATGCTTCAATATGATGAAATCCCTTGGAGGAGTTCGTCAAAGTATGAGGCCTGAAAAGGGGGGAAAATGTCATCAAAATTACACATTAATTTTAAAATGGCTGACTTCCTGTTGGATTTGGGATATTGCTCCAAGAGACTTTTTTGTACATCTTGATATCTTACACAAGCTTACCAAGTGTCAGACTCATAGATGAAACACAGAGCAGGGGCTGATGTTTTCAAATATTGTAGGGGGCGCTGTGGAGCCATTTTGTGCTATTCAAGGAAAATGGTTACATAACAACAATGCCTTCATCCATTTGGAGGTGTGTGCCAAATTTCAAGCCTCTATAAACTTTCCAAGCCCCTCAAAAGCCACTTCATCTTTCATGATGAACCGCGTTGCCACCAGGGTGCGCCGTTCAGTTTAAAGTCACAATTTTTGCACTGAAGCATCACGAGGGACTGATGGTGATATTCACCGCTTTTGAGGTGGCCACGATCAACCTGTGAAAATCAGTACAACAAAGTTAAAGCCATGACATTTCCTGTTGCCACTAGGTGGCGCTGTCCGTATTTCCGACAATGGGCATATCAATCTGTTCAGGGCGGGTCTGACATCATGCCTGTAAAGTCTGGTACTGATCAGACTGGATTTCATTGAGTTATACTAATTTGTTTCTTCATGGCGTGACATCAAAGTTCGCCATGCTGCTGGGGTCACACCCTTTCGTGAAAAGTCACAGTTTTCAATGTAACCCAAGACCAACTCCTTAAGGCTTTCCTGGAGAAATTTGAGGCTGCAGATGTCACCCATCACAATACTGTACCCCAAAGTGTAAAACATGACATTTCCTGTTCCCACTAGGTGGCGCTGTCCTTGATGTCAAATATGGCAGTTGAAATATGTTCAGGGGTGGAGCCTTATCATATGTGTGCTCTTTGGTCCAGATCGGAACATGTATGACAGAATGAGAGGCAATAAGATTTTCATGGCGAGTCATCAAAATTCGCCATGGCGCCACGGCCTCATACTATTGTGAAAACTCAAAAGCTCCGCAATTTAACATGGCACAAGGGTGTAGTTGACACTGTCCAAATTTGAAGCTTATAGGACCAAATCCCAAGGAGGAGTTCGTTAAAGTTCGAGGCATGGAAATGGCAAAATTAGAGCCAAAATGTCACCTTCTCTTCCAAATGGCGGACTTCCTGTTGGGTTTGCGTCAATGGGCCCCCAGACTTTTTTGTTCGTCTTGGCATGATACACATGTGTGCCAAATTTCATACATGTAGCTCAAACGATGTGGTCGTAGGGCTGCATTTAACAAGGCATAGGTGGCGCTGTAGAGCCATTTCCCAGTGCTCATATGTAAAACCATTAAAATACAAAATTTTTCACCAAACCTGGCATGTGTGCAAAATTTCACGAGTTTTTGAGCATGTTTAGGCCCTCAAAAAGGCCCTTGTTTGGGGTGAATAATAATAATAATAATTAAAGCTGCAAGCAGCGTTATGAGGGCCCTCGCACCCCCGGCGTGTCGAGCCATGCCCAACACCTGAAACCAGCACGTCCGATCTGATGTCACATTGATGGAATTCATGCATTTAACCACCAGTTAACATTTCATTTGGTTCAACCATGAGTATAGTCGTCCCACTAGGTGGCGCTCTAACCATTATAGACAAAGGGCATAACAAACATTTCCGAGCTCGAGTCTCATCACGCCTGCGACCTTTGGGAGAGATTGGACTTTGTGTCTTTGAGTGACAGCATATTACTGCTTTTTGGCGAGTGATTGAAACTCCACGTGCCGCCATGACCACCCCGTTTCCTTGGACGTAAAAAGCTTCGCAATTTAACATCACAAAGGTCTTTAGATTCCACACACTGGAGAATGGTTCAATATGATGAAATCCCTTGGAGGAGTTCGTCAAAGTATGAAGCCTGAAAAGAGGGGAAAATGTCGCCAAAATTACACATTAATTTTAAAATGGCTGACTTCCTGTTGGATTTGGGATATTGCTCCAAGAGACTTTTTTGTACATCTTGATATCTCCTATAAGCCTACCAGGTTTCAGACTCATAGATGAAACACAGAGCTGGGGCTGATGTTTTGAAATTTTGTAGGGGGCGCTGTGGAGCCATTTCGCGCTATTCAATGAAAATGATCACATGACAACAAAGCCTTCATCCGTTTGGAGGTGTGTGCTAAATTTAAGGCCTCTATATACTTTCCAAGCCCCTCAAAAGCCACTTCATCTTTCATGGTGGACCGCGTTGCCACCAGGGTGCGCCGTTCAGTTTAAAGTCACAATTTTTGCACTGAAACATCACGAGGGACTGATGTTGATATTCACCGCTTTTGAGGTGGCCACGATGAACCTGTGAAAATCAGTACAACAAAGTGTAAGACATGACATTTCCTGTTCCCACTAGGTGGCGCTCTTCATATTCCTGACAATGGGCACATCAATCTGTTCAGGGCGGGTCTGACATCACGCCTTTAAAGTCTGGTACTGATCAGACTGGATTTCATTGAGTTATACTAATTTGTTTCTTCATGGCGAGACATCAAAGTTCGCCATGCTGCTGGGGTCACACCCTTTCGCGAAAACTCACAGTTTTCACTGTACCCCAAGACCAACTCCTTAAGGCTTTCCTGGAGAAATATGAGGCTGCAGATGTCACCCATCACAATACTGTACCCCAAAGTGTAAAACATGACATTTCCTGTTCCCACTAGGTGGCGCTGGCCCTTATGTCAAATATGGCACTTGAAATGTGTTCAGGGGTGGAGCCTTATCATATGTGTGCTCTTTGGTCAAGGTCAGAAAATGTATGACAAAATGAGAGGCAATAAGATTTTCTTGGCGAGTCATCGAAATTCGCCATGGCGCCACGGCCTCATGGTATTGTGAAAACTCAAAAGCTCCGCAATTTAACATGGCACAAGGGTGTAGTTGACACTGTCCAAATTTGAAGTTTATAGGACCAAATCCCAAGGAGGAGTTCGTTAAAGTTCGAGGCATGGAAATGGCAAAATTAGAGCCAAAATGTCACCTTCTCTTCCAAGTGGCGGACTTCCTGTTGGGTTTGCGTCAATGGGCCCACAGACTTTTTTGTTCGTCTTGGAATGATACACATGTGTGCCAAATTTCATACATGTAGCTCAAACCATGTGGTCGTAGGGCTGCATTTAACAAGGCATAGGTGGCGCTCTAGAGCCATTTCCCAGTGCTCATAAGTAAAACCATTAAAATACAAAATTTTTCACCAGACCTGGCATGTGTGCAAAATTTCATGAGTTTTTGAGCATGTTTAGGCCCTCAAAAAGGCCCTTGTTTTGCCTGAATAATAATAATAATAATAATAATAATAATAAGAAACGGAGCAGATACAATAGGGCCTTCGCACTCTCAGTGCTCGGGCCCTAATTAAAGCTGCAAGCAGCGTTATGAGGGCCCTCGCACCCCCGGCACGTCGAGCCACACCCAACACCTAAAACCAGCACCTCCGATCTGATGTCACATTGATGGAATTCATGCATTTAACCACCAGCTAACATTTCAACTCATTCATTCAAGATTAGTTAGTCGTTCCACTAGGTGGCGCTCTAACCATTATGTACAAATGGCATAACAAACATTTCCGAGCTCGAGTCTCATCACGCCTGCGACCTTTGGGAGAGATTGGATATTGTGTTTTTGAGTGACAGCAGATTACTGCTTTTTGGCGAGTGATTCAAACTCTAAGTGCCGCCATAACCACCCCTTTTCCCTGAACGTAAAAAGCTTCGCAATTTAACATCACAAAGGTCTTTAGATTCCACAAACTTCAGATCGGTCCAATATGATGAAATCCCTTGGAGGAGTTCGTCAAAGTACGGTGCCTGAAAAGAGGGGAAAATGTCGCCAAAATTACACATTAATTTTAAAATGGCTGACTTCCTGTTGGATTTGGGATATTGCTCCAAGAGACTTTTTTGTACATCTTAATATCTTCCATAAGCTTACCAGGTTTCAGACTCATAGATAAAACACAGAGCAAGGGCTGATGTTTTGAAATATTGTAGGGGGCGCTGTGGAGCCATTTCGCGCTATTCAATGAAAATGATCACATGACAACAAAGCCTTCATCACATTGGAGGTGTGTGCCAAATTTCAAGCCTCTATAAACTTTCCAAGCCCCTCAAAAGCCACTTCATCTTTCATGGTGAACCGCGTTGCCACCAGGGTGCGCCGTTCAGTTTAAAGTCACAATTTTTGCACTGAAGCATCACAAGGGACTGATGGTGATATTCACCGCTTTTGAGGTGGCCACGATGAACCTGTGAAAATCAGTACAACAAAATTAAAGCCATGACATTTCCTGTTCCCACTAGGTGGCGCTGTCCGTATTCCCGACAATGGGCACATCAATCTGTTCAGAGCGGGTCTGACATCATGCCTGTAAAGTCTGGTACTGAACAGACTGGATTTCATTGAGTTATACTAATTTGTTTCTTCATGGCGTGACATCAAAGTTCGCCATGCCGCTGGGGTCACACCCTTTTGCGAAAAGTCACAGTTTTCACTGTAACCCAAGACCAACTCCTTAAGGCTTTCCTGGAGAAATTTGAGGCTGCAGATGTCACCCTTCACTATACTGTACCCCAAAGTGTAAAACATGACATTTCCTGTTCCCACTAGGTGGCGCTGTCCTTGATGTCAAATATGGCAGTTGAAATATGTTCAGGGGTGGAGCCTTATCATATGTGTGCTCTTTGGTCCAGATCGGAACATGTATGACAGAATGAGAGGCAATAAGATTTTCATGGCGAGTCATCGAAATTCGCCATGGCGCCACGGCCTCATAGTATTGTGAAAACTCAAAAGCTCCGCAATTTAACATGGCACAAGGGTGTAGTTGACACTGTCCAAATTTGAAGCTTATACGACCAAATCCCAAGGAGGAGTTCGAAAAAGTTCGAGGCATGGAAATGGCAAAATTAGAGCCAAAATGTCACCTTCTCTTCCAAATGGCGGACTTCCTGTTGGGTTTGCGTCAATGGGCCCACAGACTTTTTTGTTCGTCTTGGCATGATACACATGTGTGCCAAATTTCATACATGTAGCTGAAACGATGTGGTCGTAGGGCTGCATTTAACAAGGCATAGGTGGCGCTCTAGAGCCATTTCCCAGTGCTCATATGTAAAACCATTAAAATACGTAAATTTTCACCAGACCTGACGCGTGCGCAAAATTTCAAGAGTTTTCGAGCATGTTTAGGCCCTCAAAAGGCCGATTCATTTGCCGGAATAATAATAATAATAATAATTAAAGCTGCAAGCAGCGTTATGAGGGCCCTCGCACCCCCGGCGCGTCGAGCCACGCCGAAAACGTAAAACCAGCATCTCCGATCTGATGTCACATTGATGGAATTCATGCATTTAACCACCAGCTAACATTTCAACTCATTCATTCATGATTAGTTAGTCGTTCCACCAGGTGGCGCTCTAACCATTATGTACAAATGGCATAACAAACATTTCCGAGCTCGAGTCTCATCACGCTTGCGACCTTTGGGAGAGATTGGACATTGTTATTTTGAGTGACAGCAGATTACTGCTTTTTGGCGAGTGATTGAAACTCCACGTGCCGCCATGACCACCCCGTTTCCCTGAATGTAAAAAGCTTCGCAATTTAACATCACAAAGGTCTTTAGATTGCACACGCAGGAGATTGCATCAATCTGATGAAATCCCTTGGAGGAGTTCGTCAAAGAACGGTGCCTGAAAAGAGGGAAAAATGTTGCCAAAATTGCACATTAATTTTAAAATGGCTGACTTCCTGTTGGATTTGGGATATTGCTCCAAGAGACTTTTTTGTACATCTTGATATCTCCTATAAGCTTACCAGGTTTCAGACTCATACATAAAACACAGAGCTGGGGCTGATATTTTGAAAGTTTGTAGGGGGCGCTGTGGAGCCATTTCTCGCTATTCAATGAAAATGATCACATGACATCAAAGCCTTCATCACATTGGAGGTGTGTGCCAAATTTCAAGCCTCTATAAACTTGCCAAGACCCTCAAAAGCCACTTCATCTTTCATGGTGGACGGCGTTGCCACCAGGGTGCGCCGTTCAGTTTAAAGTCACAATCTTTGCACTGAAGCATCACGAGGGACTGATGGTGATATTCACCGCTTTTGAGGTGGCCACAATGAACCTGTGAAAATCAGTACAACAAAATTAAAGCCATGACATTTCCTGTTGCCACTAGGTGGCGCTGTCCGTATTTCCGACAATGGGCACATCAATCTGTTCAGGGCGGGTCTGACATCATGCCTGTAAAGTCTGGTACTGATCAGACTGGATTTCATTGAGTTATACTAATTTGTTTCTTCATGGCGTGACATCAAAGTTCGCCATGCTGCTGGGGTCACACCCTTTCGCGAAAACTCACAGTTTTCACTGTAACCCAAGACCAACTCCTTAAGGCTTTCCTGGAGAAATTTGAGGCTGCAGATGTCACCCATCACTATACTGTACCCCAAAGTGTAAAACATGACATTTCCTGTTCCCACTAGGTGGCGCTGTCCTTGATGTCAAATATGGCAGTTGAAATATGTTCAGGGGTGGAGCCTTATCATATGTGTGCTGTTTGGTCCAGATCGGAACATGTATGACAGAATGAGAGGCAATAAGATTTTCATGGCGAGTCATCGAAATTCGCCATGGCGTCACGGCCTCATAGTATTGTGAAAACTCAAAAGCTCCGCAATTTAACATGGCACAAGGGTGTAGTTGACACTGTCCAAATTTGAAGTTTATAGGACCAAATCCCAAGGAGGAGTTCGTTAAAGTACAAGGCATGGAAACGGTAAAATCAGACCCAAAATCTCACCTTCAATCCAAAATGGCGGACTTCCTGTTGGGTTTAGGACATTGCCATAATAGACTTTTTTGTTCGACTCTGAACGTTATATAGGTGTACCGACTTTCAAACATGTAGGTCATACCCATACCGGGGGCTCGCGTTTTTCATTTTTCTAGGTGGCGCTACTGAGCTAATTTTCCCTGGCAATGTCTGAGAACATTAAAATACGTAAATTTTCACCAGACCTGACGCGTGTGCAAAATTTCATGAGTTTTCGAGCATGTTTAGGCCCTGAAAAGGCCGATTCATTTGCCGGAATAATAATAATAATAATAATAATAATAAACGGAGCAATTACAATAGGGCCTTCGCACTGTCAGTGCTCGGGCCCTAATAATAAACGGAGCAATTACAATAGGGCCTTCGCACTATCAGTGCTCGGGCCCTAATAAGAAACGGAGCAGATACAATAGGGCCTTCGCACTCTCAGTGCTCGGGCCCTAATAATAATAATAATAATAAACGGAGCAATTACAATAGGGCCTTCGCACTATCAGTGCTCGGGCCCTAATAATAATAATAATAATAATAATAATAAGAAACGGAGCAGATACAATAGGGCCTTCGCACTCTCGGTGCTCGGGCCCTAATAATAACAATATAACAAATCGTAGCTTACCAGTTATAAGGTAAACCTCATAATTGTTTACATGACCTTACTGTAAACATACCCTGCTTTATGTCCCCTTTGACTGTAATTAGAAGCATAATTTAAAAAAAACACCAGATTTTGCTAAATAAGACTTTAAATATCGACTGAGACCAGTGACTTGTTTTTGTTTGTTTGCTCATAACCAAAGCAGGCATACTCTGCTGACCATTAGAAAAAAACAGATTTAACATGCTTCGTTTGTTCTAATCGACTTCCATCTTTTACATACAGTCTGTTGTTAGATTGTATATCACAGTACAACAATATCGTTATCCAATTGGAAAAGTGTCATGAGGGTATCAGATTAAGGCTGACTCCTGGTTCGGATACAGTACAATACACAGCTCAATCTTAATGAGCGTGGTGCGATACAGTGTAATGGTCTAGGTCACCTCAGCACCTACTGGCCCATTTAATGAATGTTTGACTGAGAGTATGTTTCACTGGTCTATTGTTTGGCTGTGTAAACATCCAGTAATTGCACCCTGCAACGGGGGAATAGTACCACCGGGCTGAAAATTACCGATCAGCAAATGCGGGATAATGGCCGTGTGAACATGTGTGTATTTTTTCCTCTTTGTAGTTATGAGGAAGCGTATATTTGTGTATTCAAAGACACACAATCATGCATGTGCTATCTGCAAGTGTGCACACTTGTGTGGTTATGTCTTGCGTGCATTGATGTTTGTGTGCGTGTGAACGCTCTCCTTTGTTCACTTACAGTGTGTGTATAATACGCTGTGCACGTGCATGAGTGCACGCCCTTTTCTGGGCGTGTAAATAAATGAACACCTGTCTGTCAGCCTAATGCCCTATTCGATTATGCCTCCGATTCTGTGTGTTCAGCTAATTGCAAGGACTTGTGCTGGCGTTTGTGTTTTCCTTACCCTGGCAAATCGCTCTGTGGCCCTGCACACTAATGTTCCCCTTCAACAACCTCACCCATGCAAACTTCACAAACACATATCTGCAAGCACACAGTCTCTCCCAGTTGACATTTTCTACATTTTAATTTTCAAGTGGCCATACTTATCCAGATCAAATTACAAAAAGAGAGCAAAGTGTAAAAACACTCTTGTAATCTGCTCTAAAAAAAACGACTTATTTAACCATGCAGCAGAAACATTTATTGGACAGCGATACACTGAAAGAACAAAGAAAATAACCAGCATTAACACCATCGTTCTTACTGTATCTGAATGCTCCTTGGATACAGTTCTTTTATATGAAGTATAGATGAAGCGCACCCGAAAATCGTTAAGGATTTTGATGACAATCTTGCTGTTCACCATACTTTAATTAATTACTGTAACATTACTTAGTCTCTACAGACTCTTAATCTTAATTTTTGCTATTTTAGTTTCATAAAAAACTTACAAAATAAAGTTATATTTGTGATTTGTTAGTTTCAAACTATACATTCATCACTAGCTGTTTTCCCATCATTATTTGTTTCTCTGTTCCATGCAAGGTGAGCTGGTCTCACTCAGCAATGCTCATTCTTCTTACTTAATTCTTTGCTCGGTCCTATTCAACCTCCTGAGCCCCAGACTCCCAGCTGGAAGATGCCATAGAGAAAGCATATTGATTTTTCTTGTCATCTGATGGTTGCTGCATGAAACAAAGAAAGGAAAAAAACCTCCAGACAGAGAGAAGGAGAGCGATACACAGGTGTGGCGGTATGTGGAGACAAAGGGAAGGAAAGGAGCTCGAGAAAAACCACACGTAGCTCCAACTGTAGAGATGAGCTGGAGAAAAGTAGTAATCTTTTCATTCTTATGTCCATACTTATTATTATCTGCATTGGATTTTCCTGCTCGTATTCATGGTCTCCTATTTTGTGCTCCTATCTCCATTTCTTCCTGTCTTTGTATGGAATTAATGGCTCACTTTTCTGTTTTCATGAATAGAGGTGAAAGGTGACACACTATAAGGTGTTTTTATTGTAGCTGACTCACGGCAGATTTTTTTGCTTCTGTTTATTTCTGCATTGGCTTCATTTTAGGCTCAGTCCATCTATCTCTATCCATTCATTTGTCAGCTCAGCTGTTATGGGCTTCAACCTTTCTCTTCCCCCACCTTTCATTGATCCCATTTGCTGGAGCTGTGGCTTTTGTTTGGTTCTTCCAGGTCTACACAGAGAATTTTTTAGCAGGCGAGAAGAATGTGGGCAAAACACATTATATTGCCTAGAGCCATTAAAGGCCAGGGGAGAACACAAACGTTCTGATTCTGTAGAAAGTGCTGTGGTTTTAAAAGGTCCATGTCAACTGCTCCTAAGGCCACGTGGTCTTTTACAGTATGTTTTTTTTATTGATTTTTATTGGCTAACTAGAAAATCCACACACTTACAGATATGAGTTTCATGTGATTACCTCAGGGCTGTCTCAATCGAGACAGAATTACTTTTGTGGAAATTTTGTACGATTGTATGTTACTTTGCACATGTTTGTACATGACATGTGATTCATATGTTGTTTCTTTTTTCAATTTCGGTTGTCGTGTATTCTAATAATAATGAACAACAAAGAAGAAATCAATTATGAGTTGGAGCATTTCAGGGATGTAATATATATTGATTCCTCATTTAAACTGAAGGGGAATAGGTGCATCCTAATGATCCTAATACGGGCATCTGATAGCGGGATAAAGCACAACGTATGCTGTTTGAAAGTTCCTGTTTCTGTTGGACGAGGACAAGGGCATCCCGAAACTTTCCCACGTATTTCTAGCTTACCTCTCGATATAGGGACGTTTCCAGGGTGACTCTACGTAGAGTCACACTCATTACGAATCGGGCCATATGCTCAGCCCAAGAGTCAGCACAGGTGCGTGGCAATCACCGATCATGCTGCATGCTGCTGGGAATAAGGAACAAAAAATGTCAGAACAAAAAGTGACACTTGAGGTTTGTTCACATTCAATTAACTCGTTAATGTTAAACAAACAAACAGAAAACTGACTTAGAACATGAAGTAGGGCATGAACCTGACTGCGTGCCGTCTGAGCACCCTGGGAGAGCGTCTGAAGTCCAAAGAGAAACATAAATGTAACTTTGCAGCGTTCACATCAGCAGTGCTGGCTATTTTCTCTGGATAGCATCTTAATTAAGTTGCACTTAATTAAAGGAGCTGCCATTGAACTAAGAGCCACTGTTTGTGCATCTCTCACATGCAGCTTATTCGGGCATCTGTTTGTCTATCGAACTGCTGAAGTCTTTTTTTCTTTTTCTTTTTTATTTACCTTGGGTAGTACACTCTGTGCTGAGGAGCACTTTTTTTACACACACAGATTGATGCAAAATGCATAAAATAACACCTCTCTTAGTTCAGTTCTGGGGAAAATAATACTTACTCACACTTAAGTATCTACATTTTTTACCACTCTTTTAGGCTTTTGACAGCCATTGGCAGTCAACAGGAAAATATTAAAATGAAAAAGACAGGAAGAAGATAGTCTGGTCTACTAAAATGCTAAATAATTTGATCTTCAGTGTTGAAGAGAATATCATTTGCTCCCCAAACCAATAGCCAACCTTATTCAGGTCCTTCATAGTAACTGCTTTTTCTCTCTTCTCTCTCCTACACTACCCCTTCCCTCTGCCCTCCCTCTGTCTTAACACAGTGATGAAGATTGATGTTCAGGTCCTAATTAGCATCTGCTTTAGTATGCACACTGCCAGTTTGTCCATTCCTGACCCTCGAATCAGTTATCAGACATGACAGGGCTTGTCCAATCAGATTAAGGCCAGAGGGACAGACTTCCTGTGTGGAGCTGTCACTCTAGATGCACTGTGGGCACCGCTGATGGATGTGATCTGGACTAGGAGACCCAAATCATTTCAAAATTGTGTAAAACATCATGCATCGTATTAGGTTGTGCAGACAGATGAATAAGATTAACTACAACACCACGACAGTGTGCTGTAAACGCCCTCAAATGGGATAGAAGTGGTAATAAATGAAAGTGACATGATGTGACAGCTTGTTGATCTTAAACCATAAACATTTTAGTCCTGGTTGAATTTGCAACACTTTTGAAAACAGGTGTCAGGCTCTGAATGTGTTTCAATATTGCAACCGTCAATTTGTGGATCTCTTTGCATTACTTAACTTCTCCAACTCATTTATTTCCCCTCATATAGCATCAGCCAATCAGTGTGAAATTCAACATTGTCAAGCATATTGTGTTATAGTGTGTGTGTGTGTGTGTGTGTGTGTGTGTGTGTGTGTGTGTGTGAATACTGTCTATTAATGGCCATGATGGGATTTCAGACTGAAGTTCAACTGTCTCATGAGACCTAGACATGAAAAGAGAGAGAGATGAAGAGAGGTTTAAAAAAAAGAAAGAAATCCTTTGATAGTCCTTGTATTTTCATGTGTGGTACTCTTCTATCACACTTTGCCTCCCTCAAATGTATGTGCGTGTGTGTGTGTGTGCATGTTCGTGTATGTGTGTGTGCATCAAAGCCCTACCATCACACAGCAGTCTTTTCCTTTGTCCCAGTTATATCACTCTGTCTCTGCCTCCGCCCTTCCTTCCCTTGCCACCTGCCTTTTTCACAGTCATGTCATACTGCTCTCCTGCCATACCTAGTGATTCCATTGAAAATATTTCACTGCAACACACCCCCGCATGCCTCAAGAAATGGCAAAGTAACCTCTCTAACCAGGAACATGAAACTCTGTGCTGCAGCAGTGACACCTAATTTATTCCCCTACCCACTGGTGTGTCATATCAAAAACACACAGCCTGGGTATAAAAGAGCAAAGTCCACAAATTGTTCTGTGTGGCATTTATTACCACACAAAGCAAAAAAATAATAAAAATGTAACATAAAGAATATGGCACATAAGTGGCAACATATCGTGGTGCAGATTCCTTAAAAGCTGTGTGGGTATTTAATGTGGCTTTTGCAGTTATGTTGGTACCGCGTCTTTGATCCGTTTTTACTTTTCCAGGCTGCTGTTTCCATCCTGCTGTTTCACATCATTGGCACGTTGCCTTGTGGTGCATCTACCAGGGCTATGGCTCTCATTAGCACCTGTGTTGACATGACTGGCATCTCATCTGTTGTTTTCCTCTTTCTCCATCTTTTTTCTTTTTTCCTATTTTTCCTTTCCTGTCAGCTTCCTCTCGCTTGTTGTACTCAAAGTTGCCCCCAAATGCTCAGTGTTTCCCCCCCTAACTTTCACTCCTTATCCTCCCTCGCGGTTTCGCTTCTCTATCCTTCTCCCTTCTGCTCTGTTCCTCTCACTGTCTCTCCCTACCAGGGGTTTTTAATTAATGGTCGAGCCATGATGCTTATCTTATCAGCAGATCACTCTGCTTTCTATTAACTACACTGACAGAACTGGGAGGCTGTAGGGGGATGGATGACACACACTCTCATACACATACAGTGACATAGCATATAGTCAGATACATATATATGGCGTCAGTACACAGAAGTATAGACACAAAAGAATATATATGCACCTGCCATTACACTCATGCACACAAACAGACATGGAAGCAACAAGGGCCTCATAAACACACATCATGATGCTATCTTAATCTTGCCACACACCCTTACACACATAAACAAACTGCCCTGATGGTATCTCACTGTGTGATTTAAGGAACGTTGTTTGGGGGTCTCTCCTCCTAAATCCCCTAAATGCCTTGGGAATCCCTCCCTCTTCCTCCTTCTCTCTATCTGTCCTCTACCTCCCTCCTTCAGTCCTGCTTTCCAGCTGAATGAACACTTATCATTCGGCAGATAAACAGCCGTCCATGCTGGAGCTTGCTTTATCTTTGAGAGCCATGTTTACTCCCTGTGAATGCTCTGCTTTCCACAGATGTTTCATAGAGTGCATTCACTTGATCCGACAGAGATGAGCGCTGTGTCGAGGCTTCATTTTCTGCAGCAAAAACTATGGATGCACACACAATCTTCTACCCTATCAGGTTTAACTCCCCAGGCAGGTCAATTGTCCCATATTTACCACATTTTCATGTTTGGGTCGGCTGAGCTAGGAGGCACAATAAATCAGCAGTTTGCACGATAGCTTGATGGGGATTACGGTGAGACACAGTTTGCCACAGAACAGTAAGCATGAAGCCAGAAACAACAAAATCAATCCTCAAACATCATGATCGATGGGAGCCGCAAAATTTCAACATAGGTTTTCGTCAGATCGCATTGAGAGTTGGCAGTTTTCTGAAAGCACAGAGAGAAAGAAGCAACAGAGAAACAGTTTACAAAGTGATTATTGGAGAAAACATTACGGTGGATTGAGGCGGCACATGCTCGTGCACGAGTGTAGACATATCCAGTCGCCCACACTTTCACGCACACTCATAATTTCCTCATTTGGGGGGCCATAGCAAAACAATTATCAGAGGGGGATAATACAATAAAGGAGACCATTTCCTGTGTATTACCGAGGGACAAAACATTTATTTCACTTTGTCTAGTGTGTTCATGAGAGTATAAACTTCCAGTGGTGGAAAGTATAGGAAATAACTGAAACTGCAGACAGCAAGCAGGCAGCAGAAATGCTGTCCTGTGCAGTTAGCAACACTTTTTGATTCCTTTTATAAGCTTTCTAAAAATTTCTCTGCATGCATCGCTTCATGCTTCTGCCGAAATCCTCTTTATTTGTATTAACTCGTATTTTGTCGCATCCATACAAATGTACAAATAAGCTGTTGCCCTTCAGCTTGACCTTCAAAATGATAATCCCTAGCATCTTCACATTTGCTGGTTACCTCTCAAAAAATTGTCACACATGGTTGCTATGACAATGCTCCAAATCATCCATCTGAAATAACTCAAAAGGTTTCAAAGATTTACTGTTATTCTAAGGAAATCCAGCTTGTCTTTTATTACGCTAAAATGCTAATACCATTTGTGGTTGATTTTGATCCATTTATTAAAGTTTTCATGATTGCCACGTGCTTAGCTTTGTGGCCTTATCTTTACTTTCTCTCATTTCCTGCACTTGTGTTGGATGAAAATGACGATATTTCAGCAAATTAGGCATTCAGCAGGTGATCTGTGTCATTTTTGTTCCACTGTGTTGCTTAGTTTCTAAAGCCTTCTCCCATTAGAAGTGAGTTTTCTTGTACTGAAAACAGAGCAGAGTGGATTTTGACATTTAATTCTCTCTTTCATTCATGCTCTGCCTTTGGATCCATCTGACTTTCTCTTTATATCCCGCATTAACGTTGACATGCATGGTTGAATATCTGTGGCTGAAAAAAAGTCTCTGATTTTATTGAACTACTTTTAGGTAATATTTTCATTTCAGTGAGAAACTTTGTTAACCTGCTGAAGGAATAAAAGTGTCTCTGTATGTCATTCTGCAGAGAGTTTGGGTGGAGAGATCCAGAGTTGCCAGAGGTGATCCAGATGTTACAGCACCAGTTCCCATCGGTGCAGTCCAATGCTGCAGCCTACCTACAGCATCTCTGTTTTGGAGACAACAAGATCAAAGCTGAGGTTTGTGTATACGTGTGCGTACATGTATGTCCTTGTCTGTGTCTATCAGTGTGTTGCGCAGGTTTAGTATCATGTGAGAATTTGATTAAAATCAGTGTTGCAAAGAAGGGAATGATTGTAACTTTTATAATGAAAGCCATCAAAATATGTGTTTGAAAAAACAGGTGAATAATTTGTGACTAGAAGATGCTGTCAAACCTATTCAGAGGAATGCTTTTGAGAAATAATGCAATAGCTAACCAGTTTCACACTGATGTTCTGCTTGATAAAGCTTGCCACAATCACCATTCTTAAGATGTGCATTCTACTGACTTGTATTTATTGAGGTAATGAAGCTCAATTAGTCCCGAAGCAGCAGGTTTGCCTCTCAAAACTAATTTTGCGGTGAAGCCCCTTTGAAACACTCTAATAAACCCTTTAATAAAGCTAGTGGCAATCTAAAACAGTGGCATTGGCACATGCAGATGCATTCAAATCTGCATCTCTTCCTTCAACAGACACAAATTCACACACCCCTCCACAGTCTACAGTACCTCTGAATCAATTTACAAGTACACGCGGTTGAGAACATTGACATGTTTTTTCTATATGAAATTAATTTCAGTGGAAGCAGTCAATAGCTGCAACTGCAGCCTAATGAAAAGTGATCCCATATAACTGTAATGCTCATTCATGCACAGATGTAAAGTGATGTGTGTCAGCACAATGTGTGCACATATGCAAATAGACATAACACAATACAAAACAGAAAAATTAATATTAACCTTCTGCAAATCAAAGGCAATTAAACATGTAAACATGCACGCGGCTAATTTTCATTCACATCAACCCACTTACCCACCCACACAAAGACACACGCAGGGATACAGAAATGCAATCACACTTCCATACAAAAACATCACACTTGATTCCTCTCCCTTCCCCTCACCCATGCAGCTCTGAAAGAAACCTAAGTGCTCGTGTCTTTTATAATGGATCCAATTATGCCTGAATAGAGGTGTCCAACAATGGTGAAAAAACATTGCGTTGACAGCGAAATCTTTGGCCTGGCTTCATCAAGTCTGTTTCATTGTCATGCTTTGGGTCCCAGGCGTGGCTAAACACTGTTTACACAAAAAGAGAATTCAGCCTGTACTTTGGATCACATCAAACAAAAACACACTTATATTCTCTGCAAACACGAGATACATTTCCACTTTTCCACATGTGCACAATGCACATGACAGCAATGCAGTGTGTGAAATATGATGCAATAAGAAACACAGTGAGATGTGCCTTAAGCTGTATTTCTTAAATAGTCTTTAATGAAAAACAAAGTTGATTGACGATCACTAAGCCAGATATGGGACATTAATTTGGTTAAAGATCCATTTGCTATATTGAAGCCAAATAGTGTAGTGTTTTTGTACACATACACACATGCACACACACACACACACACACAAACACACACACATGTACACACGCACACACATATAGATATAGATAGAAAGACAGAGATATAGATAGATATAATATGATATCATGCAGGACTATGGATGAGTAGATGACCGGCATCCACACTGATCAAGAAACACCTGGTAGCTCAATGTTATAACATCAGTAGGTCCTTTAAAGGTCCGCTTTTTCTAACATTTGACCACTTTAAGACATGCTACTTGTAATGTGTGTTGCCATTATGTGTATTTCAAGTTTCGATCCAAATCGTTTTTTAAACCATACCTTTGTACCTCTGGGTTTGAGCTTGATTTCAGTAAACTACACCCATATTGATACAGACCTGAATGAGACTCTGTTAATTACTTAAGTACAGCCAAAATCTCAGTACAGTTTTTGTTTGTAACTTATGTGAATGCAAATTTTGTCAGATAACACTGAAATTGCAGGAATCGAGATTTCAGTTCAGAGTAACTGCTTGGTAAATATGTTGAGTATGTTAATTTTTTTCCCCTGTATGTTCTGTTGTCTGACAACAGGGACATGACAATATGTACATGCAAAGACTGTTTGGAGTTAAAGATGTTTGTTTATAGTGAATTCGGTTGTAATAAAATATAAGACGAGCGTAGAGAGTCAGAGAGAAGCAAACGGTTAAGTCTTAAAGTTTCTAAGTTCATAGTTAGCTTTTAGCATTACATTTTTTCCAGAGCTGATTACATTAGTGCCTTTAAAGAATAGCAAGATTGTATTAATATTTCATCAAGTTTTTAGTTCAGGAGAACATAAAAGTATTAGTTTGGTTAGTTCAAGGTTTTTTTCCGCATCACCATACAGCCATTATTTGATATTTTACCAGAGCCATTACGTTTGTCGCATTCAACCTACCAGACTCCACTTACAAACACACACACAGACACAAAGTTTACCTTGGAGAAACTGGGATTTGCTGGGTGCCTCTGGTGTTTAACATATTAGTCTGATTCAAAAATAACGTGTTAAAATACCAGTCACACACACAAAATAAACTCATGAGGCAGAAAGCGGTCCTCTGCCAGCTAAAATTACCTTTTAGAGTTCAGTGGCTTTAACCAGAACAACAGTCGTCCTTGTCAAAGAAGCTCTGTGAGCTTTAAAAATGCTTTAAATACAAACTAATTGGGAATTTTGTTGTTGTTGTTACGAGATGTTTTGCTGCTGAACCTCCAGAGCAGTATTTTCAACATCCATATTAGCAGCATACTATGGTATGGTCGGGTAACTATGGACAACTTTTAGCTCAACTCATATTGGTTACATAATGTTTTACATAGAAACAGAGGAAAATTCTTACTTCCTCCAGGTTTTCATAACTCATATTTTTTTTCCTTTCATCTCATAATATTATAAAAACTAATTTTCATGATAAATCAATTCATTTCAATCAAAGGTAAATATAAAATAAATGATCATAACTGTCACTGCTTCATAATTACTATTAGTATCATTATGATTAGCTTGGATGTTTAATAACATTTTCTTTTGTTGTCAGTTATGTATCTTTTCTCATCTTCAGAGTTGTAAGAAAGTGACTTTTTTCTTTCATTTTAAACAAGCGAGAGTTTAAAATGTCTGTATGACTATCTTTGCTTTATTACAAAGGCTTCCAAACACATGAAGTGGCATTAAATTGTCAATTGTATTCTCTCCTGCTTATCAGCAGACAAAAAGAAAAATGTGTTATTAACGCTTTGAAGCAAAGACAAAGACCAGCAGGGGCGCACGTTGATTAGCATTACTTCAATCCAGTTACACACATGGGCTTTTTTTATGACCCGGTCTGTGCCTGTATTTCAAAAGAGAGGTGAGGTTTCATTTGATGGAGTTTTGTCCATGACAGTCCCTTCTTCTCTTTAACCACAGGAAACATAATGGCACTACTAACTTCCTGGATTTTTGTCCACATCATTTGTTCATTTTGACTTCTCCAATCACCCAGCAGGGAAGTAGGCAGGTCTATATCAGGATGAGTGCGTTGCATGATTACAAGTGTAATTTTATGTGTCGGTGAATTCAAATTAACAATCAGAAGAAACGTTTATTTGCAGAGTAGTGCCAGGATTTTAGTGCAAGGGGAAAATTCCTGTCTTTTTTTTTTTTTTTTTGTATTTCGCCTTTACTTCACATTTCCTGTCATAAATTTTTTTAGCTCACATGTACGTCACATTTTCATAGGAACTCACCCAATTACGTTAGCAATATTACATGTATGTCACATGGATGGATTTGTGTTTGTTTGTAGGATTATCTGATACCAGAATATCCTGACAGGAGTAGTAGGATATAAATTTCGTTAACAATTAAGGTCACGGTTTTGTTTGTTTTCAATGTTGAAGGTTAGATTGTGTAACAAAGACACAGTTTATACATTCTATTTTCTGCTTCTCAAATTTGGCAGACTACTAAAGGACAATGAGCTGTGAATGTTTTAGCGAGTCACATTTTTTTTTTTGTGCTCCCTAATTTACTTCAAAGCTCTGTATTGATTTTCTTTTTCCAGAAATTATACTGGCTATTAAATTCAAAAAGTTGAAATCACAGCTTTTTATAACTGTCTATTCATTTTATATTGTCTAATCTGTGTGTGTCACTCCAAAATCACTACTGGCATTTAGGAAATTAAAAGCTTCTCTAACAAAATAATAACTACTTAATTTTGTATTGTTGTAGCAGGTGATTTAAGACATTACTCGACAGCACTAAGATTTCTTCTTTTTGGCTATAGTGAAAAGGAACCTTGTGATTTTTTTTGTCATTTGAAATATTATTGCATTAAGTTGTGATTTCCTGCCTCACTTTATATACATATAAAGTTTTAGAAGCATTGTTTTAGAAAGATAATGTACAGGAAGTCCTGCATTGTAGTATTTACTTGGTTCTTGAGACATACAGTGACATGTATGTGAAAGTAAATGCTTTTTGCAGCTATTTGGTATGACTCTGGATTAAGAGGCTTATATTCTCGTATTTTCAGTCACAGTGAGCAGCTGAATACAGCCACAGTATGGTTCCTATTCATTGCTAAAGACATAATCTGTAGCAGCAAATACAAGTGGAAAGATAGAAACAGAAACCAGAAAAAAATAAGTTTTTAGAAAGAAAGAAGAAAAATATTGGCGAAAAAAACAAGAAAATATTTCCCTATGATATCTTGGAACTGGTACATAAGATGACACAATGTTTTGTTTCTTGGTCGATGACATTTATATGTGCTTGTGTACAAATGTTTCAACACAGGTATGAGTGGACATTTTAGATTAGATGTGTCAGTGTGAGCATGTTTTAATTTACAGTTATATGCATGGATATTTTTCTTTTTCCTACACAAATACTGCGAGCAGGAAAGAGAAGTCAGATATAGAGAAAGTGAAAGAGAAAGAGAGAGGCTGTGTTTCGTGTGTGTCTGTGTTTGATAAGGTAGATGGAGGTCTGGCTGCAGCCTAGACTGCAGAGGCAGCTTGCCAAATTCATCTTCAGCATCATTTATAGCATCTTTAGACACATACACAGTACAAATGCTGTATCATCCACACACATAACTAAATTCACACCTACAACCAGTTATATGCTGTATATTTCCCACAGAGTGAATTAAAACAGAACCATTGACATGGCAGCTAATAGATTTCCTTTGGGTATGCAAAACACAGGCTCACAGTCTCAACCTGAGCTTTAGTTACATCAGTAATTCATTTTGGGTTGCAGCCATATCAATATCCATTTATCCAACAAGCGGCTTGATGGGGGACGAATATGACCCCTGACTCTTTGTCATTTCTCAGCCTCAAAAGAATCAGGCTTTAGATTTTTAGGCCGTGAACTCTACAAATGCTGTAAATATCTGTTCAGTAGACATGAATGCGGAAGATGAGAAATGCAGCAAATGATTCTTAATGATGCTGCAGAAGTAGTATATGTTTCTGTCCCTCTTCACAGCGTATTTTCCACTTAGCTTTTCCCCCTTATGTACATTTAGGTTAATAAGTTGGTTTTAAATCAAACTGTATGTACGTGTAGTTAAAGTGCAGACTTTCAGCTTTACTTCAAGGGATTTAGCAAGAACCTATGGATATCACTAAACGCTGTGTTTCCTCCTTTGAGATGCTCTGCCACTGCCAAGCCTTTACTGCAGCTACCTTCAAATACTGCTTGTACAGATTCAGTGGGTTCAGTTCAGGCACTGATCATTGAAGGCTACTGCATGTCTTTGCCTTAAGAAACTCTTGTGTTGCTTTTGGAGCATCTTTTTGGCCATTATCTATTAGATGTTTTCTGGCATAGTTTAATGCATTTCTGTTACTGACTATAACGAGTTGTTATCTGTTAACATTCATAAAGGCATCTTTTGAGCCAACTTTAAAGACTTTGAGAGTCTTTGAAAACATCCTTGACTTGGTTAGAGGTTGTGAAGGATTTTTCTTAACCAAGGAAAGAATTCTGCAATCAACCACTGTATTTGCCATCTGTGGACTTCCAAGCCTGTTGATGTTGTTGAACTGGCTGGTGCATTCCTTTTGAAAATGGTTGCAGTTCCTATACAGTTAATCGAATACTTTTATTAAAACCGTTGAAGTAAAGCTGAAAGACGCTTTAATCACATTTTGATTTTCTAACCTAACTGACTGTAAGTGTTGCAAAAGTACCAGCAACATACTTTAATTAAAAACATTTTACTCTATAATTCACTCTAATTTTTAAACAACCTAATTAATAACACATACATTGCTGCTGTGAGGAATAGTGTTTGCTCTGTTTTCTCTGTTAGCTACCTCGTCATACAACAAAGCCTCCAGTATATTTGTTACAGTACATTTTCACAGCTGTGAATTTTTATGCTGATAACTCTATGAGAATTAGCTGTGTCCCTGCCTCAGAACAATATTAGGTAGCCATAGGTTAATGGTTTATTTGGCCCAGTTTAAAATTCTCAAGAGGGAAATGTTAGCCCTGGGCCAAAAACTCAATTAACCAAAGGTTGGAAGGCTCTAAATTGCAGTTAGCCCTAGGCTAAGTGTCAAGTGAAGACAACACAACCCCTTGTATGTGTGTGTATGCTTGCCTCTGTGTGTGAATACATAAACGGTTAAAAGGTGTGACACATCTCCTCTCTGTCTGCACACTCACATGCACCCTGTCTGGAGCTAGTGGTTAATGCTGAAGTTCCATATGTGGTTAGTCATAAACGCTTGTTAAGCTTCACGTGACACCGTCTCAGGTGCGTGGCACCCATGTATCCCACTGCCGGCTTTCATGCTGGCAGCATCTCTGATTCTCACAATCTCAGCTGTCACCACTGCTAACTGTTACCACGGCAAAACTGTCGCTATGGGTTATCAATAGCCGTGTCCACCGCAGAAGAGCGTGAGACAAAGACAAATCAATCAGCGCTTCTAATCTTCTTTACATGAGGAGCAGGCACAGAGGTATTGCCAAGCCTTGTATGTAGCTCAGAGGCAATACAAAGTGGAATAACAGATTAAGTGTGACATAAACACAAACAGGGAGAGGTGCACGAATTAGCATGGGGAAGGAAAAGGGGAACAGGAGGAGGGGAAGAAGAGCAGAGGTGGGGACTAGAGGGCGTAAGAGGGGCAGCAAATCAGGTTGAGGAAATTGTATGGCCAATCTAGCAAGGTTATTTTGCCATTCACTGCCTTCCTTAATCCATTTTAATTGAATAGATAAGCAAAGTCATTTTGCTCGATAAACTCCTGCTGTGTCATGAAACACCCACATCCTCTTTGCCCTCCATTTCTCATGCTTTCTCTTTCTTGTGTCACCCTCACTCTCGCTTTCTCTCTTCTTATGTGCATCTTTATTATCATTGGTTATTGCTTGCGCTTGTGTGCACACCTATTTTTGACTTAATCACGCTAAAAGTATGAGTGCGAGTGTGCGAGAGCCAAAAAATGAAACAAAAAAAAGCCTTGGAAGTCCATTCATGTCTTATTGCTCGTCTGCGTAGTAAAATCCATCCATCTGGTGCTTCACATTGAAGCAGGCATTACTAATGAAGTATTTTCTATATTTAATGTCCCATGTTTAGAGGGGAACGTGCTGAAAAATATTAAAGGGTTTCAAAAAGTCTGAATATGCATCTAACTGTGAAAAACTGGAGTTATCTGGTTGAGTAAGTCTGTCAGTTGCAGTGCTCAAGAGATTAAATAAAAGTGGAGGCATGAGGGACACACTCTCTCTCTCTCTCTCTCTCTCTCTCGTTTTCTCTCTCTCTGTCTCACACACTAGTTGCTCCATCCTTGTTTCGACTAGTCTCCTGGAGATCTCAGCAGCCTGTTTCTAGTGATTAGCGCAACACCCCTGTCGACTGGACCAAACACAGGCTGATTTAAGCTCTTTGGCCCCCTAAGGCTGATGAAGATCCCTGCAGTGGAGAAGTGATGTGGGAGGTTTAAAAACCACCAGCATAGGGAGAGAGCAATATGTGTCGCGCCATGGGGGGAAGGCATTATGTGTAACGCCAGAGTGCCCTCATTGTGATCCCTACTGGGCTAACAGTCCTGACTGCCTCGCCCTCTCACAGAATCGAGATATAATCATAAATCTAAACTGATTGACTTTGTTTATTTCTCAAACTGTGGCTAAGCATGTTTCTCTTTATGTGTATTTACAAGGCAAAAATAGTAGCAGACACAAGGCAAGTAGTGTAGCTGGGTACAGATTTGCTGTGCAGTTAGGTGAGTCGTCATGTACAGTTTAAAGAAGTGTTCAATTAATTTAATTTTTCCCTGCTATGCCTGCCTTTTGGTGGCTGAAATACACATTTAAAATAAATCAAGGTAACAGATGCATGGTTTTGGAATGTGTGTGTTACACGCCTTCTTAAAAAGGATAAACAACCACTAGTCACTGAATCTGTGGAGGCTGCCATGATTGCCTTTCATCTTTTAGTCATTAAGATAAAAATTTAACGTTAGTTTTCCAATTCATAAGTGAACTGTTCATGCATATCAATTATCATATGCAAAAAAAAAATGTGATAAAAGGAAACAAAAACCTAAGAAGGGAGGACAACCACACAGAAAAAGTGCCGGGTAACGTGCAGATTCTATAAGATACAGGCACACACAAGCAAGCTTATTCTTCCCTAATCAGTGTAATTAAGTGTCATTTTTTGTTAAAGCCCAGTCATTAGTATATTTAATTAGCCCACATTGTGCTGTTAATCTGATTGGCAGGACTGACAGACACTGGAGGCTGTATACACACATGCGCACACAAACACACATTATACACACTGTGTACGAAGTAGCTACTTGCATAGATAAATAACCAGCCATCAGGAGTACAAGATATTAAAATTTCAGCATTGAAAAAAATATTCTCTACAATACTTCTTGCTGCTGATTTTTATTAATATATATTATTCATTTACGACAGATTTGATTGATTCGATTTCTTTGATACTCAGATCCGTAGACAGGGAGGCATCCAGCTGCTCGTTGATCTACTGGACCACAGGATGAGTGAGGTCCATCGCAGCGCCTGCGGAGCCTTGAGAAACCTGGTGTATGGCAAGGCCAATGATGAGAACAAAGTAACCCTGAAGAACTGCGGGGGGATTCCTGCCTTGGTCCGCCTGCTGAGGAAGACCGGAGATGTGGAAATCAGAGAGCTAGTCACAGGTACGCTGTCTGTGACAATTTTTTACTTCAGCTCCTAGCATGTACAGTATATCAGTTATTTTCCAGCATGGCTCTGTTTATGGCCTCGGGAGAGATTTTAATGGAATATGTTTGTGTGTGTGTGTGTGTGCAATTCCCATGTTTATGTGAATGTGTGGATAGAATTTGATATGTGAGGATGCAAGGATCTTTCAAGCTGCTCTACATACCACACACCTACACTAAAGCTGCTTTAGGAAAGAATCTTTCAGCCAGCAAAAGGAAAAAAATTAAACTTTCTTTCTGTCTTTTCTTGGTATTGATATTGTATGTGTCTTTCATTCGTTCGTCTAATTGTGGTTTTACTTCTTATTTAGTGACTTAAGTGGTCTCGGTTGGCCATGACAGCACCTGCAACCGTTTTGGCTTAGTGAATGTAGTTCTTCATACAGTCAAGTTTTAGTGAATTAGTGTTTGTCAGAAGACTTTACTATTCACCAAACCAAGGCTGTTCATCTTCTTTACTTGCACAACTATTTCACATTCCACTTGAATGATAACATTCAGTCACAGTTGTCCTCAGCAGCCATGACTTGTATGACTCTTGCAAAGAATGCCAACAATCTTTGTGAATGTTATTTATTCTTAGGAGTGTTTTGTCAAGCGTCCCTTTTGACATATTTTATTAAGACGTGTAAGATGTAATGCAGTGCATGTTTATGGGGGGGGGGTTATTATTTTTTGTTTGCATTAATTGTTATTGCATGTCTGCAATGATAAAAAGGTGAATAGGCCCACCTTGCATTCAAATTCTTGCTTAAAGTGGAATTTAAAGCCCCACACTTGTAGCAGGAATCAATCTTGTTTTAACCTTGAGGGAATGAACACTACAAACTAGCTGGTGTAGTTGAAACACACATTGCAGCAGTGCATACACCCACACGCACAAACTTAATAACGTGCACGCATACAAGCGTTCATGCAAATACACATTCAAATATGTTTAGGCAAAAAATGTATAGATTAAATTTAAACACCCACATAAGGTGTTAGATAATAACACAGATAATACACATTTGAGCTGATATCATCTTTTTTTCCAATATGCCTCCCACTGAGAATTTAATATTCTACTAGAGGAGTAGCAAATAGTAACACAACACTGCAACTCTCGCTGCTTAAAAGAAAAAGAAACACATAGATGTGTGCTTACACACAAGCAAACATCTAGGATATATGGAATTTCAGTGGTCAGCTAGTTATTTTCCAGTATGACATTGGCAATATTGATGAAACATAGTGTCTGTGAATTATGCTTATGCAGCTATGCCACACAGGGGGTTCTTACCCGTTAAAGGCTGATGGGGTATGTCATCCTGCCAGCATGGACACCCGAGTTTGTGAATGTGATAACTTGAGCATGAGACGACGTAGGATTTTTAAATCCATATCACAGGTACAGAAACTGAAAGCCTCAGATGAGTTCAAATCCCAGTGGCCTTGACCTCAAGGTCAGAGGTCAACTTTTCTAAAAATCACCTAGGATTTTTACATTAATATGATACGTGCGTCTACGAGGAGGCTGAGAGGCAGCACTGGGAGCTGCCAGTATTTTTTTGTAATCCCTCATTCAAATTAAAACCTTTAACTAGGGACATTTTTTGATGCAGTCACATCAGCCACAGCACAATTTGATTGAGTTCTCCACTTTCAGAAATAAAATATGCTAATATATAATATGCAGAACTACTGAGATTTACCCGTGTGCTGTTTTTGTCTGCTGAACTCGTGATTTCATGGACAGGCAGAGTTTAAGTGCACTATAGTAAGATTTATACATTATGTTAATACACTAGATTAGATCACTTCATGTGGCGACATATGTATTATAAATACTGTCCTGTAATGCATGATTATATAGGACCATGTTTATTTTTGAATTTTCTCATATTGTTGGTATCAGCTGCACAAAAGGTACATTACATTATCTTGCTGCTCAAACTGTGAATTGTCATAAGTGGGGATCTGAATGTTAGCAGCCTAAAAGATTTCCTATAAGCAGCTCTCACCAGCAACTTGTACATCGATTCCTGTGATAAAACATGAGAGAGCCAATACCTTTCTTTCATCTGTTGTCCTTCACTCGCATCTTTTGTTATCTCGTGTCTGCTCGCTTCGCACTTTTCTTTCCCTTTGTCGGTGTGTGCATTGGATTTTTATGTGATTCCACACTTGTTTCATGTTGAGCTGGACTGTGGGTATCTGCACTTGTCTCACCATTGTTTTTCTACATTTGGCCTCTTTGTTACACCTGGTTAGTCCTGAGATAGCAGAGACATGTGCAAGCTCATACAAGTAGATTTAACAGTTTCAGAGATAAAGCAGACCCATTCACTCAAACACAAAAATACACAAAACCTTGCAAAACCATAAAGCGCATTCACACAGAATACTAAACTAAAGTCAGTAGGGCCCCCTCATGCTCAATTTGACCTCTGTCTCCGTTGTTACTTAGCACAACAGAGCTCATCTTTAATCACACATTCAAAAATCCATCCCACTAGGTCACCTGCTCTATGAGGGGGAAGAGGCCCTGGTGGATCATAAGGCTGACAGCTAGCAAGCAAGTGCACAGTTTTTTTCTGTCCTTTTACAAACCCCTGAGATATCGATAACAGCTCGCTAGAGGAGGGTAGAGAAGGAGGAAGGAAGTCTGGAACCTTTTCACTGTTAATGATATCCTCATAACAGGTTGTGTGGCGGCAGGCAATCTCTGCTGCACTAAAAAACAAGGTTTGTTTATATTCAAGATAAAGAAGTAAGAATGTCATTACAAAAAGGCTTCTTTTTTTGATGATCCCAAGGTATACATGGATGATAAACGTGCTGGAGAGACTAAGATACAGAAAACAGCTCGGGGAAGGAATGTCTGTGGTCTGTAAGCAGATTAACCAGTGAATAAAATTCACTGCGAGTCATACCGCATCATGTTTTGAGCTCCGACTTTTATAAATAGTCATCTCACACAGACAGACATGCACTGTGAAATTCTATCTCTGCTTCCCCCGTTTCCTGACTCTTCCTTTCTTTGCCCTTCCCTGTCTGTGATTCAGTGTCATGCATGAGTCTCCCCTGTTGTCTGTTTCCTCTGGTACTTGGCATTAAACTCCACATTTTAAATGCTTTCACGACAGTACAGCCATATTTTGAAGTCTGTCTTAATTTGCCTCGCGTAACACCCTGCTGTTGCTGTAATTCACGTCTAAGAAGTGTTGCATAATTATTCTGTAATTCAGTTAGGTTGATGTTGTTTGTCACAAATACAGAGAAGGACTACAGTTAGTTAATTATGTAAGTGGTGATTTATGCTGTCCTGGCCATTGACACAATCCTACCAGTTTAAGGCAGTTTTAATAAAAGCTGTGTTACAGAGCTTGTGTAGTTAAACGTTTTCAGCCTCAATTTTGTAAAATAAAAATGAAGTATGTCTGTAGCGCAAAGAACAAAAATGAAGGGCTAAAGGCAGGTGACCCTTTTTGAGAGAAAGTGTCAAAAAATGGTGAACTGGGAGGATTAATGCTGAGACTCTTGTAATATCTGGACCATATTCACTGACTTATAATCCAGGTGCTGTTGGACAGAACTAATGTTGTTGGACTGTATTTGGGTTGAGCGGCTATCAGATGAAATTGTGTGACTCTATAGCAACTCTTTCGGTAGATCAGTGCTGAAAAATTTGCAGTTAAAACATGTTACGGAAGAGCTAATGATGCTAATGCTCTGTAACTACATGTTAGTGTCTCTGCTCTCGGATGCTTTGCTGTGTCAAATTTTATTCTACTCAAAGTCTAACCTTTAATTCTACTTGACGGCCGAATAATTTGAAAGTAAACAATGACTGTCACTAGGAGAGATTGATCTAGGATTGTGTCACCCTATGCTACCCGTAGACTCAAAAAAATGCCAGTATTGTACCAATTCTGCTTTCTTATTACGTCTATGTTGATCCATCCCTCTAATTTGTAATTAAAGAATCTCTTCAGAATCAGGCATAAATTTTTGTTTTTTTGTTACTTTTGGTGATTGGAAAAACCTTCCCTTTAACTATTTACCCTATCTCTCTGTTGGTTCTGAAGTTTAAATTTAGACAAGCTTTATTGGCTTCCTAGGTCTGAGCGTGAGGTAGATAGGATGAAGTCAAGGCTTCTGGGCCTGTCAGTCAAAGTCTGGTCGATGCAGAGGCTTCGGATATCAATAGGAGATGCTATCCTTACTCATGGGCTCACCTTGAATGCAGTGGACCATGACTACAGTTTCTGTTGCTGCCTCCTCTGAAATGGCTGAGGGGAGAAGCAACTGCTGAAGACAGCTGTATCCAAAAAGTTTCCATTTGGACAAATCTTCTCAGATTATTATAATTAGTACTTCTCAGTACTTCCATTAGTCACCATCTAATCCGCTTCCTCTCTATGAAAAACTGCACATGGTTGCTTCTCTCAGCTATGACGCATATCACAATGCATGTTTCTGTGAATTGCATTGAACATGAAAACAATATGCTTACATATATTCCGCTACATACGCAAGCGCTCATTTCCAGAAGTCAGTTTGGTAATGAGAATAAAAGCTATGAGAAATGCAGCAGAGAATAACTGCATGTGTACAGAAGTGACTGACTGACTTTTCCACTGTTGCAAGGTTATGTTAAAAACAGCCCAACAATGTTGAATTATACTGCTGTACTCACAAATACAGTTCATCATTTCCTGTTACTTGAAGGCATAAAATATTTTCTGTTGTCAACGTCTAAATCCCCAAGCTCCAAATGCTGCTGTTATTCAAGAAATTTCAATGCAGCCTTTTCACTGTGAAATTCTCTGGTGGTAATGAAATCTCCAGTATTGGCAGTGGCAGTTTACCCACAATACATGATTTTACCTTGTGCTGCCAAAGGTCTTCAGCAAACCTACCGCTGAAATGAAGGTTCGATGACTCGATGGTTAAGTCAGCAATTGCTAGCTTGCTGTCTGAAAACGTTACCCCAAAGCACTATTTTATTTTATGTTATTTTATTTATTTATTTACCGTTTTTCTCATTCACAGATTTTTATAGACACAACAGCCATGCAATTTGTCATCTCTGGCATTGCTCATCACCAGGTTGTGACCCAGCAGCTAACTAATTCGCAGTGAGCTGCACAAATGAAGGCTGTTTAATAAAACATCACCACTTGAGGCCTAACAGGTCTCATTCTTCCCTTACAAGTCACATTCTCATTTATTCATGAATTCATGCAATCATCTCCTCTCTCCCCCAAACCACCAGGCTCCTAGGAAACTGTCTGTCAAATGTCTAAAGGGAACTAGTCAGAGAGGGATGGGGTATAAGGACAAGGAACGAGAAAAGAAAAAAAGCGCAGACACATGCACTCACAGGCACACAAGCTTGAAGTATGATGTCACTGTCTGTTGGTCACTTGAAGGACATTGAGTTTAGTGAAGCATTACATATCTATGTTTCTAGAGCAGACAAGTCTGTGTAAGTGTGGTTGCTGGTGTGTCGATGTGTGTGTGTCAGCCTTAAATTTGCAGAATATTGGACAGTGGCCGGTACAATGTCCTTGCCCCAGAAAAAAACTGATCAGTGCATCCTTTTACGTGTCTCCTTTTAATCAGTGTTTTTGTCCATTCGCGCCTGCACAAAAATCAACATGTCGCTTCCTGAGCATGTATTGTGTCTCAATGTGTGTTTGTTTAGATGTATTGGCCCGAGCAGATAAAGAAAGGCTTGCTGAGTGCTGCTTCTTGTCAGCTCATCAAAGACAACACTGTTTTAACCTGATTGCAATCATACACTGAAAACACTTACCACATGAGAAACAGACCGACGCGGGAAAAAGAAGCAGAGAGAAATACAGAAGATGTTTGACAGCATTCAGCTTTATAAGTCAAGTGTTTTGCTGAATGTGTGTCTTCACTCTGAGGTGGCAACAGAGTGTGTGCATGCTTGCATATGTTTGAGCTTATTGCCTTATTTTATTTTTTTTACTTTGATTTGAGAAGAGCCTGTGTGAATAGCAGGATTAAGTGGAAAGACAGAAAGTTGAGATGTGAAACAAGAGGCTGATTAGTGAAAGTGAAGGCAAATGTTACCACACTCACACTCACATGCCTTAGTACAAGCTCTTGATTACAAGAGCAGACAGAAACTAAGGATATAATAGTTATAGTAGCTACTTTGAAAAAGTTACTTACAGAACTGTCTAAACATAAATATGATAATGTTTCTTATTTTCTGAACACATTCATATGCAGGTGTGCTTTGGAACCTGTCATCATGTGATGCACTGAAGATGCCAATCATCCAGGATGCCTTGGCCGTTCTGACCAATAGTGTCATCATACCCCACTCTAACTGGGACTCCTCCCCAAATCACCATGATGACCGCAAGCTCCACATCCATACATCCCAGGTGCTGCGCAATGCTACAGGCTGTCTCAGGTAAGCAACAGGCACTTAAAATCTTGTCTCAGGTGTTGTTTTCTTCTTCTTTTATATATCACATTATCATTTTATTCAGTTCTGTTCGGTTTTGTTTGTATTGCACCAGTTCACAACAGTCACCTCAAGGTGTGTGTGTGTGTGTGTGTTTATACATCTACTGACAAATGGTTTTTTGCAGAAAAATCAAAGTTTCTTAATCTTCACCACTGTGCGATTATAGGCACAACTTCAAACAGTATATGCATATTTTGTTCTTTTTTGTTGCTCCCTTTCACGTTCATTCACTGAAGCACATTTGCACCAATTTGTGTTGTCACCATAGAAACAACTCCTCCACTTGCTGGGATCCTTTGTGTGTTGACTTTCGTTTTGGTGCATTGTGCCTCTAAATTGTTTCTTTGTACAGTTTGAAATCACGGAGGACAACTTACAGCTTTCATGATTACTGTGTTTATGTGCATCTCAGTATGAGAAAATAGGTTTCTATTATATTTCAGTGTGTACTCGTTAACGCCCATCCTCGTGTTAGTAAAGCCTACACTTTATGCTCTACTTTGTGCTCTACTTGTGTCAGAGCAGTTACTGTAGTCTTAATTGAATATGGTGAGTTAAGCATTAAGTTAACTCGCATGAAATTTGCTCCTTGTTGATCTATTTGATCTAAACATCTGTTAAGAGCCTGGCATGCAGACATGATAGTGAATATTTTTTGATCACATAATTCTTTTCTTAGATCTGCTAATCTGGCATGAAAGAGTAAAAAGTCAGGCTGATGATGAAAAAGAGCTGCAGGTAATCGTAGTAAGTAGTACAGTAAAACACTGTAAAATGCTGTAGAAGATTTGTTATTTTGGACCACATATGTATTCATATTGAATACGTGTTAAAGAAAAAAGTCAATACTGGTCTGATCTTTAAAATTAGTCATGAGACTGAAATTTTGATGTGTAACTATTTGATCACTTGCGTGCTGCTAGCACAGAAAGTTTGTCATTTGTTTCTGATCATATTTGTTGATCTGTGTACATACTCTCACACCAACCCCACAGAGGCCTGCGATGTTTGAAAAAAAAAGTCTCCACTTGGCCAGCTCTCTTTGAGCTATGTGGGTGATCGTGGCTCAAGAGTTGGGAGTTCGCCTTGTAATCGGAAGGTTGCCGGTTTGAGCCCCGGCTCGGACAGTCTCGGTCGTTGTGTCCTTGGGCAAGACACTTCACCTACCGCCTACTGGCCGATGGCGCGATATGGCAGCCTCGCTTCTGTCAGCTGTGGCTACAACTGTAGCTGCCTTCACCAGTGTATGAATGAGTGGGTGGATGACTGGGTGTGTAAAGCGCTTTGGGGTCCCTAGGGGGGGACTAGTAAAAGTGCTATACAAATACAGGCCATTTACCATTTATGTGCTCAATGAACCACCAGTGGATTAAACCCTCACCCCAACAGTTTTGAAGATTCTTGAGCTATTTCAAATGGTTATCTTCCACTATTGCAGCTATTGGATGTATTTAAAAATGCATTAGGTAACCAAGCTAGAAAAGATCCTCCAACCACCTCGTTGCCACAGCTTTACACACCAACCTCAATAAAGGAAGTGTGGAACCATTCACACTCAAGGTCCCCTCCTCCTTTGGAATGGACTGGAATGGCTTTTCTAGTCTCACTTAGCAGTTTAGACTCTCAACACTTCAAGCCACTTTTTTTTCCCGTATAGTCATACAGTTAAATACTTTACCTTCTATACATTCACACCTATTGCCAATTTAGAATCACCGTTTAACCTAACATGCAAGTATCTGGACTGTGGAAGAAAGCTGTGGTACCTAGTTGTACCTCATGCAGGCACAGGGCCCAGAGACCACAAGAAAAAAGGACTTTCTTGCTGTGAGGTGACAGGGTTGTCGATTGCTGTTGAAGTTCTGACTGAGGTACAAATTGATGATCTCCCACAAGAAGTGGGGGCCAGACACTTCCAGTACAGCCTCACTAAATGTATAGGTATGCCAGGCCTGATCATTTATGGTCGTCATTTGATAACTCGGCTCGTGTCTATGACATATGTACATGATTGCAAAATGATGTAGGGTGGCCTAGCCAAGTGCACTTACAAACAACTTCATCTATATTCATGGTATTCCGTATGGACAAAGTGTGAATTGCACAAATGTCCAGTAACAGAAATCCTCAGTGTGTTCTGTTAACACACCCTCCAACTTTCTGTACCATTGCTCCATTTCCTCGCTGGGGACAGTGGAGCAACTCCAGACTGGAAAAGAGCCAGGCTGCTCTCCGGAATACAAATTATCCATTGAGTTGACCCCAGCTTTATCTAACCCGTATCTCTCAACCTCAAGCACTAGCTCGGCCCACTTTCACCACCAGAGAGGTGATGTTGCATGGCTAAATGTTATTAATATTAATGTTAACTAGTATGCATATCCACCTTTTTTATCCACCGATTAGGTTCTTACAGCTGCAGTACAAAAAACAAATATATAATATATTTAATAGGAAACCTAAATAATATGGGTGTGTATAGCTGTACTTGTATGGGTAAAGACTATATGATACCTAAGTGTGATCATGAAGTTATTCTTCTGTGTAATATTTGTCAATTTTGGTATCATTTGCAGTTATACAGTGCACCACAGACTAGTTTTATATCCTAAATGGGCTATGTATCCTGGGAGCAATACTTAAATTAGACGTATTAATTGACTTTTTTAAATGCTTCTTTTAAGGCCAAATGAGCTGAGGAGTTTTCATTTCATGCTAAGCACGCTATTCACCTACGGTTGACTATTTAGGAATGTTTGAGTAAAAACAGTGGTGAATCTAAAACATGAGCTCATCCAAAACACAGACAAACACATTTTCATCTTCAACATCTTTCTATGTTTGTTCCTATAGTTAATTGTAGGAACTTGGTTCTACAGAGAAATATGTTTGTGTGGGTTTTTGGATTTGTCCAACACAAGACTCAGATCCTTTCTGGTTCTTGGTTTGTTCTTTTAGCTGTTTGTTTGCCACAATAGAGATAGATTTCCTTAAAACTTTGATGACATGACGTAGATTTTCAGCAATTTTTCCTCACTAACTCACTAAACCATTTATAGAACTTGAGCGCATGTGTGTGTAGGTACCTAAAGATGCGGGGGAAGAAGACAAATGATGCTGTCACTGTGCTGTTCCACATTGTAAAGCTACAGATCAAATTGTAAAAGGTGCTAAAGGAGAGGGAGTACGAGAGGGCAGAAAAGGAAAAAGTTGGAAAAATTTGAACTGAGAGAATTTAGACATGGAGAACAATAAGAGAGAGACACTAACACATAGCAGTGAAGGTGTTTCTGCTTCTCTCCGGGGGCAGCTTTCTATCTCACCATCTTTTCAGAGGGTTAAAGTGACATAAGACCACAGTGTTCAGGTCCCAGTGTACCTGCAGCTCAATTTCAGACCTCTCACCCCTCTTATTATCTCCTTGATGTGTGTGTTTGTGTGGCTGTGTAGGCGCATGAGAGTCCATATTTCTATGTGTACTTATTGGTGTTGCATGTACAGTATATGCTCAAGTGTGTATGTGTATGTAAATGCTAATTTGTTTCCACTATAAAGAAAAAAAACACACACACAGCTGTATTTCTGGTGTGCATGAATGTGTGCATTTCTGCATATTTGTTTTTGGCTCCATGCATGACGCCGCGTGTGCAATCAGACTAGCTGAAAGGATTCTTGGTCGCCTACACCAGAATTTTGCACACTATTTTAAAGCTCTTTTTGCAATTATTACTTTTGGCAATCAGTGTGTGAAAAAGTATGCTTGTTGTAATCAATCAGACTGTCCACTTTGGCAAATCCTTCACAGCCCAGCACTGTTTTCCATCTTGTTACGGTGTTATCAAGCCAGACACAAGGTCTTCTCCTCCGTTCAGAGGCTGTTTAACTCCCTTCAGGTTGCTGGTTTGTAGCCAAGCAAGAAAAGAAAACAACTACCTGGTGCCTTACACACACCCTTTGTATGCGTTTGCATGTTTTTGTTCTATTCGTGAATGCTTTCAGCTCGTTTCCATTCAGACACCCACAGATGTGCGTAGAGGAAAGGACTGATTTTTGGTTGATCGAGAATTAAATGCGTGGTCACGAAAGAGTTTGTTTCCATATTTATTTTATGGGTATTAATAGGTTTGTTTGCATGTGTTCCATCTGGTGATGAACCCTCTGCTGCCTGTGCCCTCAATGACACACATACACACATGGACAGACATTTATGCAGAGCCACCACACACCAGCTGTTTGAGACAAAGTCACTCAGTAGTCATTTGTTCCTTGAGCAACATTAGAAGACCATCTGTCTTCGGATTCACTCGTGTCCATGTAAATCCCATGAATGTTGCACCAATTTTATAACAACTAAAAAGAAAAGAAAAGGGATTCGTGTTACGATCAGTGACTATCAGATTGTTTGCCGAGGTACGCTGTTGCACCCTGTAGTAGAAAATCAATGTCAAATTAAAAATGTATAAGTGTCCTTGTGTTTTTAAAACAGTGCAATTGGTGGAAAACATGTCCAACTGGCAATATTTTAATAGTTGTCAAACCAGCGTCTGCAGACAGCAGGAAGCTTGTTAGTGAAATTTTTCTCACGTACACATGGATGCTACTTTTTCAGAAAATAATAATGAATTGTTTAGCGTTGTATATAAGCTAATCAACACTTTTAATGGTGGCTATATGCATACACTGACAAACTAGAGCAATATTATATTCAAATTCTGTATTTTAATTTTGTAGAAAATCGACTGCCTAGTGCTTTAAAGATAAAGCTGTGTGACAGGGTGTTAAAAAACTGCATGCCGACCAGTAAACAGTGTGCATAAGTTAACTGTAAGTTGTTTTACCCAGTTGGCTGTGGAAATATGTGTTGTATTTTTATGCCTTTATTAGACACCAACAGCAGAAACCAGGAACTTAACAGTTTATGAATTTCTTATATATTTCTTGTTGAGTTGTAATAGAAACATTTAATTATACTCGAGTCTTTTGCTCTAATACCCTAAATGTTTTTGTGAAGTTGGACCCTTTACACACGTACAAGACACGGGCGTGGTGACAGCATTTCTTTATTTTGACCTCTGGTTTTACTGTGGTTTTACAATGGGACACAGACACTCGTGCTCCGCTGTCACGGCCGCTCTCCTTCACTCCGACTGTCACTATGAACATATAAAGAGTCACAATCACATTCACACCCACGCCACAGTTTTCTTTGGATTTTGAAGGATTTCTGGGATCTGGGATCTACGGTTAATTAGGTGTGCTTGGTACATCTTCTATTTGATCCCCTTTAATTAACTGTCATGAACGTAATTCATTGTTTTCTTTTTCAGTTTATTCATTCCCTTGTTTTTGTTGGAATTTGATAAAAAATAAAAATATATGCATGCCTTTCTCTGCTTTTACTATTTTGACATTCAATCTTTTTTTCTTTATTTGTTTTTCTAAATTTGATTCCCAGAAATCATATTAATATGTCAAAACTTCTCTGCGTGATTCTCCCCACAAAAACTGTTTACTGGAAGGAAGAGAGAACTGATTGAACTTTACCATTTAATGGAAATGTTGCCGTAACTAGAACCAGCAAACAATGAGTTTTTCCAAATATTTTGAGCTGCAGTAGTCAAATGTCGTGCTTGTTTGGCACTGCCACTAAACGAACTACGCTGTTACTTCACTGCAGCTAACAGTTTGAATGGGATGCTTAATCAAGTTCTGTCTTTTTGCTCAGTAGGTAATTATTTAATGATGCAGGCTAATGAGTTAGGCTAAATTAATGAGGAGTGACATCAGATAGGATGAACTGTAAACCTGTAATGGACTCACTAAATAGTAGAGATTACTGGTTAAATTTAAGCAGACACACACACACACACACACACACACACACACACACACACACACACACACACACACACACACACACACACACGTAATAGAAAACCTTTTCTTTCACTTTAGTGTTTTCTGAAGCTCATGCAAAGGGTTTTACCGTTTGTAATGCACATGTACATATATTATGTTACCAGCGTCCCTATGAAACTGGTTAAAACAAACAAGTTGGTTTAAATCTAATCTATCAAACTATTATTTAATAAAATGCTTTTTTTCTGCTGAAGAAATTCTGACCTCACTGTTGTCTCACTAAATTATATCTAAGAAGAGGTGTGTTGCAGAATGGTGCAATACGTCATGCTTCATTACCACTAGATTAACAGGCACATGTGCACATAACACAAATGCAGAGAGTTACACACAAACTACACACATACTTGAACCCATCCATGTGCAAAGGCCTTTAAATAGCAGACATACAAATGCTATTAAGCAAAGTATATAGGAGATAACCGTATACTTATAAAAATGACAGTCTGGTCTGATCATCTTAGTATTTCATAAACTACAAAAATGTGGGAAACTTCTTTTTTATGGTCTAGCCTTTAAGAGCTTCTTTTTTCACTCAGCTGCGCACAGCTGTAAACATGGCAAGGTAAATATGGAATGATGTTGGCAGTGTACCCAGAAGAAACTGAAATGTGAAGAGTAACATTTGCTTTATTTTCCTGGAAATCGTTAGTTAGCGCTTCCTTCCTGACGACCTCTTGAACATCATGAAAAATGTGTCATTTATAATTGCAAAGCCAAAATATTGTATAGTTGAGGGTCCATCATTAGATGCTACTGGCTTAAGGATGAGGGAGTGTGACGGGCTTATGAAAACGTGTGATCGCATATCATTGCTTGCTTAAGCATCTACCTTTGTATTATATATGTATGCAGGCTAAAAACCTAATATTATAAAAGCTCTCAATAAAACATTCATGTTGCATTGCTAAGTGTCGTCTCTTCCACTCATGACGAGGCATCATATAAAAGAACATGATGCAAATCTCTGTAGAAGTCGACATATTCAAGGCTAAAGCCGGTGTTAAAGCAGTAAATAATTCACCCTCCCTCTTTCTCACCCACCTTCCGCCTGTCTTTGCTGCTTAAACATTAGTCAAGGTGAAGTGTTTTCACTGTTATGTTGTTTTATATCAACTTGACAGAGAATAGTTCTCCGTTAAGCGGCATTTCCATCGTGTGCTTGTTTGCCCATTAGCATTCAAAGAGGGTGAAAATGACTTGACCTTCTCTTGGAAGCAGGGAGCCGTGAACGTGAAGTTTTAATTGAGTTCTTGTGTCTTTCCCTTTCTTTTCTCCTTTTCTCATCAGTGCAATATTTGAAAGATCTCATTCCCTAGACTAGTGATCTCTTTATTATGGCACTATGATAGATGAACTTGAAGAAGTTCAAACTATACAAAGGTATTGTCTCATTTCGTTTCTGACATTTCAGATTTAAAAGAATGATATTTAAACTGGTGTCACCACTCTTTAATGTTTGTTTTGTTTGTTTTTCGTCTCGCTCCTTCACCAGTTGTCTGAGCCCACATAGTACATCCTCTATAAAGTGCTATATAGTTACAGAAAATGTGTGACCTGTTACCTTGCACAAGTGTATGTAACTGGTGGCGTTCACACTCTTTAATCTTTGAAGGACTTCCACAAAAGGTTTTTTTGAGTTGAGTTGTAGTTTCTGGGTTTGCCTATCAAATCTGCATCTAACTCTTTGGGTACTTGGGGCGATCGTGGCTCAAGAGTTGGCAGTTGGTCTTGTAATCAGAAGGTTGCCGGTTTGACCCCTGACTCGGACAGTCTCGGTCGTTGTGTCCTTGGGCAAGACACTTCACCCGTTGCCTGCTGGTGGTGGTCAGAGGGCCCGGTGGCCTCTGTCAGTGCGCCCCAGGGTGGCTGTGGGTACAATGTAGCTTGCCATCACCAGTGTGTGAATGGGTGGATGACTGAACGTGTAAAGCACTTTGGAGTCCTTAGGGACTAAGTAAAGCACTATACAAATACAGGCCATTTTACTTAATAGCACATTCTTTTTTGTTGATTAGCTGTGGCTGGAAAACTGTGCAGGTGCATTAAAGGTGCTTTAAATATTCCATAGCTTTTCTTTTAGAGTCATTTCTGGGTCTGTTTGCAAGTGTGCTTTCCTTGTGTGAAGATTAGATTTCAGTGAAACTTAGACTTCCAGATGGCCTTGCATTATCTTAAATTACTTAAATATTTGATCTAGAATTCATAACTGAATCCATGACAACAAGCTGCCTGGTCCCTGAGATATTGAATCAAGTCCAAATCATGTTCCACAGTGGCAATGAGCACGGTCTCCTTAAAAGCTGAATTTGGTATTTGATTTTTGAATTTAGTCTGCACTAAATTGTGCGTCTGCTCTTACTGTGACCAGAAAACTTTTGACCAGGGTGAGTCATTCTAGTGGATCTGGTCTTCATTCGCAAAACGTATTTCCTTTTCTATTTTGAACAGCCAAGGCTTTTTGCTGGGACACCTGCCATGTGGATCATCTTTGTACTATGTCTATATAACTGTTTAAACATAAACCTTGACAGCAGCGGTTACAAGGGGTTGTTGCACATCCTCTTGTTAAATTTATGTGTTTGGCCAGATCTTTTCTTGAATAAAATACCTCTTTTTCTCTGCAGGTCAACACATAATAATAGTAAAGTCAATAGTAAAGAGAACACCAAACCGTAAATGTTTTAAAAGCACTATTTTGATCTGTCATGCTCATTTTCCAAACACAGATATTGAGTGTGAAACTACTATAGATTTGGTGGCTTTGAATGTATGTAGATGTGTTGATTTATCATGTAACTGAGCTGCTTTGTAACAACCAGTAAATACATATAGTGAAGAAACACAGAAGCCAATATTCAAATGGTTTCATTGTAACAGCTCTTCACCTGCATCTTAAGGACAAGGGTCACTCCTGCAAGGATGCCAATGTTGACATTTTGGACAGAGAAGAAAGATGGTTTGAAAGAGGAGTGAAAGAAGACATCTATATCCACTGTGAACGACCAACTGTCTGCCATCTATAATCCAGTTTTGAGATCCCCACTTACATCCTGGGCCTTCTGACCTCATTAAGGCTACGTCCACACTAATGCGTTTTTGTTTAAAAGTGCATTGTTTTCTCTCCGTTTTAGCCTCCCGTCCACACTGAGACGGCGTTTTCACTCATGGAAAATGCAGCGTTTTCAAAACGCTCTCGAAAATGCATACATTTGAAAACGGTGCTTTCGCGTCGCAGTGTGGACAGCAAAAACACTTTCTAAAACGATGACGCATATTAGTCATATGATGCAGTCATGTGACCAATTAAACTAAGATAGCGGAGGGCATTATACAGCAGTTGTTTTGTTTGCTCTCAATTTTGACAGCCCTATTAAAGATTAATATCAGTCTGTACAAGCTCCAGATAGCTTTTCTTCAAATTCTTTAACTCTCACTCGCTTTTGCAACTTTGTACTTTTGTGTTACTCGCAGCAACAACTCCACCTCATTAGTTAGTCTATTTAAAAAACTCTGTGCTTTTCCTCGACATTTTGCCGCGACTTTTGAAAGAGCTGGAAAGTAAATAAGCGGCAGACAGAAATTCGTTTCACGCATGCGCAGTAGTGGAACGTAAGCATTTTCGGACGTTTCAATGTGGACGAGCAACTCTGTGAAAACAACTGAAAACTCTAGTGTGGACGCGAAGCGTTTTCAGAAGAAAACGCCGTTTTCAAATCTAACCAGGCTAGTGTGGACGTAGCCTAAATCACATGATATGATGGGGCTAGGTTTTACAGTGGGTTCACCCAAAACCTTGGCTGATTGTGACCTTTTTCACACCTTGGCTTGTGTGATTAGACAGAGGATCAATAGGGGGTCCATGACACTCCCATAGGGCTCTATGGGAGTTGCTCTTAGAACTGAAGAGTCCAGACGCTTTTCTTTCAAAGCTCTTTAGACTACTATGGCCTGGATGACTGAGAACCTTCACAGACAAAAATAGAAGTAGAAAGTAGAAATCGATGTTTGTCTCATACGTTGTCACTGACAGACAGCTACACACATGCTAAACCGATTGTGACTCTAACACTATTTGTCAGCATTGGTAACTTTTTTCTGTTAGTGTATAGCTGAAGGCCTGAAATGATATGGAGTATGTGTTATTAATAGAAGTTTATTATACTGAATTTACATAAATTATACTTCATAATTAATCTGCCTGCACTGCAGTGACTCACTGCAATGTAATTGTTGTGCAGTTTGGTCTGTGGCTAATAATGAGTCACCTAAAATCAGTTTCTTTTTCATTATGTTCTTGTGTCTGTCTTTGTGTTGTTGTTGTTTTTGCATGTTGTTTCTCTGCTTTTCTAAATCTGATTTTATCTTGAGTGCCAAAATGTGGGACATTTGCTAGATTGTGTCAAAGTTTCGTGATGTGCTGTTTTTTGTTTTGTTTTTTTAGTGTGAACTGAGCATTAAAGTGATTATTTCAGGCAAGTATAATATAAATTTTAGCTCATGCTGCTCACCTCAGTTTCATTTTCTATTTTATTAATGCAGACAAATGAGTCACTGTCTCGTACAAAGTGTTTCTGTATCACAGGCAGTTCCTTGTTGAAACCCAAACAAATCCAGCCCAACGCCCACCTGAACTTCCAGTTCAATCAAAATTCAATTCATTATTTCTGTGCATCATATTGGCAAAGCTGCTAATAATATACTGAACAATATTGTCAAATTATCAAAGCAGCGTTGGTGTGATTGTTGGCTGTGAAGTTCAGCCACCAACTGTCTGACTAAAGTGGCTCTTTTTTCCCTTTCCCGTATTTTGGACTCAAGTCAAGTGCTTTAAATTGAAGTGAGCCTTCAGGGCATAGATTGAGATGTAGCCAGAATTTTAATGCTCCTTTTTCAATTGTTTAGTTTAGGGAGAAGTGCCAGGTTCCCCAGTATCTGTTTCTCTCTCTCTCCCTCTGCCTCTACACAGCTCTTATTACCAGCTTTCTTTTTCTTTCATCTGTCATCCTGTCTCATCTTCCCTCCTCAATCAGCTCTCTTTCTTTCCCCGTGTATTTGGCAAACGCATAAGCATATACGGAGAAAAGCACACTCTCCAACCAGTTGTTGTCATGTGTGTGTTGCAGGAACGTAAGCTCAGCAGGTGAGGAGGCGAGACGAAGGATGAGGGAGTGTGATGGGCTGACAGATGCTCTGCTCTACGTTATCCAGACCTCTCTGGGCAGCAATGAGATCGACAGCAAGGTGCGACTCTGAAAATCTTAGCTTGTGTTTGTAACTTAAATTGTTCATTTTCAGGCTAAATTACAAAGTGTCTCATATCCTCCTTTTATCACAGACAGGCACAAACTGCAGAAATCTTTTTAGCACACAGGAGGAAACAAAACAAATGACTGCACCTCTTTTCACTGCCAGTAGCCACAAGGAAGAAAAGTTTTAGTTTTCAACAAGTGTTCAGCTCATCAATATGAACTCTTTAGGGCAAATTAAAACGCCCAGATTCAAAGTATTGCAACATTTCTACCTGCCAGTTAAGCTCTGCCAGTAGTCAGAGTTGAGTAAGTTTAGGTTCACTTTGCATTTTTCTGTATGAGGCCATGTTCATGTTGGCGTGCAGTGTACGTATGTGTGTTCATGTGGCAGTACGTGTGGGCCAGTCAATACTACTGTACATAAGTGTTGTGGATGGCTGACTTCTCAAGGTCTCCCTGACTCCCAGCCTTTCTAAATAGCTATCCTTAATCACTGTTTAACTGCCCGCCCTTCTCCACTGTTTAACTGCAGTCACCAGAGGAGGACTGCTGCCACCACAGTAACAAAGACTGATTGGCAGAGAAACCACCAAGCGGTCGCTGTTGCAGTAGCGGTACACATTAGCCATGTGCTCATTTGGTACACTGTCTGCCTTTCCCTTTCTCACCTGCTCTGTGCAGACTATGTTTTCCTCCCTATCTGCTTGTTGAGTTGGAACAGTCTTGGCCTGCCATTGAAATACTAAAAAATATATCTATTTATTTTGACTACTTTGGTAAAATTGATCCCATAAGACACAACAGCAGGCACTGTTCAAGTAGCATAACAGGGTCATGTTCGTAAATTTTAAAGTGGCTGGCAGCAAAAGTTGTAAATGTCCTTTGTATTTGTGCATTTTTCACACATTTCGGAGCTTAAAATAAAGTTGAGTGCATGAGTGCAAACATTTACTTAGGGAAACTATAACTGTCAGGAATCGCTGTGCGGCAGGCAGGAGTTGGACCCAAAATGCAGGACTCAGACTCGGGGAGGTGAACTCAAAACACAGCTTTATTTGCTGGGAGAACAAACATACAAACTAGACTAAACTGGGAAACCATAAACTAAGAACACACAGGGAGATCCACACACAGCATGAGGGACGACGTCACGCCGAACAGAGGGAGACGCAGACAGAAATACACAGAGGGTAAACGAGGAAAGTGGGAACACACGGGGAACACAGGTGACACTGATAATCATAACGAGACAGGGCGGGGTGAACTGAACATGACATGTACGGGCGTGAGAGTCACAAAGTAAACAGGAAGTGCACAGAGGTTCAGACAGGAGGAGAGAGAGCACGGGGAAAAACACAGACATAACGGGCTGGGGAAACATGAAACAACCACAAAGGGAGACGAGGGCTCATAAATACACAGGGGACACAGGGGGGGGAGAGAGAGCACGGGGAGAACTTGGACATAATGGGCAGGGGAAACATGGAATAAAACATAAGGAGAGACGAGGGCTCACAGATACACAGAGGGGCACACAGGGGGTAAAAGCCATGAAGGGAAAACACTTAGGGAACAACACAACAGGGCAACTCAGAAAACATGGCCTAAATAAGGAACAAAATACAAACATACAAGAAAACTAAGAACACTGGGCCAACATGGCCCAGGACCATGACAGTACCCCCCCCCCCCCTCAAGGGCTGGCTCCCGACAGCCCAAACCCAAAAAAACAAAAACAGAAAACAACCCACCCAGGGCGGGAGGCGGGGGACCAGGACGGAGGGACCAGAACGGGAAACAAAAACAAACAACAGAAAACACAGGAGCACATGACTATAGTCCAAATAAGGTTCAGGGGGCCGACCCAGAGCCCACAGGCACAAGAGTTCACGGGCCACACGGTCGGGGGGCCGACCAGGCGGGTGGCACAGGTGACAGAGTTGGCCCGGAGGCCGGCCGTGCGGAAGGCAGCGGCGATGGCGAAGGGGGGGACGACGACGGAGCAGTTCAGGGGGCCGACCGCGCGGAAGGCAGCGGCGGCGGCGAAGGAGACGACGGAGCAGTTCAGGGGGCCGACCGCGCGGAAGGCAGCGGCGGCCCTCCAGTCTCAGGCATGCTGGCCATGGCCTGGTGGGCACAGGACCAGACGAGGCAGGACCAGACGAGGCAGGACCAGACGGTGGCGATGCGGGGGCCGGACCAGACGAGGTTGCAGAGGCTGAGGCTGGACCAGGCGGAGCTGCAGAGGCTGAGGCTGGACCAGGCGGAGCACAGGCTGAAGCCGAAGCTGGGCCAGGCGGAGCAGAAGCAGAAGCCAAAGCTGGACCAGAAGCAGAGGCTGAGACCGGACCAGGCGTAGCAGAAGCAGAGGCTGAGACCGGACCAGGCGTAGCAGAAGCACAGGCGGATGCAGCCGGACCAGGCGACGATGAGGCGGTCGCAGGTGGCGGCTGGACAGGCTCCTCGGGCCATCCAGCTGATGCGGCGTGAGGCTGAACGGGCCCCTCGGACCCTCCAGCGGAGACAGGAGGCTGAACGGGCCCCTCGGACCCTCCAGCGGAGACAGGTGGCTGAACGGGCCCCTCGGACCCTCCAGCGGAGACAGGAGGCTGAACGGGCCCCTCGGACCCCCCAGCGGAGACGGGTGGCTGAACGGGCCCCTCGGACCCCCCAGCGGAGACGGGTGGCTGAACGGGCCCCTCGGACCCTCCAGCGGACGTGGCTTGAGGCCGGATGGGCTCCTCGGGCCCTCCAGCCGGAAGAGACGGCTGAAGCAGAAAGCAGTCCGAGGCGGAGAGAAAGCTCACGCCATTCCTAGCAGGCTGCTTCCCAGCCTGTACAGCTGACGTGGAAGGAAGCTGAACGGGCTCCTCGGGCCCTCCAGCAGACGTGGCATGGTGCTGGACGGGCTCCTCGGGCCCTCCAGCTGACGTGGCATGGTGCTGGACGGGCTCCTCGGGCCCTCCAGCTGACGTGGCTTGGTGCCGGACGGGCTCCTCGGGCCCCCCAGCTGACGAAGCAGAAGGCTGGACGGGCTCCTCGGGCCCCCCAGCAAAAACAGTTTCAGAACCAGCAGGCCCGGGGACCTCTGGAAAACACGGAACAGAACCAGCAGGCCCGGGGACCTCTGGAAAACGCAGAGCAGGACCAGCAGGCGCACGGGCCTCTGGCAGCGTTGATGCTGACTGGGGCTGAGCAACACATAGGTTAGGCTCAGGAGGCAACAGTTGGGTGCAGTCCTCGGCTGACTCCTTAGCCCCCAGGGGTCCAGAGTCAACTGCGGGTTGAAACTCGGACTCTGGGGAGGCCCTGGAGGTAGTAAATGTCTCTAATCGGGCCAGCTTTCGAGGGACGAAAACAGTCCTGTTGAGCATGTTTTCCTGCTTAATATGAGTGAGAAAAGTTGGCTGCTCAGCAGGAGACTGGGTTGAGAAAGACTGAAGTGACCGTTGTGGTGAGAATGAAACTAGTGAAGGAGCAGATGATTGAGCTGCAGGTAACGGAGTAGCTAACTGGGCAGCTGACTGAGCTGAGGGCAGCTGAACAGCGAGCTGGGCTGCTGAATGGGCTAACGGTTGAGGAGGTGTTTGTAGTGAGCGTGATGCAGGGGGTGGTATAGGCTCCCCTGAGCCTCTAGGGCTCGGTTTAACTAGCTGAACGAGTTCAGAAGAAACAGTTCTGCTTAGGCTTCTCTGCTCTAAGAGAACAGGGCAGAAACAGCCCGTTAAGTCCCCCTCCCCACTCTTGGGTTGCGAACCCACAGCGTCATTCATAGATTCAGCAGTACATGTCAAAACTGAATTCAAACTGTCCGGGGTTAACTCTGTATCGACAGAAGAGTTCTTAGCAGGCTCCAACAGAGGGTGCACAATCAGAGTTTTGCCCATGCATTCTGATTCTTCAGCGGAAAAAGCATCAACATAATTAGTCAGGGAGTCTTTTCTTTCTACGGGGCCGGGGTGAATGTCCATGGAACAAACCGCCTTCACCTCACTACTCTTAGCCGTGAGAAGAAAACAGTTCCCATTACTATTTGCAGGTGAAGCAATAGGGGTACAAGCAATAGGGGTACAGTCAACATCACTCACCATTGCCTGCTGTTCTGACGAGTGATTGGGCTCCGGTTGTAGTGAGGAATGACGGCGGTGGCGCCGCTTCCTCCTGGCGGCAGGGGCTGAGGCGACAGGAGAAACTGGTGACGATGGAGAAAAGACGTCCTCGTCCTGCGACCACATCGCCGCCAAGCAGGAGGCAGGTGAATTAAGCCCTGAGCGGCAAGAAGTGGAGCTCTGTGGCCGCGGTGCAGAAACGCCTTTCCCCTGTTGCAATTGCTGCTGTACGGCGGCCGACTCCGCGGAGAGCTCCTTGTGTTGCGGCCGATGCCGATGCGGCGGCTTCGGCGAAGAATACTGGGCGCGGACAAAGGCTGCAAGCTCCCGAGCCTGTAGCACCTCCTGGGCTTCATGCAGCTGGTCCATGAAGCCCATAAATCCCTTTAGTGTGCGCAAATGAGGATTCCCCTCCAGGATCGCTTCTATAGCGTTAATCCCAACTGCCATGGTCTTAGCGTCCTTAGTGAGGGAAACCCGCTCGATCAGGCGGTGGATGCGGGAGAGGTCATGTTCCCGGGATGAATCCGCTGGGTCCATGTTGTGGTGACGTCGTACTGTCAGGAAACGCTGTGCGGCAGGCAGGAGTTGGACCCAAAATGCAGGACTCACAGACTCGGGGAGGTGAACTCAAAACACAGCTTTATTTGCTGGGAGAACAAACATACAAACTAGACTAAACTGGGAAACCATAAACTAAGAACACACAGGGAGATCCACACACAGCATGAGGGACGACGTCACGCCGAACAGAGGGAGACGCAGACAGAAATACACAGAGGGTAAACGAGGAAAGTGGGAACACACGGGGAACACAGGTGACACTGATAATCATAACGAGACAGGGCGGGGTGAACTGAACATGACATGTACGGGCGTGAGAGTCACAAAGTAAACAGGAAGTGCACAGAGGTTCAGACAGGAGGAGAGAGAGCACGGGGAAAAACACAGACATAACGGGCTGGGGAAACATGAAACAACCACAAAGGGAGACGAGGGCTCATAAATACACAGGACACACAGGGGGGGGAGAGAGAGCACGGGGAGAACTTGGACATAATGGGCAGGGGAAACATGGAATAAAACATAAGGAGAGACGAGGGCTCACAGATACACAGAGGGGCACACAGGGGGTAAAAGCCATGAAGGGAAAACACTTAGGGAACAACACAACAGGGCAACTCAGAAAACATGGCCTAAATAAGGAACAAAATACAAACATACAAGAAAACTAAGAACACTGGGCCAACATGGCCCAGGACCATGACAATAACCCCTTTAAAACAGTATTATCCATTAAACACAACTGACTGTGCCTATTTTATCTGCAGCAGCTACAACCAAACATGTCTAGTACCTACAGTGGGTGAACTTGCTGTAGAGGAATTTTGGTTCACTTTTCTTTGCAGAATTGTTTAAATTACACGTCACACAGAGCTTCTTTCAAGCATGGACTGTAGAGTTAAATTCCTGCTAAGGCATTTAAATAAGATTCAACTTTAACCAGGCCATTTTAAAACCTCTGCTTTGGATTATTGTCTTGCTACATTGACCAAATTTCTCTCGAGCTTCAGATAATAGGCCGGTGACCTTACACGTTCATTTACATATTTATTCTCCAAAGAGTAGAATTTGCAGTTACATAATCAAGTTACTACTTCAGAGTATGTATTTTTAAACTTATAAATAATTTAATCACGATGCACTCTGTTTGCTCACGATGTCCTTGTGCTTTAATAAACCTTTTTTGAACATCTGCAAATATTTGGTGACAAACACAGATAATACAGTAAAGGGGGCGTGAGAATAAGCAGATATAGATATGGTTGTATGGGACTGTTGAAGTCAAAACTGTAAATTTACATTTTATAAACCATTAATAATGAGGAATTTCATCAAATATAAAAGATAATAATATGCAATTATGATCGATGCTGCACAGTAGGACCATGCATGTAACTGAAGAACCCACATATACAAAAAACATATTGTTGATTAAGGTATTGCTTCAAGGTGACTCTGTTATTGTGTTTGTATTGATGGGTGATCAGTGTCTCTTATTTACTAGAATAATATGAATGAAAGTGGATGAAATGAAAATAATTAATAAAGGTGCACAGTGTCTTTCCTAACCTGTCCCTGTTGCAACACTGTTGCCGGGGTAAATAACTGTGCCGTTCAGACAACACTGTAAGAGTAAGTCTTTTTCTTTAAGACCGGAACGATGTCAGCTATCTTAGGCAGCTTGATAACATCTCATAACGTAAGTCTTTGGACACTATGAATGGGTTCTCTTATTGAGCAATTGTCCAACCAATGGCCTGCACAGAATCTACAGTTACTATGACTAAATAAAACGAAGCTATTGTCTCTTCACTTTTAAAACAATTTACCATTTACATATAGAAAAAAAAAAACTGTTGTTATCACCAATCATTTAAACATGACTAATAATGCTGAATCCCCAAATGTCTTTTGACTTCCATTAAAATGTTAATATTTCAACTTTCTGTTACTAAAGATAGAAAATCAGAGCACAATGTAATATAGCTTGTTATTGTTTTTAACTACAAACTCTGTGGTTCGGTAGATATGCCTTTACTGATCTTAGTTATGGATTCACAGTGATGTGATGGTGTAATAAATATACCATCACATAATCCATGTCACCACAGCACTGCTGAAATGCAGGCGCGTGTTCTTATAACTTAGCTTTGAATTACTACAACGTACAGCACAATAGTTAAAGAAAGCTGATTTGGGCAAGGATAGAGCCAACACATTACCTTTAGTTAACATCAAACATTAACACTGAATGCTATATTTCTGGAGGTTTTGACCTCCTGTGAATGATTAAAAATTGATTTTTAATGTTTTATATTGTGCCTGTGTAATAGGTTTTCTGTTTTTTTGCCCTCTGTGCAACACTTTGTTAAAGCTATAGGTGTTGATTCTATTTGAACTGTTTCAACATGGCCTTCTGCTCGTGACGTGTTCAATAACTGTGGACAGAGAAACATTAGATCTGAGGAGTGGCCACTATAGATATATCATGTGACATAGCTTAAGCACTAAAGAAAATCTCTAGATTACTGCCATTCTGCTCTACACAAGGCACAGAAGCAATTAAGTTTTAAGGACATTTAATCAGGTTTCCCACTATACAATAGCACACTGCCAGGAGTCAATTAACTTAGCAGACACACTAATTGAAATTGATGGTGCAAGACTGAATAGACTAGACCCATCATTCTACATACACAGCCAATATAATGCTAATATATAATATTGAGATTTAACAGCCTACATTTAGTGTGTCTCATTGCATAGGGAAGCTTACTGGATGGCTGTTATGTGTGGACTTCCAGCTTCTAAGACTCTAGGCTGGAAAGTGCATAAAGGTCATAAATACAAGAACAATGAATTCTAGCTTTGGTGTTACAAAAGTTTCCTGTCACAGTTTGGAGTGCATAACTTCTGTGTTCCTGAGAGAACCGTAAATCCCACCCAGGTGTAGAGGTGCTGATCTGTAACTGGCCCTGACCTCTGACCTTCCTGCTTTGACAAGACATATAACAGAATCCGTTTACCTGTCAACTTAATTTCCCTGCACAGTGCACCTAGAAACAAAAGGGTACGGAAGAAATGTGAAATAATAGATCGAAATCCAAAATGTCACAGCAAATTGTAAATAAAGTGTAACTTCTCCTACATCGCTCCATAATAACGTGAGAATAGAATTTCAAATATGACTGCAGCTCACTGGAGTGAGACATTGTTTTGTTTGCAGCATCTCTTGAGGGTGTTCAATTACACTCCTTAGTTGTTTTTGTCTAAACCAACAGTCAGACTGAGTGAAGATTGATGATTTGTCTTTGTTAATTTCCACTCTGTTGACTTGATGTCTCCCCTTTGTCAGCGACGCACACGTATGCAAGTGCACACAATCAGTTAAAGAAACAAAACAGAACACACACACTTAAGAAGAGACAATATACACTATTAGAGAATCGGCTTTCCTTCAGACTCAAGAGTACACGCATGTTCTCTGGCTACTGGGTGAGCCTCGAAACTTCATGTTTAATGGGGTGTGATATAATATATTGGGTTTGTCATTTTTCCTCATTTACCTGAGTTTCTGCTAATCTCATTTCAAAGTCAGAGCTAACAATATGCTTCATCTCTCCCATCTCGCTCTGTTCGCAGACTGTGGAGAACTGTGTTTGCATCCTGAGGAACCTGTCATACCGACTGGCTGCTGAGACATCTCATGGTCAGCAAGGGGGGTTGGAAGAGCTGGATGGCCTGCTTTGTGATGCCAATGGTCGCGATGGAGAGAGCTCCGGTTGCTGGGGCAAGAAGAAGAAGAAAAAGAAGGGAGCTGACCAGGTAAAGACACAGAAAATAGGAGCTAATCAGATGATGTGAGCAAGTTAAAAAAGTTTTTTTTTTAAATAAATTGAATGTCTGAAACCTGCCACACATCCCTTTCAGCAGGGATCTGCAGTTAAATGCAGATCAGTTTCTCTTCAAGGTTATCTGAAAAGCATTGGTTTCTTTTCAAATTAACTGGCTTGTGTGAGGTATTTCTGCTCTTTAACTTTATATATAATTGAGTCTTTGTGACCTCAACTTTCCTTTAAAGGCTTCAACACTCAGCTTCTCTTAATTTCCTAAATACCTAAACACAGACACAGGCCTAAAGTATGCAAACACAGACCTTACTTACATCTTTCAGAGCTAACCGGATGGACCAGAAGTGAATTTGAGGCCCAAACCAAACTAAATATCAAGAATATGTCTCTATTTTATTTGTTGCTGACCACTGATGATCCATTCAATGCTCTGGCAAAGCTGGGTTTAAATGAAATGAAAATATTAGTAAACTAAATTTGAAAAGAATTTGAGGCCAAATTTCAACCATCAAAGCAAAGCAGTCAGTACTGCCAGGAGGGAATACACACTGATGAATAGAGGGATAGATAATGGGAAGTAGCAAAAGGTCAAACCCCAGAGGTATACACTATAAAACCCTATGAAAATGAAGCAGGGATAGTAGTTAGTGGGAGGCTGACAGACTGAGAAAGTCTAGAGTTGAAGCCAAGAGAGAGAGATAGAGAAAACAAGTTAAGATCGGAAGATCAGGGAGCCTGAACTTGACCGAAACAATCCTAATGAACTACTGGAAAATGTTTTCCTGGAATTGTTGATATTTTGTGTAATTGGCATTTTTTTTAGGTATTTAGCAGTCTGACTATATGACTTCATTTTTAATGTATTTTAAATAACTGATATATAAAAGGCACACCTGATTTAATTGTGCTAAGGGTTTCTCCTATTGTATTGCTGCTCTGCTTTCAGGGTTTCTGATGTATTTGAATTGATATTGTAGTGCAGGTCTGACCACTTGTACTGCAGGATTAGCACGGACCTCAAACTTTCTCAAAAAAGCAAATATGTTCAAGCCTGTAGACAAGGCAGCGGGCCAGCATGCTTGTTATTCCTTGATGTTCACAGGGTTTTTGCACTGTGAATTTTTCCCCCAGGGGGAAGGCTGTGATCGAGGAGTTCTTCTTCAACATCCAAAAGTTGGAGAAAAGTTGGCACAGATGTTTTTGGACACACTAACACATTCTTTTTTCTTCATTCATCTTATTCACCGAACCCTCTATTCCCCCACAAATCACTCCTCTTCTCCAAAGTAAAACTTAAGTTGAAGATAAAACATTTTCACACAGTGGAGGAGATCCAGCTTGCATCAGAGATGCAAATAAGCAAATACTCAAAACAGGAAGTCCAAGATGAAAAGGTTAATAACACCATACTGAAGTAAATGTATTTTAAAATGCTATTTTAGGGCGTTTAGCAACATATATGTGTGTTAAATATGTAGAATGGCTATTGTGAATCATCTGATGCTCCTTTGTGTAGTGCTTTAATCTGCGCTTTGAGTTTTATGATTTCTTATCGAATCTGTACATAGATAAAAACAGATAGTGACACTCAGTTGCACACAAACACACACATGCCACAGTGCTTCTTTCAAGATATACACTAGCTTGGTTTACCTTGAGACAAGAAGAGGAGACGATGCAGTAGAGCGAAACCGAGGAGGTTGATAGGGAGAGGAAAAACTGAGAACTGGAAAGAGCGGGACGGAAGCAGAATAAGAAATTAGGAAAAAGGGTCAAGCATGCAAGAAAGAGACAGAGAAATCAGGAGAGAGAGGCAGAGAGAGAGAAGAAGAATTAGAAGGAGGAAAAATCAGGGAAAGATATAAATGACATGCAAGAGAGAATTAAGAGGAAGAGAAAACGAGAGAGAAAGATGCTGGTGTATGCCTACATGAAAAAGGTGTGGGTATGTCAGCCAACAAAGAAGTTCAGACATCAAGAAAGGCTCCTCTGTAATGAAAAAAGACAAAGATGAAGTGAGAGCTAGCTGTAAAGCTTTATGTTTATTGCTCAAAGCAAATGTAGCAGTGAGACATTCTCTCATAGTGTCTTCTCCTTCTGCAGCTCTCACTGTCGTTTCAGATCATGCATCTCCCTTCTATCTAAGCCCTTCAACACCTTTATCGCTATTCATCCATCCATCACGATTCTTAAGCTGACAAGGAGTGATTTACTCAGTGTCTCGGTAATTTTTCTAATAGGTCAGGGTGTACCAGGGGCAGTGCATTTCGCTTTTCTCGTGTGAATTCAGTCACTCCGACATAAAAAATGTGTTTAGATACAAAAGCAAGTTCATTCAGATTTCTTATGCAGGTTTTTATAGAATCACTGTAAGCTTTACATGGAAGAACAGAAAAAGGAACATCCTACGATTTCACAGTCACTTATTTCTCCTAGAATTGGTGAAAAATGTCATTAAAATGTTCAACCACACTGAAGTGGTGCTATTTTTTGGTTTTAAATAAAGTAAAAAGTTTCCTAAAGGGTAAAACAAAATGTGATTGTGAGAATGGAGTTAACGGTTTCCTTAAAGTATTTCTTCATGAATATAAATGAACATAAAAAAAGCTATTTCACTCTGTCTCATCTCTCACAGTGGGATGGCGTGGGCCCCTTTCCCGACACGGCGGAGCCCCCCAAAGGAGTTCAGATGCTGTGGCACCCCACCATCGTCAAGCCCTACCTCACCCTGCTGTCTGAATGCTCCAATCCTGACACTCTAGAGGGTGCAGCTGGGGCTCTGCAGAACCTGGCTGCAGGCAGCTGGAAGGTAATGCTAGATTTGAGATGCTTTTCAAAATTGTTTGCCTTGTTATATTATATTTGTCAAATATAAATTGTCGAATTATACAACCACAGATGAGTATACAACTGCAAGTGCAGATATGTTTAGCTTGTCCTAACACACAGTGGCTGTGCAGTGAATGCAGAGACACACTTTACTAATTGTACACAGGTCTTGTGCTCTGAAAAAACATAGATAAATGTGCACATTCACATTATATGTTGGTCAAAATACTTAAGTATGCATGTATAAGCTGAACGTGTGCAAGTAAACTGTGTGAATATGCATGCCTGGTGCCAAGAGCTTCATTGTACACAGTCAAATGCAGCAAAACCTATGAAAAGTCTTCTGCCTCCATAACCACATAGGTTAAAAAAAAGGTAATTTTCTTTTGAATTAATAATCTTTTTGCTCACTGCAGCATCCTGCTGACTTTAAAATATTTTGAGTTCGGTCTCGTGTTTTTATGTCTTCTATGTAATGCAGTATTGCACGTTGCTCAGTAGGAATGTAATTACTTTAATAATGTAAAAGCTCCAAACCTGTACACACAGGGAGTAGAGCCAGGGTTCAACAACAGGCAACCAACGGAGGCAGCTAAATGGTAATAATGTATGAGTCATGTCATATTGGAGAGCACTGGTGGGGGCAGCTGTAGCCTTGAGGGAGGTTTATATAAGGGTAAAAGGCAGAAAGTGTGTGGGTATAATCTTAGCTTGACCTTAATAAAATAAAATAAAAATAAAAATAAAAACTGCGCCAGACATTGTTGGTCATAAATAGACTATGTGAGAAACTTAATGGAAGTATTTATTTGATCCAAAAAATGCAGTTTATGAAAATATGAACTCAAGAGGGAGTGACAGACAGGGGAGACACTGTGAGAGTATGCTTCAGTGGACCTGTAGATGTGTATGGGATGTGTTTGTAACTCATTTTGAATTGGTATTTCCATCGACAGTAGAGTAGACAGACAGTCGGAGCATGACAGGTATAGAAGAGGGGGTCTCTAGAATAATCAAGGGTGGAGGAGGAGAAGGAAATGATGGGGGTGGGTTGTCTTAAGGGAATCACACGTTTGAAACTCAGCACAAAAAGTAAGGAAACTTGAATTTGGTAGATTTTTCTTTGTTGTAACAATGCTTCTTGGCAATAAATCTTATACTATTGGAAAGCCAGTGTATTTCCCCTTATATGGTGCCACTTTGTAAGGAAAATCCGGTTGAAAATCCGAGTTGATGTTATTGACTCTTTGTTTTGAGCTTGTGGTACCCAGGTGCTGACAAACAGGTGCCTGATTGTCAGCACCTGTGAACAAGGACACTGCTACAGCGGTCAGTTGGTGTCTGCTCTAAGCACTCCACATTTGACTGATCTGGATGGGACCTGTGCCATAGGGCAGCTTCAAGTGAGGCCTAGCGCCATCTTCAAGTTAGGCCAAGTTCCATATAACAGGGAATTTTGGAGACAGGCCGTGAAGTTGGTGTCTCAAGAAAAGAACACCACAAGAAGACTGTTTCCTCACCCCGTCAGCACATAAGCAGTCTTCTACAGATTTGTAGTCTTGTCTCTCAGGACCATTTGGTTGACAGCTCTCTACCCAGACTATCTGGAACAGACTGCACACTGCCAATCTCTGGTCTCATAGGGTTGCCAGAAGGCCTGCAATGACTGCCCTTCATTGCACTGGTTTAGGGAACATGTGCTGACATCAGTGCATGTTGCTAACACCTGAACATGTGGGTGAATTTTATGTTCAGTGATCAGTCAGGATTCTTCCTACAACAGTTGGATTGTAGGGTCAAAGTGCAGAGAAGATATCGCTGCAGTCTGGGACTGAACTCTTCCAAGAATACCCTCGACGATCGCCCCCACAGAGTGTGGTTTATAAGAGACTACCTCCAGAATTTGGGAGTGGAGATGAAGGAATGGCCTGCCTCCAGTCCTGACCTCAACCCCACTGAATACTCATGTGATCAGCTTTTGCTCACCGTTCATGCCAGAGTGACCAACACAGCCACGCTGGATGACTTGCAACAAATGCTGTTTGAAGAATGGGAGGCCATCCCACAATAGTGTGTAACCAAACTGGTGACCAGCATGAGTTTGAGGTGCAAGGCTGTTATGGCTCTGTGTGGTTCTTCCACGTGCTAGTCTGTTGTTAAGTGAATACATTATTAAATTTCCAATGTGTCGTGTTTATTCATCCTTTAATCATTCAATACAGGAAATCCAGGAAAGTGTCAATAGCAGAGTAAAATGTTTTAAGCAGAAAAGACTGCAAATTTTTCATGGGTGCAACCCACACGCTCAACTCTACTGCTCAACCCACAAATGCATTTTTCTTACAAATGTGGCACCATTTAAGGGAGAATAAACAAGCTTTCCAACAGTGTAAGACTTATTGCCAAGAAGCACTCTTAGAACAAAGAAATAATCAACCAAACACAAATTTTCATAACTTTTTGTGTTGCGTTTATATTACAAGAGCCTAACTGTATGAACGTGTGTGTGTGTGTGTGTGTGTGTGTGTGTGTGTGTGTGTGTGTGTGTGTGTGTGTGTGTGTGTGTGTGTGTGTGTGTGTGTGTGTACATGCATGTATTGTTCTGTTTTCTCCTGTTGTGTTTTTAACTTCATTGTCAGTATTTTTATAATTAAATTAGAGCTGCTATCAGTTTGTGAAGAATTAGTGTTGGCACACTAAACTCTGCCCACGTAAGTCTTACCAAAGATCATTTCAATCCAAGGGTAAAATATTTCCTAAAATGATCATATGAAGAAACACCGTTTGTAAACAGAACTGTGTTTTAACCTTTACATGCTGTGGAAAGATCAATTATAAAAGTGACAGAAACTTTCAGCCTCACACTTCAACCACTTCTACCGATTCTTGGGCATTTCAGTACCTCCCCAATTGTCTGCAATTGACCCATAAGGCAGATGCATTTGAGCTGTTCAGGGTTGAGTGGCCCATTTGAGGGTACCTTGATAGTTGTTGAGGGAAGATAGAGAGGTCTCCAGGCTTAAAACTCCTCTGGTTGGTTCATATAATTCTCCCTCTCACAGTATATTACTTGTGACACAGCGTAATGCGTCAGTTGCTGAATATAACATCTCCCATTTGACCACTGAGCTCTTTCTGCCTCTTTCCTTTTTTTTCCTACACTAACCACTTTACTCAAAGGAAATCTATGGGGTGTAAACAATTTCATATAAAGCACCCATGACAATTTTATTAAGCAAAACACTGTTATCCTAATTTCACATTGCAGTCTCTTTTTTTGTTGTTTTTTTAACATGGTACTAATTAATTGTTATTTTGTTGGTGTTCTTCTGTTTAACTTTTATTTAAAATCCTCCTGTGCAAGATTAAATGTAAATATACTCCTTCTTTATGGTCGTTGGACGTTAACACTGTGAACACTGTTAACACTAACTCTTTCCACTTGTGTTTTCTTGTCAGTGGTCAGTGTACATCCGTGCTGCTGTCCGTAAGGAGAAAGGCCTTCCCATCCTAGTGGAATTATTGAGGATAGACAATGACAAAGTCGTGTGCGCTGTCGCCACTGCTCTCAGAAATATGGCTTTGGACATCAGGAACAAGGAGCTCATTGGTGAGTACTGATAAAAACTTATCCAAGGGGTGTGGTGAGGCACCAATGAATTTGTCACTGGTTTTTTTAATCTTACAAACGTTGGATGCATGTCATTAATTTAATCTCAAATGATATTCTGGTCTGTTCTGGCTCACCTTGTGTAGTTAATGATGAAAATTAAATTTGCAATTAAGTGTGTATAATGAGTGAAAATTTGAACTTTTCAACTGTCGCTTAATAAGCGCATCATGTTTGGAAGTGTCCTGCCTACGGAGATCATATACTAACCCCGTGTTTGCCTACTGGTGGTGGTCAGAGGGCCCGGTGGCGCCTGTGTCCGGCAGCCTCGCCTCTGTCAGCGCGCCCCAGGGCAGCTGTGGCTACAATGTAGCTTGCTATCGCCAGTGTGTGAATGTGTGTGTGAATGGGTGAATGACTGAATGTAGTGTAAAGCGCTTTGGGGTCCTATGGACTAGAAAAGCGCTATACAAATGCAGGCCATTTACCATTTACCATATAAAACATATAAGAGGTTGGCTTGTTCTGCTATGTAAGTCGGAGAGCAAAATTGCAGTTTTTTTCTAAATGATTAAAATAGTTATTTAACTGAAGCGAAGGTGTGTTTGTTGGTGTGAGAAAATTAGACTAAGAAATAAAGTGCAGTAAAATAAAGGGGTAGTTGATATGTATTTGAAAGAGATGGGCTGAAGAGAGGGAGAGAGCAGAAGAGACAAGCAGATCAAAGGCTTGCTTTTGGCTTTGAAAAGTACACAGTGGTAATGAGTGAGCCTCAGTCAATCTGGTAGCATCAACACATCTAGGTAGTAGAGATCACTTCTTAACCTGACGCATTAAGACACTATTGTGTGTGTGTGTGTGTGTGTGTGTGTGTGTGTGTGCGTGCGTGCGTGCGTGCGCCATGCCACGCGTGAACATAAAAGCATATAAATGCATTTGTTTGATATCACTTCTCCTCCTCTACTATCTTGGGTAATCTTAGCTTCCTAATGGGCTCGGTGGTTCCTATAGCAACCCCGCTACCCTCAGTTTCAGATGAGGGGTCTCTTCGCTTGCCTCTGTGGTTTTGCAGAGTGTTGTTAGAACAATGGGGAATGCCACCGGCAAAGCTCAATACGCCCCCTACTGTGACGGTCTGGCTGGCACACAACGGGGGATTACAGATAATTGAAGCCTTAGCATAGAGACATCTGAATGGGTTTGAATGATTTTTGTTTTATTTTGTTGCTGTTGTTTATTCAATACACCTACAAATGTATCATTAGGGAATTGGATAGCAGTGACCTTACAGCTACATTAATTTGTATCCCTGTGAAAAACAATCCAAGGCCTTTGCATGTCGCTCTTTTTTCAGCCTTTTTTGTTGCTCTCCACCTATAGCAGTAATTCCAGACACTAGCTATCCATTTCCATCAGCTTATCCAGCGTCGCTGGGGGATGGAGCCTGCCCCAGCTGTCATAGGGCAAGAGGCAGGTTACACCCGGGACAAGTCATCAGTCTATTTATTGCAGGGCTAACAGAGAGGGATGGACAACCTCTGACGCTCACATTCACACCTTCACTCCAATTTAGGATCAACAGTTACCCTAACACGCATGTTTTGGACTGTGTGAAGAGGCTGGGGTACCACTACAGGCAGGGAGAACATGCAAACAGAAAGGCCACATCCAGCCAGTGAATTTGAACCCAGGACCCACTTGCTCTCAGACAACAGTTCAACACTGTAACCCAATTAAAAATACAAAGTATAAAATAGAGTGCAAATAAATTAAACCTTAATTTTTTGTTGAATACTTTAACAAAATGTTTTAATGGGTGTCAGGTCTAAGCTTCAAGCATGCTGGAGTACACACCCTGGACCAGTCGCCAGCCTGTCATTGGCAATTTAAAATCACCAATTGACCTACCACCCCTAACTGCATGTCTTTGGACTGTGGAAGCCAGAGTATCCGGAGAGAACCCACAGAGACACGGATGCAAAATTACACACAGAAAGGCCCTGAGTGGATGATGAATTCAAACCCAGGACCTCCTTGCTGTGAGGGAACAGTGATAACAGTGCTGCCCAAACCAAAACTCCAGGAATCAAAATAAACCATCGCCACATAACCCAGAATACAAAGATACAAAAGTTAAACTAAACTCGAAGGCATATTAAGAAAAGAAGAGACCCAGAGGCTCTAAATCAAAGACTCAAAACATCAAAACTCAGATTACAACCAAAACAGAGCCAGAATTTAGAGTCCAAACACACCCAGGATCAGAGACCACAACAATGACAATAGAAATCTTACGCATCTGACAGATGCATGAGAACAAAAAAATACAAAATAAAGTCAAACAAGGGGACTTAAGAAGACGCTGCTGCAGTTTATAGACTGAAAATATTGGAAATACGGGAAATATTGTGCTACAAACTACATAAAGCTGCAGGGAGGGATGCTGATTCTCAGTGGGACTGTCAGACACAGCAGACACCTTCTCAGGGATTTTTTAAATGAATTACTACATTTATTACATTTAGAGTGATAGTTATAGCTTGCCTTCAAGACTTTGAAAAGGACAAAATTATTGACCGCCTTACATATCACCGCCTTTACCCAGTGGATGCCATACCCTGCATCTATGGACTTCCTAAGATCCACAAGGAAGCTGTCCCACTCAGACCCATAGTCAGTAGCATAAACTCAGCCACTTACAACATTGCTAAACACCTTGCTACCATCCTCGCGCCTCTCGTGGGGAACACCCCACACCACATCAAGAACTCCACCGACTTCACCGACAAGGTCCAGAAACTTACCCTGGATCCAGATGAAACCATGGTGTCCTTTGATGTAGTCTCTCTTTTCACTTGCATACCCACCACGGAGGCCGTGGAGACTGTCAGAAAACGACTACAAGAAGACAGCTCCTTGGAGGACAGGACCAACTTCACACCCGATCAGATCTGCACACTGTTAGACCTCTGCCTCACCACTACATATTTCAAGTACAACGAAGGCTTTTACAGACAAAAACATGGCTGTGCCATGGGCTCCCCCGTGTCACCTATTGTAGCCAACCTTTACATGGAGGAAGTGGAAAGGAAGGCTCTTGGCTCTTTTAAAGGGAGAGTACCCAGCCACTGGTACAGATATGTAGACGACACCTGGGTCAAAATCAAGACACAAGAAGTGGAATCCTTCACTGCGCACATTAACGCTGTGGATAAAAACATCAAGTTCACCAGGGAAGACACAAAGGACAACTGTTTGCCTTTCCTGGACTGCGCCGTGCACATTGAAGAGAACGGCAACCTCAACATCGAAGTTTACCGGAAGCCCACACACACGGACCAGTACCTCCTCTTTGACTCCCATCACCCTTTGGAACACAAACTTGGAGTAATTAGGACCCTACACCACCGGGCAGAACGTGTTCCCTCTAAGCCTGAAGGAAAAAAGAAGGAACACACACATGTAAAGGAAGCACTCAAAACGTGCGGCTATCCTAAATGGGCGTTCATAAAGTCAGCAAAGAGGCACAGAAAAGAAGACCAGACACCAGCGAGGGAGGATAAGGACAGACGCAACAACATTGTCATCCCCTATGTAGCCGGTGTATCAGAGAAACTCAGGAGAGTTTTCTCCAAGCATGACCCAGCAACACGCTCAGACAGAAACTGGTTCACCCGAAAGACAAAACGCCAAAACACAAACTTAACAATGTGGTGTATGCTGTACAGTGCAGCGAGGAATGCCCAGACCTCTACATTGGAGAGACCAAACAGCCACTTCACAAGCGCATGGCACAACATAGAAGAGCCACCTCCCACACCCATTTTCACACCTTGGCTCATGTGATTAGGTAGAGGATCATCAGGGGGTCCTTTGTCCCTCTGTGGGGGGTTACTCCCACTAGGTTTATATCTGGGACTCCCCACCATTTGACCTTAGAACTGAAGAAGCTTCTCGGATGAGAGGTGAAACGTCTTCAAGCAACTTCAAGAAGTCCAGACGCTTTTCTTTGCAAGCTCCTTTGACTACGATGACCTGGATGACTGAGAACCTTTACAGACATTTAGAGTGATGGTATGCTGACTCAGGTCAGCTATCTTAAATCACAGAAGTCATTTCATAATCGTTAGCCGTTAAAAGACGAATGTCTTCTTCTTAACAAGTAAAGTAGAAAGATAGTCAGTGTCAGTGGCACCCACTGACAAAAAAGTTTCCTAAAAGCAGAGAAGATTGAGAGCGAGCAAGTGAAACAGGAGAGGGAATAGTGAGGGTTGAGCCTTTGCTCTTGGCAAGGTGTAAGTTGATACATGTTGACAGAGAAGAGGCAGAGGCCAGGCACTCCTGAGACAAGCCCCATTTGGCCAGTGTTCAAAAACTTTATTCACTAGTGACTCTAACCTCTGATTCAGACACCTTTTTTACTTTACACCACATACTTCAGTAAAACAACAGTTTAACCTGAAGCGACAAAGTGATTTCAAAGCGCAGTTTGTTCTGTCTTTGTAAGATCAAAGTTCCAGCCAATTATAATATCATTTTGCATGGCTAATCTAGAGAAAATCACCTCTTTCTAAAAGCAAAAGCCAAATCTTCGGCTTATAGAACTCGTGTGTCATAACCTGTTAGTGCCGGTAAGTTTGGCAGCATCACCATGGGGGAGTGGTAGTTTGCGTGAGAGCTCAGCAGTGCCAGCGGAGAGAGAATCATCTTTCGCATACAATAACCTCAGTGTCAAGTCCTCTGGAAAGCTCTGTGATTGGATAAGAGCAAGACAAGCGAGAGGGAAGGAGCAAGAATCGAGAAGGTTTGAAGAAAAACGCAAAGAGGGGCCAAGTCAGGCTAAAGAGACCGAGCAGAGAGCGGGGGAAAATGAAACAAGAGGGAAAAAAATAGAGAGCAGTGATCCATCCCAGTGACCTAACTGCATATGTATGCTTATATTCCAATCCCCCTGTAATGTGATTTAGTAGCATATTGATGTCGCAGAGAATCATTCTTCTCATCTGTCAACGTTTTTGTCTCTCCTGATTTCACCTCCTTCATAGTTTTTGATTTGCATAATGTACTGTACGCCTGTGTAGCAATAAATGAGGCCCATTCACTGCTACACTGTCTGTCAGTGCAATTCCTCCCCATTTACTTACAGATGGTAATTTGACACACATGAATTGGAAACAGCTCTTGAATGCCAAAAAGACACTGTATTTTCTCCAAATACACCAACCATTTAAACACACAGGCAATGCTTGTAACCACATTCAAAGGTTAGCATTTCATGTAAATGCAATGAATGCAAACATGTGTTTAAGAAATTTTATAAATGAATGCCGTTGCACAAAGTGAGCGGCCTCAACTGCAACCTGTAATCAAGTTTCGGCGTGAGGGTTTCAATTCGATTTGATTCCAAACACAAATCCCATCTGCAGTGTGAGATTTTTAAAAAATATGGGACTTCTGTGAAACTGTTTTACTTATTAAACAAATTATTCTCTTAGTTTTTCGTAAAAGCATTGAGACTTTTAAGAATTCTTTATAGTGATGGACATGATGTGCACATATGGCACAAAAAACTCGCTCCAAGCAGAGAGTACAAAAAGGCATGAAAATCTATCCAGTCAGCGCGTGAATACCAGATTTGTTGGCTTCCTTTCTGCATCTGGTCTAGAGTAACTGAGTAATAGAGTAACATCAAACTAAGCTCTCCACTTGAAAGTGGCTCCAAAGCGCCTCTCTCACATGAATCAGCGGGTGCTTGTTGAGGTGCACACCTCAGCTTATCAGGATGTTCTCTTGTTGTCTTGTTTAACCCTTTTCAAACACCCTGGCTGTAATCAGCCTGATTCAGTGGTAACATTATGCAGACACAGGCCAGTTTCGCACTGATATTCCTCGTGGCTGAATGTAAAGAGAGCATGTCTGGAATCACGTCAAATAAAAACACCCTCAGAATAGGGATAAGGTGATCATCTTTCTGACTTCTTACTGTTTACAGAAGACAAATTGTACTTTACTCTGATTACAGTAATAAAATCAGTGCTATTAATTTATAATAAAAATGAGAGCAGCTTGCCATCATAAAAGATAACACTGGATGGAAATTGTAAAAGTGGAGTAACAGTCTACTTCCTCCACTTCTCTTCCTGTTTCTTAGTCCTCTCTTCTCTAACCACACGTCTTGATGGCTTAAGCCATCATCCATTCGTTTTCACTATACATCGCCACCTTCCTCTCTTTTAATATGAATATTACACGCCCTTTTCTCCATCTCACACTTTTCCTTTCCCTCTCTTCTTCTCCAATTTTCACCTCTCGTTCATTTATCCCACTCCCACACCTTCTCCTCCTCCTCCCTCGTCTTCTCTCAGTGTAGTTTCAGACATGAGCTCATAACGCCTCACCTTCCCTCTATCGCAGTCTCCTGCTCTTTGTGTCTCGCGTTGATGACATCAGTGCTGGGGAGTGTTACTGTGGAAACCAATGTAGTGCGCCACAGGGATGTCACTAATTGCACGATTGCAAGTGTGTGTGTAGGCGTCAGTGTGTATTCGCTCGAGGTCAGCTTCAGGAGAAAAAAAAAAGGGGAAAGGTGTTGACAACTGACAACTCACCCGTTTTAAGCCTTAAATCTAAACATTTTGTTCCGGGACACCGACGTCGTTGTAGGCTGGCTGATTGCACCGAGCAGGGAGGGGAAATTACATTACATGCTTCCTTCCACTTTGCGCATTCCCAGCCAAAGAAAATATTTTTAGATCACCACAGAATGTCCATTTTGTGTTTTCCTCTCCCACGCCAATTTTTACATATTTTTCCATCCCTGCTGTCAACAGACTGCACAATGGTAAGCACAAACAACTTTGCAAAGAAAGCAGGCTGAAAGACAGTGCGGACATGTACACTGACTCACACAAAGTTGACACACACTGTCCCTGTTGCAGCAGCACTTTATGAAATTTCTCCGTCGCCTTCGGGATGAATCTCTCGTGTTCGAGGGTCTGGCATGTCTTTTATCAGCACACTGGCATTCTTTGTCCTCTGCCAGACTGGGAGCATGTCAAGAAGAGAAATAGAAATGGAAAGCAACAAATAGAAGAGAGGGAAAGAAAACACTGTTTGATGATTAGCAGATTTTCAGGGCCTTAAACTTATTACTCCAGGATCTGGTTCATGATCTTTGGAGGTGCACAAACACCCTTCAGTTCTGTATTTTTTAAGACATATTCAAAGCTCTCATGCTTTTCTTCGTGAAAATGTCTCTGAAGAGACCTCCCAGTGTTCATCACTAAGATTATAGCAGAGCTTTAGCTACCAAATAAAGTAAAGAAATTCTTTGATCTCAGTAAGTGTTAGTGTGTTTATGTCGGAGAGTGTGCGTCTTATATGTCTCTCCAAGCAAGCATTTTTCTATATGTGTGCAGAATGCCTGTTATAAAGCCACAGGTTCCTCACACATCCCTGCCTCTCCTCCCTTTATCCTCGTCTAACGCTTTCCGTGTCTTATGCTCTTCTTCTTCTACAATTTAAACTGTAAACGCGTCAACTGCAGACATCAAAGACAGACACAAAAGGGTGAGATATAACTGGTGTGAAAAACCAAGCGCAGGAAGCCAGAATAGTTTATTACTGGGAACCAACAGCATGCCACTTTCCAATTTACCTCCATTTCTGACCTTTTAAACCTGCTGTGTTTCATGTCTGTACTCTCCTCTGAAGCTTATTTATTTATTTGGAAGTTAAAAGGAATACACTTCCTATTGCTGTGGGGAAATCAGCCAGTTCTTTCAGGTTATTTATATTTATTTCTGCCTAATGAAGATTTTGATCGTTTGGCTGCAGGGTGCGTGCGACTGCGGTTTCCGCTCCTGTGTGGACATAAACTTCAGTTCATGTGCTTTCCAAACAAGCCATTAACCAGAGTGTGTGTGTGTTTCCGTTGGTGATTTAAGTAAGAAAATCAGTATATTTTGTGCCAATAATCATCTTGCATCTCAGAATGACAGCATTAATGTTTACAGATGTCTTCGGGGTTTAAATATTGATGTAATCTTGGTGTATGGCTGCATATTGAATGTGAAATCTGACTGTCTGACATCAAAGGATGTTGCCCGCATCACTTCTATGCTTTCAATAAAGAAATATCCCCTGCAAATAGAAAGCAACACCCTGTTGCTTTGAATCTGGCACCCCCTGTCAATGAGGTGATGTACTGCTGATGAAATCACCCTTGAGACACTGATTCAAATCACACAGATGCACCTAAGAATTACATCTGTCACAGATATAGTGGCTTCCTTTATATTTTTTTTTCTATTTAGACTGCAGTTACCTGTTTTTATTAGACTGCCTGTTTGTATAATAATTCGAGGCACCATAGCAACTCTTTAGTTGCACATATAACTGTATTCCCAACGTGTATTCATTTTCCATCATCAAATTCACGTGTTTATGAAAACATCATCGTCACAAGTCATGTTTGATTTGTTTATTCGAGCGGTAAACTTTCATAGAGTCGTTAGCTTTTATTCAGCCTACAACAACTTCAGAAAACACAGAATCAGAATCAGAATCAGAATGGGTTTATTGCCAGATGTTGAGGTTTACAACATTAGGAAATTGCTGCGGTGCTTCAGTGCAGACAATAAGAATTAAAGTGCTATGTAGAAAGAAAGATATGTGCATGAGATAAGAGGTTAAAAAAAACAATGTTGCCAGAAGCTTCTGATACCAGGAAGCATTCACCAGCCCACCTTTGGGACCCCGACCCAGTCACCGATAACCATGTATTAACCATCCTTTATTCTCAGACAGCCGGACGCCACAACCAATCAGGCAGTTTCATCTTTCCCCACATCTCCCTGAGACAATTACCTCCAATTTTACTTCAATAACACTCCCCCTTCTCTGTCAGTAAACAATCAAATCGCTCCATTGTTGAGGGTAATTGGATCTCTTTAAATCAAATCAGCCATTATGGCCCTGATGAAGCATGCCCTGCTCAGCGGGGGTTAGCGACACATGAGGGAATGCAGCACAGGAATACATTACCAGCTCTGCCTCCCAGGTGAAGATAGCTATATTGGAGGAGTTGTGTAATACAGGTTTATTAGACTGTGCCGTGATCAGCACAGGGCTTGTTTCCCTCCTTGAGGACATGTTCGGGGTCTAGCTCACATTTCAGCGACAAAGAAAGTAGATATAAGAGTAGAGGGGAGATTGCACACTAGCATGTAGAGGTGCCACATTAGGGTTTTAAAATAGAATGAGTCACAACCCACTCGTAAAAAAAAAAATCCATCTTAATCCTCTCCTCAGCTCGATTATTTCTTCCTTGTGCGTGCACTTATGATCACTGTGAGATTACATGAAATATTGCTATATAAAGTTTCTGGCTTTGACATTCAGTTTGGCTTCTGGTTGTTTGTACTACAATATGGTGAGTTATTAAACCCATTTGTATCTGTACTCTTTCTAACCATTTCTAATTATCCCTCGTTTAAATACGTTAGACTTACGAGAGATGGATTGTATACTTAGTAGTAAGTAAACTCCAGCTTCGCTTTAACAAGCGGTATCTCCAGCAGGGTAATGAGCACATCAAAAGATTAAGCTATAAAATGTGTTGAATTTTGTACTGACATTAGGAAAGTGCAGCAACTCCCTCTCATTTATATTAATCTATAATTCATCAATAAGCTTCTTGCAGGCTCTCGGTATCATATGTCTCTGTAGGAAAAAGGCCAGATTGTATTTGGCTAAAGTGGCGTCTGAGCGTAGCTTTGGTTTAATTTAGGCTCTGCGATTCATTTCCTCATGCAATATTAATATTTGTTTTATGATAAATGCTGTGAGCTGATAAAAACACAATAAAGCTCCCCAGAAACAAAACATTATCTTGTAAAAATTGGATTCAAAATATAATATGAATAATGTCTTATATATTTCACACCAAAACAGGTAACTTGGAAAAATCCTACAAAAACAGAATAAAGAAGTCAAAAACCGAAGCAAACAAACGGAAAGCCAGATAATGAGCGTCGTCTCGTTTGAGATGAGATGCGTATTGGTGTGTATGCTTATCTGTACGCGTACGTGTCGTCTTGGTTTGTTGGGTGTGTTTGTGTGTATGGAGGATTTCTGTCTCAGCTCTTACTGATTATCGGGATGCAGCCTCTTCCTCTAACAAGACTGTTATTAGAAGGGTTGGAAATAACGAGGACCCATCCGTTTGATTCTTCAGCATTGCATCCGTCTCAGCGCAATGAATATGTAAGCAAAAACATTTGCTTTCTTTCATGAGTTTCTATGTCCTTGAGACATTACTTCTGATTGTCTCCATCTTCTACCCTTCCTCTTACAACCTCTTTCCCTCTCTCATTCCTTATAATCTGCTCACTCACACGTGGTCATGAATGCAGTTTTGGTGAGACTAAGAAGAACACACCTGTGTATGCAAACATGCACACAAGCAGGTGCACGCTCAGAATATGCAAGCATATTTAGGCACATGCTGATGGCATCTTATCAGCACTTCTGTCTATAGGCAGAAGATATTTAGATTAATAGACTCAGATATGCTCTCATTTTGTCATTACTGTTATTACCTGCAGTCAGTCACTTGATAAATTAGTCACTAACTTTATCATACAGTCAGTCACTCAAGGAGTAAATTATCTGTCTGTCAGACAGTGAGTAAATAAGTCATGCAGTCAGGCAGTAAATAATTGAGTCACTCACTCAGAATTTAGTCAGATCATTAAATAAAGCAATTCGCCAGCAAATTAATCAATCATCAGCAAGCAAATCAGTCAAGAATTAGTCTGAGTGATTCAAGTCAGTCAAATAATGAGTCTTCATCTTGGAATGTAGCTTAACTGTGTCTCCACAGCCAAAAGACAGTGACCACTTAACCTCGGTTCAGCCTGCCGGCCTGTGATAACACTTGGCCAATTAACTCTCAACTCTATGCGTACAGATGGATCTGTGTGTGTGTGTTTGTGTGTGCGTGTGTGTGTGTGTGTGTGTAAGAGAAAGAGAGTGAGAATATTAAATAAACAGGTGCTTATATAATGCCTTTCTACTCACTTTTATCCACACTAAAGTACTTTTAGCTGACACACACTCACAATTCAGTCGATGCGTCTCAGGGTTCAGTGCCTTGCTCAAGGATACTTTGATACATGGACAGAAGAAGCCGGGGTTCAATCCACCAACGTCCTGACTGCAGAGAACCAACTCTACCACCTGAGCCCCACCCACCCAGCTCTGTGTGTATTTTAAGCATCGTCATTCGCTGCCTTTGTGAAATCAGAAGTGTGTGACGGAAATGCTTGTTGTGTAAAATCATCATTACTCTTTTTGCACGTGACTGCTCCCTTACAATATCCTGTGCTACGTTATTCTAGGATCTCTCTTTTGTCCGTGTTGCTTTGGTGTTTCAATCCTTCCCAGATCTCGACGCCTTGTTAGACATAATATGAGTGAGGGATTTACCGTGAGGCTGTAGGGCCTGCGTGGATATCACTGTGATGCATTGGTCTGGGGAAATCATTCAGTGTAATGTGGAAGAATGTTTGATAAATAGCAAATAAAGAAAAGACGGGAGATGAGAAAAAGATGTTAGGTTCAGACTTTGCTCTAACTTAATTCCACAACTGAAGAAACCAATCTCTTTGCTGTTATAATTTTTCATCTTTTTTACAGTGAAATTTAATAAATTCAAAACAGAACCACAGATCTGCAAAACACTGGACCTCTGATACAAAGTACTGAGTATTTAGTAGCTTTATACTGTAGCTTTACTTAAAATCAGTTGTTTAGAAGCTTTTTTTCCCAAAACAAAAACCACTTGGTCAAATCCAAAAGCACTTTATTGCAAATTGAGTATTTTGGCCTGAGTTTCCTCTGCTGCCAGAGAGGATGTAATGGCGCACTTGAAGATGATTCAACAGTTGAGTTACGCACTAACAGTAGCACTTACTGTTTTCATCTGATCCAGCACCAGTGGGAGACATGCACTTTTATGAATTTTAAAGGGATGCATGAGTCACGTCGGGGAGCCGTTCATTATCGAACCTTGTATACAAAGAAAGTGGTGCGCATTGTCGCTTCCAGCAAAACACGTCATATAGGAGGTACGCACTGAGTCATCCGTGTGAAGATGGTCACTTGATTGAAGTGCACCTCTTTGTGAGTGCTGTGGAGCCAAAGGCTAATCCTCGTCTTTCTGATGGTTGACTTTGTTAAAAATTAACCACATTTCATCTTGTTCATTATTCAGTATTCACCCCTGTGTCCACGTTGATTGTTCTTTACATGAAACATGACCTGTGGGGTATGTCTCAGGGGTTCAGCCTGACTCAGGCGTTACTGATGGGTTTTGTGATGGTCAGTGCGTTTCCTACTTTTTGACTACTGCTCATGTTTGATTCATGCCCACCACCACCTTAGTCAGCACAATCACTCCTCATCTGTTCAATCCCTCAGCTTCTCGTCCTCATCACGTATTTGCTCTGATAACTTTGGATCTCTGATATTGGCTGTGATATTGTCCACAGTCATGTTAATATTTCGCTCCGCTGTGACTTTCTGAATGGAAGATTCAGGAATTATTATCGACATTTGAATGCACGTCATCGAACATTTCTCATTTAAACGATTTCATTCATTCACCTCTCGAGTGTCTCCGTTGTATAAAAGATCCAAGGTTTGATTCCAGTAGGAGACACAAATCTCTTTGGGGTTGTGTTAAGTAAGGCATCCAGTGTAAAGACTCTGCCAAATCAAACATGGGCAGATACGTGCTGTGCAACCCCTTGTGAATAAGGAAGCAGCTGAAAGTAGCTATATCACTTCTCAAGTCTCTTTGAGCTAACTTGCACAAGAACGTTACTGACTTCCTCTGTGGGTGAGCTTAAATTACAAGTATTGTTGGCAGCCTAGATTTTAAATACTTTCATCCCCATCTGTTTCACTTTCTCATAATTCATGTGCTTCCTATCTGACATCTCCTGTACTTCTTAATTACACCCTCTTTCTGTAGCTTCGATCTCACCAGTTCTTTGAATGTCAGTTTTTTAATATGCCAGCCTTTTCCCCAAAATACCAAAAGTCGCCCCTTTTATTGGAATTTCAGCAGTCCTGAAATTAGTGTATGCATCAGAGGATCTGCAATGTGCCCTCTCAAGCTGAAGTTTTATGGAGTTTTTTTTTTTTTTTTATCTATTAAGTAGTTGCATGTGATATTAACTTAAAAAAAAATGTTGTCCACAAAATCCAGTGACTGTCACTCAGACTTGCTTCGAACAAAACTGTGTGAAGATTAAAAGTTAATAAGGATTCCTGTTCCTTTCTTTCATTTTCTCCAGGTAAATATGCAATGAGAGATTTGATCCATCGGTTACCAGGCAGCAGCAGCAGCAACAATAATGCAACCAGCAGTGGGACCTCTGGAACCACAGGCCCTCCCAGCAAGGCCATGTCAGATGACACAGTGACTGCCATCTGTTGCGCACTGCATGAAGTCATCACCAAAAACATGGAAAACGCAAAAGCTCTACGTGATGCCGGTGGCATCGAAAAACTCATTGGCATTGCCCGCAGCAAAGGAGACAAGTGAGTAACTACTAAATTTTAAAAATGAAAATTTACTTCTACCAAAAACCGCTTAGCAGTAAACACCGGTTTATTTTACACTATAAGATCTGCATCATGAAATGCTAAAATACCACATCTTCTACAGCACTTTAGATACACTATTATCTAAAGGACAATATGGGACTTATTGTATAAAATGTCTTTATAAAAACGTCCTTAATCTAAAACCTGAGCACCTGTTTAAATTTCTCTTAGCTGTTTGGGATTAGTTGAACCTGATAAATAGCAAAGATTTCTGAACAGAATACATATAACAATAATAAATAAATAAACTAAAATGATAAATACTTGAATGGAAATGATGTCCTGACATCGGGGGGATAGGTTTAGTTTACAGCATTCTTTAATGTACTGAAGTCCCGTGTAAGAGGCCTGGACATGACATGAAAAAGGCATCCATTTCCCTGAGACGCAAGCACCCTGGGGGAACAACTTCTCTATGAAAAAAAAAACAATGCTGTATTTTTTATTCAACAAATTCAAAAGTTCAGGAGTATAAAATCCTCAGGATGAACTAAGGCCAAAACAACAAACAAACAGAACTAAGCATCAACACAAACTCAGATGACCTGCCTGAAAGTAACAAATGAAAAACAATGGGCTTACCTCTCTAGTTTAGCAAAGCAGGAAAAAACAAATGGCAGCTCACCCCTTCTTACTCCTCTTCTTCTAGACACAGATGTAGCCACTTGAATGACAAAGGAAACAAATGATTCTCTGCAGATGGCGGCCATCTTGGCTCCACACCAGTGTTGGTAAAGTTACTTGAAAAAAGTAATCAGTAACGTAATCAGTAAGTTTTAATCTTTTAACTTTATGCATCAAAGGAGCTTGCAAAGAAAAGCGTCTGGACTTCTTTAAGTTGCTTGAAGACGTTTCACCTCTCATCCGAGAAGCTTCTTCAGTTCTAAGGTCAAATGGTGGAGAGTCCCAGATATAACCTAGTGGGAGTTTCCCCCCACAGAGGGACAAAAGGACCCCCTGATGATCCTCTACCTAATCACATGAGCCAAGGTGTGAAAATGGGTGTGGGTCCCAATCAGCCAGGGTTTCGGGTGAGCTCATTGTGAAACCTGGCCCCACCTTATCATGCGATTTCCTGAGGTCAGATGGCCCAGGATGTGAGTGGGCGTTAAGGCGTCTGGGGAGGGAACTCAAAACTGGATTATAGATGGCAGACAGTTGGTGTTGTAAACCACCGCCTCTGTTCAAAGATGGTCGCTCACAGTGAAGACACAAAGGATAACTGCTTGCCTTTCCTGGACTGCGCTGTGCACATTGAAGAGAATGGCAACCTCAACATCGAAGTTTACCGGAAGCCCACACACACGGACCAGTACCTCCTCTTTGACTCCCATCACTCTCTGGAACACAAACTTGGAGTAATTAGGACCCTACACCACCGGGCAGAACATGTTCCCTCTAAGCCTGAAGGGAAAAAGAAGGAACACACACATGTAAAGGAAGCACTCAAAACATGCGGTTATCCTAATTGGGCGTTCATAAAGTCAGCAAAGAGGCACAGAAAAGAAGACCAGACACCAGTGAGGGAGGATAAGAAAGACAGACGCAACAACATTGTTATCCCCTATGTAGCCGGTGTATCAGAGAAACTCAGGAGAGTTTTCTCCAAGCACGACATCCCGGTGCATTTCAGACCCAGCAACACACTCAGACAAAAACTTGTTCATCCCAAAGACAAAACGCCAAAACACAGACTTAACAATGTGGTGTATGCTGTGTAGTGCAGCGAGGAATGCCCAGACCTCTACATTGGAGAGACCAAACAGCCACTTCACAAGCGTATGGCACAACATAGAAGAGCCACCTCCACAGGACAAGACTCAGCAGTCCATCTGCATCTTAAGGATAAAGGACACTCTTTCGAGGATGCCAATGTTCACATTTTGGACAGAGTGTACAGATGGTTTGAAAGAGGAGTGAAAGAAGCCATCTATGTCCACTGTGAGCGACCATCTTTGAACAGAGGCGGTGGTTTACAACACCAACTGTCTGCCATCTATAATCCAGTTTTGAGATCCCTTCCCAGACGCCTTAACACCCACTCACATCCTGGGCCATCTGACCTCAGGAAATCGCATGATAAGGTGGGGCCAGGTTTCACAATGAGCTCACCCGAAACCCTGGCTGATTGGGACCCACACCCAGTTTCACACCTTGGCTCATGTGATTAGGTAGAGGATCATCAGGGGGTCCTTTTGTCCCTCTTTGGGGGGAAACTCCCACTGGGTTTATATCTGGGACTCTCTGCATTTTGACCTTAGAACTGAAGAAGCTTCTCGGATGAGAGGTGAAACGTCTTCAAGCAACTTAAACAAGTCCAGTCGCTTTTCTTTGCCAGCTCCTCTGACTGCAATGACCTGGATGACTGAGAACCTCCACAGACTTTATGCATCAAGCAAAAATTTAATTATATGCAACATTCTCTGACTGGAAGAAATTTGTTTAACATTTAAACCTATTTTCTGCACATTCCAGCACATAAAAGAAAATATTTTTTTGTGTTTACACTCACTCGTTCAAATAGATGCAAGTAAAACACAGCAGAAAATAAATAAAATCAAAGACTAGCGGTCCTGTTGCTCTATTTTCACCTGTAAAGCAGGAGTGGGGTAGGCGGAGGTGTGCCCTGGTGCAGGTGTGCCGCACCAGGGCACACCGCGAGTTTCTCTGTGAATTTCCCATTACGTCGTAGCGCACTCGGTGCTTGCTTGGAAGTTTAGGGGAGGGGGCGGTTTCGCTGTAAAAAGAAGTTTTCTTCCCACGCACAACGGACACTAATGTTTTTGTCACTTTTTATGGAATCAAACTCAAAATAAGGTCAGTACTTCCACGCTTTAAACGCTGCATGCTCGTACTCTCTCCTGCACTCGATATATTATCCATTGTTGATCTGCACACAGCTGTTGTCACGAACGTCATACTCGCTTACGTCACTGTCATGAGACATTCTAGCAAAAAAAATCTCGATTTCAGTAACACAGCATGCTTACGGGAAAGTAACGGTAATCTAATTACAGTTTTTGCAATAGTAATCCCTTACTTTACTCATTACTTGAAAAAAGTAATCAGTTACATGTTTACAAGTAACGCGTTACTGCCCATCTTTGCTCCCCATATAGGACGTGGCCTCGAGGCTGTAGCGATGCCACACCAGTCACAGCCATGCCCCTGTACAGGCTAACTAACATTTTCTTTCCATTAACAATACAAACATCATAAAACGATACAGGAGTTTCACAAAATGAAACAAACTATAATAGCAGTAAACTTGCTGTAACATAAGTATATTAGACTGTATTGAGCAGAATGACATGTGAATTGCAGAAAAGCCCAAATGTAATGTCCCCATATCAAAACTAAGGATCTCAGGAGGTTAAAGACTCTTCTGCCTCTGCTTCTTCCACCACAGAAGTGAATCTTTCGAACCTTTGGCAGAAGATGATGCTGTGCTTTAGACATCTCGGGATTTAGACACTGGCAAAACACAGTTTTTCTTCAATCACAAGAAAGGAGAATAACCAAAAAGTGAAAACTAACTGAATTATGCAAGGTAGACTGTTCAAAGAAAACAGTATATGACAAATACTACCATTAATACTTCATCCTTTGGTAGATGCTTGATTTAAAATGCATTACAGTAGTTTTCTTGAAATGGTTTATCACATGGAAGAAAACAATACTGTAAATATTTTTTTCTATAACATGGTACATTGTTTGATTTGTTCTAATGTTAATATTAATATCTAAAATTTGAATACTGTCATCAAAACATGCAAAAGTAAAAGATTTAGATTGCTCTGCATTCATTTTTTTCCTCAGGTTAACACAACTAGATCTTAATAACAAGTAGCTTAAATCCAAGAAGGCCTCAGTATTTTATTGTTACCTGTCACAACATCATTCAGTCATGATTCAATTTAGGTTGTCATTAACAACCAGCGCCTTAATGTAGCTACACATCCATCATTCATACATAACTGCGTCCGCCTTCCCTATCACCCTTCATCTGCAAAAAAGACAGCTGGAGAACAACAAGCAAGATGCAGCCAATATATATTTCCATGGGAGACTGGGCAGGGTGTTCTGCGTAGCTGCTATGGCAACCAGTAGGTCAGGAGTTGCTATGACACCAGAACGTTATCAGACGGAGGTCAAAGGATGATTTATTGTTATGGTAAGGGACTCGGCCTGTTTAGGGAACTGTGCTCAAGGGCACCATTCCCAAGAGGGATGAGGTACTGAAAGAAACCTCCACAAATGCAAATTTCATGGTGAGTGTAGTTATCTGCTAATAGCCAACATATCTTTATTTTCCTGGGGAAGGTAAGCTGAGAATAAATGTTAATTATCAGCAGTACCAATCATACAATTACACACTGGATTGGGAAAATACCCCTTACACTACAACTGTAAGAAGCACTTAATGGCTGTTTATAAACAGAAACAACTCCCAACTATTCCAAAAACGTCGATAAATGCTGGGTTAAAACCAACATGTCAAACAAATAGCAACATGATTTTTGCAGTCCCCAAATTTCATTTTCATTTTCTGAAGATTTGCATGTTGCATCTTGCAGCGACTTTTAATAAACCTGTGCTTTTCCTGCTCTTACATGTCAAAATGTCGGCTGTGTAATCATAATCTAGTAATGATCAAAATCATTTTACGATGCTGTTTAAATACCAGTACTCCCAGCGTTCGCTGAAGACTCTTTGCTGTAAAAAAAACAAAACAAAAAAACCACTGGAATTTAAATATTTTTTTCATGATCTAACATCGAGGTTCTGCAAGCTGTTTCCTGGGAATCACTGTAGTCATGTGTAACTAATGCTAATGCAGTGGTTTACTGGTGATACCATTACTACATTGTTCAGTCGTCCAAACTCTTCTTGCTCTTTTTAGTGTGAAATTGTAAAACTCAGAGTGAAGCTTGTTTTGACAACGATTTTTGTTTTGGGCAAATTGAAAATGAACATCCTTCTGCTTCCCGCTGGAGCCATTAGGAGGGCAGGCCTTATGAACTGACTCTGACTAGAGTCATTTGTCATCTGAGTGGCAGAGGTGGGACCATTAGCATGGTAGAGTGGGTCATTTCAAACTCATCTGAAAACTGTTTGCGTGCAATGAAACTTTTTCTCTGTTGAAAAGAGCAATGGCGTTCTTATTCTTAAAGCTTTCACAAGTGCTCCTGGCCTGCACACTTTTTGTGCAGCTGGTAAAAAATAAGGGACAGCATGACTATGATGTGAAGTCAATTTGAAATAATCCTTCTCTCTCTGTCTCTATGCAGACACTCAGCAAAGGTGGTAAAGGCAGCTTCTCAAGTCCTCAGCAGTATGTGGCAGTACAGAGACCTGCGCTCTCTCTACAAGAAGGTAGGTGTCATTGAGAATAAGTACAGGTGCTTTTGTGGTGTGTTCATGATTTACAGAAAAGTAAAGTATACTTTAGATAACCTTATATCCTGTTATCATAGAAGTACAGCAAGTACAGACAAAATAATGTATTTGTGGAGTTAGCTGATTTGACATTGTTCAAGCATACTGTTAATATTTATTTAAAATATTGCAGTGGATGCAATGGGATGCACAAAAAAATGAAATGTGCAAATGTTCACAGTGTTAAGTGTAAGAAACCGTGCAGAGTGCAAGGATTTAAGTCTAGAAGAAATGTGTGTTATTATAGGTGTGCAGGTGTGTATGAGAGAGGAGGGGGACCAGGTGCAGAAAGAAAAAAGTTATTTAGGCAGAGGAGAAACATTTGCATCCATGGTGGGGTGGATCAGCCCTGATCTTTCCCATCTGCCTTGCGGTCCTGAAAGTGTGCAGGTCCCGAAGCGATGACAGATTCCACCTAATTACCTTCTAAGCAGAACGATGCACTGGAGTCTGCCTTTGTCCTTGGTATTGGCAATGTTGTGGTGCCAAAGGAGGTGAAAAATGGTCTTGGACTTATTCTGTAGACATTTTTTTCCAGCAGGTTAAACTTCTTCTGTTGTTGCATGAATTAAATCTGAGAGCGTGACAGGGAGCTGATCTTTAGCTCTTCATAAATCCCTGGGTGGCGATGGTCCCAGGAAGCTGGGGGACAACTGTGGATTCATGCAGAATGATGGGGACAGTTGGGAAGTTCTTGAAATCTGCAACTATGTCCATGATGAGCACTGAGCTCTACACCAGGTCATCTTCAAACTTCACGAGCTTTAGCATTCAGGAGCAGACTGGTGACCCTGCAGTTGTAAAGGTGCAGCTGTGTAGAGCAGAGGGTAGTGATGCATTACCTGCATCCCATTAATCATCTCCCAGCTAGCCAAACAAGGAAACTAGTTATTTTCAATTTAGTCAGTTACATGTGAGTTATGTGAAACAATTTTGTAGCATTAAGCAGGCATGCTTTAAATAAATACAAATGGACCCCAGAATTGGCACAGTGACAACTTATTCTGCTAATTTGTGCCTGACAACAATAAAGAGAATCATTATTATTATCATCATTAATCTTTATTATTTTTCTCATTAGTGCTGTAATATTTCAGTCACCTTCAACCCATCTGCTTTTAATCAAAATGGTAATGTTTAGATTCCCACCCACACATTAATTCTGGTGCTCACATCACTAGTAGAGAGGAAAGAACGCCACCTTAGGAGGAACCTGTGATGATCTGTGTTTTCCCAGCTTCATGTGCTCTGTGGTGTCAGGCACACTCAGCAGGGACAGCTTGTTATGCAGTGGAGCAGGATGATGGTAATTAAAAACTGAGCTGAACTCCACGGACAGGACCCTGGCGTGGATTCACCGGGTGAAGGTGCTGAACAATGAAGTGTAGGGTCACATTGTATTTTAATGGGTTGGTAGTCATCATGTCCCGTGGTCTCTGTTTTTTGTTTTGTTTTGTTTGTTTGTTCGGTTTGTTTGTTTGTTTTTTTTGGGGGGGGGAACAATTGTGCAGGCCTTGAAACAGGTTGACACATGAATTGTCTCTAGTAAGGTATAAAGACCTCTTTAAGTTGGATGGAGACATGGAGTCGGGCCCAGCTGCTTTGTGGGGGTTTGTCTCTTGAAGAGTCTGTTAACATCTCTCTCCAGGAAAAGATGTCTCTTTCTCTCCAGGAAAGAGACAAGCATGTGTTAGGGGAGGAGAGGACTGCTGTGTGGTAGGCAGCTGTGGAGAGGCCCACGACCTGTTTTAGTGGGAAAGGTAGAGCTGGTGGGCTAGCGCTGATGGATGGTTTAGAGGGGAACGTGTCAGGCACGTCCCATCATTCAGGTCTTCGGCTGGGTGCAAGCTGTTAGTGGAATGTGAGGCTTTAAGCTTGCAGCTTGTGATCTGTCTCAATTCTTTTCAGACAGAAGCAGAGTTTTGCCGATAATAGCCATTTAACTTCTTGCACAGCTGCACCATCTCAGCCCTCATCCTGAACACTTGTCTTGCAGACATAGAGTGTCGCTCTCCTGTTCTAAGCTTAGCCTGGTCCTATATCCAACCATATATTGCCAATGCTCCCCATAAGTGACCACTGTCAGTCAGCTGTTTGTTTAGTTAATAATTGCAAAAGATTTATTCGTAACAGGGAACAAATTTTAATAAACCCGAACTCTTGATCACTACAGTGAGGAGATCTAGTGGTGTGTGTGTTATGCTTTGGGAAATAGTCTTTTCCAGGATGGTAATACTTATACTTATCCAGGGAGTTTTGGGCCAACATGTTAATGAACATTCCCACGAACTGACAGTCATTGTGGCTATTTACTTTTTTGTTGACACCGAGGACTGTTAATGTCCTAATGTTGTGAGTTATGTACGTCCAAATTGCTCATAGTTTTAAATTATGAATGACGGGATCGTTATCCAAAAACCATATATTGAAATGTGTTTGTTTGTTTCTCTAATACACTCCCAGAGACTTAAGAAATCAATTCTACGTGACTTCATATTGTTTTGTTTTTCTCTTTGGTTTAATAATCAGTCTAAGTGGAGACTATATTAATTGTGTGCTGGTTGTATTCAGAAGCTTGACTCTGTCAGTGCACCAATGTGACTTACAGATAATGGACTTGCACATGGATAAGATTAAAGGTATTTTGTAGGTAATTGAGCAAAGTAGCTGTCCTTCTAAACAGACTCAAGGTTGCCATATTTATTCAACAATGTTTGTCTTGGTCTTTGCATGTTTGTCTTTAGGAGTGTGACGCTGTAGGTGTCTCTTTATAAATGTAAAGATTTTACGTGTGCATGTATTTGTGTAGCCAAGTGCTGAAGTGTGTGGATCCCTCGGGAAATGTTTTTGCAGAGGAAGTTGGCTCATGATTAGTCAGCTTTTTTGTGGGGTGTTCATATCTGCGTGCGTTAGTCTGTGTGAATTCCCTTTCAGGTAGATACGTCCCAAAAAATGATAGGATTTTCAGCTGGACTCCGACACAACTGAGCAACAGCATTTATACAGAACAAAAGGATATTTTCTGTTAGACTCTAGTCTAGTGTGTTTTTGTTTGTGTTCTTTGAAGCTACACACTCACACACAAACACACACAACATCAATGTCATTTAGATCATCTTGCGCGCTGAATGGTGTTAATGCCGTTAGTGCAGCAGTTAATTTGCAGCTCAAATGAAGAAAAAGGAAAATTTGATTATTGTTGTGTTTGTGTAACTCTTGAAGACACAGAGTTTTGTTTGCGACAAATGCGATTAAAACCCACTATCTCCTTCTCTAGCTTTTTTTGTTTGAAATGGAAAAGTCCAGCACACTCTTGAAACTTGATTAAAAGTAATAACAGATGTTCTGTTCCTTTCACTTGTCAGTAATGAGTGTTGTTGAGTGGATATCTGCCACCAAGGTTATCTGCCATTGAGCACAATAAAGCTTTAGAGGCGTAATCAGCGAGTTTCAGTTCACTGTGAGAAATTTTAAGTTACTCATTCCACGGAGGTGTCCTTGGCTTTGAATGCGTCTTTTTCATCTTTTGCAAAAAGAAAAGAATGAAGCAGATGATGTATTTCAGCTGCTGAAGGCAAATGTATGTTTTCTTCCATTTCATACGTAAATACTTAGCTATGTTTATATGGTAAAGGCTTTTTGGGGGTTGGCAGGGTTATTAAAGTGCTGCACATCATTTGCATCAGTAGGAGTTAGATTTTATACAGTCCTGGGTTCAGTTTTTACGCATTAACCACATATATGTTTTACATATGAATATATATGATAAAAATTATTTTACCGGTGGATTAGAACCTGTTAAAAATCTCACCGAATGTGAAAGTCCTGAAATATGCAAACATACATGAATCAGAATCAGAATACTTTATTGATCCCTAGGGGAAATTATTTTTCATTACAGTGCTCCATTATAAACAAACATTAACAAAGACAGACAATACACTAACTAAGAATAGCACAAGATATACATGCAAATATATACATAAAAGTCACTTATTAATAAATAGCTGAAAAAGGAAGAGCATGTGCAAGAAGGGTGTAGCTGTTGCAGTAAACAGTGTGTTAGATGGAGGAGCTGTACAGGCAGGAATGATTTCCTGTGTCGTTCAGTGATGCTTTTCGGTAATCTCAGTCTCTCACTGAACGTGCTCCTGTGACTGACCAGCATGTCATGGAGTGGGTGGGAGGTGTTATCCAACATTGTCTTTATCTTGGACAACATCCGCCTCTCCGACACCACCTCCATCCCCACAACATTGCTGGCCTTACAGATCAGTTTATCGAGTCTGTTGGCATTTGCGACCCTCAGCCTGCTCCCCCAGCATACAACAGCATAGAGGATCGCACTGGCCACAACAGAATCATAGAAAAGCCAGAGCATTTTCTGGCAGATGTTGAAGGACCTCAGTCGCCTCAAAAAATAGAGACGACTCTGGCCCTTGCTGTAAAGTGCTGTGGTGTTTGTAGCCCAGTCCAGTTTATTGTCAATGTGTACTCCAAGGTATTTATAGTCCTCCACAACGATAGATACATTGTAGGATACATCATATAAGGTAACAACAGAGTTTGAACAGTTCTAATGAACTTTAAAGCTGAAATTTTGTATGACTACCCTAATTCTTCAACACAGCATGAACTCTCTTAGGCAGCTTTCATGTAATTTCTTTAAATTGTCTTAAGAATAGTTCTCCAGACCTCCTGAAGGGCCTTCACATTCCTTCAGTAATCTTGTGGTTCAGGCTCTTAGGATGATAATGTTCCACTGTGTGTGTGGTTTTGTTTTGTTTTCTGTTTTTTAAATCCTGCATGTTTTTCCTTCACTGGAACCGTTTGGAATCACTGTCATGCTGAAAAATGAAGCCACTGCTAATCAGATGCTTACCAGCTGGTATTGCATGGTAGATCAAAATCTGACCTTTTGTTTGTTTATAATTCCATCACTTTTGATAAGATCTCCAACACCGCTGTCTGAGATTCAGCCCCAAACCATGACAGGCCCTCCACCATGTGTTACAAATGGCCGTAGACACTCACTCTCTCCTTAATTCCTCCGTAGAAAATGATGACGATTTGAACCAACATTTCAAAAATCTGTTGCTATTGATTTTCAGTTTATGCTTGAATGATTCTTAGGTCAGTGTTAAGTGGTTCAGTAAATTTAAAAAAAAGCACATTACTCTAGGAAAGGTCAGGTACAAAAACTGGACTGAATGTGAGTGGAAAAAGAAGCCAATCCAAAGAAAAACTTTGACAGACCTTCAAGCAGCCTATTGAACTATTGCTCAGAACCGCTTTAAAAAATTTACTAATGGAAGGAAGATATAAAGAAATAAGGTGTAGCTCAAGACTTCTGTACAGTGCTGAATATGACCCAGTATGCAACCCTGCAACTCGCTTCTTTGATTGTTTTGTCATGGACTCCCTTTCCGAGGGTTGAGGTCTTAAGACATCTTGTTGTTGCACAAGTAACTTCAGGACAGGCTGCCCCATGGCATCAGTGTGTTCTTGCTTCATCCTGACAACTGTGTCGCTCTCTTCATTCGTCATCCTCTCAGCCCTCAGTATTACACAGAGCAGTATCCCCATGTGGCCCATTGGAGCCTCATCTGCTTCACACTTCTGTAATCATTGCCACTGGATATCATTACAGTCGACTGGATGGCATAACACTCCGATGATCAGAAATGAAGGGCAGTAGCTTTACGCAGTGCTCAGATCCAACAAAGGTTGCTACAGTTTTTTTTTCTTTTTAATCCCCAACCATCTTGGCTCCTCTAGTTGTTTGTTTCATTTTGTTTTGTTTTTTTCACACAGATTTAATAAGGAGACTTAACTTAATTAATGTGGTTGATTAAACGGGCGAGGAAACAATCTTAAAAGGCAAGTATAAAATATTAAAAAGGCATCATCTGTGCTTTGTCCTGATTTATAATCTCCAGTTTTATCCCGTCTTAACTCTTCTAATCTGGGACTGATCAGCGTCGTCTAATACAGTTAAAATGTTGCATTTAATCAACTTTGATTAAATGCAACAAACCAGTTTCAAACCTGTAACCTGTACTTTTAGATGGTTTGGTTAGTCAAGCTCCTGTATTATTCTGTTTACAGTCACTCTAAAAGAGCGATAGACACCATACCTCACTGTTTACTTCATAAATTGCCTGGCTCCTGACAAAGCAGTCTAATTTTGTAACTGTGGAAATTGTTGTGTTAGACGATGCCTACTGACTTTATCACCAGAGTGCAGAACTCAGAATAAGTAACTTTATTGCAAGTATCCCTGTGTGACATATTAGGTCATGGGTGTTAGGTGCAGCAGAAATCCTGTTAGCCTCCAATCCAAACATGGATTAGCATATAGTTTATATGAGAGTGGAGTAGGATGTCTCTGCACAGTGTTTGTGAGCAAAAGCAAAGTACTGAGAAAGACACAGGCGAAAGAAAGAGTGAGTAAAAGTGAGGTGAATTCATACCTTTTTTTTTGTAGTTCAAAAATAAGCACACTGGAGTTTGTGGGTCTGGGAAGAAGAGAGAAGTGTAGGGTCAATAATGAGTCGGTTTGAGCTGTGTTGCCAAAGAGTTTCTTGCTTTGAAGTCTTGAAGTAATGAGAGCATTTTCAAACACACTTTCAAACTGTGTTCAAGTTATGGGTGTGGGTAAACGTGTATGTTTGTGCGAGCGTGTGTCTTTGAAATTGTGTGTTTTTGTCAAAACGCGGTAAGAAGAGTTAATCACTTCCTACAGCAGTGCCATGGGAGCAGGGTCGGCTACGAGAGAGAGAGAAAGAAAAGAGAATTGCAACGGAGTGGGGGGGTGCAGGGCTGCCCCGCAGTGTTTGAGCACAGTAAAGCGAAATGCTGCAAGCCTATGAATAAACAGTAACTCAATATGAATACAGCATCTGAGATGATTTGAAAGATCTGCTGCGCAGCAGTCATTAATAAACCAAAGCCAAAATCTGTTTGTACCAACACTAGCACTGACTTGAGGATAAATCATGTATAATACTCTCCAGAGTGCAGTAAAACTCTACTTTTACCAGAGTTTATTTGGACTATTTGACAGGATGTGTCCTCATTCGGTGTGTGTGTTTGTGTTGCTGCGCATGTAGCGTTTCATCTACAGTTCTTGGAGTGTAGCCACAGGTCATCTTTTAAGTAAACAACAAATGTGCAGCACTGTTCAACTGGGGATTTCCAGAGAAAGCAAGCGACTGAAACATGGTCACTTTGTAAATAAACCCATTCTTAATAGGACCGGAGAGATCAAATTCTGACTCATTTACACAAACATATACACCCTTCTGTTTCTGGCACAAAGACACACAGACACACAAGGTAAATTCTAAATTTCATATTCACACTGTTACACTTTGTTATGTCCCTGTTCAGTGCATAACTTCTGCTGGGTTGCTGTGCCTCATTTCTTGATAAATGATCTGTCTAGGGTACTTAATCAGACATGTTCTCTCTCTCTCTCTCCCACACACACACACACACACACACACACACACACACAGGCATGCCCACATATCACATATAAATATCGCAAACACGCACAAATCACCAAGGCAGATGCACACATGTTTGACAGATTGAGTTCAGGGTCAGAGAGATGCTGTGTTTGTTACACGTGTGACAGTTTTACAATATGCTCCGGGGATGTGTAATTCACTATGTGGATGTGATGTGACGTAAGTGAGAAGTGATGTAAATGAAGTGTGTGGAAAGATCAACTACACAACTGAGAAAGACAGAGAGAAGGAGGTGGATATTTAAAAACATCATTGAATATCAAACAAGCTCAGGCCTCAGAAGCTGACTCTGTTTCATCTGATTTTTCCCACAGTCAGACACAGACAGGGAGAGAAACACAGAAAGGAGATGGAGGGATGTTAAGATAGCCTTTACCCTCAGACAGCCTAACAACAGTATTTTGGGAAGATAGGGAGGCAGAGTTGCAGCACTCGCAACATTCTGGGCTCTTTGCAATCAATGCAACCATAGTATAAAGCTCAGCTGCTAAATCAGCAACACCACCAGTAACCAGTATGAGGGATGCAAAGGTCGAGGGGCACATTGCTCCTGAGAGGACAGATGGCTCAAGAGGGAGGTGGTGATAATTGCAAATATTAAAATTGGAGCTTGAAATGAGTGAGAAAGAGGCATGGATTAAAGGACTGAAAACGTTCAATGTTCAGTGGTTGATGTGACCGGAGGGCCCCCTCCACTCGTCGTGTGTAACGTTTTACAATTTCACAAAGTGCCGCCATACCCACGCGCACACTCTCTTCATTTGTTGGGGCAATAATCACTTTTTACCTCTCAGTCCTGCGACCTTCAGCTAACCATCCAGTGATGCTGAGAGCAACAGGCAGACCGGTTGCCTGGCAACCAATCCTCTTTTTTTTTTCTCCTCTCATTCTTACAGTAGGAGTTGAAAAGGGGTGCTTGGAGTATAGAGCTTGTGAGAGAGAAAGACAAGGTGGGTGGAAAAGAGAAGAAAAAACAGGTATGTTTAGGAGAATAGGTGAGAGCCAGAAAGACCAGGAATGATAAATGTGAATGTAAGTGTGAAGTTTCACAGCACACGCTGACACGAAACAAACGCTGGACCATGGATACAGGGTACAGAATAAATACCGTCCAGACCTTCAGACACTGTGTGATTTGGTCCTTGATTAAATTTTAATCTGGGTTTAATATTTATTGGTTATACACAGCACAAACTAATCCTCTACCAATCGATAATAAAAAATCACAGAATTTTTTTATTTATTTATATATGAAATTCTTCTTACAAAGTATCGAATTTGTCTGCCTTATATAAGGAGAATTGCGAGTCTGACTATTTCAGACCATAAATATTCGAAAGTCAATGAAAAGCTTGAAGAGGTTCATACAGAATATAAAGTAAAGTCAGTGCAGAAAATAATGATTTAATCTTTTACTCTTAAGGGAACGAGTGGAATAAAATTATGGCAAAATATAAAGTTATTACTCTATGTAGAAAGACACCAAATGTGAATACACCCATACATTTTTGTATATGTTATATTCTTTATCTCTGATTTCAGTCATTGTTGTAAAGTTTGACTATGGCTCATTTTGTTTGGGGAAGCCCTTAAACCACCACCCCCTGCCCCAATCATTCCTGGGCCCCATTTCTGAGCTACATCTCCAGGCAGCACTCTTTGTACATCACTCTGTAAAATACATTTATCGTTCAATATTCAGTGACTCTGTTCATTTGAGCAGCATGACAGTTTGACAGCAGGCATTCCAATGTACCATAAGGAGGTAACATTGGATGTAATGAGATTTGTTGGGATGGGGGGAGGTGGGAAGGTGCAACGTGAATGTGAAACAAGGTGAGTGAGAATACTGAAGGGATGGTGGATAAATAGATGAAGTGAATATGAGGGTGGGAGGAATGGTGGAGACTAGAAATGAGCTACCTTTGAACTGCTGTGTGTCAGAGGATCCAGCTTTCTATTAGTTCTCAGCACTCTGCCAGGAAATGAGAGTCAAGGGAGGACATGGGACTGCGTTCAATCCAGTCTAGTTCTTGCTTTCTCTGGCTGGTGTCTGTACTTCTCCATCCGTACCTCTCCTCCGTGTTACCTCTCCCCTCCTCACGCTATCTTTGCTCTGCTGTCATTACTCTCTCTGGCAATCTCCCACCTCCTCCTCCTCCTCGCTCATTACTTTTTGCCATCTTTTGTCTCCCTCAGCTAGTCCTCTGTCTATCTCACCTTCTTCTCTTTCTGCCCCATCTCCTTCGTCTCTCATTCTCCTCCTCTCCGTGTCCTCCTCTCCAGCATCATTGCAACTGGAGTGATTCACCTCTCCTATGTACTCTCAGTCATCACTTTTTCACCAGTTTCCCACTGCTCAGCTTAGGCCCCCAGACAGTAACGCTATGATGGAACATGCCTCCGATATCTTTTATTATCTGCTTGTGCTTTGCTTTTAGAGGTACCCAATTATCTTAATGCTAAATTGAATTTGGTTCCAGCTCTGTGATTGTTGTTGACTCTCATAATCCATTTTTATGAAAAGGGCTTTGCTCCAATGACTACTAAACTAATGCTGATACAAAGTCATTTGCTTGGCAGTAATTATGCTTGGAGTTGTTAGTTGTATTAATTTTTCTACGAAGGGAGTGGGTTATTTACTAAGCTCAGAATTGAGGCAAGCGTGTTAATTTGTTGCATGCGCATGGCTGTAAGCTCACTTGTACATGCAGTGTGTTTGTCAGTGTCCACCAGTGTCCAGAATAATGTTTCAATTACCTACTACACGATAATAATCTCAATAAGGACAATATTTAAATACAGTTGGCTCTGTAAATGTATTTACAGAGATTTTTCTTTTAGTGAATCAATTTGAACAATTTCAGCAAGTCACAAATTATTGATTTTTCTTTTTTTGGCCTGTCAAAAATATCAAAAAAACAAACTTGTTTTCTCTTGAACATTTCACAGTCAGTGTGACCCTTTTTCTTTCTGCTAGATCGCTGGATCGTGGTCACGTTAGTTTGTGTTTCTTCCGCTTGTTACTCGTTGCTCCTAATATTGTCACGGCTGGCGGAGGGAGCCGTGTGGTGTGGAGGAAAAGGAGGACCCAAAATGCAGCAAACTGATGATACGAGTGACGTTTTATTTACAGGGTGGTAGTGGCAAAAACAGGCAATGAAGCACGAGTAATTACAAACGGAAACCTAAACTGGGAGAAACTAAGTGACAAACCTGGGACCATACAAAGGGGTGCAGGGCAGAGAGACGCAGAGACAGGAACACCATAGAACGCAGATGAATGTAGATTAACGCAGTGATACATGGATGAACGCAGACGAGCCGACAACGAACACAGACCGACACCCACTAAATATACACACACACACACACACACACACACACACACACACACACAAGGTAATCAGGTAATCACACACAGGAGGGAAGAACAGCTGAACCTAATACACCTGGGGACCGGAGGAGACAAGCTGAACACAATAACAACAGACACAGACCTTCAGAACAGAACAGGAAATCCAGAACACGAGCCTTCAAAATAAAACAGGAAACAGACTGATGTACAACACAACACGGGGACATGAACAGAGCACCAAGGACAGACACAGGTAGGGCTGACAATACACCAAACTTCAGGTTAACCCTAACTAATACAGATCAGAAAAAACGCAAAACGCTGGGTCAACGACCCAGGACCATGACAAATATAGTCCTCAAACCACTCTGTGCTTTTAAAGTGTTACTTGTATGAGTACATGGAGGGGTTTATTTCTAAAGCACATCAGTAAAAATGTAATTCAGACATGCTGTGTCATATAGCCGTTGTTGAAGTGCCACTTCCTGCTGCGTGGTAATCAAACTGGCGCTGTTGTATCGCTAACTCTAATAACAGTTCTTATCCTTTCATCCACTAGAAGCTGCAAATCTGTTTGGGCCTTTCAGAGTTTAAGACTAATGGATCATCATTCTTTGGTGCATTACAAAAATACATATTCCTAAAAGATCAGTCTTTTACATGGTGACATTGTATCGTGTAATAGGAGGTTTTGATGATTGATCAGTAAAAAAATCTAATAATTCTAATATCTGACAGACTGGTGCGGACATCATAGGTCTCCTGTGATAAAGAGAGAGCTGAGTTTGAGAGTGAAGCTGTAGCTTTACCGCTCAATCTATGTTCCCACCTAAGGCCACAAGCTCTGGGTAATGACCAAAAGAAGGAGTTTGTGGATGTAGGCAACCAAAAATGGCTTACTTTGGGTGACGATATGAGCTCAGACATTATTAGAGACTCAAAAGAGAGCTGGTGCTACTGAAAGGAGCCAGTTGAGGTAACATCTGGCTAGGATGCCTCCTTGGCAGTCTAAGCTGCTGCCCCTGCAACCTGTACCCAGACAAGCGGCAGAAAGTGGATTGATGGATGGATGATTTTAAAAAATCTTCGTTTTTAAAATATGTAATTGCTATAATAATTGATGACAGTAAGATTATGTATTTGTGCAGTTACTTATCACAGGTGATAACAAGCTTCTTCCTTGTTTTGTTTTACAGGATGGCTACTCCCAGTATCACTTTGTGGGCTCTGCCTCAACAATAGAAAGAGACCGGCAGAGGCCCTATTCTTCCTCGCGAACTCCCTCGGTCTCTCCTGTCAGGACATCTCCAAATAACCGCTCTGGTGAGAAACCCGTGGCACTCCCTATACAGATGCTATGCATACGTGTTTTCATTCATTCTTGTGTATCTCTTAACAGCCAAGATTAAGACCTCATATGTAAAAAATGTTTCACTTAGTTGTGTGGTTAGTTAAATATCTCATGGCCAAACAGGGTATGGGTCTTGTGATGGTGCACATCATCAAACTGAAAAAATCTTTGTTTTCTGAAACAAAAAAATACTGAAATACAGTTTGTTTTGTTTCTTTTTGTCTTTCTTTTATCACAGGCAGTCAGCTAAATAATTGGGGAAACAATATTCAAGCCAAGGTTATAGCAAATAATATTTTATTAATAATTTTATTTTCTTTATTTCTTTAAGCCTGCAAGCTGCACTTGAATTTTTAAGAAAGCAGTCAGCATCTTTTCCAGTTGGTATAAATTGTCTTTAAAGACTTGGTATGATTATCAAAATAAGGCAGGATTTTGTTTGTAAAAACAAGCATATATTAAAATTTAAGGCTTTACTGAATTTTACTCTTTTGACAAGTGGTTACAGAAAATCAGTTGAATAAAGGGTTACATCTGTGGTACAGTACACAGAGAATCTAATTTAGACATTAGTCATCTACATTAACATTTGCGGATGCGATCAGTCATTATACCACCGCTAAATAGCTCATAGCATTACAGGCTTATGCTACAAAATATGATTATCATTAGCCCATAGCTTGAGCCCACTGGCCTTCATGCTTTGCAAAGGGCACATTAGCATTAGCTGTTAGCATCGGTGGTTCAAGAGCCTTTAGCTGTTCTTTCACCACACTGGGCTTAGCAAGCTGATGAGGCAGAAAAGTACTTTTCCTTCCTCCTGGCTTAGAGAGGTCTTCAAGGACCCTGCTAAGAGAGGAAGACAGTGGGAGTGAGAGAGAGAAATAAAATGTGTGTTTTTGTGTGTGAGGAGGAAAAGAAGGAGGGATGAGATAAACACGGAGGGAGATAGAGAGAGAAAAAGCAAGAAGGCAAGAAGAATTAGGGATTGAGGGATGGTTAATGCAGGGAGGAGGAAGTGAAGAAGGCTGGGGATTTGACTTTAGCCAGCGACATTGAAAATAAGAAGTTTTGAGATTATAGTGCATAGAGAAATTTGTGGATGTCTGTTGTACAGTGGATCAGCAGGGGTAAATTGAGCCATGACTCCCATCTTTCTCTTCTGCTCCTCCTCTGTCTACACACAATGCCTCCCCCTTTGCCTTTGAGCTTGTCCACCCCTTCTCATTCACCCGTTTCACTCTCCTCCTCCTCTTTGCCGTAATCCTGCTTTCTTCTCACCTCTCCCTCTGATCTCTCACTCTTTACAGGCCACCTCAGTGTGCTCTCAAACACAGAGACACACACTAACACACACCCACATGCTCCTATATCTCTCCTCTGCATACACTCCAGACTGCAGTCCGACTCCTTAGAGATGGATCAAAGCAGAAGGAGTAATGATGGTATGCAAGTACGCTGGGAGAAGAGGAGTGAAAGAGTTGATGTGAGAAGAGAGTAGTACGACTATGAAAGAGAAGGGGAGGTTAGAGGCTGCAAGAGAAGGAGAGAGAGACCTTTGCATGTGTCATGGCCCCCACAGGGTCCTGCTGTGTTCTGCACTGATAGAATTTGTCTGTCATATCGCGCATTTACAAGCCAGGTCCCCTAGGTAACCAGCAGCGATGGCACTGTCTCTGGAGGTTTCTGTAAAAGGTTTGAGCTGCTACTTTAATGGAATCTGCTACAGAGGTATTGGATGATAAAATTAAAAATGAAATGTGTTAAAACATTATAAAAACGTGGCTCACCACAGCCAAAGTGATTATGTTTATGTGCCTTCTTCACAGCCGTTTCTGTGCTTGCGCGTGTACGTGTGTAATACAATGTCTTGTCAAAATGCAGAAAAGGCTGGGGAACAAATAAGAGGGTACAATGCGCCTTTGCTTTTTATGTCAAACATTGAACAGCCGAGATGAAAAACGGGCATCCTTTAGTATTCAAATAGATGAATTTTAATTCAATGGCTCTCCAAAAATCACTTTAAAAGCCTTTATTTCATTTGCTAGTCATATTCACAAGTGTTTTCATCCCTAGGTTGCTCTTCTCTAACCTTTAATCGTGGTATAGAACAACCAAAGAGAACAAAGACAATTATGCACTAATTTTTGGAGTAGGCTACATCTGCTTTTCTTTTTATTCAGAAGCATGAAAAGCGTTTCTACCCGATGGCTCATTGGACTGAGAATGGTGACTTCCACATGTGTGTGTGTGTGTCTGTGTGTGCTGCATATTTGCATGTGTAACAGATATTAAATAAATGTCAAAACTAGTGTGAGCATGTCAAAAAAGCTTATTTTTAGAATGTACTCACATTTCCTGGAGTATACTGTATGTGTGTACAACCCAGTATCCCAGCAAAGCGTGAAATGAACAGAGTGGAGCGGCGTGTCTATTACACGCTTTGCCGTGATACTGGGTTGGTATGTAAACATTGAGTTAGTTATAAGAATCTTTATATAGGCAATCTGAAACAGGTGGGCAGGATTATGGCAGTCCAGTGTTATGATAGGAGGTGGTGAGTAAGCACTTAAAGTATGCTATAACGGGATTACCTTGCGATGGGCTAAAAGTTTGCATGTGTGTGTTTAAAAAAGAAAATTGGGACATTATCAGTATTTCTACAATATGAGGGCCATGTTTGTCATCGCCTGCACACATGCATGCATGCATCCATCCATCCATCCATTTGCTTCCGCTTATCCTTTTCAGGATCGCGGGGGCGCTGGAGCCTATCCCAGCTGTCATAGGGCGAGAAGCGGGGTACACCCTGGACAGGTCGCCAGTCTGTCGCAGGGCCAACACAGAGACAGACAACCATTCACGCTCACATTCACTCCCACATTTACACCTATGGCCAATTAACCTATCCCCACAAACTGCATGTCTTTGGACAGATATGTACACATGCATAATTGTCCAAATCCACACAGTCACAAACAGAAACATTATGTGTGGAGGTGTGGAGATCCTAAATAGGTTTGAAACTTGATAGTATCTCCAAAGAAAGCATAGCTCTACTGTGAAGTTAGCAGTGCAGCAGAGTTGGAAAACACACAAATAGGACTGCATATTGGCATGAGGCCACTCATAAATGTCTTTGTTGTCACGATAACCAATAAACTAGCAGCTAAACTCCTCCATTTAGTTTCAGTATTTTAACACTGCTGCAATTGAGTTCATTAATACTACTTAGTACACAAGCACAAAAAGGCAATAACAATTTAACTGTTGTTATGTTTTGCATGAAAAACTGTTAGAACAGTGTCCATTTAATCGGGTTAAATAACATCCCGTTTAAAATGCGATTAAAATGTTTAAAAGCATACAGGGAACACGGTGAGTGCTGTCAGTAAACATGTACTTAATCTCATTAAAACTGCTGAAAACTGCACTGCAGTATATAACTATGATTTGGCAATCTTTGATCAGTCAGATTAATCACTGCTGTCTTTTAAATGTAATGCTTTTAGCATGGCATGGACTTGTGCATGCATTCGATGGTACTAGCACCTCCATTTATTTTGTTGTTATGTGCAAGATTTTGCAGCCAGTCATGGAGATTGTTTAAGTTGAGGCACCAAGAAAATTAAAGAAATACAAGACCTGTTTGTGCGAGGGTGTAATGATCAATGGTCACTTTTGGAATGCACTACAAGCAAAGTTGATCTGACTTGTTGGCTTGTTAGATAGCTGGATATTTAACATGAACTTTAAACACATAAAGAAGAGAAGAAAAGACATAAAACTATTAAGTAAACTGTCCAAAGCGTCCATGTGTATGTTTGTGTGCGTCTGTGTGTGAGAATTCCCAGAAGTCGTCTAACATGCTGGAGGTGACCCTTTCTGCTGACAAGTTAAATGATGAATAATGACTGTGCACCTTGAAAAAGACCAAGACGCACAGACACACCAGTGTAAGCACGCAGAGTGTGAAGGCTCATGCTATTCTGGGTTTATTGCTCATTATTTTGTGTGTGCGTGTGTGTGTGTGTGTGTGTGTAGCGAGCGCCCCAGCCTCCCCCAGAGAGATGATGAGTCTGAAGGAACGCAAGATGGACTACGATTCCACGGCAACCAACGCCGGTTTCCATAGCAACAAAGGAGAGCACACATCCCGGAAAGACGGCATGGCAGGTGTGTGTATGTGTGTGTGATGGAGATGAATTAAATGATTCTATTTTATCCCCCTCTTTATCTTTCCTTCTCCTCTATATTCATTCCCTATTTCCTCTTTCACTTATCTGCCTTTTTTCAGCTTCACACCATTTCTCTTCTCACACACTTTGATTCTTCTCAATCTTCTCCTGTCTTCCTTTCCAGTTTCTTTCTTCCCGTGCCTTCTTGTTATCTCTTCACTCTATTAGCTTCCACGCTCCCTTTATGTCTATTTATTTATTTTCTATTTTTTAATGTTTTCTATTTTTTCCATCTCTTTCTCTTATGATAAATTCTTTATGTGACAAGTAGCACACTAAGAAGCTTTGAAACTCTCATAAGTTATTGTCAGATATCTGATAGGTATTATTAGTAGCTATTTTTGTCATTAATTGAAAAAGTGGTATAATTTTTATTTTTATTTTATCCATCAAGTTCAAATTTCCTGTGGGACATCTACACTGTTCCGAAACTCTTACCTGACTGCCAGCGATGATATCAAGCAAAACCAGGTGAGTTAATGCTGCTCTGTGAATCCACTTTTCTGTATGCATATGTAGCAATACACCAACACAGCGTTTTAGCAGTGCATGCATTTCAGGGGTTTTTTAACAGAGATAGCAGCAGGATAGAAAACGCACAAATATATGCACACAAAAGGTGTCCCAGTGTGATAAGAGATGTGCTGGCAGAGTGTGCAATGGAGGCACACCCTCAGCTCAAGCAGTATCAAACGACTGCAACCTGAAACCACACCCGACTGGCAATTAAAGTCATTACCTCAGTTGATTGCACTAATTATTTGCTCTTGGTAAATGACTCTGCTGGTACCGAGGGAAGGGAAATAAAAGGCATCAGAGCCATTGACTTTGAAATTTTGGCCCGATTTCTTCATCACTTATAAGTTTCTAATTAAAGTATAAGTTCATTTGTACAGGTACGAACTTTTAACACTGGCAGTTAAACATGTAAACACGTTTTCCTCACGCGGCTGCACACGCGTGCGCTCACACACACAGACACACGCACACAACTGGCCTGTGCGAGTTATAGTGTTATAGTGTTAGAGATGCATTGCCGCCTTCAACGCCTGCATGTAATAGAGAATTCACAGCATGAACCCCTTCCCCACTGATTCCTTTCTGAGCTCTTTACCCATACAGCCTGCCTTTCAAAACCTTTTGTCCCTTGTGTTCACTCTTACCTGTCACTCTCCTTTCCATCGCTCCCTCTTTATCTCTCTCCCCTTTTCTTCCACTCCCACCTTTCCTCCCGTTACCCACATGTCTTTGACTCTCCATTCTTTTCCTTGCTGCACCTCACCCCCCCACCTACCACTCTTTCACTTCAACCACTCCCCGCCAGGGTCCAGCCCAGCCCTGCGTCGTGCCCCCTCAGCCCCAGCTGGACAGTCCGTCAGCAGCCGTGCTAAAAGACTACGACCCCTACCCTCCCCCTCCCTCCTTCCCCCAGCCTCAGCCACCGCAGCCTCCACCTCACAGCCAGAGCCGGAGCTTTGACGAGGCCTACTACGAGGACCAAGGACCACCGCCACCTCCGCCACCCCAGCCACAGCCACCGATCCAGGCTCAGGCCCAGCCTCAGGCCCCACCCCAGCAACCTCCAATCTCCACCGGACCACCCAGGGACCCGCGGGAAGATCTGCGCATGCATCTGGGCCTCAAATCAACCGGCAACTACGTAGACTTCTACTCGGCCTCTCGGCCATACAGCGAACTAAACTACGAGACCAGCCACTATCCGGCCTCACCTGACTCCTGGGTCTAGTTAGACTACAGTGTTGGGGGGCAAGAAAGAGTCTGTGTGTGCTTGTGTGAAAGGGATTATTTTTGCAAGACATCAGCAGTGATTATACGTGGTATTTTGAAAGCGATCTTGTAGCCAGTGGCAGGAAATTTATGTTCTCTAAAATAAGTGGGATAGCAGAGCTGGATGGGGATAGGAAGTAAAGTCAGGTCGAGCAACAAAGAGAGACTGCATGTGCATGTGAACTTTTTTTTCCAGACCAGTTTATTTCTTTAAAGTCAGCTCCATTTCACCAGTGAGTGGAGCTAGTGGAAGTAGATATGACAAAGTGTGTTTGACAGTTTGAACTAAGAGTAGGAAACAGAATATAAAAAGAGAGAAAATGACCAGGCGGATAGAGTATGCAGATGTCAAGAGAGAAGAAGAGGGCGCTAGGATAAAGAAATAAGCAGCAGTTGAGGGAGCGTTCTTACTCTGTAGGAGCAAAGAGCTGTCTGACCTAAGGAGGAGATGAGAGACAAAGATGGCATGAGGGTTCTTGAAGAGGTCAGGAAGAATAAAAGCACAGAAAAAGATGAAAGCACATCAGGCAACAAGCAAGAAGTGGATGTTTACCATTTCACCCAAGTGACAAACGTAGCACTGCTTTTATCCCCCTTTTTTGTTGCAATGGCCTTGCCGCCTCCAGAGGCTTCTGAATTTGCGTTCAAGGAATGTCATCTTCAAGAGACTTCTTTTTTTGTCGTCATTCTTTTACATCTTTTTTATTTGTACTTTTCTAAATTTTCACTTTCAGCAAAACAAAAAGAAACTTTTTATTTTCTGTGTACAGTAAAAGGTGATATAGTGTGTATATTACACGTTTTTGATGGGCCACTTATACAAACATAATTTATTTTCCATGACTGACTGCTGACTGAAACATCAAAAGCAACAAAAAATAAGCGAAATGTGAACACGAGAATCAGACCTGACAGACATCATCAGGATGGGTGTCAGCAGACACTTTTGTTTTGGCCCCCCTTTCCTTTCCCAGGAAGAGAGGAAGCACTGCGATATTTGTGTTTTTCTCTCTCCATCGAGTGAATTTTGTCATGGACACAGTAAAGAGCAGTTCAAAGCTGCCAAAGCATCAGTTTGGCAGAGCAGCATTGTTCCAGAGTCCCCGTCAACTAAAGTGCTTTTTCACTGCCTAAAGATTATATGTGTATGTTTAAAGCACACTCTCTGTCTTTGGAAAGGTTTGTCTTTTCACTTTGGGGAATCTGACATGTTTGACAATGTCAACTTTTAGTGGTTTGTCATCATCACCTCTGCATAAAAAAAAACCAAACTGTTTCAAGTTTTTTTTTTCACATCAGTGAAAGCCGCCAGTATTGTACATCTCAGTGTACAGTAGAGACAAAGGAAGACGAGAGAGAAAGGTCTTGTGCCAAACTTTGACACACAGTGGACCAGTCCAAGAGGACTTTAAAAGGAAATTTTTGTCGACGTTTACAGACGACGTAGACTGGCCGACTCACTCTGCTGTTTGTAACTTTTATTTTCTTGTGTTTTTGATCAGGTGAAGCTGTACTTATTGCTGGGAATCATGGGTAATGTCTCTCTCCCGTAGATGTACAGACCTGCCTCTCCGTGTTGGCTGAGCACATGTGGGTGTGTATGCGGATGTGTGTGTGGGCGGGGGGGTTGACGTGTGTGCGCACGCGTGTGTTTGTGTACATGTGCATGTATGTGACAGAATGTGTGGCCTGTGTGTACACGTAAACTTGAGCGAGCGTATCTATGCATGCATGTGTGTAGTAGTGTGCGTATGCCTCTGTTGCGTGTATGTGTCTGAGCGTTCCTGTACAAATCAATGTCCAAACAAGGCATTCCTACCGACAGTTTGTCCAGTTTTACAACATGAAAAACCAAGGAAAAAATCACTAGAAGGAATTGTTGATATAGAATGACAAATCTATAAATATATGAATATGAATATAAATATATATATATAAATATATATATAATTTTTATGTGCTGATGTCAGTGTCACTAAATGCAACAAATGTTCGCAGAGAAAACAATTATGTGGTGTACAACAGGACTCTTGTTCACTTGACCTAAACATGGAAACTGCTGATCGGGACCCCCCCACCCCAGTCGAGACAAAAAGAGAAATCCCACCTGAAGATGCTCAGGCTCTGGTGCGAGTTGTGTGTTGTGTGTCCATGCTTCTTAGATGACCCTGCTGAGAGAGGACCGTACTTGAACACAAGGAAAAAATAAAGACTCTTTGCAATCAAACAACACGGTCTCCGATCCTCTTGATGATTTTTTTTTCTTTTCACAGAAATGTGCATTAGATATATTTTTCTCACAAGGCAAAAGTGCTCATGTGGTGCATGTGTGGGTTAAGCTGACACACTTTGATGTGTTTTTGTTTAATTCACATTCTTGTGTGATTTTCTTCAGTCTGTATTTTGTTCAAAAGGGCTTCAGGTGCCTTTGAAGATGTAATAGCAGAATGTAGGAATATCTTCCTTCCCGTGTTCCTTCTGTGGTATCTGAGGCAGCCTTTAAAATCTGCTCTCATAAAATAAATAAATATAAACAGCAAGTACTTAAATTCATTACATATTAAGTCAAGTGAGATGGGATGATTATTACAGAACAAATACCTTTTTGGAGATTTTAAATACTGTAAATATATAAATTGGCAAGGGGAAAATGTACAGTAACATTAATATCTGTTTATTATTAAAACTGTAATTCTATGTATATATTTACCACTGTGGGCATTTTAAATGTCTATTTGGATTTGACTATCCAATATTTGCTTTTAATAGCTCTAATGCACAAATAACATCAAAGCAAAACTTCTACTATTCAGTTTAACAAAGTTATTGTTCCTGTGTATTTGCAGTGTATTGTACTATAAGTGATAAACACTCACCCGGCTCTTCGTTAGGTACGTCTGTTCAAATGCTCTCTAACGCATATATCTAATCGGCCAATCACATGCCAGCAACTCAGTGCATTCAGGCATGTAGACACAGTCGAGATGACCTGCTGAAGTTAAAACTGCACATCAGAATGGAGTGGAAAGGCGATTAAAGCGACATTGAATATGGCCTGAATGCTGGTGCCAGACAGCCTAGTCTGAGTGTTTCACAAACTGCTGGTCTGCTGGGATTTTCCTGCACAACCATCTCTAGAGTTACAGAGAATGGCTCCAAAAAAGAGAGAGAAAATATCAAGTGAGCGGCAGTTCTCTGGACAAAAGTGCTGATGCTGATGGACGAGGTCCTACTGCTTCAAGCTGGTTGGAAGGCAACAGTAACAACAATAATCACTCATTACAACATGAGTACACAATGTACTGAACATTGAGCCAGGTGGGTTGTAGCGTTGAGAAACGGACACTAAAGGTACAAGTCACACAAACATTCCCTGGTCTGAGTCTGCTGCGGCACCATGAAAGCATCCATCCTGCCTTGTATCAGCAGTCGAAGCTGCTGGTGGTGGTAAAGTCATGGGAACACTTAGTACCAACTGAGCATTGTTTACGCACCATAGCCTCTCTGAGTATTGCTGCTTACCGTGTCGATCCCATGATGACCACAGTGGACTCATTGTCTGGTTGCACTTTTAGCAGGACAACATGTCACAACGCTCAAATAATCTCAAACTAGTTTCTTGAGCATGATAATGACTTCATTGTACTCAAATAGCCTCCACAGTCACCAGATCTCAATCCAACAGAGCACCTTTGAGATGTGGTGGACTGGGAGATTCACGTCATCATGTCAACGTGGACCAAAATCTGTGAGCAATGTTTCACAGCAATGTTGAAACTCTGACAAGACGAATTAAGGCAGTTCTGAAGGCAAAAAGGAGAGATTTATTTCAGAGGAATAGGAATATATCAGTTTATCTCACCTTAAGACAAAGGGAAACACACCAGGTTGTGCTAAGTTTGTGAGAGGCAAAAAAAACTCATGAAAAGTAACAAGCACTGCAAGCCTCCCACGGCTTTACAATTTAATTAGATTTTTTTAATTAATATTTTCTTGCACTGAAATGGCCATTATTTCTCAGCGCATACTGACTTGCTTCACTGTGGGATTCTCTTAGCCTGATAAATAGACCAACAACAGCCAAATATAAAGAAAATATATCAATAAACTGAAATTAGGCTTTATTGGTATTTAATGGTGTATTTTACTCTATGTGAGCCTGATAGCTCGAGTCACTATATTGCTTAATTCGTAATCTATTTACAAATGGTTTGTAGACAATATTTAAGTTTGATAGGGGTCTTAAAATGTAATTATGTTGCCAGTATAGCGCAAATTCTGAATATAAAGCAACAGTATGACATTAATGGTAAGTTTTGCTACAATTCTTTTTGTTGAATAGTAAATGGTACTGACGTGTTTTTAAGGTTATAATTTTAAATGAATCTGAGAGAAAAATAGTAAGAGTGCACATTGAGATTGTGACATTGCATGCCACAAACTCAGTATTAATTTAATTTACAAAGCACCAACATTAGCATATTTCCACTTCTGTACATCAGGAGCGAACATTACCGAGTTGGTGCAAATTAATTCGGAGGTATTTCATTTATCTTTTAGTGACATAATAAATTTATGGTATTTTAGGAAGAGGTCCACAGACAACAGCGACAAAACACAATAAATTCAAAAAGTCAATAAATTCAAATTCATTTGCTACTGTTGGCCCTGACAAACAACACTGTTAAAATCTTGATACCATCATCTGCTCACACAAACATATTCACTGGGAACTTGACTGACTGCTGCGTGGGAACATGTATGATAATGCTTTGCATGTCAGTCCTTTTCACTCTTTGGCTGATAATGACCCTTTCAAATGCTGTACAGTTAATGTACTTACACAGCGGAGCAGTGATAGGCACGGCAGGGGGCTTAATATTTCACTGTGATGTTGCCCCAGACTGACAGCAGTGGAATGTGCTTAGAGTGGTGTTAATAATGGAAAGATGTATGAAGATGCAGGGGCTCCTACAAGCACCAGCCTCTGTTGTTACACTGTTGACACTGGACAGACATCAAAGATGCAGTAATGGAATTAAATTCCCGTTTTGTGTTTTGCCATTTTTGCATTACCCCTAGTACTTTCATCCCATTCACCCAGATATCAATTTGTATTGAGCTGAACTTGAAGCATATAAAATGAATGAGGCTGGGCTGGGCTGGAGGTAGCAGCGTTTGTTACAATCCATTGGAATTCATGTCCTCCCACGTTCCCTCTCTTCCCCTTCTTTGATGCTGTCTAGGTTAGGCCTGTGAAATGTAGTGCTGGGTAATAACTCCATTGCGCTGATTATTAGCCTTCACAATAGAGGCAAGCCTCCTCTGTCTGAGCAAAGTCCTGTAGTGGAAGGCTGGTGTAACTTAATGTGGCATGAAAATAGCTCCTCAATTTTCCTACGCACAGCCTTTCTAGAAACTGCCCTGTAACACCCAGCAGATGCCTCCGGCCTTCACTGTTTCACTCATCGTCTCTTAGCATTCTTTCCTTATATTTCCTTCCTTATAGCATCCCTGGTCATTCGGTCATGGAGGGTCTGCGATTTATACCGTGAAGATTTAAGTGTGAAATCAATTTGTGTTTAAGGAGAAGTGTGGGTACACAGTGCCACTGTGTGCCAAGGATAAACCTTGAGAAATCACCGTTCTCATCCGTAAAGGACGGATAAGCAGGGGTGGAACTTGAAAGAAGCACAAGGTCCTACCAGTCGACATTGGACATGAAATAATGGACAACAATGTGAGTCGTTGCAGCACCTGCAGGTGTTGAAAAACTTGAAAACTTCAGACCTGTGAAATATAAGAAATATGTTTGAAAATAACTCTGTTCCACTGAGCAATCTGTCAAATGTGTCTGCAACACCTGCAGCTCAAACAAGGACAGCTCAGAACTAAAGTTCACATGCTATAAGTGCTCAGCTTTTTTTTAAAGGTATGAACATGTCACAAGGTAAAATGGTTCTGTGGTTTATATATATCCTGACACCTTCTGGCATGCCAACTGAATACAACGACCACACCACTGAATCCAAATAGAAGAAGAGTAAAATACCCGGAAACATGTTAATACAGCAGATTAAACAGCGGTTAAATCTACTGTTCAAAAGGGAACATTCATTTTGGAGTGACGTAACTTTATATCTGCTACTTTCCACAGACTGTATGGAAGGCTATCTGTAAAGCTCTGTAGACTTAAAGTGAACTGGAGACACAGAGAATGTTTTTACAAGTAACCATTTTCACCAAAAGCAGAATCAAAGATTGTTATTTTGAACATATTTTCATAGCTTATATAGCAAAACTGGATCAGCACTAGCTTTTCTATGGGCAGAAATCTGTGCCATCAGAAACTGAATTTGAATAAGTTAAATTCGAATTTGAATTGCTCGGATTGAATCTGAATTGTAACTTGAATAAATGCTTTTACAAACTGAATATGAATTAGCCTAATTTTAAATTCAATTTATTGGTTTGAAAATGATCATCACTAAATTGAAATTGAATTTTATATTTTGAAAATGAATTCATTTGCTTTGAAACTGTATTTTATCCTTTAAAAAATTAGCTCTTGAATAATTTCAGTTTCACTTCTCACCATTCAGTTTCAGTTCTACAATTCAGTTTCAGTTCCAAAATTCATCTTTTTGGGACTTACATCCGGTTCCGGTTCAAGAGTAGTCGAGCGCAGATTAATAGAACTACGTTTTACTAGCGGACCGAAAGTGTTACTGACTGGAATCTACAGCGTCTTGAGCTGAATTAAGACTTCAGAGGTCATTCGTCATGTTGAATGACCAGCGGATAAACTCTCAGGTTGGTAATAAATGTATTACATGTATAAGAACAAGCGTCATGTTAACAAATGATAGCCGTACAGTAACTTTTATGCTTATTGTAGCTGTTAGCTAAAAACGCTAATTTAGCGTAGTTTGTCTTGGATTCAGCTTTGACAAACAAATATGATCGACTGTTTCTAGTAGAATTCCATACTTGTCATCTTGCACCCTCTCAGAGCCCTGTATGCTTGCAGAGACCCCTACAGTAGGGAAACATGCAAAACGGTGTCCAAACCTTTGTATTTTAGCTTTATTTATGTCTTACACAGCATCCCAACTCTTTAGCTAACTTCTAGATTCCCGTCAGTAACACTTTCGGTCCGCTAGTAAAACGTAGTTCTATTAATCTGCGCTTGAACCGGAACCGGATGTAAGTGCCAAAAAACAGAATTTTGGAACTGAAATTGAATTGTAGAACTGAAACTGAATGGTGAGAAGTGAATCTGAAATTATTCAAGAGCTAAATTTTTAAAGGATAAAATACAGTCAATCCTATTCATCAGCATTGAACTGAAGCATGGTTTACAAACCTTTTGACTCCATGGACTGGACTGTAGCTGCCGGAAGGGGGAGAGTGAGGGGGAAGAGTGCCACAGACCAGATATGTTAAACTATATCTTAGTTAAAGCAAAATTCAACCTTAACTAGTATATAACCCACATGAAAATCAATGCAAACCATGTTTGTCAGTGACAGGCCCAGTGTGTTTTTAATATCCAGTCTGTTAAAGAGCCTTGTTCTGGTGGCTGTCATTGTCAATCCATGCTGTCGCAAAATCGTTCAGACAAACGTGTGTTCGGTTCACGTGTTTTGACTAAATTTAATATTTGAATGACATCACTCACCTGGTTGGGCTCCAGTGACAGTCTCATACATGCCAAGACTTCACAAGGAATGCAACAATGAATAGACCCGCATTTCAGTGCAACCTGTTTCACACGAGTGATGAAGCCAGACAGTGTCGTTGCTACAGCACCATCAGTGCCCACACATACACAGCTGTCCCAGCTGATTTTACCAGTCATGCATTTACCCAAGGCCTTTAAGATTTTCTCTCCTGTTGATTTTCTTGGCAGAGTTAAAGCACACAGCGAGTCCTCCCGCAAGTCATTTTGATTGATGTAACTAACATAAACTAATAAAATCACTTTGTTTTCCACGTCTGTAGACTCATCCACCACAGGGATGCAGCGAGTCTGTCAAACAGCTGGCTTTCAACATCTTCTGCTATCTCATCTCGCCGCCTCTTAACTGTGTTCTCCGAGAGGAACGTGCCCAACTTTGCTAGCTGCTGCTTCACCGAAAACAAATGTCGTCTGCAGCTGCTCCCCACTGTCAAAAGGCTCGGCGATACAATTAGCCGCCACATACGACACCTTTAAAGCAGTGATGTTAACTGAAGTTTCAAACTTTAGCACCTGACTCTGACTGTCTTGTCTTTCAAAATAGTCTACCAACATGTGCTTCAGAGCAGGATGTCTAGTCTCCAAATGCACAAGTAACTTTGAAGGCTTCATAACCTCATTGCTTGCTTCTCCCCGCACACCACACACATGGGATTTGGAGCAATAGGAACCAAAGAAGTGATGAAGCCACATTTGCATGGTTGCTGTCATAATTTAAGTTGAGTTTTACTTTCTTCTTATTATTTTCTCAATATAAGGAATAATCAGTATAGCCTCAATATAAGGACTCGTGCACAATCAGGAATGCTGGCTCTACAAAGACTCACTGTAGAAGTCTAAATCCATTATAACAATCCACACACTGATTAACTGCTGGGTTTGCATTCAGTGCTTAGCAGCAAATACTGAGTCTTTTTTATGGCAACAAGGCTGAAAAGCTGCTGTGGTGGTGAAGAGAAAGAGGGTTAAGGAGTGTTGCTGGTTATTTTGGAGGTAAAATTAGAGAGGACTCAGATAAGTACACTCCAGAAGAGGAGAAAAGCAGCCAAACAGGATTTCGCAGACAAACAGGGCTCTAGAGGACTTTTTGAAATCCCTATTTATTTGAATCAAGGATATGTACCTCTCATTTTTCATTTTCCCTGCTGTTGTAAATTCTGCTGCATCTACCAGCTAAGCAACAGAAATAAGAAATGTCAGGAAGCCTCCCCACAGCAAGATGTTCTCTCCCATTTGACATGGGTGTTATCATGGTTCATTTGCACCTGTGGGAAGAGGCAGGATGCTTCAATATGATGCTTGCCAAAAAAGTCTTTTCTCAGGGCACTTACGCTGAGCAGTGTTTATTAATATAGCTGAAGATAGCCTCGGAACATCAGTAGTGACGTCAAACCTCCGGGGATAAACTACACTAGACATCACAGTAAAGAAAATGCAGTGCAGAGTGAATGAAGAGGTCAAACATTTGATATGCGTGTGTGCCTTTGATGTGCCTGTGTTAAATGGCATCGCTTTGTTTCTTTCTTAACTTTATTATATACAAGGTTGCCTCATGAACAAATCCACAAAAGCTCATTCGATGCTGTATACATTTAAAATTCCTGCATCTTCCTCTTCAATACAGACCACCGTGATTCTTTGCATTCATCAGACTTAAAAGCCTTGAGACTCCTATGCAGCTTACATACATTTTACACTCTAATTTTTTTTACTTGGTAGGTAATCTTGTTCATTTATTATAAAACTAAACCAGTTTTTATGAGTGTGAAAATCAATGTGCATGAGTAATAGCTGCATATAAGAATAAAATAAAAAACTACCAGAAAATCTAAAAGTTTGTTAAAATTTAAAAGGTACAGTAAGTCATTTTTTAACAGAAAATCAATGTTCTCATAAATATGCATTGATTGGTGTGTAACTGCATCTTCCATAATATTGTTCTCATAAATCTGAAACTTGAATCTTGAATACAACAGTGGGTGGGATGGACGTTGCATTTTTAATCGTGTGTTATGTATGTGGCTAGAGACCACACCATACATACTATTCCTTAAATGGTACTTTTCATTTGGAAACTATTATTGTTAACCATTTATAATTTAACATTTCAATCATCTCCTTCTCATGTGTCCTTCTCCACCTCTGCTCTTTCCTTTCTCCCTCATTTACATTAGGCCAGTGTTAGGCTTACATTTCACTCAAGTGTCCAACAATGTTAGATCTACATCAAAGGCAGTTTCACTAATGCCGGCTAACAGCAGCTAACAGAGGCTAACAGCATCAATAACAGCAGCGCTTTCCGACAGAAAATTTCAGGATATCCTAGAGCAACTCACCTCGGTAGTGCTGTCATTGGACAGAAATGAGTTTCGCTGACTCATCAGTTCCTATCAGACTTCTTTCATAAGGTTTTACAACCAACTCCAGAGTAAATAGACATGGAGACCAGCTGAGGTAAACAGCAGACAGACAGACTACAGTCACTAAAGATGAACTGCGGCCAGAGTTTTTGAGGTTACTTTGGACTATAGAGATACAATACCACAAAATATTTAATTGGTTTATATAATTTTTTTCATTCCTAATGTATTGCCAAGTGTTGACATTATGACATTTTCCCAGTCTGCAAATTGTGCCGAATGTGTGGAGTGTGAAGTGGAGGATTCAAGATGCAGACGGGGGGATACAGACAGAAAATTAACAAAAGGTGAGCCATTTATTTATTTATTTAAAATGAAATACAACACATTTAAAGTGAAACACGACACCTAGCAGGGAATCACAAATTATAGATTAAAGTAAATGCAACTACAAGAAACATATGGGGCATGGAAACAGCACTGACAAGGACAAAGGGGAAAGATGGCACTATATATCCACACAGAAGGGCAATCAGGGGATATGGGGAAGTAAAATTTAAAGCAAGACACTATAACTATCAAAATAAAACAGGAAGTGACAAGACAAGAAACACCAAAGACAGATCCAGACATATTCGTGTCCAACCCTCCCTCCCATTTCAATTCAATTCAATTTTATTTATATAGCGCCAAATCACAACAAAAGTCGCCTCAAGGCGCTTCATAGATACAGAGAAAAACCCAACAATCATATGACCCCCTATGAGCAAGCACTTTGGTGACAGTGGGAAGGAAAAACTCCCTTTTAACAGGAAGAAACCTCCGGCAGAACCAGGCTCAGGGAGGGGCGGCCATCTGCTGCGACCGGTTGGGGTGAGAGAAGGAAGACAGGATAAAAGACATGCTGTGGAGGAGAGACAGAGGTTAATAACAGATATGATTCAATGCAGAGAGGTCTATTAATACATAGTGAGTGAGAAAGGTGACTGGAAAGGAAAAACTCAATGCATCATGGGAATCCCCCGGCAGCCTACGTCTATTGCAGCATAACTAAGGGAGGATTCAGGGTCACCTGGTCCAGCCCTAACTATATGCTTTAGCAAAAAGGAAAGTTGTAAGCCTAATCTTGAAAGTAGTGTCTTTCTCCCGAATCCAAACTGGAAGCTGGTTCCACAGAAGAGGGGCCTGAAAACTGAAGGCTCTCCCTCCCATTCTACTTTTAAATACTCTAGGAACAATAAGTAGGCCTGCAGAGCGAGAGCGAAGTGCTCTAATAGGGTGATATGGTACTACAAGGTCATTAAGATATGATGGGGCCTGATTATTTAAGACCTTGCATGTGAGGAGCAGGATTTTGAATTCAATTCTGGATTTAACAGGAAGCCAATGAAGGGAAGCCAAAACAGGAGACATATGCTCTCTCTTTCTAGTCCCTGTCAGGACTCTTGCTGCAGCATTTTGGATTAGCTGAAGGCTTTTCAGGGAGTTTTTTGGACATCCTGATAATAATGAATTACAGTAGTCCAGCCTGGAAGTAATAAATGCATGAACTAGTTTTTCAGCATCACTCTGAGACAGGATATTTCTAATTTTAGAGATGTTGCGCAAATGGAAGAACGCAGTCTTACATATTTGTTTAATATGTGCATTGAAGGACATATCCTGGTCAAAAATGACTCCAAGGTTCCTCACAGCATTACTGGAGGCCAAGGTAATGCCATCCAGAGTAAGAATCTGGTTAGATACCATATTTCTAGGCTTTTCAGGGCCGAGTACAATAACCTCAGTTTTATCTGAATTAAGAAGCAGAAAGTTAGCGGCCATCCAGGTCTTTATGTCTTTAAGACATTCCTGCAGTTTAACTAATTGGTGTGTGTTATCTGGCTTCATGGACAGATAGAGCTGGGTGTCATCTGCATAGCAGTGAAAATGTATGCTATGTCTTCTAATGATGCTGCCTAAGGGAAGCATGTATAATGTAAACAGAATTGGTCCTAGCACTGAACCCTGTGGAACTCCATAATTAACCTCAGTGTGTGAAGAGGACTCTCCATTTACATGAACAAACTGGAGTCTATTAGATAGATATGATACAAACCACTGCAGTGCAGTACCTGTAATACCTACAGCATGTTCTAATCGCTCTAATAGGATATTATGGTCAACAGTATCGAATGCTGCACTAAGGTCTAGCAGGACAAGCACAGAGATGAGTCCACTGTCAGAGGCCATAAGTGTTAGGATGCCTGGGTCGTCGACCCAGGGTTTTTGAGTTTATGATATTATTTATACTGTCTAGTTTTTGGTTTCTTTGAGTTCTGTCTTATGGCTTAGGTCTCTGTCTTCTTTAGTTGCTCTGTCTCCCCTATCACCTGCATCCCCTTGTCTAGTTCGCGTCTATGTGTATCTTAAGTTCCTATATCCCCGTGTTCAGTCAGTGTTTTGTGTCTGCCCTGTTCCCACGTCTCTGTTCCCTTTGTAGTGCCTGCTTATGAGCCTGTGTCTTTGTTCAGTCTGTGTTATGCGTTTCCTGTTTTACTTTGAAGGTCTGTGTCTTATCTCAGTGTGTTCAGTTTACGCTTCTTTGGTCTCGTCAGTTCTGATTTGTCCCAGCTGTGTTTCCCTTCTGTTACCCATTCCCTGATTGCTCCCTCTGTGTATTTAAGCCCAGTGTTTCTCTGTGTCTGTGTCGCGATCTACCGTTTACCAAGCTGTGTGTTCTGTCACTCCGCCGGTGTTAGTTTATTTTTGACCTTTTTCCCCAGTTATGTTATGTTTGAGTTCAGCATTAAAGCTGTTTGGGTTTAAGTTCTGTCTCCGGAGTCTGCACCTTGGGTCCTATTCCTGTTTGCACACAGCCACACCTAACAATAAGAAGATCATTTGTAACCTTCACTAAAGCTGTTTCTGTGCTGTGATGAACTCTGAAACCTGACTGAAACTCTTCAAATAAACCATTCCTCTGCAGATGATCTGTTAGCTGTTTGACAACTACTCTTTCAAGGATTTTTGATATGAAAGGAAGGTTGGAGTTTGGCCTGTAATTAGCTAAGACTGCTGGGTCTAGAGATGGCTTTTTGAGTAAAGGTTTAACTACAGCCAGCTTGAAGGCCTGTGGTACATAGCCAATTATTAGAGATAGGTTGATCATATTTAAGATCGAAGAATTAATTAATGGCAGGACTTCTTTGAGCAGTTTTGTAGGAATGGGGTCTAAAAGACACGTTGATGGTTTGGAGGAAGTAATTATTGAAGTTAACTCAGAAAGATCAATTAGAGAAAAAGAGTCTAACTTAACATCAATGGTACTAAGAGTAGCTGTAGATAATATTACATCTGTGGGATGATTATTGGTAATTTTTTCTCTAATGATAAAAATTTTATTTGTGAAGAAGTTCATGAAGTCATTACTAGTTAACGTTAAAGGGATGGTTGGCTCAACAGAGCTCATTCATTCATTGTCTCTCATTAGTACAGAGGATCTGTCCACCCCGGTAACTGCTGCCAGTTGCCTCTGTGTCCGAAGCCTCAATTAACACTTATCTAGTGAAATGTTAATATGTAGTGTGTACAAAAATGTTTTCTACACAAACAGCAGAAGAAATATGCCGACAATGGCCGTTAGGGGGTACAGTCTAAATGTAATGTGTTTGATCTAAAATGTGTTTGTCCTACAGCGGCTACCATAGCTAGGCTTATGCACTTAGATTGGAAGGTGTAAGAATACTGCAATCTGCACTCTACTGACATCTAGCAGTTATATGTTACACACAAGTTGTCTAAAAAAGAATATTCTGTAATGGCCACAAGTTTATTGTTAACACAAAGGATAACAACAGTTCATCTAAGGGTTTCTGATAACGAAGTGCAGGTTCCAGACAGAGAGGCAATTCTACGTCAGAATCTCTGTCAGAACAAGAAGCCTCCAGATGATCTGCACAGAAGGAGCATCAAGGTAAGTAATTTATGATGGATGAGCAGACCAAAACAACAACAAGCAAGGGAGCCAGCTTTAGTAACTGTTGTTAGTTCAACAATCCAGCAAAGACTGAACTTAAACAAGACAAACTACCACCTTAAGTGGTGGCCAGAGAGGAGGTGACTGGGAACAGGTGAGCTCATTGCCTCTGGGTGTGTGAAGCCAGGACATATTCATTTAAACTGTCTGTAAAAAGTCACAGATAATATGCTGAAATCAGTATGACACACCATCAGCTTGGTAGCATACTGACAGTAACCTTTATCAACATGTTATTATGGTAACTACTTAATTATCAACTAGCATAAGGTTGAGGCTGAGGTTGAGGCTAAAAAAAAAGAGCTAAAAAGAAGCTAAAAAAGAGCCCATTTGTATATTTGGCTATTGGAAAAATGATGAAACTGCAAATAAGCCAAAGAGATGTGTACCTAATTTTATGGCATGATATTGATTTTTTTTTTTAAGTGAAACTGATGGAACAACAGGTGCAGGAAAGGCTTCAGGCAAAAATCTTCTGGAAGTGTCCCGGAACGTCTGCAAAAAAGCAATCAATGCAATGGTTGTTGATATATTTCAGCTGAAACTGTTAAACTGATCAGCCCACAGACTGCTGTTAGCATGGTTAACAATCAATATCCCAGACGTGTCCATTCCACACAAAAGTGTTTATTTTTCAATTGCTTGCAATTATTTTAATCATGCAGAAGAGATTCCATCAATAGCTCCAAACCACAGAAATGTAGGAGTCTCATTTGCCATTAAAATGAAGTTACCTCAGGGCATAACCACTCTTGAGGCAGCTGACTGTTCTGAGAAAAACTGATTCACTGTTTCCTAAGTAAACTTGAGCTTAACCTTTAGAACAAAGGGCGCAAAGCAGTGATGCCCAATAATGCTTCACAGTATGCTATTGGTAATCAATGTGCCTATTGCTCAGCTTCTTCTCTCTCTCGCTTCACATTTCACCCTGTTTCAGACTGACAGTGACTGCCGTGGGCTCATGAAACTAAGTACAAGCTCCCGTGGTTGGTTTTATGTTGCAAACACACTCACACGATATAACAAAAGGCACCATGTCAGGTATTGAATAGTCAATGCTGCAGAGCGGAGCAGAACCCTTGGTTGTTCATGTGTGATAGTGCTGCTGCAGAGGACCCAGCTGGCTCCCACAGAGCTACATCACTGTGAGTGTGTGTGTGTGCATGAGAGTGAGAGAGAGAGAGCAAGAGAGAAAATATGTATGTCAGAGACATGATTGCATGTGTGTGTGTGTGTGTGTGTGTGTGTGTGTGTGTGTGTGTGTGTGTGTGTGTGTGTGTGTATACCCCTGTCAGGTTGAACAAATTCACTCACCTGTGATGTCCTCATTCTGTCTCTCTGTACAGCATCACTGAGAGTTCTCCTCTCAAAGGCCCAGGAAACACACACACACACACTGATATCAGCCACGGGCAGGTGTTTGAGATCACTGACTTCTGAAGAGGATTTCACCTATGGCAATTTGAATGCATGCCATGTATTTTCACCTAAGTAATGAAAGCTCTCCCTAGCTCTCAGTCGTGTGTAAAGTCAGAGAAAAAGGCAAGGAACAGAAAGAAGGGTGGAGGGAGAGTGTCACACAAGTGTGAGAGGGAGGAAAAAATGAGCTGGGCGTGGAGCTCTCTATTTGTCTTTTCCTTTAGAGTTGTGCAGTGACTCTTCAGTTTTTCTGGGGCATCACAGCCTGAGCTTTGTTAGAATGACAGTGATGATAAATCCTGCAGGACACAAACTCCCACATACTTCACTGGAGACACTACTCTGATGATGTAAAGCTGCATTCTTCCATCTAGTGGTCACATATGTACGCACACTCATACGTTTGTGCACGTGTGCAGTGAAAAGCAAAACCTCATGTGCTCAGACTCACACACGTAAGGCACTGGCCTGCACTTAGAGCTGGAAGTAAGCATGATATAAAGATGACTTTCACTTGCTTCTATCACTGCAAGCACTGTAAGCTGCATTTAAATAGCAAGCACCAAATCTTCAATTACATCTGGGAATGTTTCCTGACAGTGAATGGCAGATGGAATAATCTTAGGTCTGAAGATGTTCTTAGATCTTCGATCTGCATGAAGCAGATGTATCTGCTCCAATGAACAGAGAAGAGCTGCATGGGGACTAAAATGTTTATTCTTTTTTGAGGTACAACAGTTTCTATGCACATTTGTAAAACATGGTGGAGGCTCTGTCATGGTTTGGCATGTGATTGACAAAACATGTGACAATCCCTTAATTTTTCATTGTGACAACAATCCCAAACAGTTCTGCAATGCAGTAAAGGCATGCCTGAATAGAAAAATGCATGAGTGGAACACTATCAGACACCAAAGTAGCTAAACTGATTAAAAGCCCCCACTGCTACTTAACTGGGCAGATCAATATAGAAGTTTAATTGATGTGATTAAAAGTGTTCCTTTATTATTTTGAGCAGTGTATTTCTAACATGTAAGTAAACTAGAAACTAGTATTTTGGTGTGTATGACAGTTTTGTACTAACTTAAAACATCTTTGCTTTAAAAGATTATCAGATATTTGTAGTGCAACTTTTCTGAAATAATTAGGCAAATTTCTATCCATTGGTCAAATGTGGGAAATGAAATCCTACAAATTGTCTCGCTGGCTGTTTTTGTCAGTCAGAATGAGTTTTCTTGATTTACAGCCAAAACATGTAAATTACACATCACAGTTCATCATTTTATCAGCAGACCTGTGAGTCCTGACCTGCGAGTGAACCTGTGAGTGAACTGCTGGCCTGTTGACTGGTTGTCAACAGCTTCCTTGGGGACTAATGTCCTGGCAGGAGTTGCATCCCACTTTGAGGACAAATGTGATGCTAACCATCTCTCCTCTGCCAACACCCATTGCTCATCAGCTGTGTGTGTGTGTCTACGTGCAGCAATACCAGTTGCCATCAAAAATATGTGAAAAACAGGTGTGTGATATGTATGATTGTATTTGCATTCAGTATGTGGGTGTGTACACTTTTGAGACTCATTCGAATTCATGAGTATGTATGGAAAGAGTGTGCGGTGAACGCATTTCTGATGGTCTGAATGAAGAACACAGCTGCCACTTGACACGGCAATTATGCCATTAGCTTGATGATTGGCCTGCATGCATCACTGTGACCACTCCCTCTCTCTCTCCCTCTCACACCCACACTGTAATCATGTGAATTTGCATGTAAAATTCAGTTGCATTTACTGAACTCATCACTTCTCAGATAAATCCCACAATCCACAATGCTGTATTTATTTATTTTTATTTTAACCTTGATGCTTATAATTTCACGATGACTGTAAATTAACAGATGGGCAACCACCCAAACACCACAAACCAGAAACAGATGGATATTTGCAACTTTCCTCCTTGATTTATTTTATTTTATTATGTTTTAGTATTTACTCCGTTATACAACAGACAACTGAATGAAAACCTTAATTCTACTCTGCATACACCCCACCCCCCAAAAAGGGCAAGGGTTATACTAAAACATTGATGTTTTATGACATTTTTATTACAACATGCTGACGTCAGCTGCCTTTTATAACATCACCCTGATTTCTGACCTTTGGCCTATGACCTTGAAGCTTTACATAATAAAATTGTGTATTTTTTTTTTTATCTTTACCCATATGACTGGAGCAGGCCTGGCTGAAATCTTTCATTTCTATAAGCTGTAAGATTTTAAGATATATTATTGCCATGTGGGATTTTGATAAATTTTATGGCATCATTGTGACATTGTAGGGTGTTGTACTGGAAAAAGCCTTGGCACTGTTGTGAAGTTTTAAGACATAAAGTGTTGTGGGTAATGTAACGTTTTTACTGATTTTTCACATTTGGTGTGACATTCAACTTGACGTTGACCAAACAGCTCAAGCTGTTTTTGGTATCTACCGTCACAAAAATCTGATATCTTAGAAACTGCGGACGCTCGGCCGCTAACAAACATGCAGGCAGACATACAAGCTGAAGCAGTTGCACGCTGATCGTTGCTTCAGCATCACAGTTTATTGGTGAGAAATGAAAACAGGCTGCTTCATTATAGACGATGACTGCTTACACTGCATTAGAGGCTGTGTAGGTGGAGATCTACTATAGATACTCATTTTGTTTCATTTATTTGTGTAGCCTGGACGCTTACTGCTTTTACAACATTTGCGCAGTAATGAGGGCAGAGATTAAATCATGAGCTCAATTAGATCTATGTCATGTTTACTCACAAAGACCTTCCTAATGATGTGCGGTGCTTTACTGATAGCTTTGCTTTCGTAACTGGCATTTCTTGCTCAAATAAATCAGACATACATTACCGGAAATAATAATAATAATAATAATAATAATAATAATAATAATAATAATAATAATAATAATAATAATAATAATCTGGTAAATCTTTTAACAACCCGAATACCTTAGTTGAGATTTTTACGACTGACGTCACCGCGCTTTTTACGGCTCCGCACGACGTCACCACGCATCTCTTCCAAACAATGCTCAGGAAAAAGCCACGTTGACGATCCAGACTTGAGTGTAGTCCACATTTTCAGGCAGAATAAAGCGGGAAAGGCTTTAAAATTGAGGCTCAGCTCGGTTTCCGCAGCAGACCCCCACATCTGAGCAGGCAGCATGTCATCGCCGCCGAAGGAGAAAATCGAAACCAAAGGCGGTCATCTCCCTGCAGGTAAAGCTCCCTGTGCTGTGGTGCTGGGGGTGTTTTTTTTTTAAGCCTGTTATGAATCTGAAGGCCTTTTGTTTGTGCAATGTCTCAGATCAAAAAAAGGAGAGAAAAGATCACATGATGGTGATGATTAATACTTATGCAACCCTTACACTGGCAGATGCCTTAGACTATAAATCGTCTGTGGTGTCCAGATTGCGTTTAGAATAATTTGCCGTAATTGTCTTTCGCACATTACCCTACTTCCTGATTTGCGTGGGCTCTTGCAACATCACATTGCTGACATTGTAGCGATTGGTGAGGATCGCCGGCCCTTTAGAAAGGTTTTAGTTTCATTGTTGCCGCTAATAGCTGCTCAATGGCGGGCGGTGACGTGGAGGCCATGGGCTCGAGGCTTCAGCCATGTAGGCTGCACAGAAACGGGAAAAGGTGTACGTGGACATAAGCAGTAGCAGGCAGGGCAGTGGGCCACAGCAGCTGCAGGACTGATAACACAGTAAGATAACCAGTGCACCTCGCACCCAACCTGTTATCAGCGGGAAGCTCACAACACACTCATTAACTTGTAGTGTGTGAGGCTGTCCGAGATCAAGGACAACCACAGAACAGTCGTCCAGCAACTGCTACAACCGACCTCTGTGCAAGTCACAGACATGATTATGTCAGCATGTAACAAAATTCTTAAAATTCATTTATTTTTGCTTCTTCAAACGCTGGCTATAAAGTCAAAAGGCCCAAGTCACCTAACTCTCCAAACACAACTAAAGTGGCTTTTTTAATCTATTTAAATTTCCTGTTTTGATAGTGAGACCTTGGACAAATTCTTTCAGCTGATCTGGCAAATCACTGCATACGTGTTCTGTCTCTCTGTGTGTGGGTGTGCTCCAGTAAAGGCGGGCGGTATGAGGATAGTGCAGAAGCACCAGCCAACTCCTGCTCCAGAACCACCGCAGAAAGATGACAGCGAGGAGTACATCAGCAGCAGGTAACGCGCTCGCTTTGGAGAAAGACCCGAGCAGTCGAGCCATCGCTCGGGTAGAGGGATCTCTTGAGGTGACTGTAAACCACAGAAAGTCAATCAAAGGACCATCGAAACCACCACAAAAGACCTACAAAGAGACGGAAATGGCAGAAGATATGTGCGACGTAGCCACAGTGACGCATAACTATCAAAGCGGCAGGCAAAACAAATACAGAGATGAAATGACTGCACAGATATGCAAAAACTAAGCATTGTGCAGGCAAAATGAAAGATGAAAGTGCATGATAAGACACTAAAGGGCTGCACGGGGATTCAAGATGAAACTAATGTGCAGTGTTTCAGTGGTGAAAGGCTTTGTCATATCATGTGTTTTTTGTGGGTTTTTTTTAATAAAACCTAAGTACACACATATCTGTTAGTCTGTGTGCAGCCTTTAACTGTGGTGATTTGTAAATTGCTAATCACAAACACGCTCTGCAAATTGCCAACCAAGGCATTTAGCGGCTTTCGCTTTTCCGTAAGGCTGTACTGTAGGCAGTTCCGCGGCAGACTTTTCATGTGTTGTCGCCAGCTAATTCAGTAAACAACATAATTACTGCATAATTACAGCATTAACTCGAACAGCCTATTCAGCAGTCGCTATTGTTTTGCCATAAACAGGCACGGTTTTAATGTTTTACATCACGCTGGCTCTGTTTGCGAGAGACAATAATTGTTCCGTCTCCGCATTAGCATGTTCGTCTTTTGTTGCTTGAATTGCATTGCTTGTGCTGAGGTCTCTCCGCTCTGCAACGGCGTCGTTGCAAGTTGCTCCTTATTTTCCGGGTAGCTGCGTGTGTCTGTCTTTGAATCTGTGCTTGTACACTCTCCTACATCTCCTCAATATTCACAAGGGTACGTCAGCTGTGTGCGTATCAGCACAGGTGGCATATTCTCACCACATATCTGTGTGTGTGCGTGTGTGTGTTAATAAGAGGTGGTAAATGGGAAGTGACAGGCAGTGCACAGCAGTGAGCAGGGTTCAAGAACATTGCCAACTGTCAGGAAATTTTCTGTGCACAACTTTCCACACGTACGCACACTAAATGACATATTGCATGGTCTTCATCTGCAAAGCTGGTTGGTTGAGTCTTTTCCTGTAATTCAAAGCAGGACTAGCATCAAGCCTGTCAGCACCAGTAAGTCATTTCCTGTTGCCGTCTTCTCTTTTCTGCCAAGATGACGGGTGGTAATAATAGAGAGGGCATTAAAGTTTAAAAATTGAGGCCAAGTATTTATCGCAAGTACAAAAAAGCACGCGGACTGCACTTTATACATGTTGTAGATGGTGATCGGCGCTATTCCAGCCTAACAACTATGTACTTCCTTAGTTTGTCATGTTGTTTGAGAGTATATAAAAACAAACTGCTTGTCACCGGTGCAGTACAAAGGATCCTTTACGATTCTTTATCCAGTCCTATTTGCATCATCTCCTTGCATCGCATCATGACTTTAGGACTTGCACAGTTAGAAATACACAAACAACAATATCTGGAATCTGCAGGCAAATATCTGGAATTTGCCTGCAGAGCTTACAGTGTAGAAAGATCACATCTTTTTGCACTAATTAGGAAAATGGAGCATTTTCTTCACCCTGCCCTGCCTGCTCTCGTCTTTTTTAAGTGCAGGTGCACGTTCTTCGTTGTGATCTAAAGATTACCTGTCAGCACATCTACAAAAAGAGAGGCAGAGTAAGTGCACTCACTAAATACAATCAGTGCAGCTCTCGGTCACACGCACTTCTGTCAGTCCCTCTTTGTATCACGCTGATGGACGTCTAGCAGGTGGCTACTGGGTAAATTTTGTATTAGTTGCAGCCAGTGGAGCGTTTTAGTCGGGGGAACACCTGCCTCTCCCAATCTAGCTGAGATGGACAGATGAAGCAAGGAAAGAAATAGGTGGCTGGGATTATGGAGAGGAGAGGATTAGGATAGGAGGGGATTATTATTGTATGGTAAGGGGTGCTGTGGCAGTATGAAGATAGGAAAAAGGACAGGTAAGAGATGGAGAAGGGGTGGAACGAGTGGAAAAAGGCCAGAAAGGGGAAGCAAAAGCTGGCCTCCGAGCTGGAGCTTCCTGCTCCATAATCGTGTGAAAGTTGTTCTCGTAAGCCATCAGGAACCACTATGTAAAACATTCAGGTACAGTGTGATGTACATTACAAGAGTAAGAGAAGCAGAGAAGTTTAATAGGGGTGGAAAAAGTGCCACTTGGTGCGTTACGAACTTCTTGCACATCTTTTGGATGGGACTCTCAGCTGAATGTCTATAAACTACATGCCAGGTGATCGGCTTTGCGTCGGCTGCACTACAGGTTGTGGTGAGAGGGGGATATGTTCCAGAGACTCGGAAAAAGATCGACTCAGTCGCTGCACACATACACTGTATGCAGGAGCTGTGGTGAGACGTGCAGTAGGTTGACAGCTCATGGTGAAAAGTTGAGAGGAGAGAGAGGGAGATAAGGGGGAAGAGGAGGGAAGATGGGCAACAGGCATTAGTTTCTATGGCAACCAGCACCTCGCCCACGGCAACAAACTTCCTGCTCTGCTGAAGCAGAGAGAGAAATGGGTGGGGTAGAAGTAGCAGTGGCTTTAATGCTTAAAAAATAAAAAGGTTAAAGAAAAACGTCACGCAGATGGATTATTGCACATTTGACTTAACAGTTGAGATTTCTGACTCTCCGTCACTCTTTTCCTCCCCTGTTCCTCTCTCTATTTCCTCTAACTCTTCCCCTCTCCTGGCACTAAGCCTCCCCAAGATCCCACGCAGCTCTCTACTGCCCCCTGCAGACTCATCCTGCCTGTGAACGCGGCCACATTCCTCCTGCGCACAGAAAACCAAAAAAGAGGTCTTTGTCACTTTTGATTTCTCCTTCTCTCTGCCCTCCTGTCGTTCCTCTTCCCCGTGCAGATAGAGTAGATTACAAAGGTGTCAGTAGTCTAATCTGAAGGATAATGCTTTTGTGCGGGATCTAGATCAAGGTATCAGGGCTTGCCATGGTGTGGTTTTACTAATCTCTGATTAATAAGTCTTAAACTGAATGACTGTTATCTGTTTATCAAGTGTGACTAAAACCTGTCATTAGTGTTTGTCTGCAGCTGGTGATTATGCAGTGGCTGCAGACAGCTTGCAAATTACAGGGAAAATCGGAACCCTTGGCCCTGCAGTGAGGAGATCCGAGGCTGGGAGAGGCATTTGTTGGCACGGTTTAGGTCTGCTTGTTCCATTAGAGGGGAGAGTTGCTTAAAATCAATACAGAGCTGTTGCCTGTGATCACCTTTATGCTCTGATGCAACATGTCTATCTGGAAGGGAGTAGTCTCTTCCAGAATGGCAACACTCCCTTTCACAGGGCACCAAGGGTCAGCGCGTGGTTTGATCGTGGTTTTTCCCGACTCGGAATTGACATTTGGGTGGGTTGCATGACTTCGGATGTAAGCACAGTTGGCGCACTTACAGGAAAGGCGATGAGTCTGCATTGCCTGTTATTTATGACCATTTGATTAAAATATACGTTGTGCATGAGAAAATCAAACCAATATTAACAATTTTAATGAATTATCTTAGAATTTGGCTAAAGCCTCTTTGAGTTGGTCCAAAAAACAAAACAAAAAAGCTGAAGTAATCTGACTTGTATGGTGTTGCCTTAACAGTCACCAGACTGGAGAAGACCTCCGCCGTCATCAAATGAAAGAATATCGTTTGGTAAAACATGTCCCATCACCAGAAAACGAGTGCCGAGGTGGATTTAAACTGTTCTGGTAGCAACATATTGGCCAAGGATCTAGGAAAAAAGCCACATTCCAGACGTGAGCGTACTCCCAAGGAGAAAAAAAACAAAGTTTTGTGTGTTTAGCCAGTTGAGCAAAAAGCTTATTTTTCTTTGAGTCCGATCAAAAACAAAACTCTTAAGACCTGAAGGAGCCAAATGCTTGACTGTTTTACAGCTTAACCCCCCACCACCACTCCCAGTTTGTCTAGACATGTCTTATCTGTCTGCTCTCTGTTGTTATGATGCCCTGATGCCAGGAGCAAGAGACACCCTTTGAAACAATATCCTTAATTCTATGCACTGACCTTTCTCTTAAATCTATTTTTTAAATAGCTCTCACTTTATTGTCTGTTGTATAATATTTCAGGATTTCACCTCAAAGTGCACATTGGAGAGGGACACTCAGTACAATAGAGACAGCTCAGCATGAGTCCACACTGTGCATTGCTATTCACTTCAACCCAAGTGTTGCATCTGACTGTCGCTTCAGATGAGCCAGAAGGGCTAAAACAACTCCTGTGCATATGTTACATGTTTTTATTTCTACGTCTATAAATAGAGTTAACATCCAGGATAAACTGTTTGAGATGATCTTCTGAAAAGCACTTTTTCATCTTCACTTGCTGATTTACCCTCCACCTGCTCCCCAGCTAGCCTTAAAAAAAACCTAACTAACTTGGTGTTGATTAGAATAAGGAACACTTGCGGTGCTAATGTGCTACGTTTTCAGTTAATTGAATTGCTAATAGAGAACCTCTCAACCTCGCTTTTTGACAAGTGGCTAGCATGGCGTAATCAATGATATTCGACGTATCTAGGCGTTAATGTAATACCGAGGTGTGAATTTTCTCATTAAGATGAGTGCCTAGATGTAGATCGGTAAATCCGATGTTTCACAGATGTGTTGGAAATCTGCAACTGTTAATTGGAAAAGTTGTGCGCGAATCATAAAAATAAAAATAAAAATTTAAATAGAAAGGAGCAGATGGGTTGAAAATGTTTGTATTTTGACTGCTGAGGCTGCAGTTTGAAGTGTGTGTCCAAAACTTTTCATCTTTTTTCAATCTAAATTAGGCCGGTAATGAGGTAAGCTGTAAGCTGGACATGCTTGCTGCTATAGTTAATGTCCTTAAGTGGAGTTTTGAAGGTGGCTAACTTGACTGCACTTTTAGCCGGAGGGGTGACTATGCCGTAAAATTAGACGGCACTCGTTTGTCATGTCAAGGTCGATACTTACCTCGGGTTCCGCATTCCTCCTCCTCATCTTTTTCTCTGCCTCCATCCCTTCCCTCCATGTCTGAGTGAGCGCTCGCCTGCCTCTCTCCTTCATCCTCTTTTACTCTCCTCTAACAGTTTGTTATTATATAGGTATTTCACTCCCTGGGTCTCTCTGTCCTCTTTCTCCTCCTCCTTCTACAGTACTTTACCCCTCATCGCCTTTCTTTCCTCCCTGTCCTCACTTTTCTCTGTTCTCCTTTTTCTCCTCCTCCCTAAATCTTTTTTCTTCATCTTCATCACCAGGCTTCACTTTAGCTCTCTTTCTCTTTCAGGGGTTTAGTTTTCTTACTCCCTCCTCCCTTCCCCTCTTCCTTTCCATTAGAAGCTGTGAGCCTCAGTGTTTGGCCAGAATGAATGGGAGCTATTTAAGCTGCTGGCAGGTCCATCCGGGGTGTGTAGTATGTGTGTGTGTGTGTGTGTGTGTGTGTGTGTGTGTGTGTGTGTGTAGGTAGGTAAGTGGGTGGGTAGGTGTTGTAGGTTTTTGGCACCTTTGGGATGTTCCTTATTTATTTGATGTAGGCAAACTTATGTAAATGTTGGCATAAACTGTATGCAGACAGCTGTGCTATTGACCTGTTTTTAAAAAAAATCCTTTCTAATTTCTCTTTTCTGTCTCCTTTGTGTTTTTTTCTTTAAAGTCCACCGAGGGCCCCTGTGATTGTGTCTGGAGTGGTTACAAAGGTAAGACACACATTAATACAGACCACCAGTGGTGTTGAAATAAGCATTATAATGTGGTTTATATCTGGGACAGGGGTTCTACAGGGACCATAGAGGCTCAGCAGAACAAGACAGAGAGATGGGAGAAAAAGCAGGGGAGGGAAAGAAAATCGAGAAAATACTGGTGCCAAATGAGATGAGGGAAAAGTGGCTTATCTGTAATTTATGAATCTGGTTTAATAAAATGCGGTGCCACCGTGCAGCACCAAAACCTTCTGCAAAAAAGACCACAGAGTTGAAGCTGCTTCTCTGACACACGCCCAATCAAAACTGGAAATTGCAAGCTGCACATTGACTAGTAGTTCACTTTACTGCAAAATGCTGGGTATTAACCACATATGGCTTTAACTGCATCGGTGCCAGAGTCTGTTTAGGCTTTTACAGCCTTGACCTGCTGCTTTGAAAAGCAGGTGAAGGCTGTGAATAGCTGTTTGTGTTTAATTCTTTTGACTGTATGTGTGCGTGTGTCTGTGTGAAAAGTGTCCTTGACTGGCTGGATGGCTTCGTTCCCCGCTTTGTGTGTGTGTGATATCAGAAGGTGGCAGGCATCCCATTTATCCCCCGATCCTCCTCTAGCCTTCCCATTTGCCCCTATCACTGCCATCAAGCCCAGAGGCTAGCAGTGCACAAAGCCTCAGAAAAGCCTTTTAAGAGTTAAGTGAAACACTTCAGTGTGTGTGTGGTCTCCAGGGAGTTCCCCCCCCCCCCCCTTTTTTTTTTAGCCTACAAAAAAATATGCCTTCTGGCTATGTACCTTCAATTTTTCATTCAGTAGCTGAATGTGTTTCTAAAATGCATTTTTTTTTATAATAGAACTATTACCAGGAAGTAAAGCATCTAAAGAATGACTAGCTGAAGAAGAAAGTAGAAAAAAAGGAAGAAATACCATTACAGGTCGAGCAATTATTAAACGCCCAGAGTAAGTTTTTTTTCAGACTTTGTTTCTTCTTCTTACCTGTAATCAGATCACACCACAAAGTCTTTTTCTGTACACACATCCCCCCCCCCCCCTGAAAACTGTCAAAAGTCCTGAAACATAAGGTTTACACCAATAATTCCAATAATTTAGTAGCTTCCAGAACCAACTTTAGCAAGAAAACCTTGAAATAATGGTTTTCTGACTGACCATCAGTCTCTGAAATCATTGTTGAAGAACTTTGCTTCTGGTCTTTGACATCTGCAGGCATTCAGTTGTGCACAGCTCTCTTAAGATCATGATGAGGCCTGGACCTCCTTGGGTCATTGCATCACCTTGATTTTTTCTTTTTCAGTCATTCTGTTGTAGATTTGCACCTGTGCATGACCCAGTTTTGACCTTCAGCTTTTGGACAGATGGCCTCACATCAGACTCTAGAATATACTCTGTGTACTTCAGTATACAGAGATGTTTATAGGTGACCCAGTGACTGCAAGGTGACCACGTCATATGGCTCCAAAACAAGCCCAAATCATCACCCCTCCAAATGATCACTGTGCTTGATAGTTGGCATGAAGGGTTCGCACTGATATGCTTTGTTTGGTTATCATGAGATGTGGTGCCATGCATTATGGCCAAACATCTCCACTTTGATCTCTCAGTCTAAAGGACATTGTTCCTCCAACATGAGAACAGGCCTTTTGGGCTTGATGATGTTTATTACAGACATTTTAATCTTTAATTCGATTAAATATCTGAAAATAGGCTACATTTTTGTTGATTGTTGGCATTGTCATTTTAAGAGATGCCAGTCGCCCTCACTTCTTTTCACAGCGTGTTGCAATAAGACAGTTAATTTGTTATATTCCCTCCTATACCTCTGCAGTAGGACAGAGGTATTCGTGGAAAAAGCTTTGAGCTTCAGAAGAGAGTGAAGGGTAATTGGAGGTTAATATCATCCACATCCCCTCGAGTCAACTCTGGAATTTTCTTTAAATAAAAGAAGTACACACATGCACACTTTGTGCGCCCACCTACACACAAACACCAGCTTGCTGGAAAACCAGTGCACAGCCACACGCGCAGTGAAAAAAAAAAAGCCCAACACATTAAGCAGAACGGATTAGGGTCAGGCGAGGATGGGGTGGGTGAGTAAAGTTCAGCAAGAAGCTCAGAAAGACAGGCTGTGTTTGTTTGCAGAAGGTTGATTAAAAGGGTTATATAAGTCCGTCCATGTGGACATCCTAAGAAATGAGGCTGTCAAGGAACCATGTCTGTTATTTATATGATGGCGTAACACTCACATATGGTAACATCTGGATGAACGAGAAGGCATCAGCAAATTGCCAGCTTAAATGAACGCAAAGATTTCAGATGGAAGAATTCAAATGGCCAGTAATCCAGTCAGTCACGCACACAGCAGTGGACTGTATGTGCTTTTCATTCTTACTTTGAGCGCTTAGTTTTACAGCTTTAATCGAGCTCACCAGCCACCATCAACCTATATAACTGTACAGTATATAAAATCTCCTATTCACACTCATGCCTGTGTGCAAGTGCAGTTTTATTGCTCAGAGAGCAAAGCACAAAGAGAAGGCAACAGCAGATGGAGCAGGTAGAAGAAACGGGACAAACTGAGCGAGAAACGAAACGCTGGCAGAGATAGAGAAGTAAGGAGTGAGGATAACAACAAAAGGAGGACGAAATCCAACTGTGATTCTCCCCTAAGTTGCTGATTAAAATTCTGTGACTTGATCCGATTTAGAGGAAGCAAGGCTATTTATGTGCATTTTTCTTGGAATAATAGATTAAACCTGGAGAGCAGATGAGTGCTCCATACTGTACCTGTCATGCATCTTCAGGGGGATCAGTGGGAAAGGATTTAAGGGTCCACATACTGTATTATTTCACGCAGGGATAAAGTACACAAACCTGGTTATGAACAGAGTTCTATACACACACATACATTTTTTCAGTCTTCTTTAGATTGTATATGTTGTTTTATCCTTACACTACTAGCCTTGTGGCTTAGCTTTTCTTTTTAGTTCAACTTTGTCCTCATTTGCTGTTTATTATTTACCGTTTTATGTTTAGGGTGATAAGGACTTCACCCCAGCTGCTGCCCAGGTGGCCCACAACAAGCCCCTGCCTGGTGTCCCCAAGCTTCCCCCTGCCCAGCACATCAACCAGCACATCCACCAACCCCGCAAGTGAGCCAGGCACCAATCTACAACCAAGCCACCAAGCTACTAACTCCACCAGCCGGCCTTCCAAATGGAACAGATAGGATGAAGACGGTTCCCCACCAGGCACAGATCTCCTCTAAATAAAAAGAGTAATCATACATTTTGAGAAATTAGTCAGTAACGAGACACCTGAAGTCAGTAACGCTTCAGTGCAAGTCCCACTTTTAATACCACTGCTGCATTGGTGCCGCTCTAGTAGCTTTGCACTCTCCTTTTGAAGGATTATTTTCCACTTGAATAAGTCTTAAGGTGATGTAAACCGGTGAAGTCTTCTTGAATTGTTCTCTTCTCTCTTCTCAAAAAAAAAAAAAATCAAGTATAAACAGAGAAACCGATCTCAGATCTGAGTCTGTTTGGGGAACTTTGACAGCATCCAGTTAATCACAGCAACCTATCAATCAGCCTATTTAACCCAACCAAGCCCACGATAGGATCCTTTGATCTTCACAAAAGAACCAATCAACAAGTCAGGAGGTGGATCCCTGTTTATCAACCCTCCAAACCAAAAAAAAACCTCACAGAAAGCAGCTTTTGAGTGTATAATTCAGCAGCTTTGACAAGAGAAAGTACGACTAGCAAATTACATGACAGCAATAACCAATCGTTAGCGCATTAGTGCTTAATTGCATTCCATTTGACCTTGTCAACATATTATACATTAATGGTAGAAATGTCTAAAAGAATAAGCGATGTAATGTTTGATTGGCCTTCATTTGAAATTTTTGAATATATTTAAATATTACAGAAATGTTTGCTGTAGTGATGCCATTACCCAAGAAGCTTTTTGCTTATGCTTGATGTCATCAGTCAAAATGCTGACGAAGCTTCTGAGCCACAGTCGAACCTGTTGAGCTTTTATCACCGTTTCCTCCCAGTGTGACCGTTCTTACCTTTATTTAACAGAAAGGAGCCCCTCACAGTTGTTATCAGCCTCAGCTGTATCGGTATTTATCGTTTCCCACAAACGTAACCTGTTCACAGTAAAACTCTACCATCGGTGCCTCGTCGCTGAGATTTTGAAGATGCGCAGGCTCATCGGTCTCATGTTTATTTGTTGCAGAATGAAAGTGCAGCGAAATATGTAATGAAACTTAAAGAGTAGCACCGGCTGCGGGATGCTCTGTGACTGCATTAACATTAGCCCAGATATCACAAGGGACTTAATTACAAGGGGAACAAAGCATTACAGAGAAGCAGTCGAGCAAAGAGCGAGGCATTAAACTGTCAGATGAAGGTGAAAATGGGAACATTAAAGGAGAACAGCGCAGGTGTAACAAAAAAGAGCAGTTTCTACATTCCATACAAAAAGCGTCGAAGCAAAGACATTTCAACCACGCGACTGTTTATCGGCGTACGACGAAGATGCAGCGCGTTTGTCGTTACATGGCTCAACGCGTGTCAGAAATGTGTACAACCTCCCGAAACTCCAGATTGGGTTTCCCGAGAGTGATATGCTTTAATACACACAGACACACACAAACACACAACACCCTTTTCCTTAAAACCCACTTGCGCTCTAGTGTTATTTGTTGCAACACTAATGTTCAGGTTTCCAGGAAAGAAACAAAGAAAATGATGTTGCCAAGAAGAAGAAGTGATTTCCTCTGTTAATTTAATTCAATTTCAATTTTTTTTTTCTTCTCAGTATTTTTTCTTGAATTGTTCAAATTGTAAAAAGTAATTGAGTGGACTTAGGCATTAGGTATGGTTGTCATAGTAAATAAAGATATAGACTATCTTGAAAAACAACTTTTCAGTTTGTCTTTATTTAAACATATTTGTGAATGATGGGGACAGGGGGAAAAATAAACCTTTGTGGGAAATGATCTAATATTTTGCACTCTGAAAAAGTTCAGACTAGTCCCACTTGATGGATTGTGTGGATTGCGTGCTGTACCCCACCTAGAGCATTTGGGCGTCCCATGGTGAATTAGCACCATGCACTGAGGGATTAGGGCTCAGGTGGTGTTTTGAAATGAGACCGAAGCACCTCTCCAAGAGCTATCTGCTGTTTTCCCTTCATCACACAAGCACACACACACACTGTGCACCAGGTGTTAGTGCATGTAATCCATCTTTACACAAGCATCTGCAATCAGGTGTTCTGTCAGCTTATGTTAGCCCAATAAACCAGCCAGTGCAGGCTTACTTGGTACGAGTCTCAGTCAGCAGGCTGAAACTCCCCATTAAAGCAGACACAGTCTCCCCCACTCTCCTTGGTTGTATATAGTTCTCTCGGTGTGGCAGGCCTCTCATTCCCTGCCATGCCTTATTAGACTGACTGGGAGAACAGAACGTAAGTGAGACACTGCTCAAAATGTATTATAGTACCAGGCTCTGCATTTTTTGTCTGTGGGAGGATAAAACTGAGATGGTAATTTATTCTTAAATACTTGTTTTTGCCAGGATAAAAATGTTGATTGCTAGTCTATCCAGTGAACAATAGGTCAACGGTTAGAGCTAAAGATTGGTGTGAGAGATATACTGCAGTAAATACGCACAGGGGAAAAGTCTCGATTTTAAGAAAAATTGGTTTTCCTGTATCACCTTTTCTGATGTAGTGGAGAGTCTGACATACTTTCTTAACTCTTTACCCTGTTGAAAGGTCCCCTGAAGAGTAGTTTCTGTATATTTCAGGCATGCTTATAGAACAACATGTCTGGGTTTGCATCAGAGAATAGACGGGTTAGTCTTTGCCTATGCAGCTGCTGTTGGAAAAACATGGAAACTATTCTAGTAGTCATTGAACCACATCTCTATGGTTCGATGGAGGTGGTCAAATGCCATTTTTAAGGAGAAAGAGTTGAGCCATTCACTCGTTAATTGCTTCAGGTCGGTTCCTGTCGCTGCCCAGTAAGAAGCCACTGGCCTCCCTGTTAGGAGAGATATCCAAAATGACTTCTTGTAGTTGCGTATCAGCAGGTAAAATAGGTCACCTGTCTTGTCTGACTCCTTCAGGAGGCTACAAGGTTGTTGTTAAGTCGCTGTTTGGCCTCAGCACCAACTCATTCTCATTTAGAATCACTATATCAGTCCAAAGTATACACTACCAACTGCTGGCCATGTGGCTCTCAGGAATATTAAAGGAGACTTGAGCAGGATGAGGCCGGTCATTACTGCGACGGAGCCGCCTTAAAAACCTTGCTTTAGTGCGATGGTTTACTCAGACCACAGGTGGCACAGAGAGCAAAAGATATTTATCAGCCAGGTCAGAACGTTTTTTGGAGTTTGTGCACGGTCACTGGTAATGATAAGGCAGAATGGTTGAAATCGCCAAATTACGGTGACATTTTGGCTCCACTTTAAGAAAAAAACAAACTGCAAGCTCTCCTCTGTCCCATTTCCTTTCCATTCTAAGCCTTGTGGGACACCATGAATCCTGCTGTACATCAGTGGGATTTTCTGTTAAACCAACCAAGTATTGCTGCTGGAAATGTCTGACAGAAAGTGTAGCTTAGTGCTTTGTGTCAAGTTTGGTCTTATCAAAACTCCTGGGGAAAAATGGCTGTCTTTTACGAAAGAAAGTTGCTCCCTGTAAAGTTTTTCTTACTTTTAAGAGTGAGGCCGCTTTAGGATCTCACATTGTCAATAGTTCTGATGCCGATTGGATTGTGAGACTTTATCATTTATTAATCGTTTTCAGCTTTTCAGAATGCCGTTCTTTGAGAAGACCTTACTTTACCCCTGACTGCATCACGCTATCATTTCAGAATACTTTGGTTTTTTTTCAAAGAAATGACTATATTCCTCTAACTCTACCGGTTGTGTCACTGATTATATGTGGTTCTTGCTAAATTTGAAAGAATTGTGAATATAATGATAATATTTTTGAACTTTTGTTTATAATAAGGCCTCAGATCTGAATAAAATTTCAAACTTGTTCACAATCCATGTCATTAACATGTTTTATTGCATACCATGTTTTTCTTTCTTCTTTATTTTTTGTGGTATTATTTGGCAGAAGTCACTCATATCGCTTGCAGTGGGCAAAGCATACAAGCACACATTCAAAATAAAAGCGCTGGTATCAATTTTAAGGAGGATGCCCACAGCAGGACCACTTCCTGAGATTTAATAAAGACAAAAAATAAATCCAACCAGCTCAAATGTTTGTATACCTTTTAGAAAGGGTCTTTTTTTTAGTCTTTTCAACTTAAAAGCCTCACGTGTTATACTAGAACCAACCAGCAGAGGGCCCCTGCTGAGGATTCCCCATCAATTTCACAGGATTGGAAGAAGCTCTCATTCAGTGCCAACGCGGAATCAGGTCACCCTGTCTCAATCCCAGCCTGTAGCATCCCAGCATGACATAATAACTGTCACACTACCAGTGGACGGTGCGCTACTTATTTTGACACTTCTAAAATTTCTGTGAGAGATTTGGGTCGTGGGGTAGGGGTGGTGCTGACCAAGCCTGTGGCTCTTCATAATCCCAGGTTACAATCTTAGCCAACAGCTGTTTGAACTACAACGATGACCTAAATATGATCTGATTCATTCAGGGCTAATAGGTTTTGTCCGTTCCCTGCACCACACACTCACATGGAGCTTTCTGTTTGTGTGAAAATGGGATTTGTGAACAAGCTGTAACGGCACAGAGACATAAGCCTGTAATGACTCTAAAAACTGCATTCTGTTATTCCACAGAAACCTTTAAAAAAGTTGACTGACTGACAAAAGACAAACACAAAAGTCTAATGTAAATGAATTTGGCTTTTATTCATGGCAAGTTAACCTCGGTTGACTCGTGACAAACTGCAAACGGCTCTGCCAGCAAAAATCCATTTTCATATAAAACATGTTAATGTTAAATATGCTAATCCTGGAGCCACTTAGAGTTTCTGAAGTGTAGAGTTCAAGTAAATGTGCAGCTCGCTCCTCTTTTGTCATGTTCAAATTATTTCCTCTGGGCAGTATCTAAGCAGATTGCCACTCTGAAGTCAATGAAGTTTATTTGAAGAAACGATTTGGCTGTGCAGTGCCCTTGTAACCCCTTAGCAACTCATCACCATGTATATTAGACACACGCTCTTGGATAGCACTTAAGCCCCAATCGCCATGAGGAGTTAGGAGCGTGAAATTGTGCTCTTGAAATTCCAGACAATGTTATATCACTGCGCTCCCCGTGGCTCTGTGGGTTTAAATCACGGTTATTTTTCACCCCATTATTTTTCACTGTTTTAATGTCATAGCAGGAAACTGACCTCTCTGCTCTATAATGGGTTGGCTGTTTTTATGATCAGAGTGGCCACGTGTTACACGTCATCACTTCAGGCTCTCCTTTGTATGTCAAAACTTGCATGTAGTGTTTTGTTGTTTTTCTCCCCCTGAGCGGAGCCCCTAAAAATGCTATGGAGATCAAAAAGAAGACTGAGATTACTTTTCTAGCACTACATGGCTGAGGCATTTATAAATCATCAATAAGGCTAGGTTAATTGAGTCCACGGTCACTGTTAGTAGAAACTTTATTTCATTCGCAACATCCACACCTTGTGCACACGACTCATTCCCAGTCACTACGTGAAGTTAAGCTATGATCTGTGTTAACCCTTTAAAGCCTGGGCCATGAAATAATTACCAGAAAATTCTTTTTTTTAACTGACTGTTTAGTTTCTGATTGAATAAAAAATACATGTATACATTAATTTGCACATAATTGCTACATCAGGCATTGGTTTTTTGTTTTTTTGCAATTTACATTACTTTAAAAATGTGCAATTTATGTACGTTTTTTGGGGGGGGGATATCACACTGAGGGAAGCACGGTGGCACAGTGGTTAGCACTGTTGCCTCACAGCAAGAAGGTCATGAGTTCAATTCCACCATCAGGCCAGCAGGGGATTTCTGTGTGGAGTTTGCGTGGGTTCTCCCCGGGTATTCTGGCTTCCTCCCCCAGTCCAAAGACATGCACTTTGTGGGGATAGGTTTAATAAAAAATCTAAATTGCCCATCGGTGTGAATGTAAGTGCGAATGGTCGTCTGTCCCTGTGTGTTAGACTGGCGACCTGTCCAGGGTGTACCCCGCCTCTCGCCCTATGACAGCTGGGATAGGCTCCAGCAACCCTGGAAAGGATAAGCGGAAGCGAATGGATGGATATCGCACTGATAAACATGATACACTTGGCTTTAAAGGGTTAATTGGGTTATGAAGGGTAAATGCGCAGGAAGTAATCTAAAAATTTCTTCCCAACCTGTCAGATTCAAAAGCTATACATTTCAGTCTTCACCCTTAATTGAAAAATGTCATCAAAAGCATTTAAATTTCTCTCTCTACATATAAAATATATACGTTAAATACATTCAGGGTTTGTCACTGTAAAGCAAAAGAAGAAAGCATCTAAAATATTGTCAGGCAGACGTCACGAGATTCATTACAAATCTTGCTTTGCTTTCTCAGCCAGTAATGACGAGATCATTATTACTCCTCGCCGAATGACTTAAAAGATATATTTTTTAATAAACTGCTTTTAATTAACACATTTTTTTCTGCGGTAGGTTTCAGTTTCAGAGTGTGTGTTACTGTCTTCTGCTTCAACACAGTGCAACGTACTACAAAAACACCGGCGTAATGAGCACCCAAGGCATAAGAAAATATAGGCCCGGCCATCCGTTAAAAAGCAATAAATATGAAAAATAAATTAGCTTAAAAACATTTCAAGTATCAAATCCCCTGGGTATTCGCTGTTTGACGTCAGCGTCGTGCACTTCTAATGCTGTCGCTATAGAGACAACCGTTTTTAAAGAGGTCGGTCAGCATCCAAACATTGCTGGTAATTCTGAGCTCACCCTGTGCACCTAACTGTGTAAAGCTGAAAACCATAAACGCCAGATCTGTCGGACACCTTGGCCCGTATGTTTTTTTGTTGTTTGGAGGGGGGTGGGGGGTTTAGTGTACACGATATCCTCTGAGGTAATGATATTATTTCCTTTTCCCAGTAGCAATATGTCTCCTCGTTGCAGCCTCCAGCCTCTTTCTCTCCGCTTCCTCGGCTTTTTTCCTTTCTTCCTTTAGCTCCTTGTATCGCCACTTTGGAACCTGCAGAAAGTTCCCCCCTCCATCTTTGGAGCTGCTCTTCCTCCGAACCTGTGCCGGCTCATAAGTGGACGATGGGGCCTTGGACACTCTCACCTTGGGTATGGTGAAGCCTGGCCTCACACTGCTCCTCCTCAGCACCATGTGCATGGGCAACAAGCTGGTTCTCCGTAGCTCCATCACTTGGTTATAAGACACCAAACCCAAGCTGGAGCTCCTGTGCCGAGGCACCAGGCTCTGAGCCTGAAGGCTGGCCCGGCGATCTGCTGAGTTCTTGGTCACCAGAGTCACGCGGGAGTTCTCAAAGAGTCTGAGATGGCTGTCCACCCTGTCAGGGTTGATGGAGCGAAGCTCCTTGGCGCGCTGCTGGCGAATGATCTCTGGGACCGCATAGCGCCGTTTGCCCACACCCGGAGGACTGTCAGGACACACCTGAAACAAAACCAGCAGAGTCTGATTGGTACTGATATCAGCAGCATTGCAGCAGCAATACTGGTGACTCTGGATGTCAATCATGCCTTTGTTTTCGGTATTGCAGACAGTTAATCTCACACGAATAACCTTCTTAGCGGATAAGGCTGGTGTTAATCATTTCCTTTAATTATTATGAACTAATCCTAAGGGAAATCACAGAATTGGTTGATATAATAAATGATAAATTAGTGCCACATTTTAAGTGTTATTACCATAATATGATCATTAACGTATAAGCACGAGTTTTATACTATACGGTGACAAAATAACTTTACCATTTGACTTTATGATTTCAAAAGCCAAGTCTGTGGAAGATTGTTTTCATACTGTTCAAAAACATTTGGCTTCATCTGAAGATAAGAAAAACAGTTTTGGTATCTCAAAGTTTGCCGAGTATAAGCACACATCATTGAATAACACAGAGAGCAACCTTACCACAGAGTGTTTATACTCATTCAATACCTCAGCTGAGGCTGTGATTGAGAAATACTTGTTGTGAGGAAGGCTGAAGAGGATTAATAAATAAATCAATAAATAGAATAAATAAATTCTAGAGCTTAGTCACTCACTGTGCGGCATGCCACAGCGATGAAAGGGCTCCTAATGCCAGTCGTAATAGAAACCATGTGGTCGATGGCGCCTTCATCCTCCGGGTTGGTGACATTTGCGATGTTGAAGATGTTGCGCATGGTGTCCGACAAGCGTTTCAAACAGCCGCGTGGCTCCTGGGATTTGGCCACCAGTGATGCCAGCGGGCGCCACTCTAGACTGGGAGAGCAATACTGACATCAGTTCATGTACCGACAGACGAAAAGGCATTTGTGTTGTGTTTTTTGTGTTGAATGTGTAATATTGTATGTTCTGTTCTTTTTAATGAGTCAGTGGTAACTTGCACTGACCTTTCTCAAGCAAGGCTTGTCTAGAAACACTAATGATGGCTATGTAACCCCTATAGACATGGTTACTAGTATTTTCTTGTTTTTACCTGGTATTATTATTTCCGACACCCCTTGAACACACTTTGATTTTCCGTAGTTCAGTGAATGCAACAAAAGCACGTTGCTGCATTAAGCTAGGCAAAACGGAGCAAGACACCGAGAGCAAATAACAAGCTACACAGTGAGTCTTTTGGTATAAAATAAGTGTTATAAAGTATTTTCAACAGTCTCTAACTTAAAGTTATGTACTTTTCAGAGGCCTTTATGTGTTTTACTCTCGACCAAAACCAGGCAGAGCGTGTATTTGTTTCTTGGGAATTCCGGTGAGTTACTAGAGATGATAAGTTAGCAGGAAAACTTATGCTAATTTTACATGTGGTAAACACTGCAACAGTGCGAATTCCGTATTGTCTAAAAAAAGCTAAAACCAGTCGGAGTACTTGAATCGTGTGTGAAATGGAATGTCGTATTTTATTTTATTGTCTATTTGATTGGGCATCTTCACAAATGTGCAAAACTAATGCAGGATGCACTTCTCTTTTAGCCATAAATGTTGTCCAGTGCCTTTTCTGCACTTTGTCATTTCAGTTATAGGTTAATACATGTAAATAAGTTATTTAAAACTAGTTACGTTACAAACATTTCATGATGTGATTACATATGCCTTAAAAAGGGGTATTTAAATACAATTGATTGTAATGCTGTAAAGCAATACAAATGGAATTCATAGAGACAGAACAATGTTAAAACGACAGTGTACTTGATTTTGAAAACTTTATGAGATCTCATTTTATTTAGAAAAACTGTTAAGAACTATTCTGTTTATTGCTCTGTACTGTATGTGCAGACTGGTTTTTTGTGATCCTGGATCTGAAGTGGTTCTGGATATGGATGGCGAGCCAGACCCTGTGAAAACTCTTGGCGAATCCAAAAGCAGTGTGGCCAGCTGTTCTGGATGCAGGAGTAGAGCTACAGTCTGAATTACTTCGAATCGCAGGATTTCAGATAAGCAAGAGCAAAAACTGCTTACTTCATACGGATTGTTTCTCTGGGAAACTATTGAAACTCCCAATATCCTGCTCATCAGGAGTCAGGTCTAAAGAGACTACTTATTTTATTTTATTTTGTTGTTATTTTCAAAAGAGCGCTCTTCTCTGTTGATCTTCTGTTAATTTTCTATGCTGTTTACATTGGATCATTGCACCACTGTAACATTGTAATAAATCTGCCGGCTGTTCAACACTCAATTCTCTCAAATTTATTTTACTCCTCTCGAATCTAGTCTATAAGTTTAACCCTACTATACTAAGCAGGTGTTACATAAAAGTGGCGAGCCAGCCAGGAGGAGTTTGGCTATTTAATGCCTTTAATCCAATCATTGGCACACAGTTGGCAGTTTTATGACAATTTTTGCACATTTTTCCACTGAAGTAACATGGATGTCATTGAACGTGAACGTATCAAGGTACCAAATGCTGTACTAATCAGTGGGTTTTCTGGTACAGAGACTGATGAAGAAGTTGTTAAGTTTTTGCAACACTATGGTTCTATTGCACGAACAGTGAAAATTGCTAGTTCTGACCCTGACTTTAAAGATACAGTTATAGTTGAGTTTGAGTATGGCACAGCCATTGAGTCGATTCAGGGTGAACTACCCTGTCACAGAACAACATCTGACCCAAATGTAGTTCACAGCATCCAACTCTTATCCCCAATTTACAGTGCTAAGCTAACGGCTAGTACTACAGAGTCTTACCTTTCTAATTTAAAGGGTATTGCTAAGGTGAGTGGGGTAGATTATGAGAAAATGCTACTTAGTGAACTTAACAAACTTCAGGCCTCTGCTGGAGAAAGGGAGGGTGCAGCCCCCTCTAAGGTCATTTCAGTAGATGACCCAGTCCCTTTAATACCTGGTTCTGTTTTGAGACGACCAAGCAGTGAAACTATCCCACCCACTCTGACCACTGACACCATCAATCCTTCCCTTACTGACAGACCAGCTCCTATTTTGAACCCTGAACACTTGACCACACCTGAAGTCCAGAGGGTCATTGTGGAGCACATTGTCAAAAGTACTGATATGTCCCAATCCTATCCAAGCTCTGTAAAATTCAGGTCCTTTTCTGGAAAAACTCCATGCCCTAATACGGAGGTTGACTATGACACTTGGCGAAGTCATGTTGAGTTTTATCTTGCAGATTCTTCTGTTCCTGAAAGACAAGTAGTACGGAAGATCATTGACAGCCTCTTACCGCCAGCTGCAAACATTGTTAAACAATTGGGTCCCTTGTCCAGCCTCAAAGACTTTTTGAGCTTGCTTGATTCTGCATATGGAACTGTAGATGACGTTGATGAGCTGTTCGCAAAATTCTTGAGTACAAACCAAAATGCTGGCGAAAAACCTTCAGCCTATGTGCACAGGCTGCAGACTACCCTTGACAAAGTTGTAAAAGGGGGAGGAGTCCCAGTTAGTGATTTCGATCAGCAGCTTTTGAAGCAGTTCTGTAGGGGATGCTGGGATGATAACCTAATCGCTAGCCTCCATCTAGAGCAAAAGAAATCCAGTCCACCCTCCTTTTCTGAGCTGCTTTTACTCTTGCGAACAGAGGAAGATAAGCAGGCAGCCAAGTCAACTCGCATGAAGCAGCACTTGGGAATTTCAAAAGTAAAGGTGCAGTCCAATCCTTTAAATGTTTACCCAACCACTGAGTTTCAAGCTGCTGCTGCTACTGACAGCTCCGCTCAAGCATCTGCCAAGAAACTGCAAAAACAAATTGCTCAACTGCAAGAACAGTTAAGTTCCTTAAAAGCTTCAATGGAAACCATGGTTGCAAAGAAACCTCAGGCAAAGTTCCCAAAAGCTGTAAAGAAACAGCAGCTAAAGGAGGCACAAACACAGAACTCTCCGTTGAAAAATGAAGGCTTTGGCAAAAACAAAAAGCCTCGCCCATGGTTCTGCTTTAACTGTGGCGAGGATGGCCATATAGCTCCCTCTTGTGACAATGAGCCGAATCCCAGTACTGTTGAAGCCAAGCGGAAAGAGCTAAGGGTAAAACAAAAAGCTTGGGAAGACCAATGTGACTCTGATTTAAACTAGTTCCTGTTTCAGTTGAGGGACAAACTGGAACTAGAAGCAACAAAAGTCCCACTCAAAACCGCCCAACAAAAAAGTGTTGTGTACGAACAAGTATGCGTCATTCCAGCTTTCCAAAGGGCTTAATTGGCAAGAAGTGCACAGCTAATGTCAACATAGCTGGAGTGAGTTGCAATTCTTTGTTAGACTCTGGGTCGCAAGTAACGACTATTTCACACTCATTTTACCAGAGACATTTGTCTGATCTTCCCATCCAGCCAATTAGTGACTTAGATGTTGAGGGTGCAAATGGACAAGTTGTACCTTATCTAGGGTATGTAGAAGTTCCAATTGGCTTTCCAAAGGAGTTTGTTGAGTCTGAGCCCCAAATTTCTACATTAGCTCTCATTGTCCCTGATTTACGTTCCAGCACAGACTTACCAGTTTTAATTGGTACAAATGCCCTTGATGTTTTATATGAGGAACACTGTAGGGATACTCCTATTTCATCAGCTGTCTATGGCTATAGTCAGATTTTAAAAATCCTTGAACATAGACATGAAACAAAAAGCACAGGAAAGCTTGGACTAATGACACTGAGGGGCAACACACCTTACGTAATACCAGCTCATGAAAGGGTTTGCCTAGAGAGTTACGCCCACCTAAATTCACCAACCACTGACAGATGGGCAGTTGTAGAGCAGCCAACTTCCTCAGCCCTTCCGGGAGGAATCTTTGTCGATTGCTGCCTTATCACAGTGCCACGTCAAAGTCCTTACAAGCATCCTATTTGGATCAGAAACGAAACCGATCATGACATCATCCTTCCTGGCAACTGCGTTCTTGCTGAACTACACATTGCAGACCAAGTCCTTGAAACTCAAACCACGTCGAGTGCAAACTCTGCAGGCTGTTGCAGCCTGTCTGCAGACTCATGTTCATTACCCAGTGACCAGTTGACCTTTGATTTTGGCGATTCACCTCTGCCCAAGGAATGGGAAAGTCGGGTCACGCAGAGTCTTAGTGCCTACCGTGACGTTTTTGCATGCCACGATCTCGACTTTGGCCATGCCACTAAAGTTAAGCATAAGATCAAGCTTAAAGACGAAACGCCTATAAAACAGAGATCGCGGCCCATTCATCCAAATGACTACGAAGCAGTCAGGAAACACCTTAAAATGCTTCTCGATGCTGGGGTAATAAGACAGTCAGAATCTCCCTTCTCATTCCCCATCGTTGTAGTCAAGAAAAAGAATGGTGAGGTACGCCTCTGTGTGGATTACCGCAAGCTTAATGTGCAAACGGTAAAAGATGCTTACGCGTTGCCAAACCTCGAAGAGACCTTCTCCGCCCTATCTGGTTCAAACTGGTTTTCTGTCATGGACTTGAAGTCAGGCTATTACCAGATAGAGATGGAGGAGGAGGATAAAGCCAAAACAGCCTTCGTATGCCCACTGGGGTTTTATGAGTTCAATCGAATGCCCCAAGGCATCACAAATGCTCCCAGCACCTTTCAGAGGTTAATGGAGAGGTGTATGGGAGACATTAATCTCAAGGAGGTACTCGTCTTCCTAGACGATTTGATTGTTTTCTCAGACTCCCTCGAGCAACATGAACAGAGGCTAAAGCATGTTTTGGACCGTCTTCGTGAATATGGCTTAAAGTTGTCCCCGAAAAAATGTCGCTTTTTCCAGACATCAGTTAAATATTTGGGCCATATTGTCTCCAAAAATGGTGTGCAGACTGATCCTGAAAAGGTTGCTGCTATCAAGACCTGGCCAGTGCCACAAAACTTGAAACAGCTGAAGTCATTTTTAGGGTTCACAGGCTATTATCGTCGATTTGTTAAGGACTATTCAAAGATAGTCCGGCCCTTAAACGATCTCACATGTGGCTATCCACCTCTCAGAAAAGGCCAGAAACAAACAGGCACTTCTAAATATCTCAATCCTCGAGAACCCTTTGCAGACAGATGGACACCTGTTTGTCAGTCAGCCTTTGAATGCATTAAGGAGAAGTTAACATCATCCCCTGTATTGGGGTTTGCAGATCCAAAGCTCCAATATGCTCTGCACACTGACGCTAGTACCACGGGCCTGGGTGCCGCTCTTTATCAGGAGCAGGATGGTAAAATGCGCGTCATTGCCTATGCTAGTAGGGGATTGACACCAAGCGAGACCAGATATCCAGCTCATAAGCTAGAATTTCTAGCTCTGAAATGGTCCATTGTCGAAAAATTCCATGATTACCTTTACGGTAACGAGTTCATCGTTGTAACGGATAACAACCCGCTTACATATATTCTGACCACGGCAAAACTTGACGCAGCGAGTTATCGCTGGTTAGCAGCGTTGTCTACCTTCAACTTCCAAATCAAATACAGAGCTGGGAAGGCTAACCAGGATGCCGACGGCCTATCACGGAGGCCTCATCAAACTCTGGCTGCAGATAGTGTGACATTGGAAGAGGAAAACAGGATTCAACAACTCACCTCACGCCTTCTCGGATCCCTTCCAAGCTCTAACAGTGTATGCCCTGACACTGTAGCAGCTATATGTAATAAGCATCTTCTCAATGAGAACAGTGAGAACTCACCTTGTGTCATTCTGGTTGAGTCCTTGGCTATGAGTGCTGATGCCATTCCTGATGCATACAGTGATGCTGAAACATCTGGTCAAGTAGCTGCTCCCTTGTTTTCTGAGCATGAGCTTAAAGAACACCAAAGATCTGACCCAAGCATAAACCACGTCATTCAGTTACTAGAATCTGGTGCTGATGTTCCATGCGAAAACAGGTCTGAAACATTTGACATAAAACTGATGCTCAGAGAATGGAAACGTTTTGAAATGAGAAATGGCCTTCTGTATAGGAAACGACAGTGTGACTCAGTTACAACTTACCAGCTTGTACTCCCTGTCTCTCTTAGGTCTACTGTTCTCAAGCTGCTCCATGATGATATGGGTCATATGGGGTGGGAGAGGACTCATGATCTAGTGAGGGCAAGATTTTATTGGCCTAAGATGGGTGCTGATATTGAGACTAAAATAAAGAACTGTGGTCGTTGTGTTAGAAGGAAGTCCTTGCCTGAAAAAGCAGCACCACTGGTTAACATCAAAACCACACGCCCAATGGAATTGGTGTGTATGGACTTTCTTTCTATTGAACCCGACAGTAAGAGTACCAAAGACGTGTTGGTCATCACAGATCATTTCACGAAATATGCAGTGGCCTTGCCCACCCGAGACCAAAAGGCAACCACTGTGGCCAAAAATCTTTGGGAAAACTTTTTAGTTCACTATGGGTTCCCCGAACGCCTCCATAGTGACCAGGGGAGGAATTTTGAGTCACATGTTATTAGGGAATTGTGCTCAACCACAGGCATTAAAAAAGTAAGGACCAGTCCTTATCACCCGAGAGGTAACCCCGTTGAGCGATTCAATCGCACCCTGCTTGGTATGCTGGGCACTCTGAAGGATGAGCAAAAGATTCATTGGCGTGATTTTGTCAAGCCTCTTACCCACGCCTACAACTGTTCAAAGAGTGAGGTTACCGGGTTTAGCCCTTACGAGCTAATGTTTGGTCGAAAACCCAAGCTACCAGTCGACCTTGCCTTTGGGTTGCCAGTTACAGGGGACTCACCAACATCCCATTCCCAGTATGTGCGCAATCTGAAAGCTAGGCTTGAGGAAAGTTACCAGATTGCACTCGAAAACTCCAAGAGAGTTGCTGAGCGAAACAAGAACAGGTTTGATAAAAAAGTCAGAGAGTCCACACTTCAAGCTGGGGACAGAGTCTTAGTCAAGAACGTTCGTTTGCGCAGTAAACACAAACTTGGCGATAAATGGGAACACATGGTGTACCGTGTTGTTAAGAAACTGGAAAATGTTCCTGTGTATGTGGTCCAACCGGAGAAGGGTGGTGGTCCGAGCAGGACTCTTCATCGAGACCTTTTACTTGCATGTGGTGATCTCTCAGACATTGAGGATGAGGTTGAGACAAAGCCCAAACCTCCACGTCGACCTAAGACTCGGCAGAGCCCTTCTGAACCTAAAGATACAGAAATGTCAGAGTCTGAGGAGGAGTATGAATGCATTTCAAGTCATCCCTCAATCCAAACCAAGACGTTTATCAGAATTTGTGACCAAACTCAAAACCATTCCCATGTGCAAAATGAGACAACAAGCTCCGAAATTCAAAATGATCCATGTACGCTCGAAAGTGACAACTCTTTGCTTCAACCAATAGAGACAATCTCGGACAAGAATGACCATGGACAGGGAAATCAAACTGAACCTGAACTGCTGAATGAGGAATCTCACTCTAACATCATGGGAGAGAATCATAATGTCCAAGTTCCAGGAGAACCAGATGTTGAGATAGAAAACACAGAGCATAGTGAAAATATCACTGACCAACATGCTGAACAAACACCTGAAATAACTCCTGAAACACCTCAAGTGAGAAAATCTGAGAGATTAAAGCGACCCCCAGGACGGTTTCATTACCCCCAGTTGGGTCAACCCCTTATATCCTTTGCACAACGATTTCTGGATAACTTTAACCAAGCTCTTGAGTCGTTTAGTAGCTATGAAAACACTCAAATCTATGATGTTTAGATACATTTTAAGTACATGAAGGCACTCATGTTTATTCAAAGGGGGAGGGTGTAACCCCTATAGACATGGTTACTAGTATTTTCTTGTTTTTACCTGGTATTATTATTTCCGACACCCCTTGAACACACTTTGATTTTCCGTAGTTCAGTGAATGCAACAAAAGCACGTTGCTGCATTAAGCTAGGCAAAACGGAGCAAGACACCGAGAGCAAATAACAAGCTACACAGTGAGTCTTTTGGTATAAAATAAGTGTTATAAAGTATTTTCAACAGTCTCTAACTTAAAGTTATGTACTTTTCAGAGGCCTTTATGTGTTTTACTCTCGACCAAAACCAGGCAGAGCGTGTATTTGTTTCTTGGGAATTCCGGTGAGTTACTAGAGATGATAAGTTAGCAGGAAAACTTATGCTAATTTTACATGTGGTAAACACTGCAACAGTGCGAATTCCGTATTGTCTAAAAAAAGCTAAAACCAGTCGGAGTACTTGAATCGTGTGTGAAATGGAATGTCGTATTTTATTTTATTGTCTATTTGATTGGGCATCTTCACAAATGTGCAAAACTAATGCAGGATGCACTTCTCTTTTAGCCATAAATGTTGTCCAGTGCCTTTTCTGCACTTTGTCATTTCAGTTATAGGTTAATACATGTAAATAAGTTATTTAAAACTAGTTACGTTACAAACATTTCATGATGTGATTACATATGCCTTAAAAAGGGGTATTTAAATACAATTGATTGTAATGCTGTAAAGCAATACAAATGGAATTCATAGAGACAGAACAATGTTAAAACGACAGTGTACTTGATTTTGAAAACTTTATGAGATCTCATTTTATTTAGAAAAACTGTTAAGAACTATTCTGTTTATTGCTCTGTACTGTATGTGCAGACTGGTTTTTTGTGATCCTGGATCTGAAGTGGTTCTGGATATGGATGGCGAGCCAGACCCTGTGAAAACTCTTGGCGAATCCAAAAGCAGTGTGGCCAGCTGTTCTGGATGCAGGAGTAGAGCTACAGTCTGAATTACTTCGAATCGCAGGATTTCAGATAAGCAAGAGCAAAAACTGCTTACTTCATACGGATTGTTTCTCTGGGAAACTATTGAAACTCCCAATATCCTGCTCATCAGGAGTCAGGTCTAAAGAGACTACTTATTTTATTTTATTTTGTTGTTATTTTCAAAAGAGCGCTCTTCTCTGTTGATCTTCTGTTAATTTTCTATGCTGTTTACATTGGATCATTGCACCACTGTAACATTGTAATAAATCTGCCGGCTGTTCAACACTCAATTCTCTCAAATTTATTTTACTCCTCTCGAATCTAGTCTATAAGTTTAACCCTACTATACTAAGCAGGTGTTACAGCTACATAATCTGAAGCAGAGTCACAATTATTTATTTGCTACACAGCCTGCTATCAGGGCGAGATGATGTAAACAGAAAGCTCAGAAAGCTGCTTTTGTGGAGAGGATGCAAAGAAAAGGAGGACAGCAGGTACCTCATAATTGCACACAGCTTTTCATAACTCCATGTAAAGATAACAAGTGAGCAGGGCAGTAAATTCAACAAAGGGTCAGCGATTTTTTCTTCTCTTGGAAATCAGTTTAGAAAATGCCATCATAAACAAGGACTTGCACATCTTAGACAGCTAGCTGTGAATTGTACCTGTATGTATCACAGTACTGGTGTGGACAAGGCCGTTCTATTAAGCGCGTCATCACCCATGCAGTTTCATAACGGCCTGTAAACAAGGCCCAGTCCCTGGCAGTCAGTTGGCGGCCAAAGTCTTTTGCATTCAGGGCAGCTCCTGATGGACACAAAGAAGACAGGAAAAAGTTTAATTTGTGGATACACAAGCATGTAAGCTCAAAGATAACAAGGTGGGGACAGAGTGAGTTTGTGGCTAAAAGCTGTCTCGCTATGCTCACTGCAACTTGTGTACTCAGCACTCTCACAGGGTCAGTTAGCAGATTTGTGTAAATGCGTAAGAAGTCCATTATTTGGAAAAAAAAAAATACGTTGAAATTAAATCCATCCTGACATTTAAACCTCCTGCTGTTATGCTTTGGCATCAAACCTCAACATAAATCCTAGTTATGACTAAAAAATAAATAAATAAATTACTGTCTACGTATTCAAATTGTCCATCTGTTCGCCAAATTTCTGAAAATAACATTTTCTGCAGTTATAATCTAACCCATTCCAAGTATTGCACTGCTACAGAGTTTCGTGCATTTAATTTAATTAAACGCATTTCCTTACCTGCCAACATGAGCGAGCGCACGCACTCCACCCTGCCCTGCATGGCGGCTTTCATTAGGGCGGTGAAGCCGTGACAGTTTCTTCTCTCTATATCCAACCCAGAGTAGTAGTTCAGCAGATAGTTGGTGATTGTTATGTGGCCTAGAGTAACAGAGAGACGGAAAATAGTTACTGTTGGTCGGACAGAGGTGCTAAATACTGCAGATCCTGCAATGGCCACTCGAGGCTGGCTATAAAACCGAGGCAATTCCTAAAGACTTCTGCATTAAAATGTCTTTACAGCAGATACAGAATTACAACCTGGTCTCTAGCTAGGCATTTCAGTCTGCAAGTAAAAGTTTACTGGTTCGATTCAGCCAGAGACACCGCTCCCTTTTGCATTATGAAGGGCATTTGATGTAAAACTGCTAAATGTGTAAACATGCAGAGTTACCCCCTTGTAGCAAGTCGAAAGTAGCTTCTAAAGTTCTGATTGACCGCCATGTTTTGACAGCCAGCTCAGCTGATCAGAGTCACTAGTCCTCAACTTTTATTTAGAGGTTGTTGATATAATTCCCTAACAAATAACACAGCTTGCTGAGCAGTTCATTATAGTAACAGACCATCCAATATATATGTTCTTAAGTTTTTGTAAGTGAAATTCAAGTATTAATATATATGTTACTAGTGATGCAGGTATCTGCATCTGGTACAGTCTAAGTAGGTCGGTAGCCTTCAATATCAAAAGAGCCATTTTAGCTCCACCTACCCAACAATGGGAGGAAAAGAGCAGGAAACGAAGGTGACGGGGACAGGGGGGCAGATTACAGATATAACTGAAAGAGGACAAATTAATACATACTGTATATGTATTAATAGGGTTATGGTTAACCCTAATTCTAACCCGTGGCTTGCGAGCTGAGCCGCAGTTTGCTGACCTCTTGCCTTGGTGCAGGGATGCCGCTTTCCTACCTAGATGGCTAGCATTAACTGAAACTAATGTGCTGAAAACTCTACAACCTCTCATGCAAATATGGCTACTCATGGCACCAAAAAATTAGGATAGGCGTTGACAAAAATGCCAAACTTTAGAGGCTTCAGAATCATAGTTTAAAAACCACTGGGTGTCATGGTGGCTACATCCATCTTCTATTTACAGTCTATATTTAAAGTAAATGAGTAAAATGAGCAGCCCTGCTACAACACTATAAGAAAATGCCTTGAAAATCAGTTTCCCATCATGCATTCACACATGCTAACAATATTTTTGAAGGAAATCATTGATATCATACGACTGGTCAAACAACATAGTCAGTGGCTCTATGTTCAAACTTGTGTTTTTCTGGTGCTCATATGTGCGTTCATCTGTATCAGCATATTGTGTGTGTGTGTGTGTGTGTGTTTGTGCGTGTGTACAGTATTTGTTTCTGTACATGTAAGAGTCTAGCAAGACTGTGAATCAGCCTGTCAGTGTGTGTATTTGACTACTGCGAGCTGTGATTATATGGTTATGTGTTACCTGCTTGCGCAGCAGTGATCAGAGCAGTGTTTCCCTCGCTGTCCTGCCAGTTGACATCTAGGTACGGACACTGAGACAGCGCTATGACGACATCCACGTAACCTTGGTAGCACGCAACCAGTAGTCCTATCTGAGACAAAAAAGTGACAGGGCAGGAAAAAGAGATAGAACAGTTGAAAAAAAAAGAGAAGGGAGAGATATATATAAGGTTAGAATCAGCAAAATCGCTAAGGTGAACGAAAAAGAAGGTGAAGCAAAACTGCAATAAAGTGCTGACATATACGAAACAGTCTGCAGAAAAATGCCATCAAGGCAGCGCCGGTAAAAATCCACAAAACCAGTGAACCTGTGTGCAGTTCCCAAAACTAATATCTGTGATTAAACATGACATCTGTTGTGTTTTCGCTGAGAAACCTTAAACTCAAAAAAGCTATCTTCCTGTCTGATGTTGTTGTGTACTTTTTCGTGGATGTGTTTTTCTGCCAGAATAGTTGCTCTTTTATATGTGTGTGGACAAATGTGTAAAGGTTAGTCTGTGGGTGAAACTCTATGAGGCCTGGTGAGTGTTTGACACTGGAAAACTCCAGCAAAAGTTGTGTACTTTCTGGAAGGTGCACACTTCCTTGGCCAAGACAAACAAGTTGACTGAGCGAGCAGAATTCAGGAACTCAGCGTTCTCAGGTGATGTATCTTCACAGATATACAGGCAATACTTTATATGTAGCCAGACAGACAGACAGATAGATGCTGAATATAAAATAATAAATAAATCTAATAATATTATATACAACATATATGACACTTCATTAGTTACATTTATTCAACTTCTCATAAATACAAATATCTAATCAGGCAATCACTGAGCAGCAACTCAGCACACTTAGGGAATAGCGAATACGGTGAAGTCGACATTCTGAAGTTCAAACCAAGCATCAGAATGGGGAAGAAAGGTGACTTAAGAGACTTTGAACATGGCATGGTTGTTGGTGCCAGATGGGCTGGTCTGAGTGTTTCAGAAACTGCTGATAAACTGTGATTTTCCTGCACAACCACCTTCAGCGCTTACAAAGAATGATCCCAAAAAAGAAAATATCTCACGAGAGCCAGTTCTGAGGGCCAAAATGCCTTGTTGACGCCAGAGGTCAGAGGAAAATGACAAGACTTCTTCTCATAAGCCAGCTTACAAATATAATTATAAGAATGCAACAGTAACACAAATAAACACATCTCAGAACGCACAACAGATGAAACCTTGAAGGAGCTGGGCTATAGCAGCACAAGACCACACTGGGTGCCACAGCTGTCAGCTAACAACAAGTTTGTTGAGTAAGAAGAAGAAAAAAAACAAAATAATTGTGCGCAACTAGAAATCCGTGTAGCCTGATTATAGGCAATCCAGATGAGCAAGGAGAAGAAACAAAGGGGGCATTCTCTGAATTCTGAATTTGGAGCTGACAGGCAAACAACATGTTCATTACTTAACAAGCTACCAGACCCTACCCGGACTTTAAATCTAAATAAACTATCTAAATATGCTGTATTAAAGCCAGGAGTGCTAAAAAGTCACACCTACTCCTTGTCATGTTTCAGCTGCACGTTGCACATGTATTCTGCTACAGGTTTATACACTGAGTAATACTGTAGTACTTTTTTGTTCTGTCTTGCATTTGCAGTAACACAAAATGTCAACTGTGCTAAAATAAAACGAGGTCAAGTTGACCACAAAGACTCGTATATCTCAACTTATACTACACATCATCAAGGTAACCCTATACTATTACCTTTCACACTCAATTTCTTTTAAAATGTGGTGTTCTCTTTATGACAGACCAGCCTGATGCTTTGCACCTTTTTGGCACAATACGTTTTTAATCTTGGTTTCCAAGCACACGGTGTTATTCCCCTAATTAATCTTTTCAGCTCTGGCATGAATGCAATCGAAAGTAATCTCAGTATGAAATCTTAAATATAAAAACAAATGAAGATCGGTACGGATAAGGCCCGAAGATTTATATAAACCTCTCAAATTTATGCATATTCATAGGCTGGTAATTATAGTCAAAACAGAAAAACCTCAAGAAAAATCACAGTTTCGTTTTTTAAGTCGCGGAGTGTTTCAATTATCTCTAATTTAATAGGCTTCAACCGTATGTCTTTGCACCCAATAAATATAATGTTTTGATAAATCATTTGTTTATAGCTTTTTGTCACAGTGCGGGTAGGATTGCTTAAGCATCGGCTTTATTTATGTTAATCAGACACATCACACTGAACACTGAGATTCCTATTAAAATATAGGAGACAAGCTTTTGGTTGAGGTTGAAGAGAGGTTCAATTATCCCTCAGATTTTACAGGACATGGACCTTAGCCGTATTAAACACTGAACTGTGAACTAAAACAAGTCAGTTGGAGACACAGTCGCACTAATTTTGGCACATCTGAGAAAAACAGCTGACAAAGGTCCTGCAGAGTAACTACTGGACTGTCTCAGAGAAGTTCACTTACACTGGCACAGCTTCAAATAGTTCCCTCTGCTTAGACACTCTCACGTAGACCTTGTCTGTGTCTCTCACGCTTTCTCACATACGCAAACACACATTCTTGGCAGCCCTCCGGTTGTGATGTGATGTACTTTAGCAGCACGCCCTGCAGCATGTCTCGAGCAATCTAAATCGTCTGACTTTGTTTTTGTTTTCCTTGCGAACCTTTGTCACACACAGGTATAAACACATACAAGCTTCTTTATTTATCCCAACCGCCCGACGTACTTGTTACGTTCCTGTCATACACACTACTGCAATCAGTTATTTAATGCACGTTAATGGTAGCTGCTGACAATGATGGAGCGCAGCAACGTACAGATATATAGGCTGTATACCAGCATCAGACCAACCTCCCCCTCCTCGATTGTCATAAATGGGCAAATAATGACAGGAAACTGGGAAAATCTCCATCATGAGAAAAAAAAAGAATGTGATCAAAAGCATAGGTTTGCATCATTATAATCAATAATTCAATCAATCACTTCCAGTGACGGACGATAATTAACGAGAATTCTCAGGGGGATTGGGTATTTTGTCTTTAGGGCAAATGAAGTTGCAGACCGGTTGCTGATGGACATCAACACATGTTCTCACTGTCCCCTGTGACATCACTCATTCTCATACTGACCTTTTCTTTTCAAGTAAAGTAATTGTATTGAATACATTGAAAATGTCTTAACTAATGCCAAATGTTACTATTTACTGTTAGGTTCTTCTGTGCACAGTCAAAACTGAAAGACGTTCCAAAGTAGGTTTAGTAGAAAGCACTTAAAAGTCATCCATCACTTCATAGCATTAACATGTTGGAGCATGAATGGTGTCAGGTTTATGTTGCATTCGGAAAATAATGGAAGCTAGCTAAAAACGTCTTTCAAAAATATCATCAGCTGCTGAAATTATTAGGTCAAACAGGGTGCTCTTATATAATAAAACATAAATAAATGAATTTTCAGCAGAGACCATGTTGATCAAATGCGTGCACAGGTCTTAACAAGATTAGGCTGAAGAATTCTAGCATCACTCGATTTAAAACTTGCATCTTGCAATCAAGATTATAATGTGTATTCTGATGAGCGGGCACGCATACACACATACACTGGACTGCCTGGACTTAGATGACCACACACACACACACACTAACACACTAAGTAATCTGAGGAATATCCAGTGCTAGGAATAGAAAGGCTTAGCCTTATCAGTCAGAAAGACACAGAGACAGGGGGGAGGGAGAAACATAACCATGTATCTGCAGTTAATGTGGCAACACTCCAAAGACTGGTTCCAAAGAAGATGACACAATACGATGCAATACCCAGTGTAACCTTTAAAATTCCTTGATACACAATAAACATGTTTGCAGTAGTACCACGTTATCTTCACCGTGGATACGTTTTTTGATTTATGCTGGTCCTAAAAGAAAAGAGGAACTGCATCTTTTTAAGCAGCCAGTTATTAATTTTAGAGCTGCATAGTTTGTACGTAGTGAAAAAGTGTTGATAATCCAAAGAACGGCCGGTGTGTCCTGTGATTTCGATCACTCTGCAGTGGTGGAAAAGTTGGCACTCAAATAAAAGCCTTACTTAATACATATCAATATAAATAGGAAAGCATGTTTCCAATTAGAAACTTGCTAAAAAACAGCTCTCTTTCCGGTTGTATTGCTCTTTACCCTGGAGTGACTTAAAGGTGTATGTTCAAACACATGCCGCCTTCTTCAGCGAACTATTCTGACTACTTTCTGCACTTATGGAAGCCTAACTGTAGCAGACAGCCTGCATGTCTGCAGCCTGTGCAAACCACATGTGAATAAATCAAAATGAAAACATTCAATTCCTTTTTAACTTTACAGGAAACCTCAGTACACATGAGCCACATGCTAAAGACCACCCTCATTCACATCCGTCAGACACACCACGGACACAGACATACCAGGCCATGTTTCTGTCAATATCGCCCCTGTTAAATGTCTTTCTGTCTGCAGCTGAGCGTTCACACAACTGTATCAAATCAGATGTGTATGACTGTCGCTTTGATTTTTCCACTCATCAGTATTTGCTAGCAGCGTCGAGCTCGCTACCATCTGCAGTGCCACATTTCTGTCTCTATCTGACTATGCTTCATTTAGTCTATCTGCCTGCCGGCTTGTTGGTCGATACGTGTGTTGGTCAGCTGTTCTTTCTGTTGGGCGACTTTGCTGGCTCTCTCAGCAGATGAAACATACCGTATCTGTCCTGGTTTGTCAACTGACCCCAATCTATTTGGAAATTTGGAATTATTATATTTGATCTGTGTATAAATCAGGTTGATAGGATTCTGTGCGTGTTTACTGAGTGCACATATGAGCATGACAAATTACCCAATTGATTGCGAGGGGAACACACAGTGTAGTAAACAGGGTCAGATGGGCTTTGAGGACAGAGCTGATACCTGAACGCTAGAAGAATTACCACTAATGTGTACCATGACCATATTATTCTTTTACTTTTAACATGAGAATGACGATAATTTGTTGACATTTAATCCATCACGTCAGCCACAATGTCGCAATGAGAGCATGGAGATTTTGATAAAGTGTGCTGCAATCATATCACTGGAAAATTGGATACACATTAAACACACATACTTGTCATTATGTTTATTCCTAAATTCAGAATGCAGACATTTAATTAAGTTTCAATATGTGCACTTGGCAGCAGAAAATGCAGTTTTATTGCTTTTCAAAGCCTGTGTTGACACCAAATGTGAGTTTTCACAAGAACTAAGAAGGCCTCCTAAACATGCTAGGAAATGAAAAACGGGCATCAAAAGTTAATTGTTTTATGACAGCAGTGGTTCTGAAGAAAAATATCCTTTAGAGGACAAGCCTTCTCATAACCTTCACAAGTTATTCTCATAACACCACAAAACATTTGACTAAAAGTGGAGGCTTCAAGTGTTCAGTGAATCAATGTTGTCAAATTCCCCTTGAATTCCTGAGGGGCCATATGAAACTTTTGTTCTCTTTCTCTTTTAACTACACTCTGGTTTTTAATCGTTTTACTGGAAAACATCCATGCTGCAGAAGTACCTGTTTGCACAACACAGAATCTCTCACAGTTTCTGGGCTACAAGTCTGCAGCAGACTTTGTACTCAGTGGTCCCCAACTTTTTTTGCGCCACGGACCAGTTTAATGTCCGACAATATTTTACCCGTAACAAATTTCCCACGTGTGGGACTAGTAAAGGTTATCTTAATCTTAATCTTATTTTCACAGACCGCCCTTTAAGGTGTCGTGGATAAATACAACAAAATAAAATGATACGACCAAGACAATAATAAACGCAAATTAATTGTGTAATTGTGTAACTTAGAAGCGTCCTCCTGAAATGCGGCAACAACATTGAGAGTAACATCCTCCTCTCTGCCCCTTCATACTCTCTGGTCGCTATTGTAACGAGCAAATATTTATTTCAAAATAAGACACACAACTACAACACAGGAAAAGACCCAAGGAAACCGAGTTAATGATAAAACCCCCAAAAACCATAAATTTCACACCCGAGCCTCAACTCTCAAGGCCCAGTACCAAACGACACACGGACCGGTCCGGAGGTTGGGGACCGCTGCTCTAGCTTAGCTTTCCTTTTGGAGGGGACCAGAGGAAATGACCTGAAATAGTGACTAAACTAGGCAACATACACTCATACGTGCGTCTACGGAGCTTATCAAGTTTTGAAAAAACAGTATTCAGGTTATTACTAAAACCTGGTCTTTTCATATTGGCCTGATGTGTCTGTGCTTCAGTGATTCTAAGCCAGGGGTGGGCAATCTCAGTCCACGAGGGCCGGTGTCCCTGCAGGTTTTAGATCTCACCTTGGGTCAACACACCTGAATCACATGATTAGTTCGTTACCAGGCCTCTGGAGAACTTCAGGACTTGTTGAGGAGCTAATTTAGCCATTTAAATCCGCTGTGTTGGTTCGAGGACACATCTAAAACCTGCAGGGACACCGGCCCTCGTGGACTGAGATTGCCCACCCCTGCTCTAAGCTCTCTGTACTTAAACTACTTATGGACGCTAGATAACTATAATCTACCATCTTTTTAACATATTTGGACGAAAACTTTACCACAGTCCTTTTGATGGTCTAGATTAAGAATCTTTCGATAATAAATTTCTTTTTAAACTGATGATTAGTGACAGAGGAAGTGGCGTGTATGTTGTACTCAGACTAGGCCAGGGATGTAACAACCGCCTTTGTTTTACATGCCACTTGATGAAGCTATATTAAGACGCTGACATCTGTGTCAGGATGTGTTTCCAGTAGATGTGTTACCTAACCTGTATTGTGTCTCTGAGTATGTGCATATCCCCAAGGTCACAGGGCACGACAAAGCTAATGGTACATGCACAACCACACATCCTAGTCATCTGGAAGTCTCTTTTCCGATATCTCTCACTGCAGCTACACTCAAACACACACTAAATGCGAGCATGTGTCTTCCGTTTCAAAGTGCCTTGAGGACCTTTGACCTTTTCCCTGTTATATACTTTATAACATACACATATGTTCAGGTCACAAGGACTCCTTTCCATGTTCTCATGACTGGATGCACTATGTAAATGCAGAGAAATAAGGAGGGGTAGGAGATGATGAGAGACAGATGTTTAGAAAAAAGGGAGGTGAAATGTAAGAAGCGACAGATGGGGTCGGCCTCTAGGTCAAAGAAGCAGATTTGTGATATAAGACCACAAAAGCGCTCCTTATCTGAATCTACAGTGCTGTGAAACTTCATCCTCTCAGCTTAAACTAGCTGCAAACAGCCGAAAACTATGCTTATATATTTGGCTTTTTTCCTTGTGTAAAGATCTAGGCATGTGTGCTGCTTGGCACTGGGCTAAAGGGATTCTCCAACTTTCACTAACTTTTCAAAGACAATGGTGACTGACATGTGCTGCCTTACCCCACACTGAAGGCCAGCTCAATTACAATTATTGAAATGTCCTGATGAATAAATACAAGTATAGCATGCCATCACTGTGGATTTATCTCTTTGCCCTGGGCTGCAGCTGTTTGGCAGGACTGAAGCGATGCAGATTGATTCCACTGCAAATAGATGAAAACTATATATAATACGTTTACTCACAGACTCATACAAAATGAATCCACATATAAGTTAATGCATTTGAAGTAATAGTCGTTCACTGTCATGTGAAAAAGAAAGTGCACCCTCCTTCAGGACACAATAAAAAAAATCATCTGGTCCTTAGCAGGTCATAAAATCAGGTAAATATAACCTCCATAGTACATCAAAATATGACATATTACACTGTGTCAGCCAAAATACAAACGCAGTTCATGAAAAACTAAGTGCATCGTTATGTGAATTCAGAGCATAGGTCGACACTCGGTCCTGCTTATCAAATCCACTTGATTAACTGATCATTAGCACGTGTGAACACCTCTATAAAAGCACAGCTACAATTAGCATGTTAAATAGCAATGCAATTAGGAAAAGACTGAACAATTACAACTTGTTTGGAAAGGTTGCCAGGAGAAAGACCCTTTTTACTCTAAAAAGAAATGGCAGCACAGCTTAGGTTTGGGACTTATTTAAGACTTCGGACAGATAAGACCAAAGTGGAGATGTTTGACCATAATGAAGAGTGCTACATTTGAGGACCAAACATAGTGTGTCAGCACAAACGCCACATGTCAACTGTCAACCACATAGGGGGAGGTGTGATAATTTGGGTTTGTTTTGCAGCCCCAGGTCCTCGACATCTAGCAGTCAGTGCTAACTCTGTACACCAAAGTTCTCTAGATTCAAATCTGAGGCCGAGCGTCCGACAGCTAAAGCTTGGCGGAAACTGGGTCATGCAAAAGGCAACGATCCCAAGCACAGCAGCAAATCTGCAACAGCACAGCTGAAAAGAAAAGAATCAAGGTGTTGCAATGGCCCAGTCCAGACCTAGAGACACTAGTGTAACTTATAAAAGCTGCACACAAATGAATGTCTGCAAACCTCAATGAACCAAAGCAACGTTGTAAAGAAGAGTGGAGCAAAACTCCTTTACAGTGATTTGAGAGACTGATAAGGTCACACAGAAAAACAATTTCTTCAAGCCATAGCTGGAAATTTGATATTACCAGATATTCTTGGGCTGTACTTAGTTTTTCACAGGTTTTTAATAAATAAATATAGACAATCTATAACATGTTCTTCTGACGCTATATTTTCTTAATGCCTGCTAAAGACCAGATGACTTTTGTTATGAAGGCCTGATACATAAAACCTTAGAAGCACTTTCTGTTTCACACATAAATACGCCTGCATGACCACACGCGCAGAAAGGAGTGGTGTGTTTCCTCAAAAATCACAAGAGCCTTCAGTGTTTTTTAAAGCGCCTGAGCATTCTAGCTCCTCATAAACTGAGATCTGTCATCACACACAGGCACACACACAGAAACTCACACATAGAGGCCTTTCAGAAAGGCCTATCAGATAAAGGTGTGAGCTCATTATGAAAATAAACAAAGCAGAGGAAAAGTGCAAAAACAGCTGTCAGAAGTAAACTGCATGTAGGCCTAAGTCACAGAACTACAGAGACACTAATGTAAGCTACACTGACTTCCATATGACATGCATTACAAGTTGTAGAGGTCAAACCTTCCCGAAAATTGAAAATAGCTGAGTAAGCCAGAAAGCTCGGATTTAATTATTTCAGTCTGAAAATCTTTGACTGCATTTGTTGCACAAAGAATGGGCCTAAGATACTGTTAGATATAACTGGGAACTCCAAACATAAACCTTGTGAAACTGTTTCGAGATGCACGTTTTACAACAACTCTTGGTGTCACTGTGGAGGTGATCTAAAGCCACGTGTGTGAAGTTACTCGGAGTTTCTGTTGTGTGCTTCATACCCTGTTATTCCTGTCAGTCTCCTTGACCTCCTCCTCCTTCACACCATGCCGGATCATTATCCGGACTATGGCCGCGTTGTTGGTGCAGCACGCCTGGAAAAAAGACAGCGGCTCCGGGCTGTCCGGAGACGGGGAGCGCTCCGAGTCCGCGAACACATCATCCGGTGGATAGAAGGAGTCGTCCGACGCGATGCTCCGACAATCATCCAGGTCCTCAAAGTCAACTTCTTCGAACTCGTCATGGTCGTCCTCGCTTCCATCCTCAGTGTCCTCCTCACACGAGCCCAGGGAGTCCTCGTCCACATAGTGGGACAGAGGCTCCTCAGTTATGGTCGGGTGAACTTGGCGGATGTCTCCCCCGACTTTTTGCTGCTGCTGCTGCTGGAGCTGTCTGACTCGGACCGACGAGGCGCCTCCTCCATCCCTGTCGTCCGTGATCAGCACCATCTAAGCCCCGAGCCTAGGGTACCTAGGGTGGAGCGCAGCTTGGCAAAGGGCGCGCGAGCATCCAGACTGGCTGTCTCTCCACGACAACTAAACTAACGCGCGGGGAAAGTCCGTGAAATCGCCTTCGAGAGCCCAAATCACATAAAACACTTGATTCGTTTCCTCATTCTAATTAAAAAAATTACCCCACTTCTCAGTTTGGAGATTTGTGAGCCATAAAAAGTCCTGCGAAGTAAGCAAGTACGGAGTGCGTCCTCAAAACGAAACCACGTTGTGTTTTCGTTATGAGTTATCCGGCTCGAGGGTACCCGGAGACAGATACAATTTGGGTACTTTCAAAAAGTGTTGCTACAGCGAAAAAAAGGGAAAAACGGACTACAAGTGCAGGCACACAGGGACGTCCCACCTAGGGCGGAGAGAGGCAGCTGCATGTTAACCTACAGTCGCCTAATCCGATTAGAGGTGACTGGGACCTCTCTCTCTCTCTCTCACTCTGTGTGTGTGTGTGTGTGTGTGTGTGTGTGTGTGTGTGTGTGTGTGTGTGTTGGATTATACTGCTGGTTGTAGCCCTATAGGAAACAATATTCCGAGAACAGTATAATAATATGGATAATATATGGATTTTTGACTATGTTTGGGAATTAGCATAGTTAGTATTCAATTCTGGACTTTTAAGTGCAATACTAAAAAGATTGAAGTAAATATGAGATTGTATCTGACATGCATCTAGTTAATCCAGCAAACACTGAAGAAGCCCCTGATGTTAAAAGAAGGGCTACAATTTTAATGATCATATTTTCTACAGGTCAGAGATAATGTCTTTCTTTCTTTTCTTTTCTTTTTTTTAATCCTCAGCCACCTCTCTCTCTATATATATATATATGTCACTCTTTCTTATTTCCATGAGTCAGTCCAGATAATACAGACTTAGATTGGCCTTCATTACTCGGTACTAAACTACGGGCTTGTGTCTACGCTTTTGAGTAACCGCTTTCATCTCATGGAAACTTCACACTAATTTGGAAGGAAAATACATATCGTTCAGCTCTGGGCAAAGCAAAACGACTGACTGTGTGGGCTCAACACTGAAACCTTTTGTGTAAAAATAAGCAAAACCTTACCAAAAAAATCACTTAGTGTAACACTAATCCCATCTGTCATTACATATGTGGTGTCACCATTGTGGTTGGGTAAAAAGATTTAGAAGTTCTGAAAACCTCACATAGATGATGTTGCAGAAGCAATATCAGCTCACACTGTCTGTGCTAGTTCTCTACATCTGACCTCTGCTTGATTCTGATGACTGTTTCATTCGACTTTACACTTAAAGGCAGGATTTCTGGGAATTTTGTCTTAAACTCAAATTCTAAGATGTAGTGTAGTGTAGTATCCTTTTTTCTCTCAGTAACAATAACATCAATTTGCTGACATCATCTGCTTTGGAAAAGAATCAAGTACATAACAGTCCCAGTGTGTCCCTATTATTATTATACCTTCATCTACGCCCAGCTGAGAGCTCTGCTCTCCCATGGCTCATCCATCTCTGTCGTATCACTCTGCTGCTGTGTGGGTATCAGTCACTGTTAGCACTTTCAGAGATATATATCTGTGAAATTTCACTTTCTGCTCAGGCAGCAGAGGACTCAAAGACACCAGAGCAATAGATCACAGACTCGAATGCCTCACCTCCAGCTTTGAGTTAGTTTAGATCTGTGGTGAAGCTGCAGCCTTTTTTATTTCCCCTTTTTATTTGATGTCATTTCACAGATTCACCAACTAATTTTCATAGATTTCAAACCAAGTCAGCTCACAATTGTGGAAACTTATTGGGAGAGGCCTAAAAGTGACATTGCAACATTATAATTACAAAAACTTGCTATATTGAGAGAAAGGGAAAAAACAACAATTTCACACAATTTCCCTGAAACTTATGTAAAAAGAACAAGAAAAATTCCATTACCTGCTGGACAAAAACAAACCCCACTGGTTTTTGGCTCAAAACAGTCAGTGCATGGTGGGAATCTGACTATCTGAGCACAGTGACTGACTAGACCAAAACACACATAAAACACAGAGCAGATATTCTACCAGTAAGAAGGTCAGAGGTTTAATCCCCGGCTCTTCAAGGCAAGATACTGAACCCTGCGCTTCCCCTGATGCGTCCATTGGAGTGCAACTTACGTTAAAAGTGCTTCAGCATAGAAAGAAATGCTTGTGTGTGTGTGTGAATGAGGCTTGGCATAAGAAAACACTTTGAATGCTGAAATAGAGAAGAAATCCAATATATATGTACCAGTTTGTTTATATAAGTATCAGTTCATAGAGACTGGCCAACAAAGACAAAACTGGATCTCTAAAGATGACAGGTTAGGAAAGAGCCACACTCTGTGCAACAAAGCAGCACCTATGAAGACATTAGAACAAATGTAAGCTCAACGAATGGGATAAAATAATATCGCGGTTTATATGGGTTTGTTTTAAAACTTTACAACTACATAAGAAGGCGGGAGGATGGGTGTTGCCGTCACCAAAAAATTCTTTTCGGGTGCTCAGCTGAAGACTGTGGTCAATTAGTGTGATACAAGCTACCAAGCACAATGGAAGACTATTGAGGAGAGCATGTTTTCTTCTCCAATACAAGCTGTCTTGATGGATTCGAACATTCGAGAATGTATTGACAAGGTTTGCAACCCCTGGGTGTCATGTACACTTACTGTATGGAGAAAAGTCGTGAAAGAATTTAAATTGGAACGGGATTTGGCTTTATTTAAATGGTATGCATATGACTCTGACTTTGTCCCGAATAAATTGGACTCACATTTTAAAAGTTGGTCTGCTAAAGGGTTATCTACATTCAATAGTTTGATTAAGGATGGGAACTTAATTAGTTTTGACACACTGAAACAGAAATACAATCTAGAAAAACAGGATTTTTATCGATACTTGCAAATAAGACATTATATAAAGACAACAATCGGTGTGATGTCAAACACTAATGTGGAATTGGTAACTCTGTTTAGACAGGCGTATAGTGGGGATGTCGATACAAGACTCATTTCCTTTTTGTATAATTTTCTTATAAATAAGCTTCCCCACTCAACTGACTATGTGAAGATGTTATGGGAAAAGGAGGGAGGGGTGTGTGTTTCAAGGGAGGAATGGTCTCAGATGTGGGAACGGCAATGGAGGAGTACTTCCTCCAGCAGCTGGAGGGAATTTGGATGGAAGTCTATGATAAGGTTCTTTATTACTCCGTGTCAAAAGGCTCATTATGATGCAAATCCTCCTGTGTGCCGGAGAAACTGTGGACACCAACGAGCACATCACACCCATATTATGTGGGATTGTTCTTTGCTACGGACCTACTGGAAAGACATTCATGGTACACTACAAGGCATTTTTGACTGTACATTCCCTTTGGACATGAAGACAATCTTTTTTGGATGTATCACAGCAAAATCTCCAGTGTTAAATTAACACTAGAGAGTGTCTATATGGGTCCACACCTCTGAGTGTTAAATACAACACTGTTGAGTGTTAAATTAACACTTTTGACAGTGTTATATGTTTAAAATTAACCTAGTCAGTTTTGAAGATTAACAATGGCTAACACTGAGCAAGGCTGATTTTCTAACACTGGAATATTTCTAACATTTTGAGTTATTTTCCAGTGTTAGAAAATCAGCACTGCTCAGTGTTAGCCATTGTTAATCTTCAAAACTGACTAGGTTACTTTTAAACATATAACACTGTCAAAAGTGTTAATTTAACACTCAACAGTGTTGTATTTAACACTCAGAGGTGTGGACCCATATAGACACTCTCCAGTGTTAATTTAACACTGGAGATTTTGCAGAATTGGTCTAAAAATGATACATGTCTGTTAAGAGCTTTACTTGTTGCAAGTAACTAAGTAATGGTCCTTGCAAGATATACTGACTTTGTCAATATGGTGGGAAATTACGCTAGAGATTTATAGGATGGAGGAGGTAACAGCTTATGTCAATGACAGGGTGTGTTGGTTCCGTTCGTGTTGGGATAAGTGGGTCTTATATGCCAATACCCATAAGCCGAATCTTCTTTTCAAAGCTTGAAATTACCAACCTAGCTAACTGGTCACTCCCGACTGTTCAGTGTTCCTTTTTTTTTTTTTTCGTTTTGTTTTGTTTTTCTCTTGTAAACTGTGTTGATTAATGCCTGTAATCACTTTCGTGAAGTAATAGTTTAGAAATAAAGAATTAAAAAAAAAAGAAAAAAAAGAACAAATGTAAGCTTCCATCCATCCATGTCTTGGAGGCAGCAGCCTAAGCAAGCAAGCCCAGACCTTCTGCCCTCCAGGTACCTCTACCAGCTTATGCAGCCAGCCAAGAGATGTCATCTCTCCAGTGTGTCCTGGATCTGCACCACGGCCTCCTTCATACTTCAAGACTAAAGTGCAACATCTCCTTGGGAAACAAACGTGTGATTGCTATAAAATTAGCAACATTTGTTTATGCATGACAAGAGACAACCAGTGCAACGCATGACAACACTGATACAACTGTGCTGTCTTTGCTATTCTGCAGTTCTATTGTATTGTTATTAATTGTTTCTTTGTTAACCTGAAACACATATCACTTCTACATGCAGTCAGCCTGTTACACACGCACAAATGCACACAAAGTGGATGGTCCTAGCTATCTAGCAGATTTTTATCCCTATATAGTATTTTAAACTGAGCTATTCAGAATAAAGCACGTGAAGTAAAACGGGGGGGGCAGATAGTAGGAACAGACTCTTTTACTTCTCTTTTCCCCTGCTTCTCCTGCAATATTCCCAAATATCTAGTCTACTCTCATTTATAAAAAAGGGTGTGAACAAAATATTGGAACTACCTCTTATTGTAATGCAGCTGCAGTGTAATGCAAAGAGAGAAACTAACTATAAAGGGAAGTCCAGACACAGCTGAAATAACCACAGCTGAACAGTTATAACTGTCACAAAGGAGGCTTTATCACAGGCCTGTGGTGTCGGACCACAATCCTTTTAGCTAAGCAGAGCAAACCAACAGGCAATTGAGTGTTAATACTTCAAGTTGGATTCTGTTCCAGTCTTACATTTTGATCCATCCCTCAGCTGTAGTAGTGCTATTTAGTGCAATGTTCAGCAGAATAAAGCTCCCGTGAAAGCAACAATTTTCCTTTAGTAAAAAAGAAATTGGCTAGTATTGCTTGGCACTAAACTGGTCTTTCAGGGGATTAAACTCAATAACTAGAGCCCATTAAAGTGCAGGGATTCAAAGATGGCATGATATTACAAGTTCTTATGCGAAACAGTTTGCCTTATATTATTATTATTGTTGTTGTTGTCATTATTCAGCTTTATTTCCTGTGTTTGTTTTCTATCATGATATATAAATGATGGTTAGACAACTGTATTATAAAATCAAATAACCTGCTACAACACGCAAATCCCCACAGTGTCACTCTTCTCATTCTTCTCATTCAAAATGGAAGGGTACATTAACAAGGGTGATAATTTAGGATAGGAACTCTTTATCTCTTTCAAAGGGACATTTTATCATCAAGGCCTAGGACAGAAACACAGCTGTTGGGAAATTTATGTTTCAGATAAGGACACTTTACATTTGCAGACATACACTCTGTACTGTATATGTCCTACAGCATCCCACGGTGCAGGATTCTGCCTGATAACTGAGAACAGCCTCGTTGCAAATCAGACTTTGTTCATTATTGCACGAATGGAAAGTTGACAAAGTGATTGAACTTATTAAATCACCATGAAAATATGTATGTTGAACCACCACCAGTAAGGTGGCAAGTGTAATTTAAGCGACTTTTATTAAAAATAGCACAGTATTAAGTATGAATCAGGTCAATGGCTCATCACTGCTTGTAGTCATATTTATATCACATCGTGTTTATTGCACATCACATGCTTCACATGCACAGCTTTGGCTCAACCTTGGCTCAGAAGACAAACCATATTTTCTCTAACAGATCAGCTGACCTAAGGACTTCTGATAATGTGTGGATTTCATGAAAGTGTGAGTGTCTTACTGAGTCCTCGATCCACTGAATACATTTGGGTCCATACGTTTTTGGCATGACACAATGTTTGTCGTTTTGTCTGCTTACACCTCCTCAACCAATTTCTAAATCAAAAAATCAAGATGTGACTGAAGTGCTGACTTTCAGCTCAAATTCATGAAGCCGTTTTTTATGCAGTCATCATTTTCAGAGGCTCATAAGCAATTGAACAGTTCACTGACAAGTAGTTTTGTGGTATGGTGAGATGCTGATGCAAGTGAGGGTGGCCATCATTAGGCTGCAAAACTTAAATAAACATATCAGAGAGAGATAGCAAACTCTTTAGTGGCCTGAAAGACAGAAAACTATTAAAGTGGACGAACTCTGAATTACTTTGTTGGTTTCTTTCACATCTAGTCGAGAACACTGTTGAGGAGGTAAGACTATCACTGTCAAAGTCTTCAGTCAAAAGATGCTTTCATGAGTGGAAATACTTGTGGTTTGCAGAGCTGGCTTTTTACTTACTGAAGGCAGTGTGATCCACAAGCAGGCAGTTGCTGACAGAGCATCTCAAGCAAGGAAACACAGCATTTGGTTGTATGTGTGGGTTCTAGACTTCAAGCAGTCAAACAGTCACTTTTGAGCCTCTGATAATGGGGAGTTGTGTATACAAATAGCTGTAACTCTAAAATAAAACCAGAATGTCCTCACGGCATGTGTTTGAAATATGTCTTAACCTATAAGCAGAGTAATATTACTTTAAAAAAAAACATTACCATGGAATATTCTTCATGTAAAAAGGCATTTTCCGATAAGACGCGTGTACAGTGGGATGCAACCTTGTTAATAGTTAATAGTCATTATTTTCCTGTATAAATTGTTGGTTGTTAGATTAAAAAGTGTCAGTTAAATATATCATATTTACACACACACAGTGATATTTGAGAAGTGAAATAAAGTTTGTTGGATTTACAGAAAGTGTGCAATAATTGTTTAAACAAAATCAGGCAGGTGCATAAATTTGGTCACTGTTGCCATTTTATTGATTCCAAAACCTTTAGAACTAATTATTGGAACTCAAATTGACCCCTGACCTACATACACAGGTGAATCCAATAATGAGAAAGAGCATTTAAGGGGGTCGATTGTAAGTTTCCCTCCTCTTTTAATTTTCTCTGAAGAGTAGCAACATGGGGGTCTCAAAACAACTCTCAAATGACCTGAAGACAGCGATTGTTCACCAGCATGGTTTAGGGGAAGGATACAGAAAGCTGTCTCAGAGACTTAAGCTGTCTGTTTTCACATTTAGGAACATATTGAAAAAAATGGAAGACCACAGGCTCAGTTCAAGTTAAGGCTCGAAGTGGCAGACCAAGAAAAATCTCGGATAGACAGAAGCGACGAATGGTGAGAACAGTCAGAGTCAACCCACAGACCAGCACCAAAGACCTACAACATCAACTTGCAGCAGATGGAGTCACTGTGCATTATTCAACCAATCGGCGCGCTTTACACAAGGAGATGCTGTATGCAAGAGTGATGCAGAGGAAGCCCTTTCTCCGCCCACAGCACAAACAGAGCCGCTTGAGGTTTGCTAAAGCACATTTGGACAAGCCAGCTTCATTCTGGAATAAGGTGCTGTGGACTGACGAAACTACGATTGAGTTATTTGGGCATAACAAGGGGCGTTATGCATGGAGGAAAAAGAACACAGCATTCCAAGAAAAACATCTGCTACCTACAGTAAAATATGGTGGTGGTTCCATCATGCTGTGGGGCTGTGTGGCCAGTGCAGGGACTGGGAATCTTGTCAAAGTTGAGGGACACATGGATTCCACTCAGTATCAGCAGATTCTGGAGACCAATGTCCAGGAATCAGGGACAAAGCTGAAGCTGCGCCGGGGCTGGATATTTCAACAAGACAACGACCCGAAACACTGCTCAAAATCCACTAAGGCATTCATGCAGAGTACAACGTTCTGGAATGGCCATCTCCTACAACCTACAGGAAGTGTTTAGAGGCTGCAATTTCTGCAAAAGGCGGATCTACTAAATATTGATTTCATTTCTTTTTTGTGGTGCCCAAATTTATGCACCTGCCTGATTTTGTTTAAACATTATTGCACACTTTCTGTAAATCCAATAAACTTCATTTCACTTCTCAAATATCACTGTGTGTGTGTCTCCTATATGATATATTTAACTGACATTTTTTATTGTAACAACCAACGATTTATACAGGAAAATAATGACTATTAACAAGGTTGCCCAAACCTTTGCATCCCACTGTATGTGAAAACTCTTCTTTCCAGGAAAGAAAGATGAGTTTTCTTGAATTTTTCTGCAAGAAAATAAAATGACCTTGCTGTTGCTTGTATGTTTAGACAGGCTCCTGTATGCTTTTCCTCTTTCAGTCATTCATTTTTCCCCTGAAAACCTCAAGCAGCCAAAACACCCACGATGCTCCCCTCTTTGGCACATAGCAGGAGTCCCTCACAATGATCTACTATGAGCCCTGTATGTGCACAAGCACTGAACTGTTAGGTGCATGCATGTGTGTAATGAACTGAAAATGTGACTTAAATTAAGTGTTTATGACAGGCTTTTAAAGGATTGTTTCTGTCTGAGAATAGGTTGGAAAATTTTTTTTCTCTTTATAGCACTGACCCTAACGTGGTGATTATTGATTAGAACCTTGATATTCTTGCCTAATAAGTTAATGAAGCCAGGGCAGAAAACACTACCAGCACTCAGAAGCTGAGGGCGACACTTAAATCCATGGTGAGAAAAAGCTTTTGTAGAATGTTAAGTAGGGGGAAAAAATTTCAATAGTCTACAAGTGGTAATTAGCTAATTTTAATCAATCACTAGAGGCCCTTAATTAAGTGCTGTGTATTCATGTGTTTAAAAAAAACCCTCCCAAATACAGGCTGTACCAATCAATGTTACGTATTGGTAGCATGATGTCAGACCAAAGACAAAATCAGGCTTGTAAATAGATTAATTTAAAAAAAATCTTTAAAAATCGTCTTTCAGTTTTAAGGATTCAAGTATACATCCTCCACTAGGCAACAACACATGAAGCATTACACTGGGTTATTATTTATTTAATAAACAGTATGGCAAAAACAGTGTGTGTAAAAACTACAAACAAGTGCAACCTTACATAATATTGGAATTAAGACAGTAAGTAGCTGCAAGGTGCTGTTAATCCAATGCACTTGATCAACTGATCATCAGCAGCTGTTAGTACTAGTCTGTAGCATTTAAGTGTGTGTTAAGGAGGAAAGACATCAGCAAAGACCTTAGATTACCAATTCTTGATGGCCATCTGGGATTGGTTGTGGGGTGATCTCCAAATAATCTGGTCCATCATTCTGCAGTAAGAAAATGATTCACAAGTGGAAAACAAGATAGATGTAATCTTTCCAAGAGCAGGCAACTCACCCCAGAGGACTCATTTCACCTGATAGGAGGCAACCTTTCTGCAAACAGTCCCAGTCTGACCCTGAAAGACTGCAACCACTCTGAGATTATGCTGTCTAATTAATAAATGCAGACAGATTGCCAGCATGTTTCCATCAGTCTGAATGCGTCTTTGTCAGTGAACACAACTCGAGGTTATATCCCAAAGACCAGGAAGGTTGTAATAGTTAAATGTAAATTTCTATCTCTTCCTGTCTACATAGACAGGACGAGATACGTGAACTGCATACAATTAACAGACCTCAACCTGACTGAAACACTGTGGTGGGACCTTAATAGAGCTGTGCATAAATAAATGCAAGAAAACCACAATTAATGGAAGGAGTACAACAGCAAAATCCCTTCACAGTGATGTGAGAGACTGATAAAGTCACACAAAAAACTATCACTTCAAGCAGCTACAGAATCATACAGTTTACTTAGTTTTTCACACACATTGATTTTCATTAATCAAATAATGAAACTGTGTAATATTTCACGTGATGTTGCTCATCCTTTGTCTCATTAAATCATTTTAGAACCTGGTAAGGACCAGATAATTTTTAAGAAGTCCTGATATATAAAATCTTCAAAGTGAAAGAGGGGATACTTTCTTTTTGGCCGTCTTGCAGAGCAACTAATGACTGTTGTGCATAATCATGTAGGTAATGCTACTGTACAAGGGACTTATCAAGCTGTATAAAATGCTGGTCCTTCAACGGCAGCATGATAATGGCTGCAATAAATCCCAGAATCTAATGAAGCACCCCCACCCCTCACCCCGAGGTCCTCTCTCAAAATGCAAAAAGTAATTACAGTATTTTTTTGAACGAGTTTAAGTCTCAATAATTAAATTCACACCTGCTGATATGTGTCACAGTGGGGATTTTAAGATCACTGTTCCATTAGGAAGATAATGAGGCTCAAAGAGAAAATGCTTCGCGGGTCTTTGCTTGATTGACAGGTGCCTGTCAATCCCATCTTAAAGATGGCGGTGAGCGTATACCCCAGACGTATGAGAGAAGTGAGGGTGATATCACAGACAGTTCAGCCATATTTCTGTTTTTAGCATTTACAATGTAGACAGTATTTCCAGATCATTTCGTTATTTTTGACATATCAGCACATGATGCACAATCCTTTTAGGATTCGAATCCACCTCCACTGTTAAACCTCCAGCTTCGGTGTGCAACGTTTGTTATGGAGCTGAAGCCACATCGTCCCAGTAGATAAAGTCCAGTGGCTTTATCATCCCATGTTGCAGGTCCCTGTAATATACACGCATTAAATATGTTACATGTCAATTAAATTCATTTCGTTCATATATATACAGCAAAACAATTCATACAAACATCTCCAGTCATCACAGATTACTTATCTAGATTTTCTTTTTGAAGTAAACTGAAACTAACCGACTGATAAAAACCGACCCATAAATCTTTCAAACCAACAATGCTCTCATGCTCCCAAAGTGGAGTCTAGCTCAACCCAGTTCAACAATACAGCTCACAGAACGATAAATTCTGCAACTTCAGAAAACAGCTAGAAATATGTTTTCCCTTATCCTTACCCCGAAATCTCTTACACAACAGAGTCACTGTAGAATGAAGCCTTTGTGTCTGCTCTCTCTTCTACTGCCTTTTTTTCCCTTCGCACTGCCCTGCAACATTTGTCACGTCCCTGGAGATGTGATGTTGTGAGCAAAAGTTGGAGAAACAGTAAAGGCTGCGCAACAAGGTCCACCCTAAAGCTGAGATTCCTAAACCACTGACATCTTTGCAATTACATCATGTTTTTCCATGTTCTAACATCCTAAAACAAAGGGGGCACACAGCATCTGTAACTGTAAGCCTGACTATTATAGTGCAAGATGCCCCTAAAAAGAAATTTATTGGAGAGAAATTTGAGGATATCCAAGGAATGTTTTGTGAGGAGCATATAATGTGTCGCAATCAAACAGTAGGTATTTACATATACAGTGATTTACAATCTATTCTTCTTTTGCTGCTTCATAAATTTACTTCTGCACCTTACTGTGTGCCTCGGCACCTCTATGGCTCTCCCTCAACATGTTTTAAATAAATAAACTAATGATGATAAGGAGGAGGAGGATAGTAATGCTTCTCTGTGTTGAGGCCACAGCATTCTTGGTGGATTGTACTTTTACTTTACTAGAACTGTCAACCAAGACAGGTGTGACTGACAAGACAGACATTTTTCTAAAGAACAAGAACATGTTGTGTCTCAAAACACGTGCAGTTTGCCAGCTTTGCCAGGTTTAGTTTGATTTAAGTCAACAGGAGGCTGCTCTTTGTAATTTGCTGTCATGAGGCTTGGATTTTGTAAATCTCAAAGAATTATGTGCACAGGGTGAAAGACATGTTTTTACTACTTTGCTGTTTTACTGTAGCAACATTACCAGAGTATCTAAATCCAATTAACAACGACATAATAATTCACTAGATCAAAAAGCTTTCAAATAGAAGCCCCTAACACTCATGCAAGCAATAGTGCTTGCAGACTGAATAAATACACAACTGAGCTTTCAACATAGTGTTTTATTGTAAGCAGTAACAGCATTAAGGGTAATTCCTAGATCACTGGAAAGTACCAGCTCACAAACATGTACTTTTTTGAGAAAAGAAAAAAAACTATAACCCCGCAGGGTTTTTCCGGTTTCAAAATGGGCCGTTTTTATAATCCTTATAAAAAATGATCAGTCAAGGCTAGTCTGTATTTTGAAAAATCAATGGGTTTTTTTATTATTTCTGTGCAACTGATACACAGTAATGCCCACTATGTAATGGTGAATGAATCCCTAATAAGTAGTTAAAAAAGGAACTGTTATATTTCCTCTGGCTATGCATAAAACGTGTGGGGTTGCCGCAAATTCCTGTATATGAGAAAACCCTGCACAGAATCAAAAACTTCCTGATTTCCTTATCAAAAGAGGTTCATCGGTTCCTGGAAAAAAAAAAAGATCCACAGGAAACCAAGTTCAAATCAGTGTTTATGTTTTCTACTTGTCAATTTATATACCTCTTTTAATACAATATAAGTACAGCTAAAAATCTCGTCCTGTTTAACCTTGTAATTCCAGCTGGGCGATCCACATCCTCACGCATGGCTTCTGAATGTTGTGTTATTTGATGAAGACAAATTATGCGCTGTCTGCATCGTGCGCTAAATCTTTGATACCAGAGTTATCTCTGCTTCAGACTTCAGCCAGACATAAAAGCTATCAATACAAATAGGAATCTTTCCAAATATAAAAGCATTATGAGCAGATTACAGTTAATATTGAGTTATTTTCAGCGCGCTCATTTACTCAGTTCTAACGTGGGCGTTGCACAAAAAGATCACTGCTGGAAGCCCTGACAAAATTCTTTCTCTGCTGTGTCATATGGGCGGAGAGCCTGCAGTTATCGAGTTAGCGGGGGCTCTATCTGTCTTCCAGTCTTCTTTGACTTGACCACAGTTGCAATCCTGGAAGGGGTAAGCTACAGTATCTGTGTGTCCGTGTATCCTCCACCCCTGCGACCAAATGCCAAAAGTGTCTGAAGACGGAATTTTCTCTGATCCCGTTTGTTGTGCTGTCTGTTGAAATACCTCCAGCGTAGCAGTTTTGTGTGTGTTTGTATGAGAGGCAAATATGTTAATAACAGTCATACTGTATCTCTGGACCTCTGGACCTTTCACACTGTCACTGTCACTGGTGTTGAAATGTGCCTGTGTTTGTTTACAGTACTGCACAGAGGAGTGAATATAACACAAGTCTCTAATGCAAGCTGAAACTCACACTCTTGTGGCGTAGGCGCTTATCTATTTGACTTCCTTTTTTTTTTTGGTCTGCTGGGTGAAATGCAGACGCGAGCAGAGAGGCCAAATGTGGTGAGGCAGCGTGCATGATAAATGAACTTCACTAGCCGAGTCATACGGGAATGGGAAATAAAAAGCATCCACACACGCCCTACCTGACAGTTTGAGCACGGCAGCTTTGTGCTTCTATTGCTGCTCATTAAATCCAACCAGACTCATAATAGCGGCTTGATTCAGCCGGACACTGATGAATAATCGGCCACAGTGGCTGATGCCAACAATTAATGGGACCAATTTCTTTTTGGAAAAACAGCTGTGCTTGACGAAGCGTTAGCTGCTCCATTTATTAATTGGGCGCCATCATTTCCTTATTCCTATTTCTAACTTCTTTCTTCCACTGCTTTCTGCCTCTGCTTCCCTCCCTTCCTGCTGGGGTAGAAGTTGGAAACCTGAATCATGCCGTTCTGCTTGTTGCTGTCGGGCAGAGAAACCAGCGAATCAGTGCAACAGCTCCACTCAGCAGCATAGGGATTTTCACAACACTGAACATCACAATCTCACAACATTATCTGAGGCTATAGTGGGAAATGGCTTAGCGCTTAAACTGTCTGTGCTTCTGAGCCAACTGACACTGACTGGCAGAAATGTTGGGCCAACAGAGTTAAAATACTGCTTAGCACATCCAGAGTTATGACTGAATTACAAAAGAGGAAAATGTTTTTTTTAAACAAACAAAAACCTTTTTTTTTTTTTTAGCTCGGACTGAAGAAATAATTCAAACTGGGAAACTAATTACGCTGTGTGAAAAAAAAATAGTTATGCATACAAAATAGCTCAATTTTCCACTACTACACCCATTCTGCTTGTGGTGTGACTGACAGCTGAGGAGAAAATGACACCTACACTTGTGGCTGCAGAGTGCCGAGGAAGTTGTCAATGCGTTCCTGTGGCACGTCCCCGTCTAGCTGAGCCAGGTAAGTGTAGAGCCTGACAAAGGTGTCGAACGGGATCTTTGCGGCACCACCCGTCTCATCCTCTGTTAGGATCTCGCAGGCAAACTTAAGCGAACTGATAAGAGTCTGAGGATTTGTGTTGCCACAAAAACAAAGAATTAGTTTGCTGTTGCATCGCATTTAAGCAAGACACACTGCAAATATACTTGCATGCACACACTGTAACTCAGACAGCTAAATCTAAGTAGCATAAGAGTGCCCTCGTGTGGTTAAAGTGTTCAAGAGCCTTGAAAACAGGAGTAGAATTCTACCCAAATTACTAACACTGAGCACATAATGCTGTTAATGCTTAGCTGCATTTGCTTTCCTAGACACCAACTTATCTTCTGTAAAGTTCTTCATGCTTAAATAAATTCTCTTTGATCTGTCACTACTGCTCTATCTGAATCTGTGAAGCCAAAAAAAATATCATTGGCTTAACAGCGAAGCAAAGATTCAAGTAGTTGCTGAAGGATTTATCCAGTCACTCTTTTTTGGAGCCAGGGGACCCCGATGATGGAGACTGCATTGCAAATTCCTGGATCTAACATTAACACCTGGAGACTAGAGTGTGCTGCTGGAGGATCTCCAGCTGTGCTTGGCCTCGCACCAGGTTTTTAAGGCTCAAAGGAAGAAGTATATAAAGTTGTATTTGCATTTATAGCCAGGATTGTGAACACCTCACCCCTCCAAGAGCGCTGCAGCCCAGGGCAAAAAACTCCATCCAGTCAATATCTGAGCCAAAGCTGCCCAGCGACAGCAGGGTCTCCAGCTGAGCCACAGGTAGACACAAGCCCTTCCACTTCGCCTGCAGTTCCTCTTTGCTACAGGTTGTCTTGGGCGACAGCTATGATTTGATGATAAAAAAAAATGGGGGGTTAGGAGACTTTAGGGGGGGAAATCTAGTTATTCACTTTCTAGATAAAATCTGAAATGAGTCCTATTTCCACAAATCAACAACAAGGTTGGATATGGAGAATCTGGTGGCTCTATTTACTTACAATCTCTTTTTTCTCTAGACTTTTATATGTGGACAGCCAGGGCATAAATAACCGCAAATACTGATGCACAGTAATCCAAATAAAAAGTAGATTTGAGCAGGATATAAACACTAATAATAATCTCTCAAATAATGGCACAGATCTGCATTTGTTTTGCATTCAGATTTTCTGGATTTCTTTCAGACTTTCTACTATCAATGCAGTTTAAAATGTTACAAAATGAATAACTCGAGACAACAAAAGAGCAGCACTCTCACAAGATTTATGCTGCCGCTTAAGTGCTAGCTTTTAAGGAAATATTAATTATTCATTTCTTTTAATGAATCCGCCACACCGAGATGCCAGTAAACAGCCCAGGTGAGATAAAATGGATTTAAGACAATATGAAACTTTAATGACCCACACGGGAAACATCACTGCTATATGGAGACACACACATAAAAACACGCATAAAAGAATAGAAGAGTAATCAAAGTTGGACATTAAACTCAATGGAAGTTATAATTATACCCATAAAAGCAAAACAGTAAATGACGAAACGCAAATATGTGATAAAGTAAATGCATTTATTTCTTTCAAAAGCAACAGTGAGAATAAAAATTTTATTTGTGCGACAACTTCTACAGGTTATGAGCCTGCTGTTGAGAAACTACCTGTTTGTGGAGGATCTTCAGAAGACCTGGAGTCAGCCCAGTGTCCGTCTTCTGGGTGGCAACATTTAATTCCAGCCTGTCCTTAACAGGCAGACACTCTCCTTTAGACAGAGCACTGAAGTATCTGGAAGAGGACACAGTCATAATAATTAGCAAAGAATTCTTAAACACTGTGTTTAGCATCACCATTCTCAGAAATTCATCTGCCCCCAAGCTTCCTAAGTATACCATTCAAATATACCATTTGCTTTTCTTTGTGAGAGGTTTTAAAGGCATGCTGTGGCATATTTCACTTCATTATTAGAAAAGAAAAAATATAACTTTCCATGCATTTACTGACTTTCAGGATCTCTGAAAGGGAACAGAGCCAAGTATTACTTTAATAACATAAACATCTCATCACCCAGGAGGCGCTCGATTTGTTTTTTCGCTTCACTGTATGACTCACTTTATTGTCTATTGCTATAAACAAAGCCAAGCTACATTGGTCAATAAAAAAGAAGAGGATGCTGAGAGTCCTTAGAGGTAGGAAATAAAAGGTAAAAGAAAATAAATTGAATATTTCCATATCATCGAGTGCTTTTAGCATGGTTTTTCTTTATTCGAGACAGTAAGATAGTTTAACTGCTGCACTAACATGAAAGCCCTTGGGATCTAATTACAGCTAGTCAATGCAACGATAAGACACGCACAGGTGAAAGGGGCCTGCCTTTCCCTACAGTGATGTAGCCTGGAGACATGGTTTATGCTCCTGTTTGTGAGAATTAAACTGGAATAAAACACAATCACACACATCTCTACTCTTAACCTGAACCTTCATTGACAGACATTAAGACTTACGCTGTAGACCACTGCAACAAATCCTTGGGCTGTGTTCGGATGGCTGCCTTAGTAAAGTCTTTAAGGATGTCTGGCAGCTCGGGAGGGATGTTGATTTGCTGGGCACAGTAGAATGTGTCTGGAAGAGGCATGGCTGTAATATAAACAATGCAATAATGTCCAATTAGTTGAAAAGAAATAGAATCCAATAGAAAATTAAAAACTACAATAAAAATCACCCGCACTGACAAAAAAAACATAATTAATATAAAGACTGCATTCTGGTGCTTCAAATTTGTCTGTGCTAGCCATGGGAGTTTGACAGGAATATAGACATATGATTATGAATACAGTGTGTTTCAAAGAAGTAAGTTTAAAATTTGCATATACACTCTCATCTGGTACCGTTTTTTTTTACCGATTCAACTTAATAAATTAATACTAATTTCTAGTCCACCAAACATTTTCTCCCAATTGTCCCTCTCCTTTGTTCAACTACATAATTATAGTATGTTCACCGACATTAATCCACTGTATGGTACTTGCTTTAAAAACTGTAGCCTGTTACCTGGACTGATGAACAGAAAGTCACCGGAAGACGCCCCTGAAATATGAGTTGCTAGCCTAAGTAATGATTATTTATGCCTAGCAGTTCATGGGAGTGTTGTAGCGTCGTCGCATAGCAACGGCGTCTTCTTCTTCTTCTCCCTGTGGTATTAGAAACCCCAAGGGAAGAGCACTACCGCCCCCTCTGCTGAAAACACTGTTCCTGGTACATGCTCAATCATCCAGCTAAGGAAATCCCAGAAAGTTGATTCTGTTCATGTGGAGGCAGCGTTATCTGTCTGACGAAAATAACATGACACCCATGGAGAACACTGACATAAATCTCAATACTCAGTCAGAAATATTCCTCCAGTGAAAACAAACTGGTGCACAAAACACCACTTTCAAAACTTTTTACTTAAATAAGAGCTAGAATCAGTAGCACCAGTGGCCCGTTCTATGCTGTATAATGGTTTGGGGCACTATAAGACAGTACTGTAGTAATATTTCTAATACAGTGACTTTGATGGGGCAGCCTATCATATTTCAGGATGCAGGCCCCTTTGCTCCCCTTCTAGACACCCCCCTGCTGTAAGGAACAAATGAATCATTCATCATAATTTAGAACTATTAATGGAATATTTACACAGATATACAAAAGGGCATTTTCAGCAGAGATCAGTGTTCAAACAGCATACTGTGCTCCCTCACCTAAGTTTATTGTAGTAAGACTAACTGATCATTGGGAAAATACCTTTTCCCTCATGTTAGTTACGCTAAAACCTGTCGGTCAAATTGAATAAATGATACATTTAATCAGATATGTGTTTAGAGGAATCTTTATGGGTTTTATTACAGTCTCAAAACTTTAAACATAAACTTTCTTTTGAAACTGGTCACTGGCTTTAATATTTTTATTAAGATAAAATTTAACTTTAGATAGAAAAGTGGAAGACCAAAGTAACACTGCAAAAGGACAAACACATTAGTTTCGAGTTTAGAGAGACTGATGTACCCTCAGAAGGCCTCTTAGGTCCTGACTACATTATAAGGAATCTGTAACCTAGATTGTGCCTTTTTTTTTTTTTTTTTAAAGGAACAGTAGAAGTTAGTGTGAAAGCGTTAATTTTAGGGCAACTTCCCAAACTTTGGCATTATATGGCTTACAGCCTTGAAAGCTTCATAGTACAATTATGTTGTCACAAACAGTCTGGGTTAACTTTGCTTCGTGTGATGACTTGAAAATATATCAGATGCGGGAAGAGCTGCTGCAAAGCATGTGACATACAACATATTGATGACAGAGTTTTTCCTGTGTCAACACACATTTATTGAAGTGATGCCACAAACAGGCAAAACATCATATTGGAGATTTTATTATTAAACAGCTTTTAGAAAATTCAGGATTCCACAGACTGTGATTAGAAAATAATAACAACAACATGGACAATTTAAAAAACAAACAAAAAAAAAAAAGAATATCTGACCCCCGACCAGCCCCAGTACTCAAAGGAAATATGATCAGACCAGAGAGACAATTTCATACTTGTGTGACAGAAACACATGCACATTCACACAATCACCGTCAGGTCACATACACTGGAAAGTGCAGATTTGTTCTAGCACATGTAGAAACTGAGCAGGTACAATATGCATATGAAATCCCTTTCAAATTCAACCAACTTAACATCTAATGAACTCATGTAATACGAAGAGCACAAAGTTTCGAATCTCAAGTTCTTGCAACAGTACACAGGGGCAAAACACCAAAAACCATAATGTGTCTAAAAGTAATTAATGAGGATGGAGTAGCAAAAGAAAAAAAACAAAACACAGGTTACATGAGCTAGATAATGGGCCAGCTCAAGGTTCTAGTCCACTTTTACCTCTCAAATCTCATATCTTTCTCTACTTGATATAAAAATAAAACTGTGCTTCTCAAAAAAACAAATAAAAACAAAACAACAACCCTGGACGCTCCGGAGCCTATAAAACTATCTAGGATGTAATATTACACTCCTTTGATACTTCAGACGGAAACTCTGCCACAAACATTGCTCCATAAATCTTATCTGATCGTTTCCTGGACGATCCTTGGGCCACGTGATCATTTGGGAAGCGCTCGAGTGCATTTCTGTGATTGACAGTTTGTGGAGCACAGCAGAACCATTTCAAAGCATTAAAAAAAACAAACGGAAAAAACGTTGTCTTATAAAATGTTCTGGCTTAAGCAATTTCTCACCAGTAACTGAGCAATTTGCAAGTGAGCCAACAATCCCAAAAGCATTGTAGCACCACAGACCAAAGTGTGCAGAAAGAAAAACATTCTGAAGCAATGCAAATGAGCTAAATCCATGCTTAAAATGATATAAATGCTATTTTATCCTATCTTTACATGCCGCTGCCTACTGTATTGATTTGGGTCCTCCCTTCTTTACCAAAGGCAAAAGTAATCACTGCTAAAAACAGAGTCACTCGTGTACTTCTGCTCTAATTTCTGTAGTCTAATCCCTCTGCAGAGTTGGATCCAACAGGAAAACGTGAATGTGGGTAAATTAAAAAGAAATGCATGTAGAAGACTGGACAATTCAGAATAGCATATTTCCTCCGTTTTGGTTGGGTAATGGTCATTTTAGCATCGTCTTCTATGCTTTTGGGAGATCAAGCTGTACTTGCTACAAACCCATAGCTGGTCAGCTGCTCAGTAACATGCGTCTATCATTTCCCGTTTCTATCTCTTGCCCCTTTTGTTACCAGCTGGGGGCTTCTTCAACTGGAGTAAGGGTGCTGCTGTGGCAAAGCCTCCAGGAGGTGGGTTAGACACGCCAAATGTCAGGCCGGCAGAGGGGTTGATGCCAGGGTTGCTGAAGTTGAAGCCTGAGCTGTTGGTGCTACCAAAACCTAGTAAAGCAAGACAAGGAACAAAAAACAAAAAACAGTCAAATACGAGAAAAACAAAAAGATAAAACATGAATAATATGAGGATTTAGAAAATCTGGTGTCAGAAAAAGGAAGTTCAAATGAAATTCAGAGGTTTTTTATAAGGATTTTGCCATCCTAGCTTAAAACCCCCAAGATTCTAAAGTGCCAACACACACAAACAAACATATATACACATAACTGTATTTACCCACTGCTGGGACGTTCATTATAACTTTAAAATATGGATATACTAAACTTGTTGCAGTTCCATTTACATTACACTAATGAGACACAGTTACAGCTTAGACCCTTTCCAAACTTTATACACTTAGCGAGCTGAGCCTTTATTCTTTGTTGCCATCATGTTTGGTGGCCCAGGTGTTAAGGTGCTATATACAGCATGTATTGTACCTGCACTCAGACTGCCTCCTGTGGGCTTATTGGTGGAAGAGAAGGCAAAAGAAGACCCCCCAGTCCCCACCCCACCAAATCCTGGCCCACCACCAAAACCTGTGGGAGAGAGTGACATGGAAGTCAGACTGGTCTAAGCACACAGCCTAGACTAGATACAAAAACAAGAAGCGCCTCAGGAGTTACACACTGGCAGGCATTAGCAGACAAAAGCAAGCAAAAAAGAAAAAAAAAAGTCATAAACTAATCCACAGAGCACCACACTTGGCTTAACTTCTGACCGAATAATGCAGAATCAAACAGGACTCACAGTGCACTACACCGCAAAGCAAAGGCCAAAGGAAGAAAAACGGCAGATTTCACCGAATACCCAAACTACGAGAAAACAGACAATACTTTTGAGTGCGCTCAGACCACTTGCTTCCACACTCTCAAGTGGATTTGCAATTTGACATGCCCGTATTTTAACACCACAGCGTTTCGCTGTGACAGCTGAGTGAAACTGTTTACCAGGTAACAACTGTACGATAGGATTGCAGTTTTTGTGTGTGGTGTGAACGCACTTGACTCCTCGCAAAAGGCAGAGCAGAAAAGAGAAACAGCTAAGCTCTGACTGCACCACTCTGTCAGACACATACACACCAGCTGCTTAGTCTGTCATACAACCAAACTCAAATACATTTTCTTTAAAAACCCACTTTGATTTAACCACCAGGTAACATTAGGGGAAATGGCAAAGTATGCAGGGGTCTAGCAAAAAATAAAACACACGAGAAAACAGGGAATATTCATTTAAAAAAAAAAAAAAAAAAAAGCAGAGGTAATACCTCCCAGGGTAGAAGAGCCCAAGCTAGTGCCCAATGCTGAGGCAAAGGGGTTTCCAAACCCTGCCCCCAGAGGCGCCTGGGTCCCTAAGGCACAAAGAGAGAGCACAGGCTTTTACTCTTCTTTTATGTGAGACAAAAGACACAAAGTAAACTGCACTGCTGTCACGCTGACAGCTTTATTTTAGCTTTAGAAACAAGTCCTGCAGTTGATTCAAATAAAATATGATAATCTGATCTAATGACTGTGCCGACAGAGGCATCAAAAGACTACAGCATCTAATTAACTGCAACCTCACATGAGCTGAAATATGACAATAATTAGGCAACGGATCAGGCTTTCACAAAGTACATATGAATATGTACTATCCTGCTATAAAGGCTTTCAACTATAATATTCCAGCTAATCAGCAGCGCATTTATCACTGCTGGCAAGCTGGGAGGGAAAAAGGAAGCACTGCTAGTTCTTTCACTCAGAAACTTGTCTTGTTTTCTTTAAGCGTTCTCTTTTATCTTATCAAATTTGGGAGCTTTTCAATTAGTCTACATTCTTAAAACAAGTTCAGTGAAAAAGAAACAAGGACAAGCGTTTCTTTGTTTAAAAACCAATTTATTTTCAATTAAATATGCAATTCCACTTACATAAAACACAAACAAACAGTTTGGAACAAAAATTGGCTGTTAATTGCTAAGTGCTACTGCATTTGACAAGTTTCCAAATTCAAGATTTCTGAGAGTGAATGAACTAGCATACCTAAAATTTAATTTAAAAAAAACTTTTTAAAAATGCATCACACAATTACTGAATATAGCTTTAAAAGGCACAACATATTTATAGATTAAATATACTGTATCAACAGGCATTGGATATATAAGATTAAAACACAAGGTTACAGGTAAAAGCACTGGAGAATTAGATAAGAAATGTGAAAACGGCATTCATGGCTGCCTTTCAGTGTAAACTGGTCAAAACAAAGAAAATCAGTGATTTGGTACAGTTTGCCTGTGAAAGACAGCGTGGTCAAGTTTTGAGTCATGCGTCCAACATAAACTGAAGGACCTTTGTTACGTTCGTTTAAATAATTTTACACCGATTATGAAAACAAAAGCTCCATTGTAAATTACTATAAGCTACAAATCCGTCTTTGTTGGATCGAGTCTGACTTTAGAGAGAGATGACAAGCTAAAACCTGCAAGAGATTGATTTTTTTAGTCTAATTTCAGATAACTAACAGTAAATTCTACTGGTTCCAAAACACCCTGTAATAGTCATGCCTCCTGAACGGCACTAGCAGGGGAAAAAACAAACAAACAAAATACTAAACACTATAAATGACAAAGAATATGGAAATGTTTTGGAGATAATAGCAACATTCAAACAGTCAACTAATCAGGCCCATTATTGTGAACTGTTGTGCTCAAGCTTAACACACAGAAAAACAAAGATACCAAAAGGTATAATTCAGATTCATTACTGAGCATCTCAGGTTCATGTAGGCAAATTGTGACACTGGTAATCTACCTACCATTTAAAAAATAAATAAATAAAAAGTCACATTAATTCCTTCACTTCTTTTATAAAAGGAAAAAAGAGGTAAATGGGAACAGCTGTTATATTAGCACTCATGAAAATACAGCATTTGCATACACGTTACTGACAGTGAGAAGATACCAACTAGAGAGTATTAATGTGGCTTAATATCCACAATTACCTTCAAAGTCAAAACAACTTTGACAGACCAATAATTATTACATTATTTAATAGTCATTATTGTGCCAAGTGAGACTGTAGAGGTGTGGAAGACGATATTTTAAAGTGTGAGCAAAACTGCACAGAATGTCAAATTCTGGATGAGTGTGGACTTCCATTAAATCCTACAAAAACAAACAAAAACCTAGCGTTTGATAAGAGGACTGACTGTCCAAAAGCAGCAGTGTTTTCATTAGCAATTAATCATTTAGGTTGTTTTTTTACCCATACACCATCGTAATCAGCAGCAGTATGCCGATGATTACTGGAAGTGGGTTCAATGAATTCCTGTTTGTATCGCGACATGTTCAACGGCAGTTTTCCAATCTTTATTCCTCTGAGTGCCAATACTGCTGAGCTCGCAGCGCTATCTACAACAAGCAACGCTGTATCCTCAGATGAGAAAAATGGTGGGAAAATAAACTCCCCTGTACAATCAAGACACACAATGTGGCCATACAGACCAGTTTCTTTTGGCACTAATGTATCTCACTGGTACTTATGGACCAGTGTGAGCAGCAACAAATTGTTCTCTTCTGAACTACCAAACAGTTAAACCAACAAGAAAAGTAGACTTTTTACAGAATTGAGAAGCAAATGTCTGTACAACATACCATCGCCTTGGATAAAATACCTGAAATCACAACTTGTGAACAGCTCTTTAGCTCCACATTTTCTCTGAAATGAACTCTATGTGAAATGATCCAGCCCTGTTGCACTGACAGTAGCCCTTAAGTGAAATCACTTTCATCAAGTTACAGTGGTATGGCCTTTATTAAAACCAAACCAGCCAAATATATCAAGGTATTGAACAGTGAGATAATGCACACACTTACTGTCACTGCTGACAATTCATTATCCAAATGATCTGTCCACATAAAAGACCAACCTCAGCTCCTTGTTCACAACACAAACACACTGAGAACACTGCTTCATTTAGGCCAGTAAGTGACCGGGGCTTTTCACCGTTCTCAGCCTTAGTTCCACTAGAAAAAAGTACATTTCAGAGTTATTTTCAGTCCTGAGTCTTTTGGTACCTTAACCCAATGTCCATGGAGACAGAAATCTGAACAGTGTAGGCCCATTCTCATCTGGCATGTGTACAGGTCGGATGTGAATCTACCAAAAAACAAACAAAAACAAAACAAAAAAAAAAAACCCACTCCAGCCCACTGCATCTTTAAATGCTGTGATACTGATCACCCTCCAACATGACATTTCAATAATGACCCAAGTTTAAGGTTGACCTATTATATTTCGAGCTCTACTTAGATTTGCATGACTCACGTCCCCTCAGTTCATCCACTGACTGAAACAAACCTGTTTTAGCTCCTCTCTCTTCAGTCAACTTTCTTCTGATTGGCTGCCCCTTGCAAAAAAAAAAAGCTGTGAAAAGCAGGTGGGTGGGGCTACTATAACCATATTAATGATAATCCTTTGTTATTCAGTGTGTGAATGTGAGAGTGAATGAATAGAGGAATTGTAAAGCGCTTTGGGTGCCTAGAAAAGCGCTATATAAATGCAATCCAAACAGTGTCATGAGTTAAGAAAAAAATATTAGAAAACTTGCATTTAGAGTTCTGAAGGCTGAGTGTTTGGTTTGCTGGGATTACTTGTACACTAAACTCATTTTGAAACTTTCAACATGTTTAATATGCAACAACTAAATGAATCTAAACAGGTCACCTTTAAGCAGAAAAAATAAATATATAAATAAATATACTAGCCTGCAATTAGGCTTAGCAGAAAAGGTGGGAGATTTGCTAAATAAAGCAATCAATTACCCTAGCCAAAAATAATTTACAAACCCGACTCATGTTAACCTCATATACTACAGCCTTGTTGGATAGCTAGCATACCCAGAGCACAAATGGATAAAATGAACAAGTGATCAAAAAAAATTATTTGATTTTTAATGAAATTTAAAAAAAAAAATCTTAAGCAGGCACCGAGGTGGTGTGCACTTCTACCACACAATAATAACTATTGTGGCTTGTGTGTTAAGTTGTTGTTATTTTTTCTTTTTCAGTAAACAGTGGCTAAGGAATGGATTAGTTAAATAGTCCCATACCTACTTGGCACATAGTTAATTAGTTTAGGTGTTAACGTACAACTCCATCTGCATACCCAAATAAGTGTTCAAAAGTATGTGAAATATTCATTAAAAATGGAAAAATTAGCAAACATCTGGTGGGCAGCAGATCTGATAACAGTCAAAGCACATCTCATGAGCTTTGTCAAATGAGTAGAGATCAGACTAACATTTTTAAACCAACCTGCCTTTACATCCCATCAACCTTTGAAGTTACGTCAATAAAGAGACTGCAAAAGCATGCTACCGTAATATATAGCTTAGTGTGTTAGTTGTATGCAGGTACCCTGATGTGCCAGTAAAAATGGCTTACAACTCAAACCAGATGTTGCAGTAAATATTCTTAAGGTTATGTTGGCTGTAGTTTAACAAAACTGAATTTGAGTCCTTGACTGCTCAGTATAAGAGTCTCATTTAGATATTTTAGGATATAAGCTCCTACAAAATGCCAAATCAATTTCCGATTAAACACAATGTTTAATCCGTGTATTTATGCCTAATACAACGTACTTAATAGTATTTTTTTTGTTACTGTCAAAGAGTAGAAAGAATTTGACAAACAGCATGACAGTCAAACTGTAAATGTCATTAGGTTAAGGTTATTTAGAGAATGGTTTCTCTAAAGTGAATATCTGTGTCTAAACTAGACTTTTTACTTGTAAGACCTTGGGCAACAGAAGCTGTGTGCTTGAAGGAACGGTGGGGATGACAACTTTAATATATTCTCTTCTTATTTTACTACCCTGTATATTCAGAGAGGAGCATGTTGATTCGGTGTCAGATTAACTGGTGTTTCCCACACGTCTGAGATATCATTCGGATTTAAGATAGCTGGGGCTACATTGCCATAGACGTACACCAACTCAACGCCCAGACTGACGTGACAAAAATCTAAAGATGCACCACTACCTGGACTAATCATTCAGAAACCACAAAATTCGCAGCAAGTGCATTAATTATCCTAACTTCATTACACAACAACCTCAACTGAGTACTAGGCTCACTTTTAGCATTGCTAAAACAAAACAAAACCCAAAACTGAGGTTTAGAAGTTTCCAGATTCAAAATGAGATTGCTCGACTTTTTCCACCACTGTGCATTTTCCCCAGTGATGTCAGCCATAAAGCTGCTCTGGTATCCCATTAGAGAGGGCACACGGAGGAGGAGAGAAATTAACAGAAGGGATTTGGTCTTCATTTTGCACTGGGGCCATCTATTTAATGTCCTCACTCTTGAATTGTAAGGTGCATAAAATAAATGTTCCCAACCCTTGTACTGAGAGTCAGAGACAAGACGGTAAGGCAGCACAAATGTCTCCTGTTAAAGTTAAGCAACAGATTTCTCTCATTTCTTCCTTTCTAGCCTCTTTTCATTCACTACAGAAAGCACAGATACCTTAACACCAGATAAGGCTGCTGTTACTTTTGTACTTTTAATCATCCTCTCTCACCTTTTGAGTTATTTGCTACCAAAATATGTTAAAAGCACACTGATCCTGTCTTCTCCACAACTTGCTTTTATTATTGATTCTCCTTCCTCTCCTTCAGTCTCCTAACAAAGGAGAAACTTGCTAGAACTTGTAGGCAGTCAGACCTGGAGTTGGCTGCTGTTGCTGGGTCAATGTGGCTGCCATGGCCACAGCTGCAGCATTGGGCACACTGGAGAACGGAGCAGGCCCAGTAGTGACTCGCGGCGTGCTCTGCCATTTCCTGTTAGACACCCGTTTGGACTCAAACACATCCGTGGAGTCTTCCAGGAAGGCTCTGCGGTAGGAGAGGTACTGATGCTTCAAAATCTATACAACAAGACACCAGAGAGAAAGACACGTTAAATGAAAACGCTACAACTGCCTCGTCACCCAGTCCTATACATTATTACACATTACATTTCAAGCAATGCGAATGAGGATCTTTTTATTATTATTATTAACATATGTAAAAGCAGGAGGGAATAAACTGACCTTGACATTCTCATGGACAGACTGGAGCTGGGCGGCCTGTGCGACAAATGTTTGATACAACTTCTGCATGGCCAAGGTCAGATCTGTAAACAAAAGCATAAAAAAATGTCTGCATAAATATTTGATGTATTTTAATAAAACAGGGTGGGTTACAGAAAAGAAAAGAACCAGAAACTGTCTTTTTTCTCTTCATCTTGAATGCAAACACATCTGTAGCCTGTTTGTTAATGAAACATGTAACACTGTGATCAAACCGAACTTTAACTTGAACAGAATTACGTTAACAGCCAGACAAATGTGTTCTCACCCTGAGGAGTGATGTGAGAGCCGCTGCTTTGGGTTGTCAGGTGGTTCTCCAGCTCCTCTATCTGCTGCCGGTACTGCTGAAGCTGCACCTCAAATTGCTCTACCAGGCTATGGAAATAACTACACACAAAAGGGACACATATTTTAAATCTCAGTACATTAAGCAATGTTCATTATTAACCTTTTGAATCAACTATTAAGAGAAGCTTTTTGACAAAAACATCCACTGGCCAAGTGTATTTTTTTATTGCTGTCCTATGATATTAAAATGAAATAGAGTCGTTTGAAACAGAGTCTATGAGAACTAAAGGACTGCAATAGCACACATTGACCTTGGATTTACTTTCTGACTTTCATCCAATAGCTTACTTACTCTGATGGAGCCGTATTCTCGTGCTGAAGTCCAGGGGGGGTCTTTTGTGTACGAAGTGCTATGTCAGCATTTTTCAACTCCTTAGCAACAAAGGAAAGAGGAAAGTCAAACATCTAGAAAAAAAAAATCTGTGAGATTTCCAAGGGAAACTTTTTCATATTTTTAGTTTGTGAGGTATAAGGAACAGGAAAGGTTAACCCACATATTAAGTTCATCTGAAGTCCAATTTAAAATAATTCTGTTTATCTTAGGTACAGCTACAGATGTTTTGGGAAATGAACACTGATACTGGACTTCCTGACTTATATATTTTGCAACACTGCATACACTATATATTGTGTATCCACTAGAAGTTTGGAATGCAAGTTTCTGATTTACTGACTTTCTAATGACAAATAATGTGCATCAGAAATAGACACCTGTGTCAACATAAGTACACCGTTTTTACCTGTGCCGTCTCCAGTTTCAGTTTGTCGATGGCCAAAGCTTGGCGCTGCAGACCGCTGGCGCTGACGGACAGAAGCTGTTTGAGGCTCTTGATGTCATCTTGGACTTTAGAAATGGCTTTTGATGACATTCTGCTTATATCCTCCTGAACTTGTTTTTGCTCTTTCACAAATTTTCTGCAAAAGAATTAAGAAAAGAAGGAAATCACTTGTAGATGACATAAAAGCTCTCTGATAGATATGGCAAACTATCAAAATATGCTTTCAAAGTGCTACTACTCAAACTATATGTATGCATCTGGGATTTTACACAGAATGGGGACTCCTAGAGACCTCACCAGATAAAATTTGGGTTGGGTCATACTGCTGCATTCAACCTATTAAACACCCGATTAAAAAAAAAAAATTAAAAAATAAATAAATCACACAACGATACTTACTGAAAATTTTCAACATCCTGACAAATAACTGGGGGCAGGTTCTCATCTTTTAGAGCTTTGCTGTCCCTGAGGGTGAGAAAAAGTGTTTTTCATCATTAGAACAGAAAGGATAGTCGGTGCTAAACATTAACAGCAGAGTGAGACATTAGACATATTCCATAAGACAGTAAAGGACCGTGTTGGTCAGCAGGACGTACTGCGCATTGGCTCCAGATGATGTGTCGCTCTTATTCTCAGAGGAAGTGCTGAAGTCGACTCCACCCAGGCCGATACTCTGAGCAGGAGCTGCTGATGACGCTGTCGAGGTTGCCAGCAGAGAACCGAACGATAACCCGCCTCCTGCACCAAGAGTAGTCTGACTCAGACCTGCGGCAAGAAATAGTCATACAGTTTATAGAACTGTGACAACTAATTAAAACGAACACTCTGTAATTCAAAGCATTCACTGTACTCCCACTTGGCCATGTATTTAACACATCAGCTCTGTAAAGCTGACAGTTTGCCTCTCACCTGTAGGCACAGTGCTGGAGAAGAGACTGCTGCCTAGTGATGGACCTGTTAAGGCTGCCGTGGTGGTGGTCGTAGCTCCGCCGAGACCGAGGGCAAAGCCAGTGGCTGTAGGCTGCTGTGGAGCAGTGGAGGTCAGGACAGAGCCAAACGTCAAGCCTGTCCCAGCAGCGGCTGTCGAAGAGGTGCTAGTAGCTGTGAGGGAGAACGGCGTAGCTGAGGCTGTGGGCTTGTTGAAAGCCAAGCTAAAGCCAGTGGTGGCAGCTGTATTGGCTGGGGCACCTGAGAGAAAGTAATTGTTTATTAAATAAAAATAAAAAAAAATAAAAAAAAATTCACAATCATTACCTGTTGTTCAGAAGCTCTTCAACTTAAAAATACCCCAGAGAACCCCAAACATACCTAATGTGAGGCCTGTAGTGGGCGCAGCAGCACCTGAAATAACACAAGGTCCCAACATAAGATGGGCAGCTGGCAGAAATATCACAAATACTTTTATTTCTTTATTATTTTGCATTCTTACTTGAGGCAGGTGTATTGAAGGAGAATCCTCCAGCAGGTTTCTGAGCAAAAAGACTGCCTCCTAGGCCAAGAGACGGGGTGCTGGTGCTGGTACTGGGGGTTGCACTTGCTGTACCCAAAGGTGTACCAAAAGAAAAGCCACCGGTATTGGCCGCAGGAGCACTTTCGAAGAAAAAAAAAAAAAGTAATATGTTTAGGCCCATACATTCTTCTACAATATCTGCCAAGTTTCAAACTAATAAAAGATTGACATTGTGTTATGGTTACAGTACACACAGATTAACAACTAGGATTTTGTCGAAGAAAATACACAGGGTCTTAAATTTCTATATAGAAAACCTAAATGGTGATAAGTGCTTTACAGATGGATGGTAATCCCAATCACATTATTACCAGTAATGAACTAATTTCCCTCTTAAAAAATAAAAAGTAACTACAATTACTATAGCTTAATTGTCACTTCAAAGACTTCTCTTGGCAGCCCGCAATTTGCAAGAGTTCACTCTGCAGTGCGTGCATGTGCAAAGTTTCAAATAACAGAGTTTACAAATGTATCTAATTAAAATGCTCATCTATAACCCGACATTGCTGAGTAGCTCGGGAAAACAACGTACCCAGCACTGACTTTGAAACTCGCAAGCCGTATCTGCTAACGCCAAGATACCTCTGGTTATGCTAGCGTTAGCTAAGTGGGCTATCTAAAATTTGTCGTTACCTGGTTGCGGCCCCAAATGCGAATCCTCCACCTGTGTTGGTGGACCCAAGAGTTCCCGAACCAAAGTTAAAGCTAGACATTTTCTTTTAAAAGGCACGGTGTCAACACCAATCGGTTGTGGGCTTAGCTCACTTCTGAAAACATCACAGCTAATACGACAGTTAGCTTAGACGCCCGCGTGAGGGCCGAATCCGCGGTCCCGTCTTCACCAAAACATACTTGAACTCATCAGCTCTCTCACTAAATCCCAAAATATTCAGTTGCCACCTGTTATGTTTACACAACCTGTTCCTCTGCTTCTATTTCTTAAACCTGACAATTATCGCAGGGTGCATTCACGCATGGTGTCACTTTTCTTATTCCCCGCCTGGTATATCCTAAATGCTAGTGCATTTTGGGTAGTGGATTTCCTTTCTTTCAACTACATTAACCGTCATCCCCGCAGATTTTGCGTCTCGTGATGTGTCACGCATGCGCATGGGATTAAGTCTGGCAGTCCTGAGCAGCGGATGTATGTTGAATCCGGTGTTTCTTTCAAAATAAAAGAAGCAGCTACAGACTATAATAACAACGAAGAACGGCTCAGAGTACATTAGTGTATTTGCAAAGCTGAGTATAACTGGTTGCACAATGCTGTTTCAAAATTGTCATTGTCTCTGTGAGTTTAAATAATCTGTTACTTACCTGATAAACGAGCAACAGTTCCATTATTCTGAACCCAGGGCGGATGAATGGTTCACAGGTTTGTATCATTAATAGTTTTTGGTAACCTAATAAACCTAAAAAATTATGAAAATAAATATGTTGCAAATGTGTTATCTGAGTTTTTCCAACATTTATTGCATTGTTCCACCTTTTTTGACCCAGAAATGTTGCAGACCATCTTTTGCAAACTCTGAAAAGTATATTTTATCAATATTAATATCAATTAACAAATTAACTATTCTACATTCTACATTTCTTATTATAAAACAGCATATAAAAATATTAAGACATGTTTCAGCAGAGATTTATTCAGATCTTTTGACATTATGTTTGGGTTCTTTTTTGTTTGTTTTGCTCTCACTTTGATATTTGCTAGATGTAACCTGTGTACAGTCCTGAATTTCATCCTTTTTTAGAGGGTGCCAAGAGGAACTGTGGCACTGCATGAGGAAGTCAGCAGTGGCAGGGAAGTATGTGAGGCTGGTGCCGTACATTTGTTAGGACAGCAAGACAGTGGTGAGGTGTGTGGTAGGCAAGATGGAACCTAGCGACATGGAGAGAAGATGTGATCTGGAGAGAAGAGGAATGGAAATCAGAAGAAACAAGACAGAAACTGTGAGAGTCAGAGGGAGACATTTGGAACCATAAAGCTGCAAGGAACAGAGGAATGATAATGAAGTTGGATGAGTTTACCTGAGGTCACCCATCCGAAACAATGGACAGATTTAGAGATGAGATAGTCTGAACATGTGCAGAGGAGGGATGCTGTATCTACTGGTGAAACGATGTTGACTATAGAGGTGGCTGTAGCTCAGGTGGCAGAGCAGGTCAGCCACTAATCAGAAGGTTAGTGGTTCAATCCCAGGCTACCAAATATCCTTGGGCAAGATACTAACCCCATGTTTGCTTACTGGTGGTGGTCAGAGGGCCAGTGTCCGGCAGCCTCGCCTCTGTCAGTGCGCCCCAGGGCAGCTGTGGCTACAATGTAGCTTGCCATCGTGAATGACTGAATGTAGTGTAAAGCGCTTTGGGTCCTTAGGGACTGAGTAAAGCGCTATACAAATGCAGGCCATTTACCATAGAGCTGAGAGGGACAAGGAAAGAGAAAAACTTCAGAGGGGGTTTGTAGATATAGTGAGCGGGGCATGCAGGGGAGATGATCCGCTGTGGTGATCCCTAAGCATTTAGGTAGTCAAATGGCAACCCAATCTCTCCAGAGAAGAGCACACTATATTTGCTTTACTTTGACAAGTAATCATGCCAATAATTATTATAGGTTATAAGTTTTTTGTTATCTTTTATCTTGATTTCATTTTAACTTTGCTTTTCATTCAGTTAGCTTCAGCTAGTTCCCAAAGTAGGTTTGATGGTTTCAGTTCAGTTTTTATTGTTTGGAAAATGTTTAGTTTTAATCTTTTGAAGTATTATTGTTTTTAGAAAATATACACTAATCTAAATCTATTATTGTTTTTTTAATTAACTAAAGCGTTTTTCACATATAGTTTAAGTATTTAGGTTGTTTTAATTCTGATTACAGGCAGCACGGTGGCACGGTGGTTAGCACTGTTGCCGCACAGCAAGAAGGTCCTGAGTTCAATTCCAACATCAGGCCGGGGTCTTTCTGTGTGGAGTTTGTCACTAGGTATGAATGTGAGTGCGAAGTGTTGGCCCTGCGACAGACTGGCGACCTGTACCCTGCCTCTCGCCCTATGACAGCTTGGATAGGCTCCAGTGCCCCCCGCGACCCTGAAAAGGATAAGCGGAAGCGAATGGATGGATGGATAATTCTGATAACTTCAAATTGCTTACAAACTCTGTCCTACAACCCCAACCACCAAAACAGTAAAGGAGTTAAAAGTTGAATTTGATCCCGCTTTTATTTTGAAAACCCCCACCTCAAGTGCCGACGTACTTTGCGCAAGCTTTACGCGGATGGAGTGAAAATAATTGACAATAAACACATATCGTATGCCCCCGAAAAAGTGAAGGAGTCTTGTGCAGGAGTCGAAGCTTTCACATCATCAATGATTCATTTCAATCCGGAAGGTGTCGTTTGAAGCTTTGTAGGCGCTGACAGCTGTTTCGACCCGGGGGGAAAATGGAGCATATCCGAACGCCAAAGGTAGCTAACGTTTCTTGCTAATTGCAAATGGATGGGATACAGTCGGCAGCTGGGCCTTGTCTGTTTGCGATTTTGTTGGAAGGCTCGAGTCAGGCTCCGTTTTCTGGCCATCAGTGTTCAGAGTGAATTTGCGTGAATCAACGTTATAGCGTAACGGCTAGCAGGTGTCGCCAACGACTCCAAATGTCAGCAGACGTGGCGAGCATCAATGAGCCGTTTGTTTTTCCCGTTCATCAGGAAGATCGGCTTCCTCTATCTAATTTTACTACTTGCACGCTCTGCTATTTATTGCGACAGATATCCACCGTCAGTACAGTCATTGAATTCAGTATGATTGAAGAAGCAAGGAAAAGCCGGGCCATATCCAGCACAGACTCGCAGGGCTGACTTGGGCTGTACGTCAAATTGGGCGATCGCAGTTTTATCGTAAGCATAAAACGCCAAAACAGTGAGCTCACTGCCTGGGCTAAATCACTCCCAATAGACCAGATTTAAAGGAAAGCAACCAGCTGAAAAAGGCAAGACTCGAGGAGTGCTGCAGTACGAGTTTAGCCCTGCCAGGCCTGTACTGCTAGAAAATATACTGCTATGTGTGTGCACAGCAGTATATGCAAGAGCTGATCCTTTTAACCCTTAAATCATTGATCCTTTCAAATCTGATCTGCAGCCACTCAAAAACAACCAACAACCGCCAACAGTCCTAGTACATACTTCATAATCTTCATAATTCCTTTTAGTCTGCCATAAGGTGGCTCAGTGTGCTTAATTTTATCTAACGTCTCTGTTTTTGATCATATTAGGAAGCAGTATCACACGATTCTTGAGGTTCAATGACAATTGTGCTATTTGTCAGTGGGAAAAAAAAAATGCTGAGATCTGGCATGTAGACAGACGGGGAACACCCATGCAGAATGGGTGTTCCCCATTTTTCTTCACACCTCTCAGTGGTTTGTCTGGTTTAAAAGTCGGAGGAGATTATTATTTGCTGTTATAGTGTTTAAAACAAACAAAGAAAACAAGCTGCTTGTTGTAGCAATCAGGGTAGTTTAAGTTGCATAGGCATGTAACAGGATGAAACACAAATCCTAACATTAACTTCCCTATAAGATGGTATGAGGTCTCTGTCCTCCTTCTCTCTTCCCTTTCTCTCTAACCTGCTCTCAAGCACACGCATGTGGGCACACACACAAAAACAACTGACTTCCCGTATGTTCCAAGAAGCTGACTTATGACAGAGCCGCGACCCGCAGGTTGCTGAGCGACCGAGAGAGATTTGATCATCATATCTCAGCAAACGGAAACAAAGTGGAGGATGTCTGAGTCAACCGGAAACAGCTAATGTGATGAATCATGGATTCGGACAGCTAGTGCTAACAGCACTGCACAGTCCAAAAATCAGTGACTTTCCAAATGCACTTTGGCTATAGAGTGAAGGTGACAGGAGCTTTTATTTTGATATGTCTTGCATCTGTGATGCAGAAGGCAATAAAATACCGTAGATGCAACAGTGCAGAGCAAAGTCCAATGGTGATATTATTTGTTTGTTTTATATTGTTGTAACATCAGTCTCATAAAGATCTTTAAAAAGATTGTGCTGTATAAAACTGGTTTTATTCATTTATTTATTTTTTCTAGGATGTAAACCAGAAGCACATTAAAGGTTTTTTTTAAAACCTGTTATAGCTATTAGACCCAAGCCTGTGTGAAAACTCGTGACTTGAGTAAATATATTACTCATTATATCTGCTATTCTGTTTGGGCGTTTGTGGTATTAGTGCAATCAGTTGCTACACTTTCACTGTTGCAGCTACTGAATATAAATTTTTGAGAAGGAAGTCAAAACAAAATGAACTGTGTTTGACTTTAAGCTAGATAAGATTGTTTAATTAAGAGGCAGGTGGTTTGTTTATTAAGGCAGTGGCAGCAAATGTCACTTGTGACTGCACTTATTAAAATTAAACTGGCAGCTGATAGTGAGGACCAGGTGGCCAGGATTAATTGGTGTGCTAGCCAGAACTGGTGCCAGTAATTTTTCTGTCAGGTGTCAACCCTGCTCGCAAGATGCCATCTCTTGTAGTCTCAGTGTATCCAGCAAGAGAAGCAAAGGGTGCTCCTGATTATTTAGATATTACCATTATGTGCATCTGTTTTTGCAGGTGGAGCAGGTGCGGCTGTTGGATCGCTTCAGCAACAAATCCGTTCATGGCACTCTGTACCTCACAGCCACGCATCTCATCTTTGTGGAGAGCAACTCTAACAACTCGGCCTCTGCTGGACATGAGGTCTGGGTGAGTAGTTTTGTGCCAACTATGCTGCCCATTAATGCAGGTTTCAGAGTGCTTGCATATGGATGTCACCTCTGCGAATACACTGTTGTGCAGAGGCATAACTGGAGGATAGCAAGTGCTCACAGAACTTTTACCTCCTGTTGCCAGTTTTCTATAAATTGATGGTGCAGTTTCACACAAACCAAGTGTGCTCTTTAGACAATTTGGGCCTGTTTTTAGTCTAATAATGAATATTTATTACCCTGCAAATGTTTTTAATACACTCCTGTTTTAGCTCCTAGCCTTCATGCAGGTTTGTTCTGTGTGTGTGGTTTAAAACCCCCTTTTTCTAGGCTTTGTGTTTAGGTGTATGATTCTTGCTGGGGTTCAAATCCTGAACGAGGCCCCAATTGTTATAACCTGTATGTGTGTGACATAATAATAAATTAGGTGAGTCGAAGTCAGTATCAGCAGTGTAAAGTGGTGCATGGATAAGCTGGCAAGTGTATGAGACCTGGTGTGCAAGGAAAAAGCAAGTTAAGATAACCCAACGAAAGAACCAAACGAGGATGCAGAGGCATGAAGACAGTACAGGCACCATCACAGGACTGGAGTAAAGCACCAACAGGAGTGGAGACCGGCAAGACCTAGAGAGGTAGGGTCTTAAATAGCATCTCCTGAATCTCCACCCAGGCAACTCATGGAACCCAAAAACCACACATATGCAGAGCAAACCCGCATGAAGGCCTGGGGCCATAACAACTCCATCACTGAAGGAACCGTTGCAGTGCAATATTGCCATTGGCTGGTGGCAAAGCGATTCCTGTAGATGCCAAGACCTGGGTGGCATATGTTTTGAGCTCTCAAATCAAAACCAGAGGAATATATGCAAATGAAGGGCAAAACATACAGAAACTGGAAGTTCTGCCACATAAAGAACCATTAATGTGATCACTACAGGGAAGCCTGCAACCAGACAGTTTGTTTGCATGCGATTTGGGAAGGAGAGAAAGATTATGAAAGTTAATGTGTGGTAAGAGGAAGAGATAGAGTTTCAAAATGTGCACACGTAGTATTTGTCTGTGTGTGTTTTTCTTCCTGCCCCTGAAAGAGGATCGCTGTCAGTGCACTGTAAGAACTAGGTTAGTAACATCTAGCAGCAGCATTCTGGTTTGCTGATGGACTTATTTGTGCTGCAGTAGCGGCAAAGTGGTGGTGTTGGGTTATGCGAGAATTATGGGCGCGTGTTGCAATGAGCCTAGAGCAGGCACTGAAGACAAGAGGCTATTTAATATTGAGAAATTAGCTGCAACCGTTTAGAGCTCAGGATTTCAACACATGACTTGCAAGATTTTATTTCCTATATTGAGTTGTGATTTGTCAGAATGACTTCATAGCATCAACTAGCCCGGTTTAGTTGGTTTTACATTGTACAATTGGCATATACATACTTGCTGGAATGGTATTACTTCTGAGTGTGCACAATAGTGTTGCGCTGTATGAATCCTGTTTTTTTTTTTGTTTTTTAAGCACTAAGTATTTAGTGACTGGCCTACATGCCTTGTGCAGCAGAACCTGGGCCGTGACCTCTTTCCCACCATCCTTCCTGTTTTATGTGCATTACTTCCCTATGTGTGTCTGGCTCAGCGCTGTGTGTGCTGTAGAGTAATTTCAAAGTAACCGTTTGTGGTGTTTGTGTGTATCATAAAATATTAAACAGCATGTGAGTTACTGCCTTTCTCAACAACTGGTGAGATCAGCAATTAGCCTGTGTGTGTATGTGCACATGCGTGTGTGTCCCACTAGTCATTATCAATGCTGATCCATGTGCATCTTTATGATTTCTCTTGGTTGTGATACTCAAAATGCACTCATGAATATGGTGATGTGTGGCATCTGACTCTCTTGCCCTCTATACTTCTGGGTGATATTAAAATAATTCATGACTGAGCTGAGCTTTTTATAGCACTCTTCTGTTTAAATGCATGCTCTTGAACCCAATCCCCCCCCCCCCCCCCCCCCCAACTAGATCCCTTTAATATTCCAAATCTTATCTGTTCTTCATTGTATTCATATTGCAGATAACACTCTCACTGTCCACTCGTGTTCATTGATGCAAATGTCTAGCCAGCTAATCACAAGGCAGCAGCTCAGTGCATTTTGGCATGTAGGATTGTCAAGGTGGGCTGCTGAAGTTCAGAATGAGGAAGAAAAGTGATTTAACTGACAATGAATGTGGTTGATGTTGCCAGATGGACCGGTCTGAGTATTTCAGAAACTGCTGATCTACTGGGATTTCTCCTCAAAGCCATCTCTAGGGTTTACAGAAAATGGTCAGAAAAAGAGAAAATATCCAGTGAGTAGCAGTTTTCTGGGAGAAAATGCTTTGTTGATGCCAGAGATCCCAGAGGAATGGCCAGGCTGCTTTGAGCTGATAGGAAGGCAACAGTAGCTCAAATAACCGCTTGTTACAACCAAGCCGTGCATCTCTGAATGCACAACATGCGACTTTAAAGCCACAGCAGCAGAAGACCACACTGGGTACTACTCCTGTCATCTAAGAACAAATAACTGAAGCTACAATTCACACAAGGCCACCAAAATTGTACAACAGAAGACTGAAAAATGTTGGCAGATCTGATGAGTCTGCAGCATTCAGAGGGTAGAGTCAGAATTTGATGGAAATGACATGAAAGCATGAATCCATCCTGCCTTTTATCAGTACTTAGGCTGGTGGTGTAATATTGTAAGGGATATTTCTTGGCACTTTGGTCCCTTTAATACCAACTGATCTTCATTTAAACTTTGCAAGTCTTTAGTAGTTCATTGAGCCTCTTTAAATATGAAACTATTCTCTAAACTGAGGTTCCTAAAGAGTAAGGCTTTAATTTTGACATACGTGTTTTTTAAAGTGTGCATATACAATGAGTCCTAGAGTTGAAGAAAAACATTTGTATAACACACACAAAATATATTAGTATGTGTGTATGTTTTGTAAAATATAAAAACAGCACCAGGCTTTATTAACAATACGCTAATGTCATTGTTGGATAGTGTACTTTGTTTAAATTAGTGTATATCGACCCAGCCACTGTAAATCACCAGCCTCTCTTTTCACGTCTTCTTTTTGCCTCCTCTTTCCTTGTCTGCAGATTTTGCACCATCATATAGCCTCTGTGGAGAAGCTGTCCCTGACCACCTCCGGCTGTCCACTGGTAATTCAGTGTCGCAACTTCAGGGTGGTTCATTTTGTTATACAGAGAGAAAGAGACTGCCACGACGTCTACAGCTCACTGCTTCGTCTTCTACGGCCAGGTCAGCTTCGCGTTCTATTCGCTTTGGGCATTTCTCCTATCCACTTAATGCCTAAACAGAGATACATTGACATATTAAATAGTGCTTTCTCATCTGTCTGTGTTTAATGGGTTTCTCTCTGTTTTTCTTCTCTGCGCAGTATGCTATGAAGAGCTTTATGCTTTCTCCTACAACCCCAAACAAAATGACCAGCAGCGAGAGGAAGGATGGCAGCTCATCGACTTGGGGGCGGAGTTTGAGAGGATGGGCGTCCCCTGTGACCAATGGCAGCTCACTGATGTGAACAGGGACTACAAGGTAGGTAGTAAAATCCAACAAAGTCCTCTGCCCACTATAAACTGTATTTATTTACAGATTCTAAACATTGGTACCATCACTGTGATAGTAGTAGTATTTGTGATAGTATTGATATATTATTTACTATAAGTTGACTTATAGTATTTCTGTGTATTGGTCATTGCATGTCTGCATTATGGCTTTAAAAGTGCCAGAAGAACATACTCAGAAAGGGATGTAACTCCAAACGACCTCTGTAGCGACTGAGTAAACACAAAAGAGGAAACGACTGGGACAATAACTGGATTTATTTAAATGGATAAAAAACATTCCCGCCACGTGGTCACAGCAGATGGCAAAGTCCATTAGGCTGGCCTCTGCACTTAAACCAGCTCCACCTTCAGCTTCCTCTGTTGCTTAAACAGGGATAGGCTGGAGCAGCAGATGAAAACAGAAAAAAAGAATTACTGCAGCTTGTACAAGTCACTGACAAAATCATGTAAACCTAAAAGGTGCAACATTGTTTAGTCTTTAGCTTAGTGTCATAATGTATTAAAACAAATTAATCCGAATAATTAAACTAATTGATTGTCAAATAACTTAATTGCAAACGAAGTTAATGTGAAAATGAGGTGGGCGTATGAAAGCTTACTCTGTATCTGATTTAAACAGATGAATATTACCAGAGTATTTCAGTTGTGTGGTTGTGGACAGCACCGTCACAGTGGTACAGTCTGGATTAGGGCTGTTGATATAACATATATATCGGATGACGATATAAAAACGTCTATCGTATCATTTTACGCTATCGTTTGTTTCGTGGTGTCGCAAAATAAACTGTTTACGGCAATATTTTTTCATCGTTTTGATGGTCACTGTAGTGGCTATATTAATTTCTTAAAGTTCTCTTTCTCTTATATTTTATATAACCACACTACAGACGGACAAGCGCCTGTTTTTATGCGTTGTCGTTAGCAACAACGACGGTAACAGCATCGGTGTCCGCTTGTTTATGTTCCTCATAAACCTTTCACAATAAAGCTCAAGATCCTGTTGAGACTTTTCAAAATAAACTGAATCACGTGAAAGAGCAGATTATTTACGGATGAGAATTAAAAAAGAGCCGCCAGGTGCTAAAAAATAAACCTTAGACTTAAACGTTAGAACAGGCTTTTCCCCCCAGCACGCTGTGTAATAAATATTCACAAAGAATACGGCGGCTGATACAACTTATGTCTAAAAATGTACAGTTTCATGCATCGGTTAAAACACTCGATTCCAGCTACATGATGCGCAGCTGGAAACACTTCCCGCAAGACGAGCTGCCCGAGATTCACAGAATTTACAGAAAATGTTACATTTTTGTGATTTATGTCGTTATCAGGACGATAGAATTCTTATATCGGAATATGAGATTTTGGTCATATCGCATAGCCCTAGTCTAGATTCAGCTGGCATCCAAGTGATATCACACAGGCTGTCATTATTTGGGTTTAATGACAGCCTGTTAACATTATATCCAGGGGTGCACATAAGGGGTCCGCAGGTGCGCATTAGCTGTCAAAATAAAAGACGCGCACCAGATAAGAAGTTGCAACGCGCGTTTGCGTACATAAGATTTTCTGGAGGAGGACAGACATAGGTTTAGAACTCTAAAAGCTGTCAAAAAAGCAAGCTCCTTTAAGCAATTACTTTGGTGTTCCTCCACCTCCAAAGAAATGTCAGAAGGAGTCCGAACCGCAAAAGAAGCGCGTGTTCTCGGAAAAGTGGTTGCAGGAGGTGAGCTGGATTCAAACAAATGATGAACGCACAGAGATGTGGTGCAGAATATGCCGTGAAAATCCCACTCTAGCGGACAAAAACAGTGCTTTTATATGTACGCGAACTCTCGTTGCAGCTTCTTATCTGGTGCTCGTCTTTTATTTTGACAGCAAATGCGCACCTGCGGACCACTTATGTGCACCCCTGATTATATCACAGAAACCAGTTCGACGTTACCACATCTTAAACACTGTGCGCTGTGGTCCAGAAGAGGGTGCTGGAGCTTCACTGTTAGTTAGCTCCAGCCTTAGTGTGATGGACTACAGAGTCTTTGAGTCAAAAGTAAGAATTTGTCTGTAAAGAAGAAGAGCAGATCCCTGCTCACAGGCAGACTGTATATCATGTGCCTTTATAGATTGTAACATAGTAGCACGAGGCATTCACAAGGTACTGCTGTCTGAACATGGACATTAGTACATTTTTAATTCTTATTTTAGTTAATGGATTTTGTTTGTGACTTTTTTCAGGTGTGTGAGACATATCCACGGGACCTCTATGTTCCTGTCACCGCCAGTAAGCCTATCATTGTGGGGAGCTCCAAGTTCAGAAGCAAAGGACGCTTTCCTGTCCTCACTTATTTCTACCAAGAGAAGAAGGTACATTAAAACTGTGACCATTTACATACGCCAATATTTGTCTTTGGTCCAGTTTCTTTATTTAGCTCTCCTTGGCAAGTTGTTGAGTAGTTACTGAGCAAGATCAAAGTCCAAATCTTAATATTCCTAAGGCAGTACAAGCAAAATGGAAATGGGATTGCTTAAATTGAAAATAGGGTCAACTCTCTCGGTTATATCGAAGTGCAAATATCATGGGAATGAACCAGTGGGATTATATATTAACACGTGCAAAGTTGAGTTGCTTGGCCAAAGGTGGATTTACAGCAAAGCTCATAAAATGTCTAACACGGAAAGGATTTGTACTCCGCTTAACAAATTTGCATGACATCTGCTCATTCGATTTTTTATTTTTTTTTTTGGTGTGTTTGTGTATGGATGGAAATTTTGACCTTTCGCTGGCATTAGAAGAAACATCACCACATTACAGAAACGATTAGTAACCAAGGGTCTGTGAAATTTGATGGAATAGCTGCACTTTTTTTTTTCTTTCTTTAATTTTCTCGAACAAAACGTCAGCATCGCTGATGAACAAACCTTGCTTCCAAAGCAAGCGAGGGAAAGAACTCCCACACCCGAAATGTGCAGCATATTTTGAATTGTGATTTTCAGGTTAAACAACATTTAGGTGGGATGAGCAGTTAATGACCTAACATTCTGGGGAATCTTATTGTGTCAACTAGAAACACCTGACTTTTAGGGAAACAATGTAACTACTCAATGGCATTAACATCTAAGTAGTTACATTTATGGTGTTAGGTTAACCAAAAAAGTTTATGAGACTCATGTAGTTGTTCCATTATAGGCAACCATTAGAAGGAAGTAACACAGGCTCAGGTGTCCTGGTTTTAAGGTTATATTTAGATTTTTTTTTAATAACTTCTCGTTTTTACCAATGTACTCTCTTTACCCTGACAGGCAGCAGTGTGTCGTTGTAGTCAGCCTCTCTCTGGGTTCAGTGCACGATGCCTCGAGGATGAGAGCATGCTGCAGGCCATCAGCAAAGCCAATCACAACAGCCGATTTCTTTATGTCATGGATACCAGGCCGAAGGTAAGGTGGTGACGGCCAGGCAGTTTCTCAGAATAGCAAGCGTTGTTCATTAACTTTTAAAAATTTCTTGTATGTGTAAATGGGTTCAGCACTAAATGAATGTACTTTTGAAAACAGAGTTCAGAGCTCAAATGTGTTGTTGTTGTTTTTTTTGTTGTTTTTTTCCTGTCCTGCAGCTGAACGCGCTCGCTAACAGAGCAGCAGGTAAAGGCTACGAGAATGAGGACAACTACTCCAACATCCGCTTCCAGTTTGTTGGCATTGAAAACATCCACGTGATGCGGAGCAGCCTGCAGAAGTTGCTAGAAGGTTAAACATCTGCTACAGACAGAGGATTTTAAAAAAGAAAGAAAAGATGTTTACAAAAAGGCTTTTTTTTAATGAATGTCAGTCAGTGCACAGTTAATCTTAAATTCCTTTGATCCTTTAGTGACTGGGACTCGGTCACTTTCCATGAGTGACTACCTGGTGGGACTGGAGAGTAGTGGCTGGCTTCGGCATATCAAGGCGATAGTAGATGCTGCTGTCTTTCTCACCAGGGTAAATGTTTTCTGGTTATACTTCTTTAACTGTATTCTGGTGGAAGCTGATAAAAAAGTCATTGTTGTTTTAAAAACCATATTTCTGTGCCATCTGTCTGTTCTCTTAATCCCAGGCGGTGACAGTTGAAGGAGCCAGTGTTTTGGTTCACTGCTCAGATGGATGGGACAGAACCGCCCAGGTCTGCGCCCTAGGGGCGCTGCTCATGGACCCTTACTATCGTACAATTAAAGGCTTTATGGTACCAGCCACAGACGCGTGATGTTGAACATGCAGATACTCAGATGCTCCATGTTCTCTACTCTTCACTCTTTGTTTTTCTTCTAGGTACTGATAGAGAAAGACTGGATCTCTTTCGGTCACAAGTTTGCAGACAGGTGAGGTTTCAACTGGAAAATGTGAAGCACTGCATTTGCTCCAGTTCACAGTCGCAAGTTCATATTATTCTATACGTGGATTGTATGCTCTCAGGTGTGACCAACTGGACGGGGATCCAAAAGAAGTGTCTCCTATTTTCACTCAATTCCTCGAGTGCGTCTGGCAGCTGACTGAGCAGTTCCCACAGGTGAGTGGGAGAGTGCAAGCTACGTGAGATTTATATTTATTTCCTATGGTTTTTTTGCTTTTATTTATCCACAACTCTCCGTTTAGGCGTTTGAGTTCAGCGAGTGGTTCCTGCTGCAGATCCACGAACATGTTCACTCCTGTCAATATGGAAACTTCCTTGGTAACAATCAGAGGCAGAGAGAAGAGTTGCAGTAAGTCAAAAACACAGATTTATGTAACTGTTGACGGTTGAAATACTTTCTAATGTCAACTGTGAAATCTATCAGTCTGTCAAGACAATCTCTTTAAAAGATCTGTGCGTCAAGAAAGCCACACCTGGATTTGTTGTCACTGAGTTTGCAGATAACCAGAAGTGATAAAAGACATATAATGTGTAATCCTTCTTTTTAGTAGAAGACAAATAGATTAATTACTATATTGTGAGCTTCTGTATGCGTGTGTGTGAACCAACCATTGGACTATGTCGATATGCTCCCATGTGTCTAACTGCTGTTCTGGGTTGCAGACTAAGAGAGCGGACTCACTCCCTGTGGGCATTTCTAATGAGCGAAAAACGAAACCACCTGAATCCGTTCTACAGCCCTGCGTACTCCGAAGCACATCCTGTGCTCGAGCCCTCCACCCTGCCTTATCATTTCAAGTCAGTACAGCTTGCTCCCCTTTTGGTTGCTGCTTATATCTAGAAGTAAACCCTAAAGGATCTTATCTACATGTGTAACATTGTGATCACCAGGTTCTGGAGGAGTATGTACCATCAGTTTGACCGATCCATGCACCCTCGTCAGTCTATCCTGAAAACCATTTTGACTCTGAAGGAGAACAGTCGTAAGGCAGAGAGCACGCTGCAAGCACTGGAATCTGTGAGCACATTATTGCATATTGTCATATTCCTAAGTTTTAAGCTTGATCTTAATTTTGAGTATTTAAATGACTGCATGAGTATTTTTAATATATAGTATTTACAGTATAGTATTTGTATTTGAGTATTTAGATGCACTTTATATTTGGAATATGTTGTTTTATATACTTAACTGTCGTATCATTCAGAGGCTGCAGCAGCTTGGTGTAGTCCCGGTTGCAACATCCGACCCCCCCGCACCTCCTCCCACAAGAGATCAGCTCTCCAACTCCCACAGCCTCCCGCCACGTCCCGACTCCCTCATTCTGGGAGCGCCCATCAACCACAAAGAAGTGCAGCGTCACGAGGAAGAGGATGAGCAGGAGGAGGTGGGTGAGGAGGCCACTGAGAGCACAGATACAGAGCGGACAGTAGAGGGCAGCAGTGGCACCGAGAGCAGGAAGCAGAGTTATGGAGAACTGGAAGGGACGTATAACAGTGATCTGGTCAAAGAAGAGCCAGCTGTTGTCAGCCTGGAGTTTGGTGTAGCACGTATGACCTGCTAAAACCAAAAAAACAGGGATTGTGAGAGACTGAGGGACATGAGCAACTAAGTAAGAGAGCATACTGAAACTGTGTGTGTGTGTGTGTGTCTGTGTGGGTGTGTGAGAGAGAGTGGGAAGCTGTTGCTCTGTGTGGATTATGTGCCGATTTACGCATTGGTCCTGAATGGGCTGAATGGATGAAGTTGTGTGTCTGTATAGTCTAAAATCTCTATGGAAAGCCTCATTATTATGTCATATACTGCACTTACAGTGGGAAAAAAAAAAGCTTGTTTTCTTTTTTTTTTATTAATGAATGTTGAAAAAGCACTATAAAAAATTAATGAATCGGGTAAGAAAAATAAATGAATCAAAAAACAAAGAAAAAAATGTCGTGTCTTGTAATTTGTACAGTCACGTTGTGCATTTTTGAAATACATGGCCTTGATATTCTTCACACGAAAATGCAGAAAATCCCAGTTTTGGCTCATGAAATGTTTCATTTCATCCAAAGGCTGAAATCCAGCCTAATCTGATCATGTTGGTGAGCTGACATTCCTCTGGTCTGAGTGATTTAAAAAATAAATAAAATCAGTGTAGAGAAAAAAACATTTGTTTGAAACTGTTTGCTGACAGAATAGACAGTTTGTTGATGTCATTTCCAAGTTAAGGGGAAAGGATCAGTTGACAAAGAGCGAGCGAGTGAATTCGACAAAGTCGAAAGCTGACGGCAGCTCGCGGCCCTTGCTGTATATAACATCAGGTTATATCGTTGGCAACACCAGAAGGTTTCAGAGGGATTTTTCATTATGACCTACCTACAGAGTAAATTTAACACGGACGTATATGTCACCTGTGCATTTCCGCCTTAACTAGACTGCTATAATTTGTTGCTCTTCTTGGTGCTTCTGCACTTTGGTTGGGAAACAGATGATGAATCATGTGTGGGGCAAATACCAAACTTGAATTGGAGTATGTTTACATAAATACAGGAAGAACTCTAGGACAATGAAGCCTCTTTAATCCTATTTCTCTTCGATCAGGTGATCTTTCTTACTAATGCTTACTGATGCTGATACCCAAATCCTACTGGTTGTATCTGCCATGTCAGTGACTTATTATTTATGACAGCTGACCTCGATTAAAGTTCACCGGCACATAAAAAACACAGCGTGCATGCAAGGTTAAGTTCTGTGGGTTTGGATAGCTAAATACTGTTAAATTCAACAATAACCATAAAACTGATTCCTCTAACTGTGATCTTTCTGCTTGAGAGGTTTTGAAGCTCAACAAAAACCATGACATAGCAGTTCTCATAAGTAAAAAGAACTTCCTGCATCTGGCAAGTTTAGTTTCTGTGATGAATCTAAATAAAATGATGTGGAATTATTTATTTATTCATCAGAAAAAATGTCCTTGGGGCTGGATGTTGTTCGACTTTGATTTGTTTTGGGTTAGATTCACTGGAGTTGTGGCAATTCAGCACAATTTTTTTAGGCTCAGCTTGTTTTGCCATGAGTCATTACAATTTTTTTTTTTCAAGAACATATTCTATATTAGTTCCTGAATAATCATTATTGGAGCTCAGAAAGGATTTGATCTTGGATTAGATTTAGCATACAAGCAAATGCCCAACCCAATCAGTTTGCTGCACAAGAGCAAGATGTAAAACTTGGTTTAAATGAAGTTACACAGAGTTCATGTGTGTATTTGTCTGCCCTGCAAGCTCTTTTCATCCTGCTGTGTTACATCCAGCAAAAGCTACTAGTCTAAATTCTTTATGGAATTCAGACTAGTAGCTTTTGCAGTGAACTTGTTCCTTCTTAAACGCCACTCAGTCCACAGCCCTCCGATGCCATGGGACTAAATGTAGCAATAAATTGAGCTCTGTGTTTACTTTCAGAAGCCAATTAGACAAAGTGAGCACTGGCCCTTAGACAAATCAGTGTCTATGAGCAAATAAAGTCATTATTCAGCTGTAACAACTTGGAATAGAGAGAGGCTGGCAGTGCAACGTGATGTGATGTGTAAACCCACTGTGCCACTTTACTCTAAAGCTCCATAATATATGAACTGAAAGAAGAAAGGGCACAATAACTGATGTGTAAAGTGCCTCTATATGAAGATAGCTAAAAACAAAGGGGACTTAATCTTCTACTTTAATTCTCTCTTTTCTTGTGTTCATAATTTTTGCTCACATTTTCTAACTGATTATTCAAAAAGACCTTAAAGGTGTTTTCCATGAATCGCCACTGATGACTTGAATGTGTAAAAGAAGGACCTTGTTTATGGTTTAAACAAGTAAAAAGTGCAACAACAACAAAAAAACCCCACTGCATTAGAGCGTCAGAGCTTTTATATGACTCAGTCCCTTTTTTGAATGTGGATAAACAGTAAATCATGTTAATCCACAATCAGCTCTAAGTTTTCTCTCTCTCTCGTGTTAGAATGGTCTTCCTGTAGCCTACTTGTGCATATTACCTTAAATTAAATATTGAGAAGTGTCTTCCAGAGACAAGCTGCCGAGGGCTCTCCCAGGGCTCTGAATCATTCAGATGAGTAGCTTATTGCACGCCATTCTGGTAGAACACTTTACTGGACAAGGAGGAAATGCTGTACTTACAATCAGGGCCAAATAGTCTACATATCGGCAGAGCATATGCTATACACATGAGCGCACGTGTATGCATGTTGTATGTGCATTTTTTGTTTTTTGGTCTGTGTGGAAAATTGGTTTGCACCATTGCCCTGTATATAACATGTGACTAAAATCTCTGATGATTGTATTACTGTTAGGACATGAATCTATTTTTATGTATCAGGCTGACACACAAGTGCAGTGTTTCGAACAAGGCAGTGGCAGCCCAGAATATATCAACGGCATTTGTAAATCGACTACAGCACTTGGCTATTTATGCCCTTGTGTAATTTGTTACAGCCATTCTCTGTCATATGACACAGCTTCTATGGCCTTTTTCAGTTTTCCAATATAGCCACTGTACATTTCTGTATAATTATTTTGATGAATGCATTTGAAATAGGCATGTTTTACAGTGGGCTGTGGTGGTGCCACACAGCTCTTAGCCGGACAGTGTTATTTACATGGGGGTTGGACAGATACTGATGTCTCCCAGAAAGTTTTTACATTTCATTTTTAATCATTTTTATCATGTTTATCATGTTTTTGTCATAATTTGTAGAGTGTAGAAGTACACTCCAGACCAGGGGTGTCAAACATAAGGCCCCGGGGGACAGAATCGGCCCAGCAAAGACTTCAATCTGGCCTAGATGACTTTGGAAAATGTGAAAGGGAACAGAAATTTTGGACTTTTAATTGTATTTTCACAATTTTTAAAGCTTTTCTGATTGATAAAGATTTCCCACATGGCTACACTGAAGTAATTAAGTTATAGATTTCTGTAGTTTTCTTTTGCACTGATAGATTGCTTTCTGGTGAAATAGAGGTTATTTTTTTATACGTAAGATATCTCTGGGATTACATTTGCACACTGGCAGGAAGGGCAGTTTCACTGGTGCAGCCAACAAAAGATCAAAATAAGCTGTATGTAGCCTGCGATGTAAAAAGAGTTTGACATCCCTGCTCTAGACAGTCGTTTCTGGTAAGTTTTATTTCGGGTCAAACTGAATGAAATAAGGGAATGTGGTATTTGAGTGTTAAGATAAAGTTGGATAGTGGTATGTAGTATTTAACCTCCTAAGACCCAAACTCCTTCATGGCATGCATTTTTAATTTCTCTTTGCTAATTGGGCTGATTGGGACCTGATGAATGTAAAAACAAAGAATTAACAGATTTTTTTCTTTTATCTGATTTTTGTTTATGAGAAAAATGAGGTCCTCATAAGAGGGCATTCATTTTAAATTTCGATAGAACAGGCAGTATAATGTCCTCATAAGTGGTAATCAGGCCCTTGTAGAGCAAAAATTAGTATTTTGGTCCAGACAACCCAAAATGTGATGTGGACACCAGGTCCTAGGAGCATAAGAATCAATTCATTTAGCATTTATATGATGCAACTCCATTTCTATGAGTTTGTGCAAAGTTGCTACTGGTTGTATGTGGTGGCCAGAGGTATAACCAGGCTTTAGCCTCAGCCTCTGAAAGTAGGAGCATAAATTATAACGGTAATGAAAATCCCCTCCAGATCTGTCATCTCAGCAAGCCACGGCAACTAGAAGTCCAGAATAAATGAGTCTAAATGAAAAAAAGGAACATTTTTACTCCAAACAGTCGAATAACTTGCCTCAAAAAAGTAATTAATGTACAAACATTTTGACCCTGACATATTCAGAAAAATTGATAATTACTGCATTGCAGGGAACATGTATAACTTTTATATACTTTGGGTTGCTTTTTCTGTGTGATAAAGACAAGTTTTCAGAAACACTTTGGTTTTGCAGTGTTTTGAGTGTAAAAGTGTCTGAGCACTCTGGGTTTAGGCAGCTTAATAACATTTAGTACTGCTCCCTGTTGATTACCAAAGTAACAAAAGAGCACAAGCAGTAATCCTTGGGGGTTTAATTTTCATTAACACATAAACAGGAACATGTGTGTATGCACACACACAGACACACAGCTTAGTTTAATCCAGAGCTGGAAGACCCCCTGTGCTGACACAATCTAACCGATAGAACCCCTAATAATGATGATAAAGACTATGTGGTGTGTATGTGTGCCTGTGCCAGGAGCTAACCACTGATGTATGATCAGCCACACCTGTGTCTTGTGTGTGTTACTAGTCTTTGTTAAACCTCTTGCTTGGATCCTGTTGTGCTGTTTTCACAGATGTGGTACTTGAAAGGAAAATGGGTAGATTGCTGATTGTATTGTTCTCACATTTGAAAAGATTCCCGTAGTTACTGATATGTACTACGTCTGACTGACAGCTAAAACTATTGTGGTTTGTTATGTGAACCTACAGTCATGACCACATCAGAGCTACTTCTTTGTTGGTGTCCTCTATGATCCGCAGATAATAAAACTCTTGTGAGATTACTGATAAGATACGTGACTTATTATTATTATTCAAGTGAGGCAAAGTTCAGACACTCTGTGGGGATATTCTGGTTTCTTTTTCTCCTATATGTGAAACTGAAGCAGGAATCCCATAGATGACTTTCTAAAATAATAAAGGTGTTAAAGCAGGAGCCTAAAATAGCATAATGTGTTTTAATGTAATGACCTTTTGCATTCTTTTTATATTGGTCACATACCAAGATTAAAAGTCTTAATATGTGACCGATTTAAAAAGACTGACGTGGACTGAATGAAGATGATGTCATGACTGTGACACATGACTGTGACACTATCAGACAGTTAAAGATGGATAATAAGGATACACGCTCTAATTAATTAGGTTATTTATACCCTGATGTGAAGACACCGAAACTCTTTACAAAATTTAAAGCACCCTTTTACTTTGTTGACAGATATGCATTTCCTTGAAATGATTTACATCTTTTTCACAACTTCTGCCTGGTAAAGGGTGTACACACAATGCAAGTTTCACATAACAACACACAGTCTGTTTTTCTTTTCTTAGCAAGACAAATTAGGCCTTTTAAAAAAAAAGTATTTGAGTCCTGAGGCTCTTTCCTCACAGAGGAATGAAAAAAAAGACATTCAGCTGCTACTTGTGAGCACTGTGCAGTGGAAGCACACTGACGTAAAAGAGGAACCATATTAACAGACAAAACAGTGAGAGACATGAGAGAGAGAAAATGTCCTCCAACTGTCCCACTTAATGCTGAGCTTCGCTCAGGGGGCTGAAATGGGAACCCTTTTTAGAGAGGGTGGGGGCACGGAGTAGGAGGGATAATAGGGTGTGGGCTTCTTGTATTGCATGTGTGAATCTGCCTTAGCCAGTACAAGTGGACTGAAAAGAATAATTAGGTTGCAAGGAGAGCACATGTTGCATTATCCAAGCACCAAACTAACCAAACCAGTTCAATATCCACAAAAGCCTCTGGACAAAAGTTCTTTTACACTTACATACAAGCCCCATGCTTTTACAAATGGCCTCATATATATATATATGTGAGTGTGAGGGTGTGTATTGCTTTCCTATGTCCTCCATTTAAATGCAGTTATACAAACTGCTCGATAAGCCCGATATGGTCTAATGGTCTCCATTGTGGAATATAGTAGCATTGTCGTAATGTGTGCATTTGCTTCAATAATTTACTGATGTTTAAAGCACTGTAATAATGTACACTGCCACTCTAAGAGCTAAGCAAAATCCTTTGTCTCATCATGCGATAACTGAGCTCCCTCATCAGTCTCCACTCATCAATCCACCTGCCATCTGCTGCTTAGACTCAGCTTCAAGTCCACGCAGCAGCCAGCTGACCTGCTAGCACTGCTGTAGGGCATTCTGCTTGAACATCTGATGTACCTGAAAGCATGCATAGTGGGTGACTGACTGGCAAGTAGACAGGCTGGCTGACTGACTCTTGGGGACATATTATCTTTCTTATTGGTGGGGGGGGGAGCATAGGGATGATATGCTTCGACGCTTCACTCTGGGGAAGCCCTCAAAAAGTGTTTGTGTGGGTGGGAGCATGTCTCTAGATTTGTGGTTGTGTGTATTGGGCTCATGAATGCAGACATTGTTTGATAGCAGTGGGATGGAAGAGGAGAGCCTGTGCTCACAGTCACTGTGGAGGAGGAGGAGAGAAAAGGAGAAGGGGAGGGAAGGGAAGGAAGGTTTGTAAGTGGGTCGGGATAACAGGGAGATTCATGGGGGGTTGGGAGCACCCCCAGTGGATTGCACTCAGAAAAAAGGAGAACTGGGTGGATCTACGGTAAATGGTGATTATGTAATTTGTTCAGATATACAAACTGGTTGCCATTCTCCAAAATCAAACAAACAAACTGAGATGTGGAATAAAAATGATTTCACTCTTTATTATTATAATTTTTTTTAATTTTAATGTATAATACCCTAATTCATTCACAATTTTACTTATTAGCACAAATGCATTTTGATAATAAAACTGGAACACTTGTGCACTTTGTAAAGACACGACAACAATGAACAAAAGTCAGCAAGTTGATCCGCTGCCACAAGGTTTCCTTCTAGTTGGTGAACAGTTAATTGTTCTACATGCCTGCAGAAACTCTGCTGGTTGCCAAGGTATGCTCTAAAACTATAACTAATGTGAAAAGAAAGAGTGTACTGTGGGCTGCATAATTGGTGACACAAAACCACAAACACAAGGAAACTGAGGATGACGTGATGACAGTTATATGTGGCATCACAGGGCTCAGACACCTGGCCCTGTGTGTCCATATGGAAGAGGCCTCAAGGCCATATGGCTTATATGTGTGTGTCTCAAACTCTATTGAAGGCTGTGCTATTTGTGTTTGTATGTTTGTCTACTTGTAAGTTGTGAGGGGCCTAAATCTTTTTGCAGAGTCACTTGTAAGTCATTTAAGTTGTGGATGAGAAATTGGTTGTGACTGGGAGGTTAAGACCTCCGTGTCCCTTGAAATAACAAAAGCCTGACTGCACTGACATTTCTAAATCCATATCCTGGTCTAAGCCCGCTCATACTGTTGATCAGCAGGTCTTGTTTTTGAGTCCACTAAATCGCACTTGTGATATGCTTAGTTTCGTTTACTTTGAACTTTTTCACCCTCACACTCCAATTTAGCCAGTCTAATAAGCCTGGGTGAAGGGAGAAGGCTAATTCTGATCAATTTACAATGTAAAGCTACTGTTTACCCAAAGCTCTGACTTACCTAACAGGAAAGATATACCCAGAAATTAATGTCCACACATGCAAAAGTTCTGTTTTTAGTGGGCAGCATCATTGTCAGTTTTCCCACATCTGTGGTCCATGTCCTACAAACAGTCTGTATAAAGATTAGCCTGTGATCTGTCCTAATAATTGGCTATTCAACCGAGCTGCCATTAAGGAAACACCCATAAACATATTGAACTCATGTCTAATCCTTTATAATGCATCAGCAGATCAGTGGGTGCGTATTGCTTCATTGCTACCCTGGAATGGGTTTGTACAAACACAGAGACGTGGACACACGCACACACGGTGCACACACGGTGCACACACACACTGATGGATGGGGTGAATTTTGGGCTTCGGAAATACTCAATAGTTAAAAGGAAAGACCAACCAGTGCATCGGTGACAGGCAAGGTGGAAGCAGAGAAGAGGAAAGGGGGTTGGGGGAGGGAGTGGAGGAGAGACGCTGGCGCCCCGCCAACGTTGACGAAAGCTGCTTAGCCCACCCAGTTGCCATGGATACAGTGAGGAGCAGCATGTGTGTTTGTGTGTGCGGCTGTGTGAGAGAGAGCTAGAGAGAGAGAGAAAGAGAAAGAGGGAGGGAGGCAGACAGAGAAAACCAGCAGGCAGGCGTTAAAGCAAGTCAGAGTGGGAGTGAAAGAGCACCAGACAGCAGGGTGGAGGGAGAGAGAGAGAGAGAGAGAGGGTGAATGTATGTGCGCCAGAAAGAGAGAGGATAAAAAGGTAGCTAAAGAGCTCGAGGGAGACGATAGAGTGGGAGCAATAGAGTACTAGATAATGGAGGTGCACTCAGAGTGTGTGGAGCCTCCTGTGGCCCCTCAGTGTGACCCTCAGCCTACAGGGAAGATCAACAAAGCTGCCTTCAAACTCTTTGGGAAGCGGCGCACTGGATCTGGAATGGCCAGCTTCTTTTCCTTCAGGAACAAAGGGGCTACAAACAGCGGAAACAACGGGAATTCTGACAATGGAAATTCTTTGAATGGAAACAGCTCAGGGGCATCGGCGGAACTTGTGAGGAGCAAAACCCACGATGGACTAACAAGCTCTAATAACGACGCTGATGGACAGAGAGGGGAGGGACTTGCAGGCCTGGAGGTGGGGCCGGTGAGGTCTCTGAGCAAATCGCTAAGTTTCTTCTCTCTTCTCCGACGCGGGAGTTTTAGGTCGAGTGAAAACGGAGGAGCAGGACTTGTCAGAAGAGGAAGGGGCCTGAAAGGGTTTTTCAGCAGCATGCGATGGAGACATAAAGACAAAACAAATGAGGGCGATGGAGAAGAGGCGGAGGCGAAGAAGGACAAGGATGGAGATGCTGCTGATGCTGAAAAGGTAAAGGACATTACTCTAACCCTTGAACCACCTCCCCATAACCACCAAGCAGACTGTGAGGATGCAGAAGCAGGACCTAACCTCCAAGCACTAGAGACTCCCACCACGAGCGTTACCATGACACCTCCACACTGTGTTGCCATGCCAGGGCCATCTGGTGAGCCAGACTCTCCCTTTCCCTACACGCCCACTGACTCACCACTGCGACCACCCATCCAAAAAGCCAAAGCCTCAATTTCCAGTCTCACCCCCTCCCTTGCTACACCCCCTTTGGATCGCTGCAGCACTGGTGACCCACCATCAGAGCCCTCTGTGGACCGACTCTGCTCCCTCCTCTTCACTGACGTCACGTCCCTCAAGAGCTTTGATTCTCTCACAGGCTGTGGTGACATTATTGCTGATGCCGATGAAGAGGGCCCAGTGGGTAATGGGGGCAGTGGTACCAGCAGCAGTAGCAGTGGGGGAGGAGGAGGTAGCGTGGGAGTGGGTATTGGGAGAGTTGTTGGTATCACCAGTAGCATCTCCCCATCTAAACCCCCTTTATCTTCTCAGATGCCCCAGCCCATGTTCTCTGTCTCCCCAAACTCTGCACCTGCCTCCCTCCCTGCCCGGACCAGGGCACGACCTCAACCACAACAGCACCCACCCGGGAGTGGTGTGGTGGCCTACATGGGTGGAGGGGAAGAAATGGCAAGTCCAGAAGGAGTGGACGATGCAGACATGCAGGGACTCTGGCACATGTTGCCTTCCACAGGAGACAACTCCCCTGCATTGCCCCGATCGCATCAACCTTCCTCCTCTACCCCTACTTCTACTTATCCCCCTCGCACCAACCCTGCTAGCAGCTACCTTCCCTCAGCTTCCAGGAGTTCAGATAGAAAGGTACCACAGGTGAAGGCGCTGGGACTCAGTAAGATTCCAGTAGTTGGTGGAGCGGGAAGCCGGGCAGCTAAACCCCCTCTCCCTCACGCACATGGTCGTCACCCTACATCGCCAGGTGAAAAAGAGCCGCTTAGTGACGAGGGCTACTGGGACACACCGTCAGCAACACCTACAGCAACACCTGACGAAAGTGGGCTGCAGCATAACCAGAATATGGCCCTATCACGTGACAGTTGCTCTGGAGACCACCTGTATGACCTCTACAATGATCCTGAAGAAGAAGCAGAGGATCAGGAGGGAGATGAAGATCCAAACAGCTCGCCCTCTCCGTCCACTGAACACAAAACGAGCCCCATCTCCCAAGCAACTCTGCCTTCCTCCTCCTCCTCTTGCTCCTTCCGATCAATGAAAGGCAGCGCCAGCCTTCCTCGAGAATCCAAGATCCCGGTAAGCACCAAACCAACCACACCCCCTCACTCTGCAAGCCAGTCAGCCCTGTCGTCCGTCCTAGAGGCTGAATCAACTCCACCAAAGACGCAACCGCCTCCTCCGGCTCGCACCAGAATCCCAGTATCCAAGGTGCCAGTTCGTCGTTCTGGAAACAAATCTGGCGGCACAGCCAGAGGGACTGCCCACAAGAAGTAGCTTCTGTCACATGGGTGATTTTCCGCTGGACTGGAGTGCACATTGCTACACTGCAGCTTACGTAGAGCCAAATGTTTCCCCAGACAAAGAAAAATGTTGAGCTGTACAGTCAATGGCCTAGGAATTCCTCTCAAATCTTTAAATCTCTCATTCCTTAGGCGTGTTGGCTCACGAACAGCTACATTAGAGTAAGTGCTTTGTTCACCTGAGAAAGTCACTAGGAAACTTGAAAAAGCTAGGTTAACATTTTGCAACCCTCCTTAAACCTTTGGGGGTTGACTGTTGACAATCTGTTAACTATACAACCACCACTTTGACAGAAAACAAAAGCAGAGCACCTTTTTTTCTTTTATGTTTTTCTTTTAGATTTCCACAATTTGTTTAACTCAATCTGATAGTAAGGACCTAATCTAATCAACATTATTATTATTATTATTATTATTATTATTATTGTTATTATTATTATTATCTAATCTGTAATACGTACCTCCTAATTCTCTGATTTTAGAGCCAAAGTTTTTTGATTTTGTCATAGTTTGGAAAAGTCCCAACAGTTTTCCTCCATTTTTCCTTTGGTTGCTGTAAATGGTTTTTTTTTAACATGGTCTTTTGCTGATCGCACACTGGTTTTAAAACTATACATGAACTCTGAACTGCTTTTATTATCTACTTTGCAGCTACAAAGCTATCCTGCAGAAGGTCACACTGCATCTCATACTTTTTAAGATCGATTAGCGGATTTCTTTTTTTAAAATCCATTTGGACTAACTTTGGCTTCAGCCTTTGTACTTGGATCTCACTCACACCCGGCTGCTTCACTGGAAGTACATTCACAGAATTTTAATCTCTGGGATTTACAAATGTTTAAATACCAATGGAAACCTGCAAAACTATCGCAATACATCAACCTGGAGGGATCCCTTGCACTAAGGCTTCGTTGTCTGCGAACACACGCACATGCAGAATCATACACACACACACATACACATTTCTTCTCGCTCTCTGCATGTAGTGCCACATATCAAGGCACAAAGGTCAGGGAACGTCATCTAATGCTGAAGGATCTGACACATGTGCACTGCTCAACCTTTGGCACTGTATTTGTAGCTACACTGGATAACTTTCTTCTCTACGAACACATGCACAAACACATTTTTTCTAGCTAGTACTTTGTTCTTCACTGGATTTCGTACTGTTTTTATAGACTTTCCCTTTCCGCAATCATACTGCACGGATCCTTAACTGTGACAGCACCAGCTTTCTAACACTCTGCCTTGTCTTCTTTCTGTTACTCTCTGTTAGCATACTGTATAGGCTAATGTGGATGGATGACAAGTGCCAGTTTAGAGAACTAGGATATTATACATAGCAAAATTTGGGAACTAATGCTAAATGATCGACCTCGCCCCTTCTTCTCCTGGCTATGAATAAAACAAAACAAAACAAAACAAAAAACAATGTATAGCCTAATTTCACGAGCCACCACAGCTGCGAGTGAATGTGAATGTAGCTTGACATTGTAATGGATATTTGTGAGGACATAGTTTTCTGTGTTCTACTATCCTCTTTGTCCCTCTTTTGTGGGGGCAAGACAAACTGGATTTGACTCTTTTCTAAGTCCCCTGTGGCTTACATTGCAAAACGCCGCTTGTTTTAGAAATAAGAAGGTGTGTTGCAGTCCTAGAAGGCCTTTGTTAGTGATTCAGTGCAATCAGTTAAAAGGGAGCAGGTTGGTCCCTTATAGGGATTTCCATAGAATTTTCATAGGATATGCCAAGTTTAATGTAATCATTCCCACAGAAGCTATCAGTGACACTTGAGTGTCATTCTCGTTCTTTAAGCCATCTCATCTCATTTAGAGTCTAATGATTGATCCATGACACTGCTCTGGGTTCAGATATCTTTTCAGCCTCCCTATGGTGTAGTGTAGGCAACCATGGAGTAACCTGATTCTGAGACTGCAGTAGGAACTCTCCTAGCCAAATAAAAGGGCGCCCTAGAGGTCACCTGGGAAGCAGCAAGTGATCATGTCGGTTCACATTTTCCCTTTCTTTAGCTTTAGACCTTTAGCTTCCTTTATTCATTGCTGATTGAGAAAAAGATTTGTTTTTTAAGTAAAGTATTTTTTTGGTTGATGTTATTGGTTGGCAAGATTTTACTTGGATTCCTTTAACAGTCAGATTCTGTAGAACTGAAAGATGACAGGTCATTATGCAATCAATGTCCACCAGGTTTTGTTTAAATACAGGACATCACTCTATCCAACATGTCACTGTTTCTTAGCTTCATCCAGGTATGACATGGCATGATACAACTGTTCCACTGGGACACACTCTTACTCCTGAGGTCACCATGTTTCCATCATGGGCTCACCAACACCAGACTCAGCTCAATGTATTTTTTGCAGGCACACACTTCTCTTTTTTTTCTGGGCCTTTATGTGATCATTTGCTCTGATGAAAAGCAGATTTCCCCCCCTCCTTTATGTTTCTATCTGTTTATATTGTGAAAACCTCATTACCTTTTTAAATAAAGAAAACTGTATTTGCGCTGATAGATGAGCCCCTGACTCTTTGTAAGCACGTTTACACCATCATAGGAGTTATGTCCTTTTTGTGTTTGGAGAAAAAATAAAATGGAGGTTGAATTCCACTTCTCTCATCCCACCCCTCATGTCCTGCTGTCTTAAATCCCTAAGGATCAGCCTGAGTGAGAAAAGGTGATGCATTGAGTAGAATGTAGCTTTAGTTTTTGGATATTGTTGTGGTCCGGCACTTAGGGAGAGGTCATTCTGGGTCGGGGATTACAGGTTATCAATAAATCCTATTGATTGCTGACATGAAAGCCCGACAGATGCGTCCCTAGCTACTGTTGGTCTCTGTTGGGGAAAGAAAGGAGACAGACAGGCACGGTGATGACAAAGAGAGACAACTGATGCATGTGGATATGAGACCCGTGTGTGTCCTGAATAGATGAAAAGTATAGTCGCATTTTTTCAAGAATGGCTCATGTTGCTAGAAAAAGCTTATATGTTGTGGTTTATCCATGTGAAGTAGGAGGAGGATTTGGTGCAGTGCGAATCCCCTTTGTAATGGTGCAGCAATTCCCCCTCCCTCTTTATCCAGCTCTCTACACTCCGAGGTTTATGTAAAAACCTTACGTAAGACCATAACACTCACTTGTACCAGCCCACCACATCAAAGCCAGGGATGCTGACAGTAAGAATAGTGCGTAATGTTGCATGTGTGTGTGTGTGTGTGTTTGTATATATCTGTGTCAGCTGATCTCATCAGTAATCTGCTGTTTGGCTGCTCGATGTGGACAGTTGTTCTCAGTGTGAGCCATGTTTGTGCTTATTTGTTTTCGGCCATAAATCTGGTTAAAGAGTGCAACAGAGAGCACTGAGTTTCTGATGAACAATGGGGTTCTTATTCAAACCAGTGAGGAAGAGAACAAGGGAAGGACTCATGGTGAAAAGCAAAGAATAAGTGGCAGAATAAGATTTATTGTGAGTATGTGAATGGGTTTGAAGAGCTTCAGTGCTCTTAAATGAAGCTTTTATTTAGCTGGTATAACTTCTGATGATCACCAGCCACAAGTATCCACTTGTCACTGGCCACTTCATTAGGTACAGCTTGCTAGTAGTCCATGCCAGTCTCCTGTTCCACCACATCCCAAAGGTGCTCTATTGGATTGAGCTCTGGTAACTGTGGCGGACATTTGAGTACAATGAACTCATTGTCTTGTTCAAGAAGCCAGTTTGAGATGATTTGAGCTTCGTGATATGGTGTCTTATCCAACTGGAAGAAGCCATCACATGACGGGTACACTGTGATCACAAAAAGTAGACATGGTCAGCAACAAGCTGTGCCATTCAAACGACAATCAGCTGGTTCTTAGGAGCCAATATGCAATAAAAATATCTCAGACAACACCACCAGCACCCTGAACTGTTGATACAAGGTAGGATGGATCCCTGCTTTCAGTTTGTTTACACTAGATTCTGACCCTACCATCCAAATGTTGCAGCAGAAATCATGATTCAGCAATTTTTCCCCTAATTTTCTACTGTCCAGTTTTGATGAGCTCTAAAATTCTTTCCATATATGAGTGGCACCCGGTGTGGCTTTGGTCTTTCGTAGCCCATCTGCTTTAAGGTCTGGTAGTGGATGACCAGTAGTTTTGCTCTAATAGATTTAGACCTACAGTTTGATTGTAGGCAAAATATTCTAGCACGGGCTGTAGTAAATAACAAATAAGCATTTACTGCTGTCATAGTACTGTAAGTAAAAGTACTACCAGTTGAATATAACAAAAAAAATGAAAAAGAAAGACTACACTACCTATCTGGTGGTAAAGAAAAGAAATTCTAGCACAGACAGAGAAAAATGAAGGCCACTAGTATTTACAAAAACACAACATCTTGATGGTAGGTAGGCTTTCCTGGCCTTGATAAATGTGTGTGAGTGCATGTGTGTACGACAGAGCACCATTCAAAAGCTGTACCCCACATTCTGCATGGCAGCCTCTCCACAGTTGTTCCCATAGTAACTCCACTAGGTCAACCAATAAAAAGAGGGGGCTGGGCAGGAAGGAGGATGGGAGTCTGTTTGGGGGGTGGGTGCTGACACAGTGTGTGAAAGATGTGATTGGAGTTGAAGTGCTGCAGTAAAAAATGCATACAAAGACAATAAAACACCAAGTGAAGCCTTTAGAAAAATGGAAATGCAATACATTTGAATGTGTGTGACCTTCAGCACACAACACATCTTTGCATCACTGGATTTCAACTTTGCATCCCATGTGAAGCCTCCTCTCACTACTATTTTTCGCCTCTTCACAGGTGTTAGTGTCATTTTGTCCTCTGTCCCTCTTCACTTTTCAGTCTGCCTTTTGAGTGACACTACAGTTCATCTCAGGGAAAAATTGTGCAGTCTTCCTTTTATTAAGAATTCATGAAGCGCAAAGATTTTGACCCTTGAAATGGGCACATCTGTTTGGTACACCGTAAAGACGAGAAGATCCAGTACAGTATGACGCTAGTACAGCTGTAACCTTCAGAATGTGTAAGTCTAGTTTATTCCTCAGGACGCCAGACAGTCCTGGATACCAAACAATGTTAAGCATCACATGGTTATGACACCAGTAAGTTCTTTCTAAAAACAGCATGTGCTCGTCTAGAGTGATAAATTCTGCTTTGAAATGATAAAACGGAAAATGTGATTAACTTGCAAACTGAATATGACCGTGTCAGGCATGAAGCAAAATGATTCAAAATTTAATTATCAATCACAAGATAAATATTGAGAATATTAAAATGTAAGGTCAGACACAGCAATACAAAGTACAAAGATTTGAAATTTTTACTCAATATTGAATTAAAAATTATACTAAACTGAGTTTGTGCTAAAACTTTCCTGAGATTACCATCTCATACTAACTCAATTCTCAAAATAAATTTCCCTAAAAGCATTAATATAATATATAATATAATATACAATATGATGACCACATTAAAATAATCAGTCTAACGTAGTGAATCCATAGATGTATCTAGACATGTATAGTTAAAGGAGCTTGCAAAGAAAAGCGTCTGGACTTCTTTAAGTTAAGTCCAGACGCTTTTCTTTGCAAGCTCCTTTGACTACGATGACCTGGATGACTGAGAACCTTCACAGACACCTAGACATGTATAGCTGTACTTAAGCATTATTGGTATTTTGTGAAGAGCAGGTGTATAAAATCACCTAGACACATAGACTGCTTCTACAAACATCTCTAAGAGGATGGGTCGCTCTCAAAAGTTCAGTGAATTCCAGTGTAGTTCTGTGATAGGCTTCACGACTAGACTGTACAACAAGTCTAGTCGTGAAATTTCCTCACTAATAAATATTCGACAGTCAACAGTTAGTGATAATATAATGTTAAGGTTCAGAATATTGGGGATGGACACCAGAGGAAAAACCCACAATAACAACACTGGTCCGGTCGGGTTGAGTCAAACGATGATTTAATGATCACACACGTGGGAGATGGACACTGTATGCAGACAGTCTCAGATCTCATCTCAAAAAACACATCACCATAGTTTTATGAAATCAGGGTATTAGAACGCCCCCTCATGCGTAGTGACAGGTGTAATACAATCAATGTTGACAATTTTATTTAACACAAAGAATAACATTGTCTCCTTCCCGAGGGCAGATGCTAACTGCCCCCCTTCTCCTGGAACCGTCTGTACCCTGCTAAGACACAACATGGCAGCTACAAGGACTCTTTCATTTATTAAGACCATCAGTGTGTATTGCTCTAAATCAAGTATATAATATTAAATGAATATTGCTGGATCAGCTACTTCTACTTAAAACATATTAAAACATGACTAAGCACAAAATCACCAAGAATAACATCTTATAAGTGCTGTGTAAGCGCGTGCGGCCTTCCAAGCTCAAAGCCTTTGCCCTCCATAGATCAGCCAGACTCGCGCTGGCTGTAGCTTTTAACCTTTAATTACCTTGAGCACAACTCTAGAATGAGCAACAAACTGCAATGTGTATGGAATGATCATGGTTACATCTGCAATGGAAAATCATGTTATTATTCTGGTACCTGTAAGAAAAGATCAAACTAAAGTTATCACCATCACTGTAATGCAAAGAATAATGTAAGATCAAAAACTTCAATTTATGCTTAATGCAAAGCTGGTTATATACTTCTAATGAACTAATAATGGCATATTAAAATATTAAATGATAATGAGAAAAACATCCCCTCCTTATTCTACAATAACAAAACTGAAGTGATTGGGAACGACAGCAACTCAGAAGTAGTAGGGCATGTAAAATAGTGGGGTTAGCAGATGCTGAGGCACAAAGTGTGCAGAGGTCGCCAACTTTCTGCAGAGTCAGTCACTACTGACCAAACTTCATGTGGCCTTCAGATTAGCTCAACAACAGTGCATAGAAAGCAGCCGCATCTGAGCCTTAGCAATGATGTAAAGCATGTCGTCACTGGACTCTAGAGCAGTGAAGACGTGTTCTCTGGAGTGACGAATCACGCTGCTCCACCTGGCAATCTTAAGGACGAGTCTGGGTGTTGCAGTTGCCAGGACACTGGTACTTGTCGGCCAAGAGTCAAGTTTGGTGGAGGGATGGTAATAGTGTGGGTTTCGGTTCCTTTATTCCAGTGAAAGGAACACTTGATGCTTCAGTATACCAAGACATTTTGGACAATTTCATGCTCCCAAATTTGTAATAACAGTTTGGGGATGGCCCCTTCCTGTTCCAGCATCACTGCACCAGTGCACAAAGCAAGGTGCATAAAGACATGGATGAGTTTTTTGTGGAAGAACTTGACTGGCCTGCACAAAGTCCTGACTTCAGCCACGTAGAACACCTTTGGGATGAATCAGTGACCCTTAGCCTGACCTTCTCATCCAACATCAGTGTCTGACCTCACAAATGTGCTTCTGGAAGAATGGTCAAAAATTCCCATAAGCACATGTCTAAACCTGTGGAAAACCTTCCCAGAAGAATTGAAGCTGTTATAGCTGTAAGACGAATGGGATGTCACTCAAGTTTATGTGAACATGTGAAGTTCAAGTCCATGTGAACAGGAGTGGACTGGTAATCTGACATACCAGGCTGGTGCACTTTTGGGCTGATGGGTCAATTGAAGGTCCGCTGCACTGCAAGCACTGGCAGCAGCCCATTTGTTCGCTGTAGAACCAGGTTGGTTTCCCTTTTGTGTTCAGAAGTTCCTTAATACTGGTTGGATAAATTCAATAAAGAGCTGGCAACATTCAGAGGTTTTGATCCATAATGACCTTTGCCAACACATTGTTGCAGTAAATTTGTCAGCTGTACAGTAATGATGGAGATCTTCTGTTCAACCACATGCCAAAGGTGCTCTGTTGAATTAGTGCTTGTCGAGGAATGTGAGTACAGAAAATGCATTATCATGCTCAAAAAACTGGTTAGACAGAATCTGAACTGTATGACATGGTGTGCTATCTTTCTGGGAAATGGGAGGAACGTGCTCAGCTATAACACTCAGGTAGGCTATTGTGATTAAATGATAATTGTTTTCCCCGATAAAAATATTAGAGAAAAAATATGTAAAAAATATTGCCGAAGTTTTTCTTGTCTCTAAGTGTGCTAAGAAAATATCCCACACCATTGCACCACCACTAGCTGCCTGAAAAGTTGACACAAGGTCAAATGGATCCATGCTTTTATGTTGTTTATGAATTGAAATTCTGACTTTACCATCTGTCATTTCATTTTATGATGAAAATAAACTCCATAGTATACAGTCTCACTTGTGAAGTAATTGAAATCCAAATGCTCTAAATAGACACTATTAGCACAAACATTGAGCAGACACAGTGGCCGTGGCTGCCTCTGTTGGTGCCAAATGGCAACTCCTGAGGCTTAAAAATGAAGCCATTCATTCATTCATCTGAGACAGCAGTTTTAATGTTCTTATCTTCTCTAAGAATATCTAATATACAATAGTGTCCCATTTATCATGCTCGTTGGTAGGTTCTTAAGCATTAAATTTAAACCTTTTTTTCACCTTCCTTTAGTTACTTTACTTTCTCTTAGATATAGCGCACAGTTATAACACACTTTTTAAAATATATGTATATGTATATATATGGTATATTTATGCTTATATCCTTACTCTCATTCCCCTTATTGTATCTGTAACATGCAACTTCTGTTGGTGCTGTGCTACTGGTAACTAAATTTCCCAGAGGATCCCACCCGAGGGATTAATAAAGTTTCATCTAATCTAATCTAAACTGGTAGGTTACTTAACAGCTGATCAAACCCAGCCAGAAGACATTATACTTCTTGTTATTTGCTGTTTGCAAAACAGATGAAATCATCACTTATAATTGCTTATACTTTGCAGAGTTCAAAAAAAATAAAGTAGAAACAAGCACTGGAATTTCCCTGTTTGTCCCAGTGCAGCAAAAAAAAAAATGAAAAAAATGAGTTGCTTGAATATTCAGAATTTCAACATTTTCCTTTTGTTGGAGTGGATACCTAAATTAATTATTTATTTATTTATTTTAGGGCAAATTGGATTCACAGAGATTTTAAGAGCATAAGTCACTCGTTCAGTTCTGAGATCAAAACACCAATGAATCACTGGCCACGCAAGAGAGTTAAATTGCATTCAGGCAGATCATTCAGGAGAGCCGATATCTACAGTGATAAAAGTGTACAAGATATCCTTCTCAATGTTCTTTACTGTGTATTTGAGGGAATTGATGCCATCCGCATTCATGGTCCAATGTGTTTGAAACAGTTTATCAGGATTCTTTGGATTTGGGTCATTGTGCGCGTCTCTTTGATGTTTGATCATCCTGTACCTGCCCGTCAGTAAGTCAGGTCGAGAAACCTGCATTCCACGTAAGACTATTCGTTTGTAGATATCATCGTCCTCACCACCCCAACCCCAGTAGGTGTTTGGGAACCCATTAATTTTCAAGTACTGATGTTTGTACAATGAAGCGACCCCACCAAAGAAGGTCTTATAGGGTAAGTCGAAATTAAATTTGTCCATGCCTATAGCCAAGTGTCGTGGATTGTCAAAACATCTGTAGAGGTTACGGTCATTTAGGGGAACCAGATCTACGTCAGAGAAGAGGAAGCAGTCATAATCATATTCCTTGAGCGCTTCGACATATCCTGCATTCATCAGTTTAGCCCGATTGAAGACTCCCTCTCCATCTTGGTTGATGACATAGACTCCGTAGTCCACAAGCTGTCGCTTCAGTATAGGATGCAAGTAATAAAGCCAGTGCTTCAAATGCTCGTGCCGATTCCGGAATGGGATGATGATTGCCACCTAAAGACATGACAATAACTTTTACTTTAACATTTGAAAAATTAGCCCGTGATTCACCAATAATTTTATTTGATTGATTCTAGGGTAGCTTTGCATGATTCAGTATTATCTCATACCAGGTGACAGTTCATCCTCTCTCTAGCTCTGTTTGCCTTCCCTTCAAGACTGCTTTCTTTTGGCTGGGAGCAAACCACAGGTGTGTTTGCTTGAAATGACCATATTAGTGTCACTGGGATCCAACTGTAGAAAGAATTGTCTGAATTGGAATGTTTGTAGCTTTCTGAAGCTTGTGCTTTTAGCTCATGATAATTGTGCTCATACAATGACAGACCTCATTATTTAAATGTGACGATGTTTAATATTAGCATGTATGTCACGTGTTATCTTTAAAAGCTTAAAAAAGCATGACGTTTTTTCCGAGTTTATTTCAAATGATACTGAATCGAATGAAGCCAAATAAAGAAATCTGTGAGTGAGTTAATCATTATATGATATATATGATACCATTTTATCTCTATATATTACCTCTAATTTCTCTTTTGGTTGGGTAAAATCAGGTTTTATTTGATCATTTACACCTGTTTAAGTATTGAAAATAAACTATGAAAAAAGAGTGCCAAAAACATGTAAAAATAAATACACAAACAAATAAATAAATCCTTACATAAATAGTAAATTTAAGGAAACTTGTCCCCTTAAATGCAAGTTGCTATCAGTTGCTGGTTTCTTTCTTTCCTCTCTTCTTCTCAAGTCATTCACCTACCTTCTGCTTTGCAACACAGTCTTTTGGCTTGAACCTTCCTCCTTTTTGAAGCAAAGGACTGACTTCCTTTCTCACATGTTCCCAAGTCCTTCCGAAATCAAACTCAACGAGGAGTGGACCTATGAGATCTGGGGGGTTTTCAGGGCAGGGGCCCAAAGTTAAGCTGACAGCAGATGGTGTCGGTGCCATCTCACTGCTTTTGTTTGAGGCTTTGATCCTCCTCTCCAACAGCTTCGCGACTTGCTCCTTTACCATCCCTGAAAATGTTTTGTTTCCCAGTGTCAAAATATGTTTTTCAGGAACAATAACCACAAAGCTTCTTCTGGAGTAGAATAAAACCAGCACAAAACATGCGACACTAACAAAAGAAAAAAGTACTAGAAAATTAAATAATCTTTTGAAGTTTCCTGCCATCTTTTATCTTGAGTATACTCAGCGGCTCTAATTTCCCTTGTTACAGCTCAGTTGCCAGCATATCTGTATGTTTGCAAGTCAAAGGTATTTCAAACAAAGAGCAACCCAACCGGTTTTTATTTTTGCTGTATGACTTCCTTGTTCACGTCACCTTATCAGGATAGGCCTCGCACCTGTGGTTATTAATTAAACATGACATCTTTTGACTAATTTCTCCAGTGTACAAGACTCTGTTGACTGTTTCATACCTAATTTGTTTGTAATGTGAAAGTAGATTACTTCCTGGCTTTCTGAGTAATTCAGTAAGAGAGCACTAGTACATTTTCCTAACATCACTTTCTTTAATGTATATCTTACCTCCAAGCAATTTCAGATGGCCAACAAAGTAATGTAGTGACAAGAATTAGTGATTATTATGGGAAAGGTTTAATTAAAAAAGTAAGTTCTGTTTGAAAATACGGATATAGTGATATTGGGGGAAAAGAAATCTCTGAAAAGTTGTTAAAGTGTGCCCTCTCCTGGTTTGAATAATAGTGTTTAAGTTTGAGATCTGTCTACATGTGGTAATTTCTGTAATCCTCTGGATTGTCGCTGATAAGTATCCAATGCTCTAGATGACTATCATCAGAAATTAAGAAACTGTTTCCATGTAATTGGTGACAATAGTCATGGAACACTGTCTCATATTGTTTGCAGCAGGAACTCTTTACAGATGAATGATGGGTCCTCTTTAGCAAAGTAATATTGGAACTGTTGGCAGGTTATGTATGTTTAGGATTGTGATTTTATCAGCAAAGCATAAACCAGCGTTTAATGACGTTGTTAGTACACACAGCTCCCTGTTTTCTGAATGATAACATGAACAAAGTCCAGCTACTGTATAATTACACTTAGACTTACTGACATCAGTAAATAAAGCTTGCCCAAAAAAGAAGAAGTCAGTGTTTAAGTCATGGGACCAACTTAAATAGTGAACAGAGGCCATGCTCATCTGAAAGCATAAAAATATTCCAACTGACTAATATTAAAACACAAACGGATGAAATGCCACGGTGTTGAACTGATCCGATGATTGTCTCAAGAACACAGCTCCGTCCTTCCATCTCAAATCACCACAAGCATTCTACTCGACTTCTACTCGACCATTTTCATATATCAAATAATTTCAAAGATGGTTTTTGTGTGTGTGTGAAATGGTCCATCCACCCACTTCCAGGCAGCTTTTTGGCACAGTGAAATCTACCGCCATAATCGAACATGAACATGTCAAAAACTATTAAAGATAAAAGCCTGAGAGTTTTACTGCCCTTTCTTACTATCAGAATGAATCAGGATCTGTGATTGTTGCTCAATCTCAAGTTGTACCACCAAAAAAACAAATAAATAAATAAATAAAACAAACCAACCCACCACCCCCCTAACCCCCAAATATCTTTGAAGATATTTGGTTGCTTTCTTTTTCTGCATTCCTTTTACCAAATGCAGAACAGAAATGGCCAAACTTTCGCATCTTTAATGTAAGCTTTTGGAAGTATTCCTTCTACATTTTAAGTTTAATGCATTACTGTTACACACAGGACATATGTTACATGTTTCTGTTTGTCTCACAGAGCTTGTTCACAGAGTTAATCAGAATCAGAATCAGAATCAGAATACTTTATTGATCCCTGGGGGAAATTATTTTTTGTTACAGTGCTCCATTTTAAACCAACATTAAGACAAGACAGACAATACGCTAACTAAGAATAGTACAATATATACATATATATACATACATACATACATAAGTCACTTATAAATAAATATTTGGAAAAGAAACATGTGTAGCTGTAGCAGCAAACAGTGTGTTAAGTGGATGCGTTGTACAGGGAGATGGCCACAGGCAGGAATGATTTCCTGTGTCGTTCAGTGGTGCTTTTCGGTAATCTCAGTCTCTCACTGAACGAGCTCCTGTGACTGACCAACATGTCATGGAGTGGGTGGGAGGTGTTATCCAACATTGTCTTTATCTTGGACAGCATCCGCCTCTCCGACACCACCTTGAGGGAGTCCAGCTCCATCCCCACAACATTGCTGGCCTTACGGATCAGTTTATTAAGTCTGTTGGCATCTGCGACCCTCAGCCTGCTCCCCCAGCATGCAACAGCATAGAGGATCGCACTGGCCACAACAGACTCATAGAAAATCCTCAGCATTTTCTGGCAGATGTTGAAGGACCTCAGTCGCCTCAAAAAATAGAGACGACTCTGGCCCTTCCTGTAAAGTGCTGTGGTGTTTTTAGCCCAGTCCAGTTTATTGTCAATGTGTACTCCAAGGTATTTATAGTCCTCCACAATGTCAACACTGACCCCCTGGATTGAAACAGGGGTCAAGTGTTTCCTGGTCTTCCTGAAGTCCACGATCAGTTCCTTGGTCTTTGCCACGTTGAGCTGCAGATGATTCTGCTCACACCACGTGACAAAGGAGTCGACCACAGCCCGGTACTCTGTCTCATCATCCCTGCTGATGCATCCAACCACCGCAGAGTCATCAGAAAACTTCTGAAGATGGCAGGTCTCTGTGCAGTGGCTGAAGTCTGTGGTGTAGAGGGTGAAGAGGAAGGGGGAGAGGACAGTCCCCTGTGGTGCCCCTGTGTTGCTAATCACCTTGTCAGACACACACTGTGGGAGACGTACATATTGTGGTCTTCTTGTCAGGTAATCAACAATCCAGGACACCAGAGAAGCATCCACCTGCATCGCTGCTAACTTATCACCCAGGAGGGTCGGCCTGATGGTGTTGAAAGCACTAGAAAAGTCAAAAAACATGACCCTCACAGTGCTCGCCGGCTGGTCCAGATGGGTGTAGACACGATTGAGCAGGTAGATGATGGCGTCCTCTGTTCCGAGACGAGGCTGATAAGCGAACTGAAGGGGATCCAGATGTGGTCTTACTATGGGTCGCAGCTGGTCCAGGATGAGCCTTTCCAGGGTCATCCTGGAAAGGCTTTTTTTATTCCATAACCTCCTAGGTTATGGAATAAAAACAGAGCCCGGACTTGTTAAATGAACTGAATGCTCTCCCCGTGACCCCACTCACTGGCAGTATATTGAAGGGTAACATTGAAAGACTGGAGGAATACGTTTCAATCCAGTTCAAAATCAGCTGAGTGGAAAGACAGGCACTGTTTTGAAATGTGAGCAGACCTCCATTGCAGTAGGCATTCTCTGGTCAGCTGATTTGAAACTGCCACGTCTTAAACAAGCCCACAGACCTTTGGGAAAAATTTTTGCTTCACAGAGTGAAATCAGATACTTGATTCACAATAATAGCACAATTAGCAATCAGTTCTAGTTCAGCAGTTGAAGCTGGAGCTGGCATCATCAAAGAATCGGTTATAACCTTTCAGCATATTGTTATTGAAGTGGTCTGAGAAGGAAGTGGACTCTTGCGCCTCATCTGGAGTGAGTTTTTAGGGCTTAGAAGATCTAGCCTATGAGTGGAAACGCTGAGCAGCCACATCTTTAAAAAAACAAAAACAAAACTGATAAACAGTGTAAAGTTGTCATGGTCTCCGTGCCTGCCCGGTCAGCCCCACAAGGCTACATTTGCTGTTTCAGTTCTCTCCCTCTCTCCCTGGGCGGAGCTCACTGTGGGCTCCCGCCCTTGGCCCACACACCTGACAACAATCACCTGTCATCACCAGGAGCACTATTTGAGGCTGGAACACAGATCCTCTCGTCGCTGGATGATTGTATTACTGATGTTAGTGTTCTCACAGCTCCTGTGGACTTGTGCTTCGTGATTTGTGATTCGTTTGTGACTTCCCTTCTCTTCTGCTTCAGACCTCCCCCCCCGGACCGGCGACCTCCCTGCCGTGTGAACGTGTGTGAGCGTGGGCAAGAAGACGTGAGCGAGTGTGAGAGAGCTACCCTGTGATTCCCTGGAGTTTTGGATTCCCTTCACTGTATATATATTGTGCACTGGAGCCGTAAATAAACTGTATTTTGGAGACATCTAACCGCTCTGCGCTTGAGTCCCTACAACCAGATCGTGACAAAAGTAGTATAAAAACTATCAATGCAGATGTGGTGGCACATCTTTAACCTGTTAAAGTGACTTTTTCCAATCCTGTGAACAGAGATGGGCAGTAACGCGTTACTGTAATCTGATTACTTTTTTAAAGTATCGAGTAAAGTAAGGGATTACTATCGCAAAAACGGTAATTAGATTACCGTTACTTTACTGTAGGAACGCTGCAGGAGGGCGGGGCATAGACTGCTAACCTCCTTATTTTGACTTTTTAAACTTCGTTTTTGTTCCTGTTGCAGCTTCAATATAAAAAGATTTTCTTTAATTAAAAGTCGTTGTTTTTCATATCTTGTGCTTCTTGAAAAAATGGCTTTGAACTCTGATTCTTGATGATCGCTTGTCTATAGCATTTTGTTTCAATTTTAACCGTGAATAGTGAGAAGACAACGTAGATGGGCTGATTTTGTTTGACAAAAGCGAATGTTTGCACGACAAAGGCATTCAAATACCAAAAGGCCAGTGGCAAAAACAAATAGGAGCTGCAAGGCGACCAGAGGGCTCCACAAAAATGATCCAAAAGACGAAAAAGAAAATATCAGTTTGTCAACACCATGAACAAATTAATACTTTAACACCAACATGTAGGCCTACTGGTCGATTTAATTGGTCAGTTGCAAACAATGTATTTGCAGGGTTCTTTTTTAATCAGTTGATTGTTTTAATACAACTAAACAACATTTTCAGATATGGACAGATATGGGCAAAAACCTCCAATATTTTCGCCCAGTTTTGTTGTTTGTGATTTTTGACAAACCTTTATGCAATAAACGTAAACAGTACACGTAATTTATGTATTTCATTTCCTACTATATGAGGTGTGAAAAGTTATCCTGAACCTAACCGAGTAGTCAAAGAAATCACAAAAAATAAATAAGTAAAAATTGGTGAGCCTTTGTGAATTGTGGCCTCATCTTCCTAATTTTGCCCAACAGGAGTGGCACCAGATGCGGTCTTCTTCTGCTGTTGTCCATCTGATTTCAAGGTTTGATGTGTTGTGCATTCAGAGACGCTCTTCTGCATATCTTGGTTGCTATTTGAGTTACTGTTGCACTATCAGCGTGAAGCAGTCTGGACATTCTCTGTCACCTAAGTCACTTACGTCACTTTCTTCCCCTTTGATTTGTTTCTTTGATTCTTGATTTTATCTTTATCTTGATCATAACCATTTCCAAATGCCTAAATGCATTTCCTTGCTGACTTTCTGCATTGACTTAGAACTGAAGTGTTCCACTGTGGATTTTCCTATTTTTTAAAGGCAAACACCAATTTTAATTGACAATGCAGATTATTTTGTGGACAAATTAAATAGCTACAATAAATGATCGTCCAACTAAACCGTATTTTCATTTCCCCCCCCCCAGTTCAGTTCAGTTACATTTTATTTATATAGTGCCAATTCACAACAACATATCAGGGCACTTTATCATCATAAGTAAAAGAACTTTAAATGTCATAGATTGAAACCTGATGATATAGCAAGCATTTTGCTTCTGTGGGAAGAGGGGGGTGGGGGGGGAACCTCCCTTTGAACAATAAGAAACCTCCAGCAGAACCACAGTAAGGGCGGCCAGCCAACTGCCTCCACCAGTTATGCTGAATGAAAGGGAGAAAGTAAGAGCATAGAAAAACCACAAACAAAGCAAAAATTGAGAGGGAGAGAAGATGAAAAGGTAATGACATACAGTAATTACAAAGACAGCAACAGAGAGGAGTGTAGATCATATCCAGTACTGGTCATCTTACTTCAACTCAATATCCTGGCAGTAATCACATGCCTCTGACTCAGCTTTTGTCTTGGCAGGGAAATAAAATCTTGTCAGGAACTTCAGAAATAAGGGTGGAAAATTTAAATGTCTCAGAATAGCTAACCATATTGTGCTGAATTTAATTACCCAATTGCCAAAAGTGTATTCTCGACAGCACTAATGGTCTGTGTTCCCAAGACCTTTTGACTATAGTAGATAGCTTATTATCATTAACTTGCAGCTATGAAATTGAGTAAGACTGAAAAAATCTAAACAAAGCACAATGACATTTTTTCTTTCCTTTTTGTTCTTTTCAATTTTTTCACCCTACACCCTAAAAAATTATTCAGGGGCTTAGTAAATATCATTATAATTCTAAGTTAGATGACCTTGATTAAATCTTTGAAAATCACAAAAGTGTTATCTTGAGTTGAAAATACTGAAAAGAATGCTTAAATTTTCAACACCAGTTTTTGAGTTGAACTGAGCTCTTTTGTTCAAGTTTATTTAAAAGAAAAAATTCTGTATTTGAAACACAGGGTGCATTATTTAAATCTACTCAATATATCTCATAGAAAGTACTCATAATAACTGAGACACTGGTATTCATACTTATCATTGTCTTTAACTTTAATTATTAATGGTTCAAAAATCAATATAATTTTGTCCCCCAATACTAACTTAAAACTTTGAGTAAGACTAATGACCTTTGGCATGTACCGCACGCGAGGAGCATGGCCTCATGGGAGATTTTCTGCACGTTGAACGAGACAGACACACATCCACTGCAGACTTGGTAACGTTTTCAGATAAGTGACCAATTCTTACATTAGCTGTCTTTATCCACACCGTTCTTTTATAACATGTTCTGAAGAAAGCGTTTGTCATGGTGGCTCACTTTTCGCAGCGTGTTTGTGCACGTTAATTTAAGTTTTCAACCCGTCTTCCAGTCAAGGCGGCGGGAAACCGCACCCTTTTATCCTTTTACGTTCTGAGTCGCTATCTGCGTTCCGGGTAATTTGACCGGAATGTCCCGGTACCAGCGACCTGACCGTTTAATTGGGGGCATTTTAGGAACCACGTGAAAGCAGGTGTGCTCAGACATTTCTAGAAAATGGCCCTGTTGAGTCGCGGTGCGGGAGCTGCGGTAGTCACGCGGCCTGACTCACTCTGTCAGGTTGTTCAGGAGGAGATGAACAGACGTCATCAATGGCTTTGGTAACTAAGAAGACCTGCCCGCGGAACAGTTCATAGCAGCAACCATGCTGCTTAGCTTTCTTGTTCTATGTGGGGTCTTTCAGAGCATATAAGACGCTGCTTTCAGCTTTGTCCCGAACAGGGCCAGTTTTTGAGAGAACACTGACAGGACCGCCCGGGTCAGCAGATTACCTCATCCAGGGCCGGTCCAAAGTACTATGGGGCCTTAAGTAAATTTAGACTGGGGGCCCTACTTCCTTTCAGATCCCAGAAAATAATGAAAAAAAAAAGCTTTGGTCCTTTTGGTCAAGCCAAAAGTACCATCATTTCCAGTATAGTTAGTATAGTATAGTTCCAGAAACACTCAGTTTATTTAAATCCAGGTTGAAGACTCACCTATTCTCTGCTGCATTTGAATAAAGCACCAAATCCACACTTTTAAGCTTAAATTTCAAAACTTACATTTAACTACTGATTTTATCTACTGTTGTGATTTTATGTTTTGATTTTATATACTGTTTTGTTTGTTAGTTTGTTTGTTTGCTTGCTTTAATCAATTTTAAATCATGCTTTTTATTTGTTTTTGTTTCTCTGTAAAGCACTTTGAATCACCTTGTTGTTGAATTGTGCTATACAAATAAATTTGCCTTGCCTTGCCTAGTTACTCCCAATTTACATAAATAAATGTTTATTTCAATCCAAGCTAAACTTTCTTATAAGAGATTGGTGTTATGGCAGATTACTCAGTGACATGTTTTGTAATGATAAAGTTTTGATTTGTATTTTTTCAGCACCATCTTCACCACCAGGAAAAAAATCTGCATCAACTACAAAGTAAAGCAGGTAATTTTACTCAGAGGACTTGATGTGTTAAATTTTGGAAGGATATGATATTGTTTTATACAAGCTGAGTAGTGGATGGTGATACCACCTAAATATTTATACTGGTTTTGTGGTGGGTTATTTTAGTCATACAAATGCCAAATCTAAATTTTGAGAATTTTTCAGTTCGGTAAATATATTGATGAGTTCATGGCCTGTCATCCAGTGTCACCATGAGTATAGGCGCAGCCCTTTAAGTGGGTATTCCCCTTGTGCGCGCAGCACTGAAGTATTTTAGTCCACGCCCACCTGCTGTGTGGGCCTCACCCTGGTCTAGTATAAGTTACGGTGAGACCAGGAAATCGGCTCTACCGTTTTTCTTCAGCCAGCCAGAAGATGTCCAGCGAGACCATCCGTCTGTGTCCATCCTGCCAGACCGGCTACATCATGTCGTATGACCGACATGCCGTCTGCGTGGGCTGCCTTGGTCCTCACCATGCGGACCTAGCCCTCACACCTTAATCCTATTGCTGCTCCTGTTAGCTCCTCCCGCCAGAGGAAAAGCAGCGGAGGTCAGCCTTTTTCAAGGCTGATGCTGAGGAGGCGTTCCCACTAAGAGAGGCACTCGCTGGAAGAAGCCATCGAGTTCTTCGATGGTGGGCCGGAATTGGATGATTCCACCCACCGTGAGGAAAACGGCAGTGGTGGCAGCTCCACTGCCTCCCAGCTGGGCAGCCTGGTGACAGAAGGGTGGATGAGCCGACGCTCATCCACCCCTGGCCTTCACATGTCGGCAAGGACGCCGCTCCCAGTTGTTGGTGCGCTGCTCCTGGATCTGCCTGGCATCATCCAGGAGGCAGCTGGTGAGAAGGAACTTCCCGTCCCTCAGCCTGCTCCACCCCCATCTGATGATCGTGGCTCAAGAGTTGGGAGTTCGCCTTGTAATCGGAAGGTTGCCGGTTCGAGCCCCGGCTTGGACAGTCTCGGTCGTTGTGTCCTTGGGCAAGACACTTCACCCGTTGCCTACTGGTGGTGGTCAGAGGGCCCGGTGGCGCCAGTGTCCGGCAGCCTCGCCTCTGTCAGTGCGCCCCAGGGTGGCTGTGGCTACAATGTAGCTTGCCATCACCAGTGTGTGAATGTGTGTGTGAATGGGTGGATGACTGGATATGTAAAGCGCTTTGGGGTCCTTAGGGACTAGTAAAGCGCTATATAAATACAGGCCATGATCTGGCGGGAAGGTATGGCTCCACTCACTCTCGTTGCCCAGATCCCATCTGGCCTCAGTTCCCAGGGATGATGACCAACCTCTCTGAGGCAGCAGCAGAGCCAGCGAAGATTAGAGCGCCGGTCTCTACCTAGGGCTTCACAGAGGGCTTCACAGACCGGAGTTTTCCGCCTGTTCCCCCTCTGGAGCCGAGCCTCGCTTCAGTTTTCGGCACCAAAATGACCAAGGTCGTTGGACAGCGACCGGCCCATCCCGCCAAACTTGACCAGCTGATAGCAAGGTTCACTGATCGCGCACATCAATGCACTGTTCAGTCAGCTGCATTGACTAACAACACTGATTTGCTAGCGTTTGTCATCTCCAGGAAGGTGGAGGAAGCAGAGCTGCCAGAGGAGCTGAAAGGCTTTCTCTGTAAAGCCGCTGACACGATTCTGAATATGTGCGCCACTTCAGCGGTGTGTTCCTCTCGCATCGCTGCCTGGCAGACGATGGTTCAGAGGGCAACCTGGCTCCGCCTCTTCCCTCTAAGATTATACAATCTCACAGGGAAATAGTGCAAGCAATTCATAACATAAAATTTAGAAGCTTAGTGGAAGATAATACTTTATGTTGAGGGTTTAGTCTGCATACTGAACAACTCCACTTATATGGATTTATGTCTGGATGTGTAAATTAATCTTTTGCATGTTAGAAAATAAGGTCCAGGTTGCAAAAAATGGTAGATTTTTTTTTTTTTTTTTTTTTGATTGAATCAGAATTTTGGCCTTCAGATTTTTTGTCCTCTCCCATCCAGGTCAGTGCAGCGTTTCATAGGATCACGACCCTGAACCTTGAACCAAAGTTCATGTCATCGTTGGACTTGTATTCATCCAAACTCCTGTCCTTGTTTCAAGCCAAGAAAGGTGCTGCTGGACAACGCCACAGGGCACAGTTAAACCTTCTGCTTCAGGTAAGGAAGATTGCATTTTCTAACCACAAAAACGTTCCAACACAGCATTGAAGAGGCCCTTCCACTAAAAACGGCTTTTCTTAGGTTTCTGTTCAATATTTTAGCTCCACAGGTGTTCTTACCTTGATGGTGGGTGTGAAAACAGGTCAACAACAGAAAAAAAATAGTTATGTTTAAGCTAGAAATGGTAAGTCATGTTTTAAATGTGCAAATTTTGCCTCAGTTGAGACTTCCTGTTTTACAGAGTGGAAATTCCATCGAGAAAAAACGAGAAGTCATCATCAGATGTTTCATTGACCATCTGGGAGAGGATCCAAGTGCCTTAATCAAAACCTTTGAGGTTGGTGCAATAAATCTGTTTTAGGAATATTAGTACCGTATTTCCCGGACTACAAAGCGCACCTGAATATTAGCCGCACAAGCTAAAATCAGGGGAAAATCCTGGTTTGTACATACATTAGCCGCACCTGACCAAAAGCCGCAGGTGTTTCAATGTTGACTTATCATATGTAAGAGAATATGCACAAAGGGAATTGTCAGGAAAGAGATGGCTGTTTGGAGACACACCCCTTTTATTAATATCTTGAAAAACAAGTTATGGGTACATATTTGCATAACTTTTTAGGTATATGTACAAGTAGCGGTAATTACAAGTAGGACACATGTACTGTGCTTCATAAATGAGTAACAAATGTAGTACATAACAATAACCTGCAGCACACCAGAAAAATAGATTCAGACTACCTTTTAGGCTCAGGTGCAGCGACACGGCTTTAACAAGAAGAAAAGTCAGTCATTCACCACCATCTTTCTCTTCTTCCTGCGCACTGAAACCACCAAAGTCCTCTTCTCCAGTGTCGGAAACGAACAGGCTCAGGATGGCTTCGTCATCCACTCTCCGCTTCTCTCCTTCGTTGTCACTTTCAAAACCAAAGAAATCCTCATTGTCAGTGTCAGAGTCGAACACCCTCAGAAGGGCCGTGGCGGTGTCCTCCTCTCCATCATGCAGCAGTCCAGCCCTTCAAATCCGTTGGTGATCGTGGATGTTTTCACACTTTTCCACGCTGTCAGAATCCACCGGTGGAATTGAGCATAACTTGCTTTTCGCAAGTTTATCACCGCTCGTCATCCACGCCTCCCGCTGAACGCGTAGCGCTACTTTGAAGTTTGTTTTTCGCGCTACTTGTACGGCACTGTGTTGCCTGGCGGATGGACATGTGACCAACATACCACTCTTGAACCCCGATACTGTGTGTCTGATCACATGCCCTTCCGCCAGGCAACAGCGGAACAAACAAAACAAATCTTACGATATGACAAAAATCATGGACAATCCAGAGAAAAGCCGCACCTGACTAAAAGCCGCAGGGTTCAAAGCTGGTGCAAAAAGTAGCGGCTTATAGCCCAACAATTACGGTAGTTTATTTTAGCTTGTGAGATCATAGAAAAGTTTTAAGATACTGTTCTAAAGAAAAAAAAAACACTTCAAAGCATACAAAAGAATAGCATTTGCATTTGCTATTGCTATAAGATTTTGGAGCACAGTGTCTACATATTATGAGTACCGGTGATGTCATACAAATGAAACTTTTTGTTTCAATGTTTGGAAATATGTGAGCTTAAAACAGTTGTTTCTCTTTTTAAAGGACTGTGCTGATGCTGTCTTTGTTGAAGAGGCTTTGGCTGAGGAGGTGATGAAGATTTACCTGCTGCAGAATCAAGACAGGTCAGGCGAACCTACTGATGTGGGTATTGTTATTGAAGGCGTTACTGTTCTGGGCAAACTTGGGAATCTGAGCAAAGCCTGTTGCTATCTTTTGGGACTGTGCTATGCTCTGGATCTGAAATACCCCAAGAATTTCAAATGCACATTTGAAGCATTTCGAAAAGTGTTCATGGAGCTGGATCCAGGAAACCTTTCTGTCAAGGTTCAAAGACTGAAAAATGACCTCTGTTCATTGTAGACAAAATTTCACAGGGCTGTTCTTAAAGTGTTAGACTTGTTAAGTGACATGTAATGCTCATCAAAAGGTTCAGTTGCGACATTACATTGTTTTGACATTCCTGTTCATAAATAATGTTTGTACCATAAACTGTGTTTTTGTATTAACTTTCCAGATTCACATTAAGGTGTAAATGGGAGAGTATCATTATGGATGTTTTTTGGTCACTCTTTAGTTATAATCTTCCCAATTTTTTGGAATCAAAATAAGATGTTCAAAAACTATGTCACAGTGCAAATGGTTTTTTTTTTTCAGGATTTATATCTTTTTGGGATCTTAATTTTATTTTTGTCATTTGACCTTTTCTGAAAAGGTAAAGCACTGCGTTCACTTGAGCCACTTTTATTCTTTGTATGGCAGGTACATTTTTCTTGTTGTTAGCATCAATATGCCAGTTTTACAGAGTTTTATCAAGCATGCCAATTTGGATGCAATTTTATTATATAAGGCTGTTGTGACTGAAATTTTATCCAAGTTTTATCCACTGAATGTAGAACAGATTTCAGCTCACTGTGTTCAGAGAAGGAATCTGCTAAATGTGTGATTCACAAAAAAGCTGTTTAAAATAAATCATTGTGAACAATGTTGAATTGACGTGGTTCTTTTTTCCTGTGTGTGTGTGTGTGTGTGTGTGTGTGTGTGTGTGTGTGTGTGTGTGTGTGTGTGTGTGTGTGTATAAATAAAATAAACACTTAATTGTAATTAACATTTTTGCTTAAATTAACTTAAAAATATTAAGTAAATTGCACCATTATTTAAAAACAAATAATTGTAATGGTGTAGGTTAAATGTGCCAAGCATTTCAGCATTTCCTAATTAATATTTTATGTAGTTTGAACTTTTGGTTACTGTTGTTTTAACTTAGATTTTCAATTGTATTTACTCAATTTTGTATGTTACTGTAACATCTTTAATTGTTCATAACAACTTATTCCATTTTAGTTGGATTTACTCAATTAATAAGGTGTATTTAAGAGATGTGATTGTTTTTGCATTTACTCATTATTTTTGAGTGTAAAAGTGTTGCACCAAAATATTTAAGTAATTATCAGTTTTAGTTCTTAGAGTGTACACTGTGCTGCACTCTGCAGTGCTCAGAGGTTAACAGCACAGAGATCAGAGTTTAATATGTTTGTGGCAGCTAACACAACACACAACCATCAATGAAGCAACAGTGGTTCGGATGATTTATTGTCAATAAATGTTCCTGATAATTTTTTTTTCCGGGGCAAGAGCAAGCATTTGCTTTAATGACTGCTTTCATTTCAGTTAAACCAAGTTCAACTAAACTCGATTAAAAACGTTGTAAACAGTGACCTCTAGTGGCTCTCATGTACAGATGCCATTCTATAAGACTTTCAAACCATAAACTATGTGGCTATTATTGTTGTTTTTAATATTTTACTTGTGTTTTCATTGACATATTATTTTTTGTTTTAATAAAGTCCTTAGTTGTGAATTGAATGCATGCCTCAGGCTCATCTAAATTGTTAATGCTCTGCTGGCTTATGATTTCTGGCTAGAAATCATATATTTAGCATGATGTGCTGGGCCACACAGCGCAACAAGGGTTTAACCACGTTCATTTAAATGCAAGTGTTGCCCCATGGAAATATCTGTCTTTTTCTAATGCAAAATGAGGCACTGCTTGGTGTGATCACCCTTCTCCATGTGTCTCCAGGGGCAACCTCAAGAACTGTTTAAAAAAAAAAAAAAAAAAAAAAAAAAAGAACACTGATGTTCCTCTATGGTAGCAGTTGATGGAGCTCCAAAAGGGAGTCAGTCTCTATAGAACCGCATCTAAAATTTCCAATTTTACAGTACAAATTAGTAGTGTTATTGTTGTTGTTATTAGTGTTAAGTGTTATTGTCTATGGATTCAACCAACAACAATTCTAATGCTAACTCTTAAAAGAGGACTCTTTTATTTTGGTAGTCTCCCTCTCTTGCCCACTGCAAGGAATTCATACTCCTTTGCACACACCACAAAACTGATTCACTTATTTATATGCTTTTTTGATTTATTTGCTTCTTTTTTATTGCAGGCTTAAACTGCTTGTAACATAGTTTTGTTTTGTTTTGTTTTTTTTCAAAAGTACTTTAAATGTGAATAGCAGATATTTAACTACCAACTCTTATTGGTGCTTACTGGTAACTGATGTTCCCTCACTATTCAATTTTCCCAGGACTTAGTGGATGTGCCTTTATACTCTATATTATATATTTACAATGATTCCAGTCATAAAAAAAACGTTTTGTTGAAGCTTCAGCTGAACTTGAGCTCTCATATTCAGTCAAAGTCGCTTTAAATGCCTTTTGTTAGACAGTGAGAATGAGGAGACTCACCTAAACAGCAGGGAATTAAACAAAGGACTCACTTAAAAAAAATTCCCAGTGTCCTATAAGTGTATATTTACCTAGCTGTGGATTTAATCTTTCTTATCTCTTTGAAAAACTGCAAGTGTTAAGTTTTATGAGGTTGTGATATCACTGGTGCAGACAGTTTCCTTGCACTACAGATGAATATTGAAGCAGGCTCAGACTTCAGAGTTCAACTATTCATTTTTTTTCTTTTTGTGTGTATGAAAACAATAGTGCAAAAAGTATGTGCAGTTATGTATATTACCACTAGATGGTACTAATGTACCACCAATAAGGAATAAGCCCATTAGGAACATTATCCTGTGCCAGTCATGTTTCATTTCAGATAGTGATAAATTGACACACTCCAGCCTTAAACCATTCTTCAGACCTAATTTCAATGATATCAGTTTCTTTTCATTAATAGAAAAATATAAATGAATTGAAACTACAAAGTAAATACAAGTACATACAACCAAACAGAAATGTGTGCATGCTACTGCATTTTTCTTTTTCTTGTGCAGCTCTGTTTTTAACCACACTTTTGGATAAATGGGCTGTTGTTCACAGAGAAACCTGATCCTGAGGCATTTATAGATGGAACCCCGCTTTGGTCTTAATATCTTCTTTTTTTTTCGAATACTTCCCACTGGCTGGTCATTTTTGCTGCTCCCACCGACTCCAGTTTCAGAATAAGAACGATGCTTACTGAGACACATTTTGATTTTATATTCAGACAAGTGGGCATGTTGGATTTACAGCCAACTCACACTGAGCTAGCAAACTAGTGAACCCCTGTGAATTTAACCACACAAGTCTTTTTTCTGGCACCGAGGCATCCCTTTGGAAGTGGGAGGACCTGCTTGTTTTGGACCCGAATTTTACTTAGCATGCATACTTGTGGTGTCAGAGAGGCATTTATGCAAACCTGCATAATCTCTTAATTAAATATTTGGTTATATTTTTTAAGAGAAATACTCTGGAATTTTTTGGTTTGAATGTTAAGGTGGTGCCAAACAATTGTTCTTTAGCACCATATAAGTAAAATAACACATTCATCCATTGTTCATTTGCAACACTACAGGGACTTTCTCACTAAATTTTCATACAGGTCAAACCAAACCAATTGGATGCTAAAATGCTTGCAACATGGACAGGACTGAGCCAAATGTTTCTGAGAACAGAATAAAAATATGTATGTTGTGGCATATTAGCAAATATACAGATACATATATAACTTTTTTTTTTAAATGTTGCAGCCTGAAATGTCCTAGTGTAGCACCTCACAGAATATCCAGAGCTCAAGAGGCATAACAACATGTCCACGTACACCCCCACTATCAGAAAATTTGAATACACTGCATACACAGATTCTCTGCAGTCACACACACACACACACACACACACACACACACACACACACACACACACACACACACACGCACATTTATACTCAACCACAGCTCTTAAAACAGCCCTAGTTACAGCCTAGAGAACTCAGCAGTTTAGTGAAACATGATGCCCAAACCACAAAAGTGTGTGTTTGTGTGTGTGTGGTTTTGAGTGGTCTCAGCTGTGTGGGGCATACTGCAATGACAGCCAATCAGAGCTAATTCAAAATCAGAGTGGTTTTGACGGCTCCATGGTCTACCCGAGGGAACAAAGCGCTTTATGTATGTGTGTGTGTGTGGGTGTGTGGGTGCGTGAGTGTGTATCTGAACACACCTCTTCAACCTTACTCTGCACTCCACCTGCTTCTGATTGCCAAAATGGCCTGATAAAAATCAGTTTTTTGGATGTTTTCAGCATTTGCATTCCACAGCCTTTACTCCAGAGTTGAAAATTTATGGAAACGTATAGAAATTATTTGAAATGAAAGCAATCCATTAATATGCTATAATTTAAAAAAAAATAATCCCAGGTACTTATCAAAGCTCATTATCGTGTCTAAAACACAGTTTAGACTTGCCAGCTACCAATTTTAATTTCCCCATTTCCCCTTAACATTTTCCTGATAATAATCTGCTGAATTCTGTGGTTTAAATCAACCTTACCTCCCAGCCAAACCAAAGTTTGAACCTCCTTCCACTTCATTTCTACTTACAATCTACAACTACAGAAAATTGGGAACACACCACACAGTACTTTTTCCCCTTAATTTGAATTTTCATGTTCTTAAATATATATAATTCGTCTAGTTTAAATCTCAATTAAAAATACTATATAAGCATCAATGTGGGGTGGTCCATGGAGGCAGAGAAGGTTGTCAATTCTACATTTTGAGAGGCAAAAGAAAAAAAACAAAGAAAAAAAAAACACTAAAAGTAACAATAATTTAGTTTGGATTGCTTGTTTTTTTAATGGCTAATGCTTTTAATGTTTTTTGCTTTAAAAAAAACAAACTATCAGTTAATTTGCATTTAACATGGGTTAACAGCGACCCCTGCAGGAGAGGCAGGGAAAAAGGGCATTTCCTCTGAAGTTGTGATGGGAAGCAGAAAAGAAATGGCTCAAGCTGTCAAGCTTATTTATTTATTTGTATCACAGTAATCTGTAATTGGCCATAAAGCATATAAATGGTCCCCCAGTAGAGCAATAACCAATCAACAAGAAAAATTTCGAAAACCAAGCCTTTATTTTTACTGTGAAATTATGTACCTTTGTCAAAATTATATTATTTTATGTAAATAAATTGTAATGTAATAGTTTTTAACACAATGTGAACAAATCACGCTTTATTCACTCATTTTCTTTTTATATTGTTACTAGCTGCTTGTTTTAGGCAACCTAGGTTTGAAAGAATTTTAGGAAACTAGATCCCGGCATGACTGAGTAGGAAATGTTTCAATTTTTGTCAAAAATTTTACTGACTAGGCTTCCACTAGATTAAAGAATTCAAAGAAGACAGTCACATTTCATTTTAATTTTTATTTTGCTAACTAGATGCAACAGGACTCACAGCACCAATGAATTTTTGGTGGGTAAAATGCAGAAATCTTTACTATTAAATATCAATACAGTTGCACCAAATATTGATACATTTATTGAACAGATTGCCCCTGCAAACCTGTGATCACCCCAAAAACTGTGAACTCTTATGCTATGGTTGTGTAACCAAATTACAGTTCAAAGAGGATTTTTTCTCCACTAGTGGTCTAACCTGTGACGACAAAGAAATCCTTGACAAATGCTTGGCAAAGGTGAATTAGTGCATAAATAAGGTGACAGCTATTACTACAATACTTTCATTTTCATTCAGATTAGTAAGGGATGTCCCTGAGTTCGATATTTAGGGCTCTATTATGAACATGTGGCTTGTACAAAAAATGCTCTCTATCTGAAAATGATCTTTTAATGCAGTACTGCCCAGTGCGCTCTGGGACTTGGGTTTTCAGGTGGCATACTTCTGACCAGTCGCTCTTTGTCACAAGTGTGCCACTCTACCACGAACATTTATATTACAGCCATTTGCAGTGTTTAAGAGAAAGCTGAGTTGGGAACTTCTTTTCTTTAAAAGTTAGAGAAACATCTGCCTTACAGTGAGTCACGGGGGCCGGGTGTGAGGATCTAGAGAAGGAAAAATGACAAGCACCATCCTCTACTCCTCGTATCATCCGTCGCTCCCGTTTTCTATGTGACAGAAAGCTGGTGTTCTCCCAATAGGCCCAGGGGCGATGTGTCAGTAGCAAGTGCAGAATGAAGGAGAAGCGCTCAATTAGGGCCCATTGACGTATGGTTTTCACACCTACCTGTAACTATCTGCTTCTCCCATCCCTGATTGGTAGCGCTGTGGAGGCTCTCTCGCTCCCTCCCTTGTTTGCTCAGGCACACACTTGCTGCCTCAAACAGCTGTCTCACTCGCTGACACACTTGTTCGCTCATTTCCCTCTTCATTAAGGCTTGTCCCCTCCATCTTAGGTAAGATAGACCTCCAAACTCATTTATTTGCCTGCCACCATTTGGAAACATAGTCCTGCCTATTCTGCCCTGCTCAATGAGAATCTCAATGAGTGTGATGGAAATTGAATGGTTGCAGCAGCCTTTATAAAAGGAAAAGAAAAAAGCAGTAACAAATAAGATTGCTAAAATTCTTTTTAAAAATAAGTCTATTTTTGTATGAAATAAATAAAATGGTTTATTTAAATGTGCTAATTTTCTTTCTTGTTAAGAGAACTACTGTTACATTTGTATGAAAACCAGGCAACTTTTCATACAACCTCCTTCAACCAAAAATAATTCTGGGGCACAAGAGAGACAATATGATTTGAAGATGTGCAGAGAAGAGATAGTAGATGCTCTGGACAAAAACAAGAAGGAGGAAAAGATGAAAACCACAGAGAAGGCTTGTGGATGTAGTGAAGGATGATTGGTGTGACAGAGGAGGATGCTAGGATGGGTGATCCCTAAAGTGAACAGATAGAAGAAGAAGAAGACACCACCCTAAATGCTGATGAGTTTCAAACAGGCACAAACAGGGCATACGTTAACTTAGAGATATATAGTAATCCAATGGTTTGTATTTTAGCTTGTTATCAGAAATGATATCGACTTTATTCTCCTTCTAATTCTTGAAACTGCCAATAATATTTTCCCAAAATATGTCAATCCACTCTTTCTTCTTAACTCTGGAGATTGACCTGGACATTTAATCAAAATCAGAATCAGACTACTTTATTGATCACAGGATATTCTAATATCGGAAAAGTGAGTGTCTGTGATTAGTTTTGTATTAATTTTGAAACTTTTTGCGTTTTGTATGCCCCCCCCTTCTTTTACTTCCTGCAAGGTTAAAGGCTTTCAAGAGGTCATTGCTTCACGTTGCTAGCTGCTTTCATTATGAATGACATGTTTTGGAAAATAAAAGGTTCCAGTGATGTTATGTTAGGTAGTGTCATTAGCTACTTTTTACCTTTAGACTTGATTGGCTAAAAAGAACATCCTGCTGCAATGAAAAACCAAAGTAAATTACATGTAAGGTAAGGACCTGTGCTCTATGTAAACTCCATGCGACTCATGGTTAGCTAGATTGTTGCCTTGCTATTTTTGACTTATATATAAGCTACTCTTACGTGTCTTGTATTTGCTATTAAGTACAAATATAATGATGAATTTTCCAGAGGGTTTAGTCTTGAATATATTTCTAGCAGAATAGCTGGGCTGTGCCTTAAACGAACGGGCTAATAGCCGCTTTTTTGTGTGTGAGAAAATCCTGCAGCATGGCTCGCTGTGAAAGGTTTCCTGGTGTTTAGTGGATTCTTCACTGTCAGTGCGGACTGCTCAAGTCCATCCAAGTCACATGGTTTATTAAAATAATCAAATTACAGCATTTACATTTATGTTAGACTACTTTTAATTAACTGCTTTAGCCCACTTACAATGAAAATTAAAAAAAAATCTTATTCATGACCTGTGTAGTATGTTAACACTATTGGAAGTAAAAATAACTTGAACTCCAATTTTGAAAACACAACTTTATTTATTTATTTATTTATTTATTTATTTATTATAAAGCTCTGACTTGTATTATGACTATGAGTCTGTGGTCTGGGAGAGAGTCCTGCAACTCTCTGTCTACAAAATATAGTAAATAATGACCGATGTTGGGCAATTAATTATATAGTTCTCCAAAAAAGTTACTGAGTTTTGCAAACAACAAAGTTTTTTTGCAGCTGTTTAACCTAAAAATGCAGCCATGGCGTTTTTTTTTAAACAAACATTTCAAACTATTTACAGAACAATCAGCTGTTCTGCATCAAATCTGATGCCACACAAATAATTTGTGCCACTCCAAAAAATTATTTCTGTCCACTATGAGATAAAGGAGAACAACAGCCTGATACCTGCAGGCCTGACAACAGGAGATGTATCACTCCTGTAACACCTGTAACATTCAGCAGTCGCCTCATTGTTCTGACACACACAACAAAACTATTGACTACACTAACTACACAAGACTTGCGCTAAATGTCTCAAATCTCTCACATCTCAAAACACTGCCATCACTCCTAAAACTTCCTCCCGTTTCTTAACAACTAAGTGCCATGTTTTGATTGGTCGACATGGTACATTTTTCGACCAATAGGAAAGGGTGGTTTTTTTTTGGTTTTGTTTTTGCTCAAAAGCGGAGAGTGTTTCGATCGTTTTTCTTATAAAACGCAGTTTTTACCGTTTCTTCCCGCAGTAAATATAAACAACGATAGTATCCAGGAAGAAAACCAAACATTACAAATTATTTTTATCATAACTCTGGTTTTACGCGGCCTATCAACACAATTTAAAAACTGGTATAAAGTCCACACGTTTTCCGTCAATTGTTCCGTCTGTCCTGCTCACATCTCCAATGGTTGTTCACGTTGTCATTAACGTGGCTTTACTCCACATCAGCCACGCCGCTTTGCTAGCTAAAACACCGGTGTTGGCACATAAGGACGCTGGAGAACTGCCAGGAGAATAACCTCCTCCTAAACATCAGCAAGACCAAAGAGCTGATCGTGGACTTCACTAAAGCAGACAAGGAATTACAAGCCCCTCATCATCAGTGGCACGCCAGTGGAGAGAGTGGACAGTTTCCGATACCTGGGTGTCCACATCACTGTCACATCAACACCCTGGTCAAGAAAGCCCGTCAGCGTCTCTTCTTTCTCAGAAGACTTAGACTTCCATCTGCCACTGAGGGTGCTCAAGAACTTTTACTCCTGCACCATCGAGAGCGTCCTGACGGGAAACATCTGCACCTGGTTTGGGAACAGCACCAAGCAGGACAGACGAGATCTGCAAAGAGTGGTGCGCTCAGCCGAACGCATCATTCAATTAGAGCTCCCTGACCTGCTGTCCATCTACACCAAGCGGTGTAAGACCAAAGCTAGGAAGATTATGATGGACCTCTCCCATCCCAACAATGGACTCTTCTCACTGTTGAGGTCTGGGAAGTGCTTCCGCTCCCTTAAGGCCAAAACAGAGGCAATGAGGAGGAACTTCTTCCCCCAGGCTATTCGGGCCCTGAACACATAAATTTGAATTTGTCATAGCCTGTCAACGACGTTGATTAGCTCAGTATATACAAATTTCGTATATATATATATTTTTGTGCGCAACACAGATTTTTTGTGCGCAGAGACTATTGTGTGCAATTGCGCACGCGCGCTATGTTCCCCAAAACTAAGTGTTAAAGTAAATTGAGGTTTTGGATGAAGCATTATACCCAAATTTGTTCCTAGTTTGGCCCAAAGACAAAGAAATGTTTAAACCCCTTAGTGCTGTCCTATAGTGCACCAAGTATGCACATCTGTATTTGAGGAATCTGTACATCTTTGTTGTCTCTATTCTCTCATAGTCCTGAATTAATTTCAAATAATTACTGAGAAGAGTTTGTGCATGTCTTATAAATGTCAGCCTTTAAATCATCTCAGGGTAGAAGACGAAACACAGGCTCTTGGTCTCTTACCTCCTTTATTCCTCCACTTCTCCCCCTGCTTGCACTCGTTCTTCTCCCCTTTCCTTCCTCTTGACATGTGTCATATTTTGGGCTTCTGCTCTCTAGGGATAAATGCCAGATTACATGGTGTAGTATTTTTATCCGTAGTACATTAACCGGCAGAGCTTACAGCATCAAAGCCTCATAGTGTACATCACACAAGCATGCACACATATGTAGACACACATGCATGCAGGCACACACTCCTATCAGAACTGAAACGGAGGGTGGAAAGTGCTCACTTTGATCACTCTTTCCTTCCTATTCCTAATTACCCTAGTGGCACACATAACATGAAAACACAGAATGCCCTGATATCCCAGCATATAGTCGCACACACAACCACACATAGACACGCACACAAAGAATTTAAAAACATCATGAATTCTAAATACTTAAAAAAATGTGAATCAGTTGTAAAATATTTAAACGCCAAAACCTGAATAAAAGCAACGTGCATGGCATGTACAGATATAAACATTACTTATTATGAAATTAAGAGGATATTAATGCAAAAACTTATGATAAGATAATGCTCTAAAAACCAGTTATGGCTCATATTTGCCTTCATTTACATGCAAACACACAAAATAAGTTAGTGTGTGAATAGAAGAGTCTTTAATCCCTCCCTGGGATTCAGATGATTATTTTTTTAAACATTTGTTATCAGTGATGGATGAGCGCACCTCCAAAATGCGTGCAGACAGACCAGGTTTGACATGGCAGAAGGCATCAAGAAGTACAAGGAAGAAATTTAGCAACACGTCAGAATATTTAAGGGGTCTATTTTGTTGGTGGCAGCGTAGACTGCACTCTGACATTTTGGTAATTTACTGACCTTGAAATTTGCTTTAACCAGCATGTGTTTTATTGTTTTCGAGCCAAGCGGAAAGTCAAATGTGCACTAGTGAGAAGATTGAAACAATCAGGGGGAAGGTTCATTCAGACGAGGCAATACAAAATGAGTTAGTGGTGTTCTGGTGGAAAACATTGTCTTATGCTGAGAACAGACATCTCAAAACTGGAAAAATAGTACTTTGAATCTTCCTTTTCAGTCAATTGATTTGAAGTAGGTGTAACACTACTAACACTGCTCTCTTTTCTCTCTTCTGATGTTTATTTATTGTATTTTGGATTATAGAAGCTCATTAGTCTTCCCCTTCTTCCAACCTTCGTGTTAATAGAAGTAACATTTCGTTTTTTGATCTCGAAATGCATTATTTTGTGACACACTTTTTGTCTGACTGCAGATTCGGGGTGCTGTGAGATTACGTCGCGTTGCTCTGCCTCCCCTTTGTTGTCCAAGTGTCATTGTGATGGCAGCATCACGAGATTGCAGATGTATTTAGGTAAGAATGAAATTAATTATAATAAATTAATTTTCTTGCATGCTGTGTTGCTGTTGTTTTAGGAACCCAAACAGTAGCAGGAACTTGGGGTTCATGCACCCAAGACCTAGCGCTCTCATTTTTAGCAAATCAAGCTGCTCTGGTTTTCTAATATCCTTAATTCAAACAGTAATAATAATATTCAATAATATATTTAGTTAAATAGTTTATTTCATAGCTGGTAATATATCATCTAGATAAAACAAATTTTGAATGATAATAAAAAAAACAGGGTCATGGCTTAGCACATAAATCGAATTAGTTGTGAATACATATTATGCTATAATTTAGTCGAAATCATCCTGTTACAGGAAAATCTGTCAGTTACTAGAACTCGTTTGTGGCGAAAAACACAAACACTTTTACAAACAAACCAGGCACGAGTCAGGAAAAAATGGAACAAAAGGGAAAAACCTCTCTCCAATGCTTGAAAACTGCTCACCAGCTTTTAGCTAATCTCATTCAAATACACAGAGTTTCTCACCATCTCATCGGTTGCAAACAGGATCTGATGGGGGGCCATTCAGCCTGCTGCGAACGCTGCCTTGTTGACCTTTGGGTGCTGTCAAGCGATCAATGAGGGGATATTTTGCTCAGTTTCCACCACTGTTGGTAGATGTGTGAAGAGCCTCACCCTACTTCACGAGGTCATTTAGGAGAGAGCTTGGAGTGGTGGGGAGAGAGTTTGCGCCGTGTGTACGTGCGCGCGGTGCACTAAAGATCGCAGCTCTGGTGTTTGTGTGTTCACGGTAGGGGTTAGTTGCTCGTAGGGTAGATGTAGCATGAGTGAGTTGTCGAGAGGTTGAATTGGCCCTGCAGTACATACCGTTTAGCTGGAATCAATAAGGATCTATTCATTGAGTGCCTCACCCCAGGCTTGTGCGCCTCATCCAATAACAGGTGAAGAAAGCCTTTTGTGTGTGTGTGTGTTTGCCAGTGTGTATTTGTGTACTCTGATAAGCTTATAACCCTTGGGAAGAACATTGATCTTCTAGTTGACCTTTCACCCTTTCAGGTTGACTCTGGTATTATTTTAGGCCTGACTTGTAGGCTCTAATGAAACACAGGGCAATGTGTCTATTGCTCAACTGAGGCTTTATATTGTTATTAAAAACTTTATGCTGTCAGATGAAACCTGCACAACTGCAACTCTAATATAATTTTAGAGTTAATATATTAGTGTATGTGCAATTACTTTAAAGGAGTTATTTTGCATCACACATTTGATGGGGTACAATTACAGAAAGGAGCAAGTGTTAGTTTGCTGCTGTTTATTGCGTGTTTTTTCCATAAATAAGAGGCATTTGAGGTTGAGTGGAGTGCTAATGTCTGTCTCTGTTTCTCTGTGTGGGGTACATACTCCCACCAGGGGTGGTTGACAAGAGATGACTGTGGCTTACCTCACACTGTGAGTGCTGCTCTTCTTTAATCTCTTTCTTTCTGTGTTTCTCTCTCCCCGATCTTAATTTCTCTCAACTCTGACACGTAAAAGCCTTCCCTCCCATCTAAACCACTGCATTAATCCTTCAGCAGGTCTTTGGGGGTATCGTGCTGTTTTTGGGCTCTTCTACTGACACAACGGTTTAGTATCATAATGGCTTGCAAACACCTGTCCAATTAGGCTGGTTATGATGCACCTCAAACTACTAGATGGATCCTGTGGCGTGGCACGGAGATTTAGCATAACGCACTAAATACTTTTTGCTCTGGAAAGATGTTTTTGCAGTTTTGTGACAAATGTCTTTCTGTAAATCCAGGTTTAGTGAAGGGTAATTGAGGGGACTTCAGGAGTCAGCTGTCAGAGAAGGACAAAAGTCTTTCCGCTAAATTTAAAATGCAATGTCAGTTTGCTCTGCGTTACAAAAGTGGAGAAAATTACAGGCTGCCCAAGGTTTATGGGAGGGTTTTTAAAAAGCATGTTGGATTCAAAAGCATCTAAACTGTGGTTGAGTGGCTTAAAGATTTTTGTTTTATTTGAAAAGCAGCTAGGAGATACCAGACTGCACTACTGCTCAATGTCAGATTTTATACTTTGTATCCATATTGGATCTTCGCTCACGTTCCACTTGCACCTCAGGTGCTTTGAGGCTGAAGGGGATTCAAACTTCTGACAACTACTGGAGGAAGTACATCCCTTATATGTGTATAAAATAGGGCTGAACGATATATCGCATTTGCGATAATATCGCGACATGATCAAGTGCAATTTTCTAACCGCAAAGGCTGCGATTATACTCTGGACATGTCCAAATTCATGGGCTGCATCCTCCTGAGGCCGCATTTGTAGACCGATTACGTCACAGCGACGCGCCGAAGGCTGTCCAAATTACTACCATATCCCAGAATTCATAGCGCGGCCCAGCCAAACTCCAGTTTCCAGCAATGGCGGCCGCTACTAAGTTTTAAAATTACTCATACTAATCTTTCTGGGTCACAAAATAAACTTTTAACATATTTTCAGGCGAGAAAGTAGTTGTGTAAACATCAAATATCTGCTCGGTTTATCAAGATATCCCATATTTGCAAAAGTGCTTCGACGTTTTCAGAGGCGTCTGCTACCCACCAGCTCGACAGCTAGCCGGGAGCTCGAGGGTTACTGATGCGGCCGAGAACGGCACAACTCCCGGCACATCATTTTCAGATCACCGCGGAGTTTCGCTGCTCGGGTTAAACGTAATATATAAGTCACTTAGACAACCTAAAAATGTTATTGTTGGGCTTTTTTCAGTGTTTTGTTTGTTCGTGAGTAAATCGGTTTGGCTGAGATTAAAGTTATTAGATTAGATAAAATAAAACTTTATTAATCCCCCGGGTGGGTTCCTCCTTGGTTTTCACACAGCTGACTAAACGTCAAACAGAAAACTTATTAAACAGAAGTATGAGACAGTCGAGAATTTACACCAGTGTCTGGTTATATTTTAGATAGCAAGAAGCAGACGGCTGAGTTTATTAAACTCCACCGAGACAGCGGTGACGCTAATCAGAACTAGACCGTCCAATTTCACGCCTTTAAATTTTAAAGGCGTGTTTGTGTGTGTGTTTATACAATTGCTATTATGTTTGCACTTTATGTGTAATGTTACTGACTGCAGAGATCAGTAAGATGTGTGTATTTTTTATTTATTAGTTTTATTTATTTAATATTATTTTTTAATTGAATGACTGTCTAGTAGTTCACAGATGTCGAAAAACTGAGTGTGGTAAAGCCACAGATTTTTTTTATGTATATTTCTGCAATCTGCACATTGTACTGACTTTCATTTTAATGTTTACACCAGGGTTCCTTGTCAGCACTTTATGCTCAGATGTTTGTAAGCTAAAAATAAACTATTGTGTATGTTCAAATATACTGTTGTGATTGAAGAAGTTAAATAAAAATGTCAGTCATCAATTCATGCATCACCTCATGTCATCATAACAGAGGTCTGTCTTCCAGGAAAGAACAGTTTAAAATTAATGTAATATAGTATTGGCCATACTATATGATGTATTGCTTGTCTTTGTTTAATAATACAGAAGACAAAGACCTTAAAAAATAATCGCATATCGCATCGCAATCGCAATATTGGGGCAAAAAATCGCAATTAGATTATTTTCCATAATCGTTCAGCCCTAGTATAAAAGTTCTTAGACTTTAGTTTTAAGATTGTTTTTTAATTCCTCCTTCAAAGAAATGGCAATTGGTCCTGATATTAAGTGCTGATTGGTCAAACAATGGCAAGCATCCTTTTTAAAAAGCCTGTGCAAACATGGGCCAACGTCAGGTCAAAAATACTTCTTAAAAGTGGAATAAAGTACAGAAAAAACAAACCAACAGCAAAGTTTGGGCTTTACTGATCTTGCAGTTATGAATTGTTTTCAGCTATTAACTCATCATCAGCATTCCTACTGGAAATGCAAACCTACCAGAGGGGTATGAAGTGTGCCAAGAAATTCCACAACATAACCCCACCACCCGCAGCCTGAATTGTTGATACAAGACCAAATGAATCCATGCGTCCAAATTCTGACTCTATCATCCGAACGCTACAGCAGAGACTGAAACTCATCAGAACTTTCATTGTTCAGTTTGGTGACACCCCCCCACCACCCCCGTTGTTTGCTCTGGACAGTGTTGTTCCCTGTCTTGTTTACCTCTGCTATCAGCTAGTCGTTTTTGTCTGGACAGCCAAATGATTACTTTGTGTAAACCCTAGAGAGTTCATGAAAACACCAGTAGATCACAGGCTAGTCTGGCACTGATAATCTTGTCAGTTGCTGTCCAGGGCCCTACGACAGCTTTGTGGCTTATGGCTGACCTGCTCAGCTTTGTGGGCTATGCTGGCTTTTGCCTTTATTTCCCAATGCTTAATGTGAATTTCAGCAGATGGTAAATGGTAAATGGCCTGTATTTATATAGCGCTTTACTAGTCCCTAAGGACCCCAAAGCGCTTTACATATCCAGTCATCCACCCATTCACACACACATTCACACACTGGTGATGGCAAGCTACATTGTAGCCACAGCCACCCTGGGGCGCACTGACAGAGGCGAGGCTGCCGGACACTGGCGCCACCGGGCCCTCTGACCACCACCAGTAGGCAACGGGTGAAGTGTCTTGCCCAAGGACACAACGACCGAGACTGTCCAAGCCGGGGCTCGAACCGGCAACAGATCAGCTTGACCATGTCTACATACCTAAATGCTTTGACTTTCTATTGTGAGATTTTCTGATTAGAGATATCATTTAGCAATAAAAGCTGTTTAGTGGTTGCAGGTAGCTGGTAGGTGATGCTTCTGGATGCAAAAAGAAATCTGACTGTATAGAAGTCTTTAGGAAAACAACCTTAATATAATACAATATCCATTTAATGTATTATTTGATATCACGTGATTTTTATTTTGTAAATTATGGATCTCTTTCGAGTCAAAAAAAAGAAAAATCAGTGTATGCTTTAGATCTTGTACTTCACAGGTTGCAAGTGCATGAGTTGGCAGAGTCTCACGGTTTCTCAGTCAGATCCATCCCTCAGTTATCACAAGGTTTCAAAGAACAAAGATGGCGATGGCCAAAATGCTCAGCTTTAGGCATCAAAATAAGTGTGACAGAACAATAGCGAAGTCTATCCTTTATATACAGTTTGTCAGTGAAATACTTTGATTGTTTTGTGATGGCTGATAAGTTGTAAAATCTATGAAATGTGCACGTTTTAGAAGCGTAGCAGTGGAGCACATGCAGCTAAAAACTCTTACTTCAGTAAGAGTCAGTTCTCTCCAAGCTGAATTTATTAAACTGGAGCAGATCAGGAATCTAAAAAGGCTCTGAAAGCTTTACAGGCATTCACTCAGCGGCTAAACTTTATGTAAATGCTGTTTTAATACCAGACTTCCCTTTAAACGAGCCCCAAAACACCACTGTCAGTCTCACTGTAATCTCTTTCCCCTTCTAGCTTCATAAAAACCTTGAACAATCTTTCTTTGAGCTTTGTCCTGGATTAACTCATATTACCCTTTTTATAATGAATGGAATTTTGAAATTGTTTATTTCATTAGTTTTGTGTTTATGTTTCATGGACATCTACATGCTTGGCATTTTCTTTTTGTAAGCTCCAGTTCAAAGGTGACAGCCCCCTGCTTTTTGTCCTTGTTTCATCGTGTATCATCAAATGTATATTGTATGGCAACTTTCTTGGTTTGCGTTCATTATGAAGCTCTAAGGATTCGAATTGCCTCCACCTATATGTGTGCGTCTGTGTGGTTTCATGGTGCACGCTGCAGTAAGTGTGGATGCGGTGGAGGCAGGCCACTGGCTCTGGCTCCGGTGCCGGTTTAGGAAGACATCACTCTCCAGGCCAGGCAGATAATGAAGCACAGTGTATGGCGACACAGAAAAGATGACTTATGAACATCTCTCCCTCCTTTTCTCTGACGCTCATTTGCTCACTTGGTCATTCCTCCTCTCTCTCTCACTCTACCTCTTCCTCTGTCTCCATCACTTCATTACACACACACACACGCATGTACAATAGGCGCAGACTGTTTCCCCCTTCAGCCAAACACATTCTGGTTTCCTGAGCATGATTAGAAGAAAATAGTTGTCAGGAAAGAGAGAGAGAGGAAGAGAGAGCTAGCGAGCGGGATGAATGGAGACATGAAGGGACATGTCACACCGTTCACAGAGCACTAGGTCTGACAGGAACCCTCAGGACATGGCACTTGTTTCAAGTGGGGACCAAATGGAGGTGGCACCAGGCTGTCAGTGTTCTCTAGTTAATTAGAAGACATTGCCTTTCTGGCTCAGAGAGGGCAGTTGGAAATCAGAGTTAATTACATCCAGGTTAGAACACTAGTTTGGCACCTCGAGTCAGCTTGTCACAGCTTATCTGATGCTGACCATAATGGCTTCATCCTATACATTCACAGTCAATGATGGCGGCGGCATGTCTGCACTCTTAAGTCTAATGCGTGTACAAATTGGACATACTGGTTTTCACTGTAGTTAAGCTAAGTGGAAAATTCTAAACAGTCGTTACTTTTTGGATCTAATTAATGAGCTGCAGCTCTATTTATTTTCAAAAATGGCAGCGGTCCTGTTTAAAAGCAGAAAAATAAGCTGCACTAGCCGATTTTCAATTTTTATAGAGAGGCCTTTGTTGGGGTTTCTTAATATGTTTTGTGCGTTTTCATTTTTTTTTTTTTTTTATGCCGAATTTTTGGGATGGGCTCTCAGCTCTGTCCTGAGATCTAAAACAGTCCATTGCAGTAACCCATTCTGACTCACAAAGTAGTATACGCTCAATGTGAGAACGCACCCCAGAACGAACAAATACAAAGCCCCGAACACAGCAGAATGATAGTATTTCAGTTGCTTTTAGCTCATTTTGTTTGGCCACATGTTGAAAAATACATGTACAAGTCTCACATTTGGCCTTTTCAAACAAGTTCAGGGAAAATGCTTCTACTCTGTATGCGGAATCTTTCAACAACACCGTCACAGCGAACCACTCAGGGCCTGATCCTCATCTCTAAACACAAAGGAAAATGCCTGTCAAGTCTTGAAAGAAATCGTGTACCTGCATTTGAAAATCCATTAGGCAAGGCGGAAGCTGCAGTAACTGAGAGCTGTAGAAGCAGATGAAAGGGGTGACTCATTTGATGGTGCCACTGTGTGTTTTGAAGATGGAATATAGTCTGTAACTTGGCCGCATGGGTGAAAACAGAAAACTTTATGGACGTACGGTCACGTTTTTGGGTAAGCATGCACAGGCATGAGTGTGTGCATATACTCTGGGTTGTAGGTACGCAGATGCATGCACGTTGCCCCCCGTGGCTCAGACCCTCTGTCGAAACCAAAAAGCTACAGGAATGCACACCCTGCTTGTAGCCAGGAAGAGAAGTGGAGGAGGGGGTAATCAAACAAGAGAGCACTTAAGGAGAAAACGGCGGGCTGTTATTCTTGAGCTGCTGTACCGCCCTCCCTTAAAAATAAAGGCCTGTTCTTTTCCTCTCTCCATCATCTTCCATTCAGTTTCCCCATCTTTTAGGCAAACCTAATTACCAGAAAAGCTCAGATTGAAAGGAAAGAGCTTATTGTTTTTTATACTGGATCTCCTGCTCTCCCTGTCTCTAGCGCTTTCTTTTCTTCTTTCTTTGCGTAAAACAGAAATATAAGCTCCGGCTTTTCACCATTTGCAGTGACTTGGGAGAGCCTCGCTTGTTTGAGATCACGGCACTTAATATCCATAAGAGGGAAAGGAAATTTTGAGAAACCTGGTTTTTAAGTCGGCCTCATCTGGTGCTATTCTCCTCTCAAAGCCACTCAAAGCCAAATGAAATCACTCAGGGGAAGATAAGTGAAGCTTGCAAATGACCAGAGAAAAGGGAGAGATCATAGTCCTTGCATCCGCTTCATTTCAGTCAGATTCGAGACACACGAATGAATAGGGCGAGTAATTTGGTATCAACAACTCGCAATTCTGTGTTCCATCTTTTTCTTTTATGTCTGTTTTTATGAATTTTCAGTCTTTTCCACAAGTTTGGTTGCACAGTTTACATAATTCTTAGGACAGTCATGCATGAACTTTGTGATAGGCTTAAACTTGGGAATCCAAGTAGTAGAATTACACTCAGTGTTCCTGGACTCCTCAATTGTCCTCTCATTTTCAGTTGTGACAAGCCGTTCCACAGTGATAGCCTACATATAACAGCTTGCTGTGGACACTAATGAGGCTATGTTTATTTTAATGCGCAATTAGAGGCTCAACTGAACCACAAAAACTGAACAACTGGTGTCATTTTCCCTAAGGGCGTTTTACACCTACAGTTCGTTTACTCTGCTCCAAATCAGCTAATGAGTTTATCAACCTGTAGCTTATACTCATGCTTTGGTTTCTTTTCACACAGAGAAGACTCCAAGTGAACTCCAAGCAAACCAAAAATGCATTATTACAAACCATGTGACAACATTCATACCGCTTATTCGCCAGAATTGTCTGGAACGGGACATGGTTGCTTGTTAGCTGTAGCTGCTGTTAGCGTTGGTGTTATCTTTGGGTTGATTGCATTTGTATTGATGTATAGATAGTTTCCAGTAGCATTTATTTAAAGTTTAGTATTTCATCACCTTTAACAGTTAATATTATGCTAAATTATTTATCATTAATAAATTAAGTCCAGTTAATACATTATTAACTTTTACTGTAGATAGCTGCTAGGGATTTTGATCTGTCCTAAGACCACATGGTAGTGCGGATAACTGCTGATGTGAGATGTGTCATCCTGCTCATGACTCATATGTTGCATTTGATTGGAACAAATATTCCTTCCTTGTCTTTGGCAGTTCATGCAGAAATAAACGCACAGATGTTGTTCTTTCGCTGATGCCCGGGTGTCATTTAAATTTTTTTTCATTCAGTTCTTGATTGTTTTTGCAGGATGTCCAGCTAAGATACACACACACACACACACACACACACACACACACACACACACACACACACACACACACACACACACACACACACACACACACACACACGAATGCAAATCATTGGCTTGAATACCACGCACACAAACACACACCCAGGCAGTCAGCCGCATTTACATTCTCCGCAACCACATCCACCACATCCCCAAAACATAAATTATTTCAGTCATGTTTTATGTTTCTAATTGCTGTAAGTATATATGTCAATGTATGGGACCGAGAAACCCATGTGCAGAAATAGAAATATACGTAGTAGATGCACCATAATAATTTTAATGACGTATTTAGGCCACATTAACTGTCTATGCAGCACTCGCCACTGTAAATGCACATTAGCATATATTATGACTTGGCTATGCAAATAAGCTGCATTAATTAGGGATAAAAAGTAATCTTTCCCTCTCAAGTAAGTTTTCTCAAGGCAAGTGGCACACTTGGCTGTCAACAGGGAATTAACTAAACAAAACCTCAGTGGAAAAGCAACTTTTCCTCATCTGACTAATTCCCAATGTTTTCTCAGTTAATAGTGTCATGATTAGTGCCTCACTCAGTGGTCTGAAAGCTCCGTGGCTGTGGACTCTTGAGCAGCTTCAAACCCGAGCTGAAACGGTAAATGTGATTGGACATTTCTGGGTTGGCTAGATGGCATGTTGGATTAGTTGCTGCATTAATTATGCTCTTAGACAATCAACAGCTAAGACTAAGGCTCTGCTTTGATACTGAGCTTCATTTCTACATTGCAGGAAGTATAAGTCCTTCTTGGATATGCGCTGAAACACCAGCGTTTTTAAATATAGTACTTCTTTTGCATACCAAAGAGACACATAAAACTTGTCAAATTAGTAATATTAGCTTGTGTGACTTATTTTTATTTTTCTGGAAGAACTTCCCCCCACACCCACTGTTCAGGCACACATCAGCTTTCAGCAGTAATCAAATGGACCTAATGGTATGTGACTTTATTTTTACAAATCCCTCAACCTTTAGAAGGTACTATAACAAAAAACATGTTTAACATGTTGGCATTATTTTTTTTCTCCAGACTGTGACATCAGTGTTTCTGGTTGAACTAGTTTTATAGAGTTGTATAAAACTCGACAGGAGAAAAGCAAAAGGGGAGGTCAAGCAACAAGCTTACAAATTATACTGTAACTGTAACCTCAGCCTGAGAAAAAGGAGTAAATATGTCATAATTATGGAGATTACAAAACAAAAGAAATTAAAAATGATACAAATATCTGCCATAGCAAAACTTGTTATTATTTTTATTTCAATCACCCATGTTTAGTTTAGTCCAGCTGAATCTGTAATTTCTTTAATATAAGTTATTAATTAAACATCCCCCCCCCCAAAAAAACCTACAGCTGGTGAAATTCTTATCTTGCAGTGATATACAAGTGGCCTCCAGGCTCTGTGACATCACTGCTGGGTTGGGTTACATGTACAACAAAGAACATTTCTAACCAAAAAAATTCAGGCATTTTAATAAGGATGGGGATGATCAGATCAAAAACAGACTTGAAAATCTGAAATAAAAAAGGACAATAAAACACTGTTTGTGTTACTCTTTAAAAATCAGACTACCTTTAAACCTCATCAATGAGCAAATTTCAGCTAAAGATACCCAACCATAGCCTTTCTTCCCAGATGTTCCTCTTGGTGCCCGGTGTCAGACATGATGGCAGCTCACCTCAAACTAGAGTGCATTCTTGATTATACAGGGTGAAGGCCGGGCTTTTTATAGAAAACCATTACTACAAGGGTTGGCTACAAGCTGAGTCCAATCCAACTTTACATTTGTGCACTATGCTCATTTGATAGCATGTTATTCCCATCTGTTTGTACATTTAGAGACTGTAAGGTGTTCTTCGTCTCTCTTAAATTGTTGTTAATTTACACCTTCAGCATTTTTGCAGACCTTTCCTGCCTTGAAATAGGCAAAATTTTATTAACATAGTAGGTCTTTTCCAGTCTTAAAGAAGGGCTTCCAATCTGGTATTATATTGTTTTCTTCTTTGTAAAATCAGTTGCTGCCAGTAGGCTGATCCATGTGATGGTTTGTGATGATGCTAACGCTTCCCCTTTCATATGAACACGCTTGTAGCTAGATTGTTAAACCCTGTGTTAATTTAAACCGCCTTCATGTGATCTTTCTTGCTGGCATTAGGGTAAGCAAACTACATAATGAAAGGAAAGATATCCTTGCTATGCTGAATTTGCTTTTTAGCAGACGCTGTTATAGTGTTTCCCTACCTGGGCCTTTGTTCAAGCATTTCCTGGTTTGGTCACATGGTCATTATTGATTTTTTTTTTTTTGGGTCTTCTTTTTTATGCCACTGGCTACTGTGCATCACCTGGGATTAAGGAGGTGTGTGTTTGATTTCATGGAGTTATTATAGAGACACAGGGGGCTTGATGTAGTTTGAGGAGCCTATAGCTTACAAACATACACACACTAGCACATGCTGCTTGGTAGGCGCTGATTGTTTCAGATGATGGATGTCACACTTTCACCCGTCAACACAGCGCCCCTGCTGCCTTTAATTGCCCAATCAGAAGGCTGGAACATTTGTTATTGTAGGGCAGTTAGGGCCAGATGACAAACCATACACACACACACACACACACACACTTGCACAGTATCCACCTTTCTTTAATCATTTTTGTTTGATTGGAGGTGAACAATGCCTAAAAGAATACCAGGTGTCTGTACTTTTAGTATACACAGTGTTCCTGACAGTGTCTCGCTGTTGTCATAACACATTAAAATACTATGACACCTGCGAGTACATGTTCTCTTTGTAACGGTCCACTTTAATCTCAGGAACAGCAATCAGCATTTAGCAATGAAATATAAAAGGGGGGATGTGGCGGTGACACGACTTCCTGACAAAACAGCACATTTTGAGACAGATAAAAAGGATCGAAACATAGAGGAAAAAATCAAATCAAACCAAATTTGCTTTGGCTTCACACATTCTTCCTCGGCGATGTCTTGCCTTCACTGTTCAGCTCGCTGCCAAGATCTTTCCTTTGGGAAGTCAATAAACTCAACCAAATGTGATTTATATTGTCAAGCTATGAACTTTTATCAAAGTTATACAAGTTGATGAGATGCGTGGTCCTTGTTTAGCTCGTGTGAGTGGCATTCGTTGCAAAGATGTGGGAAAGAAGGTCTCACCACACAGAGGTATGACTGACTGTCAGCAAATGCTGTTCTCTGCATGAACAACAGAGGGCAGTATAATACTGGTGAAAAATTGATTTATACAATCCGTTGCTTCATATTTCTGTCTGTCTCTCATTTTGCCCCCTTCCTCAGTGCTCCTCACTTGATATCAGTTTTTTTTCTCAGCATTCAGTTTCATCTCCTTCTCTTTGTATGTCTGTCTTCCTCTCGCTGTGCACGCGCGCGCGCACACCGTGCAGCAATGCAATAAATATACATGCACACACGGAGGGTGACCCATGCACAAGTGTGAAGTAATCTCCAGTCTGATACACCCCGCTCAATTATGAGCTACAATGCGTGTAATTAGAAAAGAATAAAATGCATTTCAGTTTTCATTAATGAATTTCATTGATTGGCTCTGTCTCTTTTGTTCCTTGTTTTGATGAAGTTAACTTTGAGGGGAATAAACACAACACTTCCAGCGCAATCAGACCAGCTGCGGACGTGCTCGTGCGCTCATGTCTGTGTGTGTGTGTGTTTGCGTGCACGTGTGTGTGTGGCACTGGCTGTGTGTGTTGTCTTTGGCGTGTCTTTTTAATCTGTCCAAGTGGAGAAAATAGAAACGGGCCCCACCACAAAGCATAAAATTGTAACGGAGAGAGGGAGAATTCAAATCAGAAAGAAAGAAGTAATAAATCATGGGACAAGACCGGGGGGGGGGGTATAGCGAGAGACAGTGTTTTAAAAACAGCAACGAGTGGCGGTGAGGAGGCTAGAATAGATGAGGTGAGGGGAAAAGACATAATTGGTACTGTGTTTTGGGGACATCTTGCTGCAATACAGTAAAATAAACCACAGAAATATGAGTTGGAATAAGCCGGGCTAAAACCAAATTGAGAGCACTCGTGTATATTTCGGACTACAGCAGTGTTAGAGACTCATGTGTTTGTTGGCAGGAGCGAATGCCAACTCTGCATGTATGTGTGTTTTCATGCCAGTGACCGTGCTTGGATGGCTGGGTGCACTTAATGCCCACACCTTTTGTTTTCATGCATTTTATGTTTGCCACAGCGTCTATGTGTGTGTGTGCTTGTGTGTGTGTGTGTGTATGTGTGTGTGCACGCTTCTCAAGCTTTCCCTAGTGTGTGTGTGTGTGTGTGTGTGTGTGTGTGTGTGTGTGTGTGCGCGCAGTGGAACAGAGGCTCTGTGTCAGCAGTGGTGTGCCCTCAGTGAGCCTGTCTCTAATTACAGTCTAGGGTTTCAGCGTTCCAGCCCGTCCATCTCCCTGTTTAAACCCAGCTAAGGAAGCCAGGCCCCACTGAGCCAAGGTAAACCATACAGCTAATTAGACAGACTAGCTTCCATCTCTGTAGCAGTGGGGGAGGCAGGGGGTGGTGGGAAGCAGGAGTGTGAATCGAGAGAGGAAGACATAGGTGGAAGGACTTGGAAAGAGAAGGCTGGGAGAAAGAACAGAGGGAAAAGGAGGGGTACCGAGGGATGGTTAGATGATTTGGGAAAGACGGGTGAGTTAATCTAGAGTGATGGAGAAAAGGACAAATGCTGGGAAGAAAGAGTGAAAAAAAATTACTTTATAGAGCATTAACTCCATGTCAGAAGTTAAGGGCAAAACGCTGCAGTATTAATAAGTTTTTGTCGCACAAAAACCTCCAAAACACTTCATCAAACACTTCATCAAACAAAATCTCATGCTAAGTTGTTTCTCTTTCATTTGCACATGTTCACTCACATGTGGGAGCATTGCGGGGGCTTGTGGAGAGGGGGGGGGGGGCAGTTTAGACTAACACTGTAATGCCGCAAAAGGTGTTTTGACACCCTCCAGCACGTTTTGGAACCCAGCGGTAATTTGCATATTGTAAACAAATGTAAACGGGTGGGGGGTTGGCGTGGGAGGTCATTGGTCAACCTGGGGCAAGCTAATCTGCATAATTGGCTCCGGTGGTTCAAATTATAGCGTGTTGCTGCTTCTGCTGAGAGAGGGGAAGAGAGGGGGAGGAAAAGGAAGGGGTGCAATTATGGTCATATGCACCCAATGAAAAAAAATTATCCTTTTTCAGTTTTTTTTTTTCCCTTTTCTTCCTTTCCGTGCCTTTGCCTCTCCTCCCTGGCTTACTCTGACCAATAAGAGTGCTCCGCGCTGCCCGACAGCAATCAGAAATTCATCTCGCTCCACGACAGTGAAACCCCACCCCCCTCGCAGGGAGCGGGGGAGAGTGAGAAAGACCAAGAGAGGGAGAAAGCGAGGGCGACGGGAAAACGGATGAATGGAGGAGAAAGAGAGAAAAAAAAAAAGAAGGAAAGAGCGAAACAGAGAGAGCGAAAGCACGAGATGGCATCTAGACTTGCTAGTCTTGGCGGTGCAAAATGTGAGAGGGGAAGGCGCAGGGAGGGCGAGGATGGGAGAATAAGGGTGAGAGGCAGACGCTGGCTCTAGAGAAGGAGCTAAAATGAGAAGAGGACAGGGAGAGCGGAGAAATGGAGAGGAAAATAAGATGCTACTGCGGTGTGAGATAGGGTGACCGATCTGTTCTCTTCGCACCAAACACCATTTTCTCCTGCCTGTCCTGTCCTGAACGAGGAAAAAAAAAGAGCCACATTTGCAGATTCTACCTTATCACTGAAATACTAGAAATCATGTGTCCATGTGTGCTGGGAGAGGTTGGATAAGGGCACAGTAAATAAATCATGGGGGGCTCATTTGAAGAAGGTCACCGGCTGGACCCTGCCAGCACACACACACACAAGCACACACATAACCATGCGTGTTGACAGGCCCCTGCCCCTCATTTCGGGGTGCTCTGGGTGATTCTCCCAGCGTAATGGCTTCTACCCCATTTCCAGTCTCCTGTCTGAAAGAAATCACACACAGACCCTCCAACAGTAGCTCACACACTGACATACACACACCTGGCCAGTCGGGCATTGGGGAAAGGGAACGGATGGAAACAGTCGGGTAAATACATTCTTTTGTAGATATTTGGTGTTTGTCTGCGCCGGCATGCCGTTATACCGCATAGGCTTCTTATTATTTTTCTCGTCATTCTACATTGTACACAGTATTATATATTTCCAGTCTTAGCTGTGTGCTTTTGTTAGTTTCTCATTGTAAACTCGCTCTCATTCTTGTGCGTGTTTAAAGAGGCCATTGTGCGAGCTTGGCCCTCCTGAGCACAGGTCTTGTTTCTTCATAGCGTGCTGCTTTGTCAGGACAGAGCCCAGTAAGTACATGCAGAGGTACGGCGGAGATGCAGTTAAATTTAATGCACTGAACAGTGAGGTGAGTTGTGCTGTCAATCGGGATGTTGCAGAAGCAGTTAGATGGATTTTTCAGCACTTACTTGTCACACGTTAAGGCTTGAAGTGGAGGAAAGTTGACACCTTGAGGGATTTAAACTGGCTGCAGTGACTTATTGAAAACTCTCATGGTCCATTGAGTTGATTTATTCATGTATACTGGCCATGTCCTGTAGTCTACGGAGTTGACGTTCAACTTCTCTGGAAGCTAGTCTTCAAAATATCTTTGGCCGCTCTGGCACTTCTGTCATGAATTAGGATGGGGACTGTATTCTAATAATGTACTAATTATTGGGAAGATTGCACATATTTGGATATTTCCAGGGCCAGTTGAGGCCTGCTGTGCATGAGACCTAAGCTCAGGGAGTGTTTCTTGGGTGTTAGTGTTGAATTGAAGCACTATTAATAGTTTATAACTTGTTGATGAACTAGCATATATATGTTTTTACTTGTTTGAGTGAGTGGGTGAGACACAGGGAAAGGCGAGAAAGGAGAAAGAGAGATGCATATATCTGTCTGGATTTCTATCTGTCTGTGGAGGGTGGTCAGTGGGAGGGTCTATCAATCATTCCCAATCATTTATATTCAGCAGTTCATATCACTTTACCACGATCGGGAGTGGGAGAGAGTCGGCTCATTTGCATAGGCAAGCGTAACTGTTCCAAAGCTGTGGGATCAACAAAATGTGTGTTTATGTTGATGTACACGTTTGGTGTTTTTGTTCAGTGTGAGAAGCTTGGAATGAATACGTGTGTATGTGGTGACAGATGCAAACCCACTACCATCCATTAAAAAAAGTCTTTTTGACAACTCCAGTGGCTTTTGTTGCATTAGGTTGCCACACACCTGCTCTGTGACGCCACAGCGTGAATTTTTGAAATTGCAATTTAAAGACGGTCCAAAGTCTAAAATGAAAAATCTGAACTGTATTGTTTTCTGATCTTTTTTAGATTTCATATAAATGAAATTTGAAAAGAAAGAATAAAAAAACAATTAAAATGCCACAAAGTAACGTGAATATAGTCTAAAAACAGAACAAAATATTATGTGGGATCAGTGGGGGATCTGTTTAATGCTACGTAATTGTTATGAGGACCCCTTATATTCTTTTGATAAGCCGAGGAAAAACAGCAAAAAAACGCCTATGTTTTTGGTGCTTTTTGCCTTTTTTGGGGCAAAAATTTACACTTAAGAATGAATGGAAAATGTGAGTTAAATGGGACACAACATAATCTCTTAACATATGTGGTGTAGTTGATTTTTTTGAGGATATAATTAGGAAATCATGTGAGAAACATCTGATGAGAATCACGATTTAAAAGCATGGACCATAAAACATAAATAACGCTTGGATTTTTTATTATAAGTATTATTATATCTACAACTGCTTCATTTAATAGTCATTTCTTTATTAATTCTTTACCTATTAATTAGGCAAAGAAATAAGTGACGCCTTCAATTGTTTCTCTTTGTTCAAACAAAAGTCAAAAAATCCAGATGAATTTTTTTTAAATAGTCAAAGAAAAGCCAAAAATCTTTTTCATTTTGAAACAGGAAGCAGAAACCTCTGATTTTATTTCCTTAAATTGAGATAAAAATCATATATTGGTGTTTATTCTGTTTAAGTTGCGCGTATACTTATATATTTCAGAAAATCTCTCAATTTAATACACGTGTGTGACAAAATATGTTTGCCCCACATCTCGTGGGCCATGCCACATAAGTCCATTTCCTAGAAGAAAAATGACCATGTTCACGATTCATGTTGAACGCATAACTGACACAGGCTTCATGCAGCTTGTAAAATAGCTTTCGCCCTGTCTGTAGTTTCCCAAATGTAACAGAAACGTGCTCTTCCTTGTGTCTTCATTTCTTCATCCCACACTGTCCTCCATTTCTGCCCGTTTCTCCCTGACTCTCTCAGTGTGTGACCTTGTGTTCCTTCTGTGTTAGTGTGTGGAAATTGGGCACACCTAACTGCAGAGGCTTAAGTATAATCATGTATTTAGCTGCAGAAATGTACTGACACACTGTTCCTCCCTGGAAAAAGAAAACTCCCAACATTAATTGAGGGATATTACTGTTGGGATCAATTTCCACGTTTTTTGACAGAGATACTCATTCCCTCAGACCTGAGCAAATATTTATGTCTGGGTGCAAAATAAGGGAAATGACACACACACACACACACACACACACACACACACACACACACACACACACACACAAGAATCAATATGAAATGATTTAGTATTTTGAAACAAATAATTAAAAAATAAACAAATAAATCGCTGAACCATTTGGAAAAAATGCAGTTTTTTTACCCCCTCATTTGCATGCATCACTTAGATTTGTTCAAGTGGTAAGACTGCCAATAGGGGCCAGTGTGTAACCAAGTATGGGGCTTTGCTGAGGCTCGGATTCATTGGTGGACGAGAAAGAGAGAGAGGGAGAGAGAGAGAGAGAGAGAGACGGGCTAGGGGGAGCAGGTGGGGAGGATGGGGGCGGCGGGTGGGGGGGTATTGTTGGAGGGGGTTATTGTGAAATAGGAAACGGCAAACAAGGCGGTCTTTAACTCTGCTTATAGAATATGTTAAAGTGATGTCTGTGATGCGCCGTGTGAATTATTTGCCTTATCATAAAGTGCATTTATGACGCACAGTCATAAATATGCATCTGGACGAGTGTTTTCAAAATTGAACCTCCCTCCTCCTTTCTCTTTTCCATCCCTCCCTCCATCCCTTTTTTCGTGCTAACAACAGGAAAACAACATTTTTAAAATGCAACCCACCAGTGGATGTTTTGGAAACATTTCCTCTTCCCTCCCCTCGCCCCCCTCTCCTCCTCCACCTCCTCCTCCTCTCTTCCGGTAAATCTGCTTATTGTATTATAATGTGGGATGATTTAAAAATGTTTGGAAGTCACAAAGTAATTAGGAAATTCCATGAATTGGTACGATTGCGCTTAAAACGGTGGTGTACTACAAGTACATACATTGACTGCCCCTCTCGCTCGCCCTCCCTCTCTCGTCCCCTCTCATCTTCATAATCAAAATCCTGTTTCTAATTTCTATGGATTTCCTGCCAGGAGCAGCCATGCCAAGAGCTGACCCCCTTAACTTGAACATATAATGTTCTTAATATCCAGATTAAAATTTTTTCTTTAAGCTCTTTTCTACATGTGAAATTATTTCTGCAATCAACCACAAAAGCCAACCCCACCCGTACCCTTTGCTCTCAATTGTGGCCTGTCCTCCACAAAACACAACTTCTTATGCAGATGCTCTGAAAGCACCCACCACCCACTCAGCCTCCCGCAGCAGCACGGACACTCACCTCCCCCTGCTCTTGTCTCTTTGCAATTAGAAAGTAAAAGACTGCAATAAAGGTGGCGCTATATAGGAGGGCAGTTAATGAAAGAAAGGATTATGGGTAAAGGCAGCATCAAGGGGAGATTAGGAAAGGACGAACAGGCTTGCTGAGACAAAAGATCCTGCCGACAAGAGCTGTTTGGAGCGCACACTTCTTTTCAAAAAAACAAGAAACATAAATGAACACTTTTACACTTTTGCATCCAGGAACTCATATCTACAAATGCATTCATCAAAGCGTCCTCTAATATATATACAAAGTTGAGAGCGCCTCTGAATTCGAGGATTGCTGTCTTATGGAAAACTACATTTCCAGTGACACATTGTGGCATACAGATACCACAGTGAAAGATTAAGCCAAGATGTTGTCACATAATCCATGTGAGCTTGGAATTAGAAGACCCCCTCACTGAGAAGAGACTCAAGATACTAGGCATGAAACTTTTCACATCCAGAGAGCAGTAGTTGTAGGTGGGGCAGTGCAGAATCATCAACTTTAAGACAAAACAGATTTAAAAAAACACAAAATGCACACCTATTTTTTCACTTTCCCAGCAGTTCTGTTAAAAAAAGGCAGACTTTTTATTAACATCACTTGGTTTGCGCTTTAAAAAACTACGTTTATGCTAGTGAAGGTGTCTTTTAAGGTTTCCAGAATGAAACCCTTACATGTCCACCAGCACTATGAGACAGGCATACGGTCTCTTTAAGTAGAGTGATAAGCACTTCGGCCTCAATACTGAACAGGGAGCAAATTGAAAGTGAAGATTGCCTTCCCATAGACTTTATCTTTTCCCACTAAAACAGGGAGCGGGCGGCTATGACTACACCTATTGATTTTGCAATTTCAGCAAATTAAGAAGGAGACAGCCAAGCCTATTAGAGATCTGTCTGTGGCAGGGCCTAGCAGGGCCGTTGTGGTCTGTGATGGCGATGCTAAAAGAAGGGGAAAGAAAGAATGTGTACCCGTCTTGGGGGGCGCCTGTCTAATTATGTTTTTTACACCTCTTAGCAGGATGTACATAAATAAGCACATGCCACTCATCTTTTGATTTCATGCTATATAATGTGTTATGAACAGCTGCCACAGCGGGCTGGCTGCCGCATAGATGTGTAAATATAACACAAGGCAATCAGGATGAATGAATTACCCACGCATGTGGCCAGCCTCAGGATTTCAGTAATAAAAGAAGCTAAAGGCCAATCTGTACCGCTCTAATATCCACAGTAATATCCACTGCCACATGAAGAGTGATGAGAGGAATAAAAATTTCTATAAGGGTGAGAGAAAGAGGTGCAATTCAATTATAAACATCAAATAGTGCACGTTCCTATAAGTGGGCTGCTGGTTTGGACATGCTATATATATAGGCACGTGGCGATGCTTTGTCAGTGTTTTCGTTGCTACTTTCTTGCTGGGCTTGATCGCAACACGAGAAAGCCCAAGGTTTGTTCACCTTCCGAGAGGTCAACAGATTCAAACCATCCAAGTGCACTAATCCGTGATATACATTTATCGGTAGGAGGTGAATTTTTCTCAATTTTCAATCTGATTGTGTTATCAGCCTATATGACTTCCATATTGGAGTTTTAATATGGGAAATTCAATAGGAGCAGTGATGGATGGTTTCTCTGGTAAGGGCTGCACATTTTTCATACTGATAGGTTTTTGGGTCCTCAAAAAGGAAAAAAAAAAGATGAAATATGAGGGTTTTTTTTATTGATCATTAGTCTCGAGTCTGCACCTGCTTCACCAATTTGTTTCAGAATTGGCATTAAGATTCATATTTGGCATCACAGCAGCAAAATTTTCTCATTATTCATTCAATAACGAGCAGGAATTACGAAGACAAAGAGCAATACAAGACGCCCAATTTGTCCAATTTCCTCCATTGTGATTATTTTTTAACGTTTTTTTTTCCTCAGCCTGTTTTACATTGAATTTTAAACTGTTGCCCTCAGGCGTTAGGTGTGCATAGCGGAGGAGAAATGAAATTCTTGACCACTTTGCTTACTAAAGGTGCAAAATGGTTTTACAGTCTGCCTTGGGTTATAAAATAAGCTAATTGGGCAAAGTGTGAATTAATTCCTGTTTTCTGTGCCATGTAGGCACTTGCTCTATATGTGCTAGGCAGGAACAGAAAAAGTGTCTGAAGAGCAAGTGGGAAGGAGTGAGGAGGAGTGTGAACGGGAGGGCTCGGCTGGCAACTCAACACGGGAATCGCAAGCTAATTCATTGATTGCCCCTTGGAAAAGACGGCTGCTAATTGTTAGGTAATTAACATGGCAAGCTGTAATTATGTTCGCCTAAGGACCCGATTAGTGTTTCTGCATGTCTTATGGGCGCTGAGGGGCTGTATCTGTGTGTGCGTGTGTCTAAGCCTATCTGTTGGCTCGAGGACAGATGGCACATTGTCAAAAGCTGACATGTTTTGTTTTCCCTGATGTGTGTGTGTGTGTGTGTGTGGAGAGAGAGAGAGAGACCTGTGTACAGAGAGACAGAGAGAGGAGACGAGCTGCGCCCAGGGACTTGTCCTTTTGTTTCAGCATCATTAATTAAGTGCTAATTGAGTGTAATTATTTACATCATCACACACGGCGAATGGAGATGTCAAGTGGCAGAGGCACAAAGGCAGTTGGTGGGAGGCTGGCAGCTGAGAGCCTCCAATCTGTTGATGCCTGCATGGTTACAACCCACTGGCAGCAGAGCAGGAACAATTAGCAACAAGCTGAAATCGGTGCTGTAAAATGTTTACACACGAGCGTGGCTTAGACTTGTAAAAAAAGATTGTATAAAATGAAAGCTTTAGAGGCAAAGAGAGAACAGAGGGAGTGATGAAGAGGAAAAGGAAGTGAGGCAGAGAGTGACATTGATCACTCTGGAGGAGAATGAGATGAGGCAGTATGTAGTGTGTTAACACCTACAGCTAATCAACATGACAGAGTTTAGACTTGCCCTAGAAACAACACGTGTACACACAAACACGCGCACTCATTTTCACAACCTGACTGAGATAATAGCGCATATTTAAGTGTTTTCTTTACATGTGCACTCATTCTGCTAGTGGTTTTCTGTGTAGAAATATAAATATGCACTCATTTATGAGCAAGTCTGCATTAAAAAAAATCCCCTTGCTTCCACTCACATCCTCTATATCTTCATCAGAAAATCACTGAACCTTGAATCGAATTTGGCAGCAGCTGGATTTCCCCTCCTCTGGTTTTGCTAAGACAAATGAACAGCAATGAATCTTGATCATTTGCCACACCTGTCTGCGCGTAAACATTCTAAAGGCCTCAAAAAAACGCCAGAGCCTCTATCGGTTTGATGATTGCGCCGAGCATGAAGAACACAGAAAGTTGAACAGCTGCACAGACCTCGGTAACAAAGACAAAGTGCGCCTCAAGACAAGAGAATGAATGTCACTTAAATATGAGTTAACAAAAGGTCACTTAACAACAAGCCCCGAATAAAACAAAACTCAGGCATCTTAGCGGACGTGCGTCGTGCGGCGCTCTGGGAACAAAGTGTTTATTTTGAGGCATCGCAGTCAAGTAGCTGTGACATATTGCTGTTTTTAGACGTTAAATGTATTAAGAGGGAGCCAGCCTTTATTGATGTTGTAAATCAATATTGCTGGATAGAGGGAACTAATGTTGTGGTATCAAGTGTTCCATTCAAAACTTTTATTTATTTATTTATTTATTTATTTTTTAACCACATTTTAACAAGCTTTGTGCTAAAAAGAAACAGCATGCCATCACAGAATGGTGTTTTGTTACTTTGTAGCTTTTAGGTTATATAATTCATGCGTGTGCTCTCTGCCAGGTTGGAGCACCAAACGAGGAAAAAGAAAATGCGTTGCTTAAATGCGCAGTAGTTTTGCCGAATGTTTCAGCTTTGCTGTTTGCTTAGACTTTTGATCAAGACTGAGTAGTGCGCACTGAGACCGAATGAGGACTACTCCAAATTCAGCATCAGCCTGCGTGTCCATGTAGCCACTTGAGTTTGCGTGTGTTTGTGTGCGCATGTGCTTGAGCATGTAAGAGCTTAAGTGTGTGTTTATGGGTGTGTGAGTGTGCAGAGGGGGTTAAGCAGAGGGGTATTCTTGCCTCTGGTCAGAGGTGGAATTAATTTTAGCTGGCAGTCCCACGCTGCGGTCATTTGGTTTAAAGGGAGGTGTTATTATCCTGATTTGGCCGTAACGGCAGGGGATTGGATACCCGACTGGCAGCTAGACACTTTTAAAGACAAAGGGGCTGGAGACTGTGTCCTTTTATGAGGTGAGAGATAAATAAATGAGCAGAAAGCCAGCTAAACACAGGAGTATCAGAGAGTTACAGAGCAAGTGCTCGAATTTAAGTTAATCCCAAAATAATATCTGTTTTGACTGTTTCGTTTCTGAATTTGAAAGAATCTCAGCTTAAAAATGAGAGTTTAGTTTTCTGCAGGACACCCTGCTCAAACATATTGCAGTTTACATTTTTTCTACATGATCTGTTTAATGATAAATTGCAGCTGACACTGCAGAACAAACTTTGACTAATAAATAACAAAACACATCAATAGCTGCAATCAGATACTGAGCAATTTGGGATTAATGTGATTAATGTCGGTCACCGAGTGTAAACTGAAACGCAGAGTTTACGCCTACAAAGCCATGCGCACGAAGACACGAGCAGGCATGCGCATACATATACAATCCAGCGACAAGCTTAATAAGAGATGCTGGTTATAAAATAATTGCATTGTCTATTTTTCAGAATGAGCCTAAGCCCCCATTTCATTAAATCAAAGATCGATCTCCTGACAGAAATACCCAAATGACCACATTCCTCCCTTTAAATACCAGCCATCTGCCAAGGAGGGCCTTTTCAGCCTCCCAATCATTTGCATAACCAAAAGATTATTATTTTCCCCTATGAAAGTTGAAATGACTGAATAATTATAATGTAGTGGATTAGAATGTGGAAAAAAAACATGCCTTGATGTCAGAGAAGATTGCTGAGTAGTCACTATAATCGCTGCTTAGGTTTTTAATCAGAGTGAAATATGGGCCATAAATTATTGCCTTTCATGCAAACTTGTGTTTATGCACCGGCGCATCACAAATCTAATTTTTCAGCATTTTTAAGAGGCTTAAAAGATAGTTATTTTTGTGCAGGAGCTCTGAATTAAAAATCGTTCGAGTATACTTTCACTCGTGGGGATTATGTTCCATACTGTAAGGTTTTTGCCCGAATTACATTATAAACTTGAAATAACCTGCCCTTGCTTCAGCACAACTGCTTGTTTCATACATGCCAGCCAACTGAGATACAAACATAAAATACATGACATGGACCTTTAACTCAAAGCTCACATTGTGTAATACCTGGAAACCTTCATCTTAATATCCTGCAGGAGCGCACTTTGCTACGCTGAACCTATTGCATCACGCTGAAATCTACAACTCATAAAAGTATGTGCTGTTAAATCTTAGCGCCGATGTTTCGGTACTGTACAGCAGTGTAGTGTCAAAACGAAGAAGTCATATATTTATTTAAAATACCTCTCAGCCAGAAAGTGAAAGATAGTTTTAATATTACAAAACACCTCAGGATTCAGCTACTAAGATAAGATGCTCTGAGCCTTGAACAGAAAAATGGCACACATAAGTACAATCGGTTTATCTATGAGCTCCATTCTTGCTGCTCACGCGCTAAACACGGCAAAGTCTATGATGCCTGCACACCCCTTATCCTTATCAAAGCAGCAAAGCCAATGCATTGCGCTCGATCCTTCTGTAACGAATTCATACATCTATATCGACACACCGGGAAACAAGACACCTGAGGAGAGAGGGATAAAGTTATGGACAGAGAGATGGAGGGATATATTTCTCCTTTTTTTTTTTTGGTTTCGTTGGGAGTATTAGCAATCAGAGCCCCCACCCCCCCGCTCCCCTCTCATGTTCTTTACAGCTGCAAATTGCTTTGCCACCTCTTCCCCCAGCAGTCTGTCTTGCCAAATCCGCCCATGATGTATCATTATCGCAACTTTGGGTGGAAATCCATAGAATCAATAGGTTTGTCAGGGAAACTCACGCCTGGGATTGCTTACATGCTGTGAGGCTTGTTCATCTACTAGTCAGGCCTATCCTGCCACAGGCAACGAAAAAAGGAAAAAAAGAAAAGAAAAGAAGAAGCCAACAACAAGCGCATCGGTATATTCAAGATGTACCCAATCACCACATTCATATAGAAAAATACGCAGGCCCGCATGCGCGTATGCAAACGATACGATGCGTAGTATCAATTTCACAAAGGCGCAGATATACCCACGCAGATATTTGTGTTACCATCTATATTTGCCTGTGTATTCGTCTATCTTTGCTTCCCATCTGCCCTCATCTTTCCCCTATCTGTCTGTGCTGTACTTCATTAGTCGAGCTGGTCAGCAGGATCTGGATGGACGTCTCTTCCCATGTAATTACTGTCCGGTAAACAGGTCAGAAGGGTAGAGTCCAGCCACAGCTGCTGCAGCTTTCAGCAACTCACACACATATACACGCAAGTGCATGCACTCATGCACGCACAACCACACATGCAGTGGCTGTGGATCCCGAGCTTTCAGAGTGGTATTGATTGGTTGGGCTGTGACATCTCCTAAGCCATGTCACCCCTGTGAAAGAAGCCTCCAAATTGACCAATAATAAAGTGGTGGAAGTTGTAGTGGCACTCTCCTGGGAGCTGTCCGCGAGGACTGTGTCGCTGTGTTTGTGGGTGAGGCATGTGTCTGTGTATGCGTATGATTGTGTGGGCAGTGGATATACAATATATGTGTGTGCCCTCTTGCCTTGCTGGCTCCGTGGACACCAGAGTGACCATCCGCCCTGAACCACATTTGCACATTTTTGATTATTTGCTAGTGCTTTCGCTCAGATTAACAGCAACTTAAAATAAGAGCAGTATGTAGCAGTAAGTGTAATCAAGTATTTGTACTGTGTATTTTCCTTTTATAGTATTACAGAAATAAGTTTTATAAATGGAAAAGACAATAAATCAGCTGCCAGAAGCACACTATTTATTATATTTATTACACACCAGAAACAACAGCTCTACGGTGATCATTGCAGCGTGGTATAATCCATATATATTTACCTACACATATGACAAAATATTTTTTAAAACTTATATAAATATATAAATAAACCTTTTTGTAATGTCAGAAAAAAGACTTAAAATCAGCTTCAAAGTTACTGAATAGTCATAGTCAGACAGTTGATGCATTGTCTGAGAGACCCTTACAGAATCTGGTCATCATAGACTCGAGCACTACTCAGATTTACATTCATGCAAATATAATCAAACACTGCATTTTGACACAAGCATTTATCTTGAATCATCTCTGGTTGTTGCACCAACCAATGCACACACTACAGCACCGAGCTGCCCACATTATACAAATACACTTCTTTATACTCAGTTGAATGCATTCCTCTTGAAATTTGCAGGTATGAAAGCAATATATATGTGAACTTTCCATTTCCCGTACGATCTTGTTTCCACTCGGCACGTGCGGATAAAATGAGCTAATTTAGTAACTTTACAACCAGTCGCAAGAGTGAGAGCGAGTTTGAAATTTTACTTCAAAATGTGACCATTTGATCCTAAGAAAAGATTTCAGATGATGAAGCAGTCCTTAAATATGCATGATAATATCTGTGTGTGAAGAGCGCTGCTTCACAACTATTGTTATTTTTTAACAAATAGACTCATGTCGACTGTTGCAACACACTTTCATAGCCTCTTCACTTACTGACTCAGTAATCTTCACTTTGAGAGAGATCAACCTTTATACAAATTTTTTTTTTACTAAAATTAGTGTCTGCATGTGTGTGTGTGTGTGTGTGTGTGTGTGTGTGTGTGTGCGCACAGGCGTTCCAACACCAGCCTCATTATAGCACCGCTTTATGCACAAAGACTGTGGGGTCACATTGATTTGACTCCCTGGAGTATTAGCATGGGATTACAGCAGTCAACAGGCCTTCATCAATGTGTGTGTGTGTGTGTGTGTGCACATGTGTTTGAGAGAGTGAATGAGTAAGAGAGATGAGAGAGATGAACCAAGAGTAATTAGCGCACAGAATAGTCCGACATGCTGCGCCTTTGCCGTGGAGACTGTGTTTTCCGTGCGTGTGTGTGGCTGTGCGAGCGAGACAGAGGGTGAGTGCATTTGTGTGCCCTCATTAATTCTTTGTACTAATACAACTACCACCCTGCTTGAAGTGTTAGACTCTTAGAGAGCTTCTCATCTTTATGATTTAACACTTTGATCTCAGAGTTTGATTGCGTGTGGGTGGGAGCCAACTTAGTTAATGTTGATGTGCGAGTCTCTTTGTGTTCGCTTGCCTCATGTGCTATTAGGCTTGTGTACAATAACCTCTATGAATAAATGCATATCTGTGTTACATCTCCAACCTGTGTGTCACTGTGCGCGCTCTCAGCCGAATGGCAACTCACAACAACTCACAATCAGTTTATCCACAGTCTGTGTGTGTGTACGTGTCTGTGTGTCCTTGGTGTGTGTGTGTGCCTGTGTATATAATGACAGCCATTTCAAACACTTGGTGGATTACTCATCATCACAATTTGCATAACTTTGAAGTATTCATAGCATTAGTGAGGCAATTACAATAATTAACATGGGAATCCATGTCAATGGGCCACAGCCATGAGGCAAGTGCAATTACAGTTATGCTAATTAGGGTTTGATTAAGCTTTTAAAGAACAATCAGCTTATTTAACTGAACATATTCAAGAGGCTGTAGAGATATCCCCCCACCCCCCCACACACCCACACTTATGCTATCGCACCACCTGATGCACATATGTGATATGCACATAGAAACCCCCCCCCACACGGTTTTATGCAGAAGCACCAGGTGTGCAGGGGTGGTGGATGTACACACAGGACACCTTCGCTGATACTGAAGACAGGCCTGTACACACAGATGCACAAATCCATGCCCCCGTGCATACACACACATGGCTGCACACTCACTGTCCTCCCCCCTCCTCCTCCTCCTTTTGTTTTGTCCGCCAGTCTTTCTGTCCAGACAAGAAGACAGGATGTGTTTTTTCTTTCTTTTTTCTTTTTTTCTTTTCATTGAACAAGAACAATTTGCTGTCTGATGTTGGAAGCCTCATTGTAGTGACAGGGCCTAAATTAAAGTGTGGGCTTATTAAAGCTTGTGTGTGTGTGTGTGTGAGTGTGTGCGCATGTGCTCCTGACACTGATCCGCCCAATAAACTCACTGTCCGTGACTAAGAGTGCGCTCGCAGCAAGACAGACACAATTGCCTGTTAAGTCAGTGTTGCTTTTATTGGGCCTCCCTGAACAATGCCTTGATGTGTGTCACGGCTCAAACCGAAATCAAGCCAAACTGAGATTATTTTAATGAATTAACATGCCCTCCTCTTCGCTGTGAGGGCATTTCCTCTTTCCCGATCTATGCGCACCTTTTCCACCTCACAAATATGCATCGTACGTCTCTATTTTTCTTCTAAATTTGATTTTTCACATCATTTTATGGCTCGTTTTAGCTCAAATGGAAAGGGATCTGGATTCTTTCTCTCTGGCTAGAGCCAGGACCTTTGGTCTTTTTAGTTCAGCGTGCCAAGTAGAATAAAACAGTGCTCTAAAACTCAATCCTACTTGACCCAAGTCTGAGGAGAGGTTGCTGAACTTTTTTTCAGAACACAAATGAGTAACTTAATCTTTTATCATGGGTCTGGGGCTCATTAAAATATATTGCTTCTTTTGTCCGGTGGGGACCTGCCAGATACATATCCATGACCTATTTTTTGGTCCAAACTCATAGTTAAGCCAAGTGTTTAAGTTTTTTAAGTGGACTCTTAAAAAATCAGGATTTCATTTTTTAAATGACTACAGTTAGAATAGCAGTATATCAAAGCAAAAAACAAAAAAAGTCAAACTGTACGTCTTGTGGTTTGACTCAGTCTGGGTCAGCCAGCGGATGAATGTCACTCACTGCCCTGTCAGGGTCACTATAAAGCAAATAAAGTGCTGTTTTGGATGCTTTATAATAACCACTGACAAGAGAAGTGCTGTTTATTTGTTATAACACAAACACACAGACACGAATGTGCCATTACTGTACCCATACATGCACGCTTAAACTCACATGATAAGCACCTTCATTCAGCTAAAATCCATCTCTGCTTGCAGGTTACCTTTTTAGATCACTTTAGTAAAACTGCATATGTGTGTGTTTGCTCGAGCCAGTCTGAGGTATGTGGGTAAATGCTATATTTCCATACGTGTGCGTGGCTGTACATGCATGCATTTGTGTGTGTGTGCGTGTGTGACTGTGCGGTTGTGCAGCTATCATCATTACCCTAGTCAATACCCACATGTCCACGTATTGATCAGTCAATCGATGAGCGATGAAGGATCTCAGGCTGCAGAGAGCTTTGTGGATCTGTTTAGACTTTTACTGAGACCACACAGTGAGATCAGCTCAAGTTCAGTTAAAGATCACCTCCAGGGCAAGATTATTGGCTCTTAGACAGTTTTACGGGCGGCATTGAATACACATCTGATTAGAGCATTTCAAATAAAATACATATTACAGCATGTGTGTGTGTGTGGTTTTTTTTTTTTTTTTTTTTTTTAAATAAAGTAGCTTTTTAATATCTATTTGTTAGATTTATCCTCTGGACAGAGAGACTTGAGCACATTCCTAATCATTACATGTTATGTTTGCAAGCAAGCTGGTTTAATCTCCCTCTACAGGCTTGCTGATCAAAAGTTTGTTGCAGTTGAAAGTGTAAATTATAAATCAGAGTTGCATGCATTTGGCCATTTTGTTTTGCTATTGAATCATCTTTATAGATTCTCCAAACTGCATACAGAGAAACTAAATTATACTTAAACTTTTTGTTTACTGACAAAGGAAAGTATTTCATATACTTTAATGATACAGTATGAACTGACCAGATGTGCCTTTAAAAAAAAAATAAAAAAAATCATTGCACTTTTTTTTGACCACAATGACAAGCCACATGGTAAAGTAACAATGCATGCTAAACTGTAACTTTGCACCAGTTGCCATGAGTTATGCATGCTATACATAATTACTCCAGGCTTGTGATGCCCTGTAAATGTAAGTTCTCTGAATTGGAGAAGTCATGCTTATGTTACACCAGAGGCTCTTCGTCTTTTTCAGCCCACGCCAAAATTAGAAGTTTAGTCTCTCACCCTGAGGAGAAGGCTCATTAAAACATATTACTGCTCTTGACATGTGGAAACCACCAATGGCCTATTTAACTCTGAAGCCAGAGTTCATGAAACCAGTGGACAGTTTCTGTGCATAATTAACATATTGAACATGTTGTATCCGTCTCTGTCTGCTTCCTGGTGAGTCTGCTAATGTAAAGCACAAACTGTGAGTACATCCACAGGTGTATTTTCTATTATATGTCTCTTTTAATCCTATGCAGTAAAGTAAGTCCTTAAAAAGTGTTGTTTTTTTTTTTGTTCAAAGAACATTTTCAAAAAAATATGTTGCTATTTGGTCATATGAATATTGTTGAATACATAATATTATGCTTTTAGAAACAAGATTCACAATTTAGGGATGTTATCAACAACCATTAATTAACATGCAAGCGGGATTAGTTTAAATCCCGAGTGAATAGTGCAATCGCCAGAGGCTTGAAAACAAAGCAGAACTACAACAGGAGCAAGTATGAGAATTTGAGTTATTTTCAAAGGGAAAAAATAGGAATTCATGTTTGCAACATGTAACTCTGTACTTCTAATGGTAATTGACTAATAAACATGTCAGGTGCCACAGGTGTCAAGTCATCAAATGTTCCAGTTTCTCCAAAGCTACTGGAATCTTAAATGTCGGTGTTATATATATGTACAATATACACATACCACACATGTCATATGCGACACGTTGCACTGGACACTGCTAAGCATTGTTCAAGGTATGGGAGACGGACCGTCATTTTTTCATAAACCTAACAAACAGTGTGGGAAAACAAAGTGAAACAAACTGCAAACACAAACCTTTCAAATATAAGACAAAATACTAACCTTTGATTTTTAAACACTTTTATTTTGGAGATTTTCTGCTGTATGATTATATAAATAGATGTTCTGCTTCTGTGACTCACAAAAGTTTTGCATCAAATTATTATGGAAAATAAAAAAAAGCAGGTCTTGCTGATGTTTTAGTGTTTACTTTTTTAGACAAATAATAATTTGGCCTACCTAAATAATAAGTGAGCAGTATTGTTCATGTAAATTATGCTCTACTGAATTCATAACCTGTACATTACTATAATTAATCCACTTTTGGCAGTTGTGATTAATATAAGCACCGATTATTTATACAAGATTGTTACTTCTTGCGTTCTTTTGTCTTGATTTTGATTTGGTATTGAGCAGTGACTCATTCTTGGTAGTAGCAAGCTAGCGTTTCCATCCTACACTTTTCTCCTTTTAAATGGCATCAGACACCCCTCAACCCATGCTTTCAGATTGCTTTCAGTTTTAAAACACCTTCTGTACTCGAAGTTTTGTTTCTTACTGATCTCATCCAGATAAAGCCGACCGAATGTCACTGTTTAACAGTTTCAAGTCCAAAAGAGCTCTCTATCAAGTAAATGCTCTTCTGAGGTTTGCTCTTGTTTTATTTTTGGTTTCTATCACTCTCACTCTTCACCTTCTATTCCTTCTCCAACAACAGGTCTCCTTTTTCTTTCACTATTTGTTTTTTTTTGTTAGTTTCCACAGTTTCTCCGCTTGTTCCGGCGTCCACAATTTCAGCTACCTAGGGAAAGCTACTGATCGCTAAAGGGTACAACAAAAACAGCACCGTCTTCTGTTTTTTACCAAGAGATTTTGTATCCAATGGCAAACAGAACTAGTATAGTGAAAGAGAGAGGCTTATCCTTCTAACCATTCATGGTGTCATTATTCTATACACAGCACTCTGTGCAAACAATTTTTAAAATGCAATGTAAAGGAAAACTTCCTGTTTAATTTAATAATACGCAAAACATCACGTTAAGCTGCTAACAGACAGCTTGTCAGCAGCCCTGCAGCGCACACTGCACTCAGTGAACTGTAACTGAACAACCCAGTAACATAGAACATGCATAACATTGTAGTCTATAAGCTTTGCTATTGAGGTTGGCAGCCGGGACAGAAAAATAAGAATACATAATTGTTCTATGTATTTATGTCCATAAAATAACATGGACCCCTCCACTGTTTCTATATTTAGTAAAATTATTTAATTCAATTCTATTGATTTAAATACTTTGTATTCTAAGGCAAAAATCCTCCAAAAATAATAATAGATTATTTTTTCAATAATCTATAGATGTGGAATTTTTATAATAGAAATGTATAAGTGTTGTAGAAATACTAAATGATTACATTTCCCCAGAGAACCAACCCACATTACAAAACTACTGAAAAAGACTTTATAAAACAATAAATAAATACACAATGTCCAGTTTTAAACAATTAACAAATTATTTAAAAGTAGATATCGTCATATAAAATGAGAAATTTAAAATCATTGATCTAATTGAGCTGCATTTACACCCCATATTTGTTTGCGTGTATATATACAAAGGGACGAGCTCTCCAGACTTTTCCCTAAACAGTTTACACAGAATTATTCGATGTCTGATGTTAACAAAGCATCACAGGGTACATTTCCATGACAGCATTGTACATAATGTGTGTCAACATAGTCAGCTTGTATTAAAAAAAGAAAAAAAAAAAGCCTGGAGGCCTCTTACATTTTCTCCCTCTCCACCTTTCAATTTCTGCTCCCCCCAGTCCTCTTCACCATCACTCTCCCTTCTCCCTCCTCCACCCCTGCCCAGTCCCCTCCTCCTCCTCCTACATACCCCCAGGGTGTCCTGAGACCCTTCATTACTGTCGCCATGGTAACACCTCAACCATTTGACAGTGGTCCTGGACACTCCTCCCCACCCACCCATCTTCTTTTCCTGACTCCTTCTCTCCTTCTGTCCTTGTCTTTTACGCTTTTCCTTCATCTCACCCCCCCCTCTGCAAAAGTCCCTCCTGCTCCTCTCAAAACATGGCTTCCGGACAAAAATCACCAAATCACAGCGGCAAGTGGGGCATGTGATGATGGGACGACCCCCTGAGGTTTTCCTTCTACCCCAACCACTCCTTAAATGGCTAGAGCAATCATAGCGTCCTAACACTTTGAAGTCAAGTCTCAATTCCACTCCTTTCACTTTCTTCGTCCGTCTGTCCGTCTTCCCGTCTGCCTGTCTCCCTTTTTCTTACACCCTTTCCTCAAGAGTCAAATTGGCCGGCTTGTGGGCCTATATTGCCGTGACAGAGGGATGTCGTGCAGACTATTTCTCAACCAAATCAGTCGGCATCCAATTAAACATGGGAATATTGATCTCACGCCTCATTTCTGAGGATTAGTATTCCCTTTGAAACATGCTCTGTTTGAAACACGGCCGTGATGAAAACGCACATGGACACACACACGGATACACACTCATAATATACATGCTGAGAGACACGGGCGCTGTTGGCTGTCTGCCCTCCAGGTGTGACACGATGATCAGCTGTCATTACGAGTTGCCTTCATGTTTGCGACAGTTGACAATGTCAACATTAGGTTTAAGGCCCCTGTTGCTTCTGCGATGCCAAGTTCATGCTCGTACGCATGCATACTGTAGGTTCATATGCATACAAATACACACATGTGTGCACACACACATGCACGCACACACACAGACTGGGTCAGATCAGTTCTCTCTGGCCACCTCTGTGCTTTGTAGCAATGTTTTAATCATGATCGGGTTTGTTTGTAATTATAAACACTCTGAGACACCCATATCAAAGAGCTTCATAGAATTCAGGCCTATGGGTATACTTGGTTGCTTTTGAAAAATGCTTGCGCACACACACACACACACACACACACACACACACACACACACACACACACACACACACACACACACACACCCGCTTAAACACTTCACTTCAAAAGCAGACCCTTCTTTCTGAGATGTCTGTGCGGCTTTTGCATACACCTTGAAGGCCTCTTGCCCAGAGCCCCAAGGTCAACACAAGTTGTTTGTGCATGTCATATCGAGCCATCCCCTGGGTTCAGTTGCTTCAGAGGCTAGGTCCTGCTTGCTTTTTTTTTTTTTACACCACAAATGCCCGTCTTTCAAAGTCAACTCCCAACATCTGAGAGAAACGAGACTTTGAAAGCTAAAGTTAGAATCAGCGGAAATTAACAGAGTTTATTTTAAACAGAAAGCGGCTTCTTAATGGAAAGTTGGCAACTTATAGGTTAAGTGCTGGGCGTTTCACGGGCATCTCTCGAAAAGAAGTCTTATGTTTCAGATCATATTTAATCCCGCTGTTTACAGTACTGACTCCCCAGACAAAATCGTGCAGTCCTCTAAAATGATGATGTTTTATCCGTCATCAGCAGAATGGCGACCTAAATATAACATCTTTTTGTTAAGATGCAGATGTTAATCTTCAGTTGAACCGATAAATCAAATATAACCATCCCGCCCAGACCTAATGATTATTTCAAACGCAAACAGAACACAAGACCAGAAACAAATCCGTTGTGGTATATTGTCTTCATTCATTTTATTCGGTATGTTTTTAAAAACCCTCTACAGTTGCCATTTTATCGTAGTTATATCAATGCTTGCACAGTGAAATGCAGCTTACTGAGCATTTCCTCAGCATAACCTCGAAATTGCTGTTCCACATCTGTATCCTAAGGTGTATGCAAACATACACAGATTAAAAAAAGAAAGAAAAATCCCCCCCAAAATGAACGCGTAAGCATAAAATTCCAAGCAAAATGTACTAGTTTAAATTAAGTCAAAGTTTTCAAAGTGGTAATGTTATGCAATAAATAAATAATAATATTTTCCATAACCAGGCTGCTACAGGCCATTTTTTATAAAACTTTCAGAGAAGATTTTATTGACATGAAATGGATTGTGTGTTTGTGCATATTTGTGTTTGGATTATGCAACACCGGACTGATCACAGGCAGGATATGATGAGTGTGTGGTGTTGCGTGTGGGTGTTCAACAATAATAAAATTATTGACTGTTGCATAACCCGCATAAGAGTTTTTGTGCTTCTCGTACTGAAGGATGGCGCTCACTCGTTTGATTACTTCGATTACTGTATTTATAGGAAACAGGGGCTCCTATTAAAGCGGCTCTAAGACATGAACTGTTTGACCAAAGAATTTAAATAAAACATTTGCCGAGGCAAAGTTGAAGACCTGCATCAAACTTCAACATGAATTATAAAACCGATGTCTTTGAAAACGACCTTGTACTTTCACTTTACTTTTTTCTCACTCTCGGTAAAGACCATGAAATGAAAGAAATATGTGTTGTTGTTGGGGCAAAGGAGTGCATGGTGTCTCCAGAGTCATTTTCATTCACAGATAAACACACGGCAGCATCGGTAAACAAGATTCACGGGGAAAGAGTGAGACACATTTGATAGTCATAAAGGATTTTTTCCCCTCAACGAGCAAAGATCAAATAAACTCTGTGTGTCTGAGGTGCCGCGTAGCCTCAAGCAGTGAGGCATAAATTTAGAACAAATCTTGTTTCTCTTACAAGGGTATTACTTTAATTTCTATGCTTGGGTAAAAAAGGGAAATGCGGGGGGCAAATTATGAAAAAAATAAAAACAGCAGAAGAGTGCAAGTCGTCTTCCATCCATCCTTCCTATGCATTAGAAAAATATGCTCTATCCCAGTTCAAGTTGTCACCTCATATACCACCTGACCCCGCAGCTCCCTTCTAAAATCAGTTTTGGTTCAAAATGAAAAAGCAATTTTCCTTGGGTTTATAATCCTTAATAATAGTCAACCATCATTTTTAATCTTTAGATGCATTTTAAATCCAAGCTGTAATGTCTTAACTCTCCGCCAAGGTCAAATATCTTAGCAAATAAGGCTTAAGCTTTGTTTTATATGAAAGAATTACATGATTAATACCAAAGAATTAATCACGTACTCTTCAGATCTCCCAGATTGGGTTTGTGCTAAAGGATTATGCTGTCCTACTTTTTCACATGGCACAAATTGACATGGAGGTTTGTTTAGTAAAGTACTGCTAAATACATTCTTTTGAACTATTTGGTTGAACAGAGCATTGATTGCAGATGTGATTGCAACTTTCGGGTCATTCCTCGCCCTTTAAAAGTTCGAATCTTATTACAGGAAAGACTTAAGAACGCCATCAATTGAAATAAAGGCAAATGTTCTTTGATATGTAATTTCTTTGCACATTGGCACATTAACAGTTAAGAAGAAACACACATAAAGTACTGAGAACGCAAAAGTTGCACTACTGATAATGAACTCTCAGGCTGTCCATGTGACTTTTAAAAGGAACATGCCACACTTAGTCACATCATATGACCTTGCAGTTTGTAATGCTCAGCATACAATAACACTCAACTTAACAATAAGTCCAATAAGTCAACTTGTTTTGAAAAAGCGGCTCCTGGCATCCGAGACGGTCATATTTGAAATTTTCCTTTTAAGCGATGCCAGTAGACAAAACTGTAGCAGCCATTCTCCCTGCTGAATCAGTCATCATTGGAAAACTCCAAACCCAAATCATCAGCTGCCACCTCATGTTTCTCTATTTACGACCACCCAGGAAGGCCTCGCTTATTAATGCACACTTTTATAAACTGGACAGCATTTTCACTCCTCGGCCCCCTCCTCTACGTCCAAACAAACCATGATTTATAATTCCCATGATTTATGATCCATTGGAGTGCCGAAGTACCACCGTCTACTCAGCCATTCGTTTATACATGCACCCACTACAGATAAAGTAAAACTAGATGTAGATGCATTGGATGATTTCATTCAAAACCTGCTCATGTGTTTATTATGCACAATAAATCTAAAACCACTTGGAGTGTCAGAGCAATCTGTTGCCTCTGCTGCACTTTTATTGCCGGGCAAAATGATAAGTTGCTTTGTAAATTGCAGGGATAGCGACACATGCATATTAATGGGAGATTTCGGATGTCCCCGCATTTTGATCAATGCAAAATGAATAATTGCTGAATGTTTTGTGGCAAAACTTGAGTCACAGTTAGGCTATGGATATTTTACTTTCAGGACAAGAACAGACAGATATATTAGAGTCATTGTGCGCCAGCCTAGTTGAGTATCTTTTATTTTGAAGCATTAAACCCCAGACTTTTTAAAGCACCCTGATCCTCCAACTTCTACTTTCATTTTACACTTTCATGAAACATGTGAGATACATTTCAAGCAGTTAGTGTAAGTGCATGTGATTATCATATGAAAGGTTATGTTTGACCCCACGGAGTCGGTTGCATTTAGCATCCATTTGGAGATGCTCTCCCCCTTTTGTTCTGGCTTGCCTTGGATATCACCTGGCTGTGACTGTGAGTCTAATGAATGTTGATATCTCTATATGTGACAGATATTACACAATAAAAATGTTTCAGTAAAACTCACTATGTGGGGTAATTGGTGCTGTTTAAAAATGCATCAGGTTCGGCATGGCAGCGTAGACACATTGCGCGCACACACGAGCATGCCCGTATACACACGCACGCACAGTTGCACGCCAGGCACTTTCTGATCTGACCCGTCAAAACTCATTAAGGCTTAAAACATATTTCCAACTGACACCCGAAGTCTCCATTAGAAAACCGCCAATTACCGCTGAAAGATATCCCCCCACCTGCCTGCCACATTTGCATATGATTGGAGCGATCAGTTAAAATGAGAGCATTTTGGCGCTGCTCAAAAATTCACAGTAAGCCGCCAGATCAAGGGAAGAGGGGGGGCGCTGGGGGGGCATAGTAATGTGAAGTCAGCGCTTTAACTGCAGGTTTAAAAGTTGCTTGGACTGCGGGGGTGAGAATGGGGTTACGTCCTCAAAATCGTGGCTACAGATGCAAGTTGGGCAACGGCGCCCCTTCTTTGCGCGGCTCTCTCGGCGATGCACTGTTTTGCCAGCGCAGAGTGGATCTAAACATCTCTCATTTAAATACATTTGAATACAAGGACAAGAAATAATAGGCACTGAACATGTAGCGCTATTGTCGTGGGAGTGTAGAGTGCAAGCAGTGCAGATTTTCGCAATTATGAATGTTTTAATGGCAAAGTTGTGCTTGTACAATTTTTTTTTTTTTTTTTTTTGGACATGGCTTATGAGCGTATGAGAGTTTGTCAGTGTGTGTGTGTGTGTGTGTGTGTGTGTGTGTGTGTGTGTGTGTGTGTGTGCGTGTGTGTGTGACGGAGAGAATGAGAAAAAAGAGAGAGAGAGGGGGATTTAGGGTGTTTGCATCAAGAAAAAGCAGCACTTATAGCCATTACAATCAAGATCATTCATGTGCAGCTCATATTTTCTGTATCGCTCTCTCCCTCTCTTTCTATCTCCTCTTTATTCTTTTGTCTCTCTCTGTCATGTTGATTGTCTGACCATCGCTGCCTTCATAAAGTTGTCTGGAGATGAGAAGTCAAGTCTTCAATCAGCGCGGAAGTAGGCCAATAGATGTGAATCCAAACATATGTCAATCAGAGACATAATCACCAAGCCTCTGGCTGAGGTGGGAACTGTAACAGTGGACCCTATGGATGCACATGTGCAGCCATTCTTTTAGAGTATATGCATTCATGCACAAAAGTATGGACGCAGCCAGAGTCACTTAGGGTCATTTCGATGGTTGATGATACATTTCTCATTAGTCTTATTTGTGTCTTTCAGTGGAATAAAGTTTGTTTCTCAATACTTATTATATCCAGAAATCAAGTGTTTCAATGATAGTCTACTAATAGTAATGCGATATAATGTGCAGGCCTATGACATCATGCAACTTAAAGGTAAAATTAAAGGAAAACAAGCAACAAAAAAAGGTCTGTTAGTGCTGCACAAATTAACCTTTTATGTAACAGGATGCCATATGTTGTAGTTCTGCAATGAAAGATATGAATGGAGACAAGCTCTGAAGAAAAAAAGAAAGGCCACTGAGCCAGCAGCTGCTATCTGGACATCATGTGTAGACTGAACTTAAATGGCTCTGGATGAGGTTGTCAGACTTTGGTAAATGTGAGAATATTCAAATATAAATATAATAGGTTGAGATAATGTGAAACGGGTTATCACCCACCCGTTGAAAGAAAAAAAAAAAGCTGGTGATGACATTGATTGCAAGGTGTGACACATTTTCTTTATATGCAACAGACAGTAATGACTGTGCTGATGGCAGGACGATCATTATCACTGTAATCATCATTGGTATAATCAGTACTGTTTTTAGTGGGAGATTGCTTTGAGCCTCCTATTGGTTGTTCAGGGTGTGATAGGGAGATGGAGGGACACACAACACGCACACACCCTCCTACCCACACCACACACACAGACAGATAAACCCAGCGGCTCTAAACGAGGTTCTTCATTGTTTCCCATGTGATTAAAACTGAGTGCCGTTGAGTCTCTTATATTGTCATCAGCCTGCTTTTGTGATGTGTGCTGTATGTGTGTGTGTGTCTGTGTGTGTTTGCTCTCCCTGCAGTGGCCCTGCTCTAAATGAATGTCAGCTTGCCTTAGTCCAAGCATGGGCCCCAATGTGGCCGATCGATACTTCATTAGGCCGGGATTGTCTTGTGTCCATGCAACCTTGAAGCTGTTCCTTAATTACCCCGGCATTAAGACCCTGGACATCGCTACAGACCACGCTACACTGAGGATGGTCAGACCCAACAAAGCAGTGACACCCCACCACCACCTCCCCCAAAACCCTTCAACTCCCCCCTGACATCACCCCCCACCACCACGACACCATGCTGCATCAGATGCAAAAATGCTCACACATGCACATACATAGAAGAATATATAAGCATGCATCAACCCAAATGTATAGATGCTCCTTCATTCTCGCTTTTGATGGGGGGGTGATGTCAGGGGGGAGTTGAAGGTGAAGCGAGGGCAATGAGGAGTACACAGAAACAAAGCAGTGGCAAAAACAAATGCAGAATAATTGTATGTTTTCCTGATAGTCACTGCAAACGAATGAGCAAAGAAGAACACCACAGCACTATTTTCTGACGTTAGCGTTTTGATCAGTAGAAAAAGGTGTCGTTTCGCTTGCTACGCATCACAATATTTTCCCTTTTTTTTCCCCCAGTAGCCCTGGCTGCCTTGAAAAGTGAAAAAGTAATTATCAGTATCATTTGATTTTAGTGTTTATGGGGGTAACCTACATCACTAACCTCTTTTTCAAGATGTGAAGCAGATGGCGCACGAGATAAAATGCTTAAATGTCACCAGGCTTGACATTTCAGCCGTGCATGTGTGTATGTATGTATTTATTTATATAAAGTGTGTAGGTGTGCGCCTCACGTCTGTGTCTGTCCATTCGAGTTTGCAAGTGTGTGTGTGTGTGTTTTGTGCTGAATGCCAGTCTAATCCTTACCATTCACTGAGAACAGAGATTTCTGGGAGGGGGAGGAGGGCGAGGAGTTGGGATTGTGGGGGGGGGGGGAGTAGTGGGAGGAGTGAGGAAAAGATGATGTGGAGACAAGGAGGAGAAAGGAAAACATAAATAAATCATATCCCTTTCTTCTTGGGCGCTGAGTCAGAAATGGGTGAAATTTCTTACAAAGTTAGAAATACTGTACCGCTGTTAATGTAAGCAGGTGGAAGTAATATCGGCAAGAGTCGGGCACAGTGAGTGTGCATGAGAGGGAGGATGAAGAGAGATGAGAGGCAGTGGGATGCGTTCAAATAGATCATTACAATGAAAAGAGAAAGGGAAGGAGAGACAGGGAGACGACGAAGGAGGCAGAAGAGGAGGAAGTTGAGGAGCGAGGGAGAGGGTGAGATGTGGAAGAGGAGGCAGATGGGAGGTAGGGGGAGGGAGGGGGTGGGGTGCAGTCAAATGGCACTCATGACAAATGACATCCCCTGTCTCCCAGTCCCCTCTCCTCAGCACCATGATTTGTCATCTCCACTTCTGACATTTTTCATCGCACTATCAAATCACCCTGACAGAATGATATTTTCTAATTCTCCCAGCCTTGGAGCACGCCAAAAATAATGGCCTCCACATGCTATGCACACTCTTTCTCTGTTTCCCCTACCGCTCTCTTTATTTTCCATCCTCTGTCTCTCATAAACATCCGCTGATTCTTTAATAATGAAAATACAGCAGCACAAATGTATTGTAGGCAGGACTAGACTGGAAGCAATTGGCTTCATAGAGTCATTGGAGTTGTTTTATTTAGGAGGTGGCACGTGTTACTGCTGTTTTCCAAATGCGTACAGCTAACAGTTCGGATTTGTTGGTTTGCATGTGAGAATGAAAAATGAATATTAAAAAAAATGGTTTTTTGGCTGTTTTTTTTTTTCCTACCTGGGAGAAAAGTTAGCATTTTCTATAAGTGAGTAAACGAAAGAATAAAAAAACTTTCAGAATAAAAAGTGAGATATTTCTGCACTTGTAACCTGTTGTCATTTTCCTCAAAAGATATAAGTGAAATTAAATGGACTTTTTTTTTCAATAGTTCTTTTGTGGTGCACATCGTGATAATCAGCGTGGTAATCCTTAATCTTTCTTCTGTGCTAACAGAACTTAGACAAGTCCCCACCTGCTGAGCCTTTGAGTTTCCTGCGTATCACCCTCCATTGTTTTATTGAATATTAATAAGCACAGTGTCACATCTGCCGTGACCCACCTTTCCGATAATCCGGGTCATGGCACCGCAAATGAGTTTATGGCTAATTCCGTCTCAGCAGGAGATCACTATCTCTTTAGCCCAAAGGCATACAAAGAAAAATAGGAATGCCTATAAGTCTTCACATGACTGCTGGCTTTGGATCATAGTGATAATCAAACATTTACCATTTAGCATTATGGTGATCCAGTTTCATCTTAATGGCAGATTTTTGGAAGAATCAGAAGATGAGAATGTTGAGAACCAATATAATTTATAGAGATTATAATTTTCTCAAAGTAACACATTATCCTTACTTTATTGTTTTCGAACCATTTACACTGTCAGATGAAACAAAACCATCCACCTATTTTCCAATGCTTTAATCAGTCTCTGTGTGCTTTTCCTGACTTCCCCATGTGCCTCTGTACTAGTTTTACATCAGGGGTAATTATGCTTTATCCTCCAAGGGATCAGCGTCTCGCGCTAAGCAGCACCAGGGTGTTGTTGTTTAATGTAATAAATGTCATGTATGCATGGCTTCACATGCGCTTCGTTAGCAGTTTAATGCTAACGATTAAGCATCACCAGTGCCTCCCAGCCAAATGGCAACATCTGCTGATGACAGAACTGTTTAGCTGGAATCATCATGTGGAGAAAGATAAACATTGTTTGCGACACCTCAGCCTCTGCAACTGTGAAACTTTGGTTGTTATTTTAAGCTGTTAAGGGGAAATGATTCACATAGTATTATGCCATCTTTGATAAATACAGTTTTATATCAGTTTTATTATTTACTTGAGTCAATCACAACCAACTAGGAGGTGGAGTTTTAAATCATTATAGCTGAGGCCTATTAGGATTGCATGAGGCCTGTAGCTAGCTACAGACACACCACTAGGTAGGATAGGATACTACTATGTAGCTAGGATAAGAGACATACAGTTTTTGCTAGTCTGTGTATTTATTGCAAATTTTTATTGGTTGAAAGAGCATGTGTGTAAATACAGGATGAACAACAGAGGTTGAGAAATAGCTTGGTAAAGTCTGTTATGCCATGATATGCTAGTTAGCCACATGCTCATGTTGCTTATGTTAGCTAATCATGTGGGGCTTTTACTGTAATGCCTGGTGAAAACAGCATAGAAAGGGGAAAGCTATGTTCCTAAAGCTCATCTTCTCACTAGAATGATCATAGCGTATACATGTTTGTCTGTATAGGCTATATCCATCCATGTTCTTTTGCTTCTCCAGTTCAGGGTCATTGGGAAGACTGGTGCCTATCAGAGCTGTCATTGGGCAAAAGGAGTAGACCGTGAATAGGTCACCGGTCTGTCGCAGAGCTGAAAGAGGGAGACAAACAACCCTATTCATTCACAGTCACATATGGCCAGTTATTAATCACCCGTTTGCATCTATCTATCTATAAAAATACAAAAGCAGTCTGGGTGTTGGCTAACAGACCTTTGCTCATGAGCACATGAGCACAAAAGGTCACAGGGTCCACTTTACAAACATAAAACATTTAGAGTTAACTTGATTTTTTTTCCTTGTTAGTCAACCCTTCAACTGTGCTGTTGTAATACAAAGTTTTATGCCAGCAACACGCTGAAACTGAGAGAATATTAAAGCAATTTCAACTCTGCCCGCTCTGAGATTGGGCCACAGTCAAAAGTAATACCAAAGCAGAAGAGATCAGTTTTCTATCATCTGAGAATTCTCTAAAGATGAAATAGGCCTCATAAATGAGTCTCAATGATAACTGGTGTATGGTAAATGATAGAGAGAAGATAATATAGGAAATTGGGCGAATAGTGTCTGGAGACTGAATCCATTCATTTCCAAGTAGAGATCTACTGTGGGCCCTGCTATTTTTTAAAAAAAAAATGTACATTCTGTGCTTTGCTGCAGATTTCATCCCAACTCTCACGTCAACCACTTACACACAGTATTTATGGTCAAGCACGCAAATATACATACACCGACATAAGGAAACGGAAGAGAGGCAGCGATTATGGTAAAGAGGCATGGCGGATACATCATAGGATGAAAGATCACATCACCGAGCTATTGATGTGCTCTTGAGCAACACATTGGTAGCTTAGTATTCCGACTCTTTAGGTTGCTCTTGATAAGACCATCTGACTGAGTATAAAATGTTGGGGAGTGGGACACAAGGGGTGTGGGAGATAAGTGGAAGAGGGGGAATGACAGTAGAGTGGATAGATAGGATGGAGGTAAAGGAGGAAAGAGGAGAGAGAAGGAGGAGAGATTGATTTGGCCAGCCAGGAGATGACTGCTGATGAAGGCCTCTCATAGACAGATGGATGCAGCGTCAGGTCCCCGCTCCTATAAACCCTCAGCCTAATCCGCCTCAAATTTCCCTCTGATTGCTTCTAAATTGCCTTCTCCCATAGTTTCCTGCTGATTTCTCACCGTGAACTCCTTCCCTCCCTGCCTGCCTCTCTGAACGGGGAATGATGTCTAGCCTGGTGAGCTGCTTCCTTGGGTTTGACCGAAGAATGTGCTAGAAGAGAGCAATTGGGGAGGGTGTGAGGGGTGATGACTCCTGTGCCCTTGTTGTGTGTGTATGTGTATAAAAGTGTGTGTGTGTGTGTGTGTGCATGTGTCAGTCCCCTCATAAAACCAGTCTCAGGTCTTGTCATTAAAATGCATTATCATCCCACTGTGTCAAGAGAGGAGACAAATAGTCTTTCTCTCGGCCTGCTATCTCTGTCTCATTCTTATTCTCTCTTTCATATACTCCCCGACTCCATCTCTTCAGGGAAGTGTAGAGGTGGTGGCCACGGAGGAGGGTCTCTCTCTTTTTTTCCTCGTGCATCCCCCCACTTTTTTTGTGTCTTGCGTTTCCTGTTTTATTTCACTCCCTTTATTCACTTTTTCTTATTGTGTCTTTTTTGTTTAGTTTTTGACTTCTTAGCCTTTCATTCCAGCATTCTCTTCCTCCATTGTCTCCATTTTTGTACAGCGTCTCTCTCTGTGCCCTCGCTTTAATGCAATGCATGGACTCGACAGAAATGTAATTCAGAATTATTCAAAACGGGGACAGTGTTTTCTGTCCGTGCCATGCGCGCCCCCACCTCAGCAGCGTGGTAATAAAGCTATAGCCTAACGCCCTCTGATTTGTTTGCCATTCGTTTATCATTTGACCTTTCCCTGCTACCATTAATACAGAAGGGGAGGGGGGAGATGGACAGAGATGGACAGGACGGACAGACTGAAAGACAAAACCAGAATCAAAGAAGCATACATTTAGAGATGCAGAAAGAAAGGTCAAGTAAAGAGACAAACAAGGTAGGAGGGAGCTTTAGAGAGAATAGAGAGAGAGACTGAAGAGTGAGAAGGAATAAAATAGAGAAGGAGAGAGAGAGATAGCAGGGAAGGAGCAGAGAAGATTGCATTTTAGAATTACTGGCCAACACCTAACAATTTATGCCCTCATGCAGTGCTTGGCAGCAGCTGGAGTCTGCAAAGCCTGCGGTGAGTGTGCACAAGCGTGTGTTTGTGTGCGTGCATGTGTGTGTGTTTGCGTGCATGTGCATGCGTGTGTGTGTGTGTGTGTTGGAGAGAGAGAGTAAAGGTAAGCTACAATACTCTATAGCGGCGAAGTGACATTATCAAGGGGCATTAACTAAAAGGTGTATCACTGCCGCTGTACACCGATATATGGTTTTATATAAGGCTCACATTGTGGCAACAACACTGTCCTGCAGGAAGAGCAGAGCGACAAAAAAAGAACCCAAAAGGGAAGACCTAGGCTATATCATATCGAAAATCTTCTCTGTCTTAACTAACCTTTTGATCCTAGGATGAACTTAACCAGGCACAACAGCCGTGTGGCATGAAAAACAGCTACTACTTGACTAAAACCAGAAACACATATGCTTACTTCCTGATTTGTGAAAAGTTTAGTAACATAACAAATACAAAGCCAGATTCAAAGGAAAAAAACATGCAAATGAATGACATTAATTTTGTTTTATTGTGTGTGTGTGTGTGTGTGTGTGTGTGTGTGTGTGTGTGTGTTTTCTGCTTTTTTTGTAAAATGGTGAGGTCACCACCAGACTGTGTGATCAACTCCACAAGGCCTGGCAGACAAAGACCTCAGCCCAGCCAAAACTACACAACCCTCCGAGAACAGGCGCTAACACAAACCATTTGTAGCGCTGTTTTTTTATGAACAGTTAATCCATTACAGCATGAGATCGTAGTTAAGAAAACTTTGATCCTGTTGGGGGCAAATAAGGATACCGGTTATTTTGTCAGTTTGTTGATGGTTGAAAGGATTAAGATAAAGTGCAGTTCTTGCTCTGGGATGACCCCCGCATTAAAAAAAGGGGGTTAGGAAAAACAGAAACTGTATTAGTCATAACAATGTGTTGTCATACACGTTCATGCACGCACACTGCGACGCAAACACACACATAAACAACAGTCCCCCCCCCCCCCCCCCCCCCCCCCCCCCAAAACCCTGCTATCTGTCATCAGCCTAGAGTGAGCTTGCAGGTGAAAGACCACAGTGGGCAGTGAAGGTGGCGGTGGTGAGAGCCAAAAAAATTAAACCATCTACAGGGAGCTCCAGTCTGAGAATATGAACAGAAAAATGAAGGTGACATTTGAGAGAGGAGGGAGTGGGGGGGTATACTGGTGAGGCTGGAAGTGGGGGGGGATTTTAATAGGTCCCTGAGACACGAAGGGTGTGAGATGAGATGATGAAACCAGAGGATAGAGAGGAGGGAGGGCGGGAAGGCAGAGGGAGATTGTGTGTCAAAATGTGGATGTTTGGAGATTGGGCTTCCAACCCTGCCAAATGATTAAAATGTTCCCTCTGACATTCATATTCCCCTATCTAGATTCCTGCCTATGTACGTTGAGCTGCGTTGAATATAAATTGAGAGATGGCCCTATAGAATTTGATCTGAGAAACGTTCATGGCCGGAGATGCAATTTAGCTATGTGGCGTTTTGTGACAGTGTTAGCTTGATGAGAAAAGGGAAAGATAAGATTTTATTTTATTATACTTTCTCTTTTTTTTTTTCTGAAGCCACAGACCAATCAGAGCCTCTTCTGACCATGTGTCTCAGCCTCAAATGATGACGCATTAATTTGGTTTAATTTTAGTAATTAAGACTCAAATGTTACCTGCTCTTTAGAAATACAATAATACAATAATTTGTATTTATTTATTTTTAATTAGGCTCTGATTTGATCTGGCAGCTTTCTCAAACTTTTGTTTAGTAATATTTAATTAAATTGCTCGCACTGCACACAGCCACACGTATTTGCACTTATACTTACTCATGGATACACGCACGCACATAAACACACACTTGCGCACAGACAATAAATGCACAACAAAAGAAATCAGGGGGACCTCAGACATCAGAATCTCCCTGAGTCGCCATCCCTTCCCTTCCAACGCTCTAGAGATGAGGGTTGTCATGGTTACGGGGGCAGAAAAATCACCCCATGTCCCACCCCACCCCCCATGACACACATCCACATATACACATATATACAGACACACACATAAAGACACACCATTTTTCCCTTTTCTGTTTTTTTTTTTCCCCCTTTCCCTTTGGCTGTCCGGACATTGCTGATGTCACCGGTGAAACTATGAATTTAACATACAGGTCAGAGATGCATATCTGGGCCGCAGTAAGCCGTCAGGAGATGTAGAGAAAAGGAAAAAAAAATGGAACAAGAGCCTCGTTGGCTGACAGATAGACACAGCGTCCGAACGCCCTTGAAATTTAAAAGAGAAGGTAATAAAAAATGAGAGGAAAATTCTAAATTCAATCTCGCCGAGATTTGCTTTGAGGATGCTCGCTTTTTGCTCCGCTTTCTCCTTTTCAGGTGCAATTAGACCTTTTTCTCTGTAAGAAAAAAAAAGAAAATAAAGGCAGGCAAAAGGCAAAAATGAGAGAAACAAGGAGAGCTCTACTGAAAGGAGAGATGGATGGTGAAACAAAGCAAAGAGAGTAGAAAGAGGGGAGATTCTTTGAGAGTTGCTTTTGTTTTTGCTTTCGCTCTGTCTGTGGCATTATGAAAAGGACTTCGCTGAGCACTTAGAGGATTACAGTGCACTTGCTCCTGATAAATGTCTTAATTTCGATGTGATTTTTAAGCCATCAGCATAATTATTATTTTTCATTTTTCTTCCCCTTTCCAACTTGTTTTTAATGAAGACCCCTTTTCAATAAACAAATGGATATGCATTAAGGGGGGATGATGGGGCTTTCAAGTATAAACCTCTCATGTTTATTAAGTGCTTCCATTACACCACATTTCTTCAGCAGAGCATTTTTTTTTCCTCTCTTCTGGAAAATAGTGAGGAGGACGTTTGAGCAGACACGTTGAGGCGCTGCTCATTTTTCATTCTTTGCTTTAACTTAATGCTCATTTGCATAAAGAAATACTTAAATAAATGAAATCAATAAAAGACAGAAGATTAAAGACGTAGATTTAAAAAAAATGACTGGGAACAGTGTCGCACATCATGTTTGCTATTTCAGCAGTTTTAATTAATTAAGATCATATAATAATGTTAATTGCTGAACAGTCAACATTGTTATCGCTCGCCTGTTAAAGGATATGTTAAATATGGGGATTGACAAAATTTACATCACTAATTAAAAAGCGTATTCCCTTTCCTTATCAAATAAATAAAATGTTGAGACATTTAAACCCAGACGTCTAGCTTTTGGACTGTGCTGAGTGAACAAATACAAGACGATAAATTGATGCAGTCTGTCTGGACATTGTTCTCATATAATTGCAGTTTGATAACTCCGATTGACTATTGATCGGCACTGAGATTTGACCCCGGCAATAAATCCAGACCCCTGGTGGCCAGGACACTGCATCATTGAATCTGAAATATTTTATCCAGGGCTTAAGAGGAATAGCCACTTATTCTCCCCTTACACAGGTTTTTCTTTTTTTATGACAGCAGTGCTCTCATCTTTCCTCTTAAGTTTTACCCTTTTGTGACCTTTTGGAGAGACCAAACGTGTCTGCTTTATATATGGGCTTTCCTGCGATGACGGGGCGGCGAGGGAGGTTATGGACAGGGTGCATTAGCAAGTCCCCCCCCCCCCCCCCCCCCCCCCCACCTCCCCAACCCACACCAAGCCAACCCACCATAGCAGAGTCTCCTACCCCAATCCCTACTCCGCATCACTTCATTCATTTTGTTCGTCCCCTGCGGTCGGCCAGCAAGGCCTCTAAATCCTCCCTTTATTGTACACAGCGCGCACAAAGGCTTGGCCTGCTCTCTCATTTCCTTGATGTGCCTTTGGACAGCAGCGGTGGCTTTGTAGGCGTCGATGCAAGCATTTGCATAAAGGAGCTCCCCGGGACCGTCGAACAATCAACTCAACTGTTTCTGGTCAATCCAGAAGAATTACACATGATGTGTGACCACATGAACTAAATACTGGGGTTGTGGTCTCTGAGATTAAAGTTGTTTGAGATAAGCAGCACAAGGTGGCCAAAGACGTATGATTAGACAAGAGGAGCGAGGCTGACCCTCTTGATCTTTGGTGACGCGAATCGCCACAACCTCAGCTCGCTGTCTCTGCCTCATTCTCTTTCGCCTCACCTTCCTCTTCAAAACTAACAAAAGTGGGATTACCACGAGAGAGTGAAACAGAGAAAGAAAGACTGGGTTGAAAAAAAAAAAAGTCAGCGTGTTTATGGCTAAGTTAAGCTTTTTGAACCAGGGGAGGCGGGCGGGGAGGGCTTCCATCCTAAAATAGGCTCACTTCGGGCTGCGAGGCTGGTAATTATTGACCAGGAGGAGAGAGTGGCAAACAACACACTCATTACACATGGAGATTGCTTGCTCACCACTGAACACCAGAATGGCGATGCAAATTGGTGGCTGCCCCCTTTTTGTGTGGTCAAAAAAATCTAGAGGGTCATTAGTATTTTGCTGGGGCCCGTTTAATGTTCCTGAGTTGCATGTGGGAGTCAAGCTGCCTTTGAGGAGGTGGCAGCGGCTAAAGGGAGGGGAGACGGTGGCCCTGGCGTCTGCTTCAAAGCCTTCACTCAATCTTTCATGTCTTTGCTCGAGAGGTGATGAGCATAATACGGGAGAACAGACACAAATATACGTTTCAAAGGCGATCGCCTCTTTACTGCAATAAATTTGTACTTTTATTTGGAAAGAAAAAATACTCCGTACTAATGCAGTGTTTTCAGTTTTATTGGGGTTTATTTATTTCTAATAGCATATCTGCACAAGCTACATATGCACAAACTTTAAAAAGCATGAAAATATACATGTACTTTATGATATCAGGGTAGAAACGAATAAACATTTCAGACAAAGGTTTGTTTTATTCAGAGGTTTGATAGATTATTTTTAGTTTAGTTAGGTGCATATTTTGAACTTGAATATAATTAAATGATAACATGATATAGTTCTATCAAATTTTCTTGATCACAATTAATAATCAGTTTGGGTAAATAGAATAAAAGAATACATTTTTAGATGATTAATCAAGTTGGTTGCTGGTGATAGACCGCATCATCTTCACCTGGCTGTTTTCAATATTTTCTGATACTGTTATAATGCATCTTTACATACATTTATTTGGACACATATAGATATTAAAGTGTAATAAAATGTGCTGTTCCACCATATCTGTCACAATGGTTCTTTCATAATATTTGTAGATGTTTGCGTGTGCTCACAATGTAGCGCAGTCTTATATTTAATATGAATTTTGCACACACGCTGTCCTGCATTTCTTTTCTGCTGGATTTTTTTTTTCTTGTACCTTTGTGGGCTTTCCAAGGATACAAGGAAACAAACACGATTCTCCAACAACAATGCACAGCTCTCTTTTCCTCCCCTTCACGTTGCATTCATTGCTTTATATGAAAGGAGATTAACATCGCCTCTGCATTTTTTTTTCAATTCCCAAATGTATATCAGGCAGATGAGAACCACAATAGTTGTAATAGCAAAGTGCCATTATTCATAGTCGATATTAGCTGTGTGACACTGTCGCTTTCGCTGCTGCTTTGGCGCTTGGTTTATTTCTTCCCATCAGGCACTGGGGTGTGACAGGGGGAAGTGTTGTTAGGACTGAGGTCCCTACAATGTCCCCTGATGTGGACAGACATTATAAATGACATCGCCCAATCAGATGCGAGATGGCGACCGGGGCTGGTGTGTGTGTGTGTGGCAGAAAGAGAGAAAAAAGGCATGGTGAGGGAGGAGAAGATGAGAAAACACGGGGAGCCTCATTTGATGCAGTTAATGTGCAGATTTATGTAGAGGGACAGTGGTCAACATTCATAAGATCTTCTTTCCTCCCTCCTAGCCACCCCGCCCCCGCCTCCTCCCACCCCATTTCTTCCTATCCCACCCCTACTTCCCCCACAGGCTTTCTCTTTTCTCCTCTCCCCCTCATTCTCTCCCACTCTGTCACTCACCATCATTCCTCCCTTCTCTCCCCTGTTTTTCCCTCCTGTCCCTCATCTGTCTCTCCTGACTTCCTTTCCTCCCTCCCTCCCTCCCTCCTTCCGTCTCCCATGAAAGGACTGAGATTGTTGTGGACTGCAGCATTCAGACCAATAGGAGGCATAGGTAGACCACAGAAACACAGACCGCAGCAAAGGCAGGGAGCCTTCGCTAGTTTGTTTCTATGTACAGCCAGCATTTCTTTTCAAGACAAAGCAGGATGATGCATTTATCCTGTTTTGTCTGCACACCCCAAGGATGCATATTACAGTATGCAAAGCAGCACCACACAAACGAAGCTGCTTGATTGATAAGGCAATTTGCAGAACTCTTAAAAAAACAGGGGAAACTGTGAAGCTTAAAAATGCAGTGCTGCAGTCTGCTGCAGGGCTTTTTTTTCCAGTGTGAATTGTATTTAAAAAAAAAGTCACAATCCAGAAAAAAGAAAATCCTAAAATAGTTTGATTTTAATAATTTATTTGTAAATCATGATGGGCATTATATTGGTAAACATACTATTTTACAGTAAATGCATTTTATTTAATATTCATGTGAATAAGAATAGGGTCGTTTTTTTTATTTATTTTTTCTTAATTAAAGCTTTTCCGCAGCAGTTAAATGATTATTGTGAGTGAAGATGTTCTCTCATCATCTGAAGAAAGCGTTGCATTTTCTTTTCTATGTGTTTTATAGGTAGCAGTTGCTCAAAGAAAATGTTCTTTTCATCTTCCTCGTCTTTGACAACCTTGACTATTAAACTTTTCTAATTCAGCCAAAGTTTAACTTGATAAAGAAGAAGAAGAAAACAACAAAAACAACCCTTGTTTTTTTTTTTTTTTATCAACAAAGGCTATGTAACCTCAATAGGAGTTCATGTAATGTTATTTTTTCATTTACTCTCAATTCCTTCATTTTAAGGGACCACTTTGTTTGTGCATTGCTTTATTTAACTTGAAGCATGTTCAGTTGGAGTTATGAACTATGTTCGAGAGCTACTGCTAAGTGGTTCGTGCCTGTGAAGCAGTTTGTGGGCAGAACTTTATTTTTTTAGTTGAAAAACTTTTTGCTCCTGCTGTGATCTGAAGTGAAGTGAAGAAAAAAAAAATCCAAAATTTAAAATGTCACAGTATCCCTTAAAGCATTCTGCATTATTTTCATTATAGTAGTGCAGAACCCACGCATGGCTTCATTTAATGATTGAATCAATTTATTTCTGAATTAACCCCACCCCCCACCCCAAACCCAAACACACACTTACACATACACACCAGCTCCCTCCCCTCTCATCTCTCTGCCCTTCATACAGTATTTTCTCTCTTCTTCTACCTTTTTCCCCTCCCTCCAACTCTTTCTCTCTCTCGCTCTCTTTCCCAGTCCACTGAGTTTTCTGGGTAATCCCTCTCAATCATTACAGAGGCCCTTCACTCTTTGTGGAACTTTCTCACCCTCGCTGAGTCTCAGACTTCCATCCATTTTCCTTCTCTCATGTTTCCTCTCTCAAACCTGCCCTTGCACGCCTTCCTTTTCATTTCCAGGGTGGAAATAAACCACAAATCGTTTTTCTAATGCACTTTTTTATTTTAAAAAACTGAAATGGACACATATTGCTTTAAGTCTTCCTTAAATGTACATTCTTAAAAATATATATATGCAGTATGAAAGAGTTTGCAAGAATAATATGTAAATTACTAAAAGACTGAGGGTTAAAAAGATGCAGAGACACCCAAAACACTTAATCATCACATATTCATGCAGCAATGACAATAAAAAAATACTATATATCATATATGCTAAATCTTTACCTTTGTTTGAGGTTATGTCTACTATATATTCCAGGATGAAGAAAAAAAAAATGCTACCGAAAGCTAATCATATGAGTTCAGTTCCAAAGTGGGTTTCACTTTTATGCTAGCAATCATTTTGTCACACATTTTCAAACAGAGCATATCCTGTTTTGGAAAGAAACTCTTCAAGCTCAGTGTTTCTACCTGCAGCAGCAACCGTCTGTAGTTTTCTCTGTCTGAGAGCCTAAAGCTGTAGCTTTACAAGTGAACCTGCCAGTGTGATCTCAGACTGGCTGCACCCTGGGGCAAGGCAGAGGAGACTATACGTGTGTATGAGTGAATACACTATGCGTGTGTGTGTACAGTGTGTTAGAGCTGGCACAACCACCCCAGAAAAGCGCTCTCAAGACCCTTGATTCCATAGCTCAATATTATGATCTCTGAGATTTCTCTTATGCCAGGGTGGAACTTATGGATTTTGGGCATTCGCCTTGCAGCGCTATTAGCCTGCTATTTCCATACATTGTTCTTTGGCCTCTGGAGGAGAGGGGCTTTTTATTAGCCTGGCTGCTTTTTAGCTTCTCTGTCAAAAGACTGTAAAATTCGGAGAACTCGTTCAGTTTTATTGATGGTGGGCAGGAATATCAGTAACTTTAAATCACGAACTTTGCTAAAACGACTCAATCACACTACCGACTTTATAATGACCTCACATGTTATGGTATTTTTTAATTTCCTATGGCATCACTATCACATTTGCCTGGTGTGAATTCCTCCACAGTCGTTCGTTTTAGCTCAGCTCTCGCTCCCATGTGTCACGACGGGCCTGTGCACATCTATTAAAACTGCGTCCAATGAGGACAATTTTCCGCTAATGCGCTCTTTTAAAAAATGGAATTACACAGGTGATAAACTCGGTGAACTCCCACCCTTGCTGTTTATGAGCTTATGAGATGTGGATGTGTCCAGAGTAAAATGTGTCAAAGCTGAAACATTAGCTGAACTTTTTTCGCAGGCTACAAACTAATTTCCGCTTGTCCTCTTCTGCACCGCACTTTAGCGGTACTTACGGAGTGCAGCTTAAAGATGTCATTGCAAAGTAAGAATTTGTGATTTTAAAGTTGACAAAGAGTTCCCTTTTATTCTAGTTAGGGGAATGATGGCTTGATTGACAGAGAAGCACTTGAAGGGCAATACAAAGATAGCTAGCTGGGACGGCTGGAGAGAGCGAGAGAGTTGCGCTTGCTAATTAAAAGAGAAGCAGCTGTCTTTCTTTCAGTTTCTGTTATTCCCTTGTTCCTGGGAGTATTAATGTTTTATTCAGGAGAAACATAACTACAGATGAAATTAATAAAATCAGGCTCTGCCTTTCCCTTGCTATCTCTTGGGGGGGTGGGAAATTCAAACGCTCGTTTCTCCCGGCTTTGAAAGTGCAAACTCAAAGTGCTCCGTGTACTGTCGTTTTCATTTCTTCATTTCCTGCATATTAAGTTCCTTTTCCCCTTTTGTTTCAAAGTGCATTGCCCTGAAAATAAAGATCAATTTTTCAGTGCAAGAGGCTTTGGAATTAGAGCAGTGTTTTCCACACTAGCAGAGTGATTTACTGTAGTTACTGCATTATTTTCACGGGCTGTGTTGTGTTGCACGTACAAAATCTTTGTATCACAAATAACAGACTGTGGAGCTTTTAGTCCTGTTTATGCAAGTCTACATGAGATAGAGGGTAAGTGCGATTATATTTCAGCATGCTGTGTCTGTGCAGACGTAATAGGCATGTTCTTGCACTTTTGCAAGTGTGTATGTGTGCATATGAATGTGTTTCATTTGACTATACATCCAGGCTCTGGGAGTATTTGCCTGTCTGATCACCTCATGTGAGTCTAAGAAGGGAAGCCATGCGCGACTAACACGCACTTCAGAGTTGAACTAATTGTGTCATTTTTAACATGAATCTGTGCTTGCCCACATTTTATTCACTCTCTTTCCTCTCCTTTCCCCCTGAGCCACACAATGAATGCAGAGTGTAGCAGGCCCTTGCATCCATCCAACTCTGGAGGAATTTTCAATGCTGCACGCAGGTGCATCATTTATTTCCCCACCCCGACGCTGGTGTTTAGATATGTGTGTGTGTGCATTAAACCTACCTTTGTGGGGACCAAATAACCTCACGTAATAAGATTAGGTGAAACAGCTAGTATTTGCTGTCAGTGCTTATTGAGGCCAAGTTAATTGTGAGATATTTCTAAAGGTAAAGTTGAGTGCTACTCAGGTTATGGTTGAAATTAAGTTTGCCATTCAGGTTTGGTGTGTGGGGTTTCCCTTTGTGCACGCTAATACAGTTCTGCAGCACAAGTTTTATGTTATGTTATGGTTTTTGATAGGCAGTAGTGCTCACAGTTTTGCATGTTTTATGTCATTAGGTAAAAAAAAAAACATATTGCATACTAGAGTCTGTCAATATTCAACAGCATAACAGAAGTATTCAGATTAGTTTCCTGCATATGGAAGATTCAAGGAAGCCGGGATGTGTGCCATTTGCTGTCAAACTCACAGTACACTGTGAGTGGTGGAAAATAAGAACAAGCAAACAATTCGCCGTTGAGAAATGGATCGTACAATATTGTAGTTTAGCTTCAAAAACAATACTAACATAGCAATAATTTTCCAAAAAACATGAATTAAATTTGAAACCCACTTCAGATTTCTGTGTTATTCCGTCTCTGTTTAAACAAGGTAATCTAGTGCAGTATGAAAGAGTTTAAAAGAGTAATGTTTCTTTAAATTGTCCATGACTCTAATGTCTTCAACCACTAACATATTTGTCAACAGCTATGTGTTTCACAGAATTAAAGCCAGCTGCTAAGAACATCATGTTTACTCCCGTTACCAGTGAGTTAGGACGCAAGCAAACTTTGTCATTTTGGAAAATCAGAACTGCGTCGTGTTGTCGAGTTGAATGAAGAAGCACTCGTTTCCACTCCACCTACTTTTTCTCCACCTACTTTTTCCCTTGCCAACGCCACTGGCGTAAGTTAAAATGAAGGTTGATGCCGGCTGTATGTGATGGTATTAGAAATTGTATAGACATGTAATTGTTTATGTGCCTGGAAGCTAATATCAGTGAAAATAGAGTGACAGTAGGCAGCTAGAAAGGCTAGATTCCTGACTTTGGAAGGCTTTACCATATTTTGGGAGTGGACTGCTTCGTATTTATTTAGACAGTGAAAAGGAAAAATACAGAGCTGCGGGTGCACATTTTGTTTCCAGACACAGGGACATAACTATCCAACTATTTCTTGGCAGTCACGGACACGTTTCAGTAATGCGTGTGTCATCTACACACTCACTAATTTGCTTCTGCTGGGATCCTCTTTACTAAGATGTAACTGGTCAGTGGGGGTGGTTGTCTGCAGGGTTGTTTCTGACATTTTCCACTTAAAATCTAATTTGCAGAAAACATAATTTTCATGTAAACGACAGGTACAATCACAGTTCACATCAAAGAGTCAGTGAAACAGCTTGGCTGTGTTGCATGTGACAAAGTCCCACATTCATTTTCCCATTACTGTATTAAAAATGCACACATAATGTTGGCAAGAAGGAGAAAAGGAGCAATAATAGAAGTCCTAGCAAGCACACTGTTTCGCTGTTGTTGAATCTAAGTACATTTGAGTGTTTGAAGCTATTGTTCACACTGCAGTAAGTACCGAGCCTTTTTTAATGGCAGTCTCTGTTTCTTAGCCCTGTGATCTCTCACTCCACTCAGCCAAAGCCAGGGAACCTTAATGGACTTCCTACTACACAAATAATGAGATAAGTTAAGACATTACAAAGAGCAAGACAGACATGTAAAAACAAAGAGAGAGTCGAGTACTCGGAGCTAATTCTATGCAACTTCAATGCAGATTCTGGCATTTAAGTCCTGGAACAAATAAACAGACGCACAGATGCAGAAACACGCTCGCCCGTGCACGTGCACTCGCACACAGACGCTGCTTACACATATTTTTACCTACCGAACAGCAAAGCACACACATGTGCGCAATCACACATACACAAGCCAAGGCAGTGCTGTCTGGTTGATCAATAGTTTCCTGTGCTGGGGAGGGGTGATGACTGCAGACAGCAGTCAAAGCCCCGAGGACTAGAGGGTGACACCCCTTATCAACTGAGCAAGGTGAAATGTCAAACACTGGATCTGGAGCTCCCTCCCTCTCTCTGCACACCGCCCCCCCCTCACATTCGCTCGTTTTCTGTGAGATGCTCTTGACTTCCCTCAGTTGCTCCCTCCGATTCTGATTGTCTTTGTGAACTTCTTTCTCTGGATCTCTTTTTCTCAGGGTTTCCTCCAAATGTCTGGCTCGTTCTCTCGTTCACCTTACTCTGAATCCCCTTCTCTCACTCTCTTTCATCAGTCTCTCTCACTGCTACTCTCAATAAATCAGTTTTTAACCTTTTCTCTAGTCTGAAATATTATGGGATTCTGTTAATAGATTCCCTTCGTGGCATCTGTTTCTAATTGTTTTTCTTTTGCATCAACCTTGCACCATCCTACAAATGCTCTTACAAAATGTTCCACTTTCCATTTCACTGTTACCTCACCAGCTTGCACACAATAACTGCACCACAGCAGAAAAGCCTATTGAGAGGAACACAGTCATAAATATGAATTTGAATATGGCAACAATGTTTGTGGGGGTGTTTCAGTTCTAATCTGGTTTACATGCACTCTGCATGTCTTACTCTCTGTCCATTTCCATGGCCCTGAGCTTAATAACAACACTGTAGGATTAGTGCAGGGTGACTTCACACAATAACAAAAAAGAGGGGGGAAAATGCCACTCTCGGATCCAAACGATGTAGGCAGCTTGAATACAGACACATAATTTTGTGTCAGTGAGGGAAATGATACATTTTTCAAACTCAAAATCATTTGAATTTAATACAGTAGTAGATGATATGATAAAAGTTTTAAAAGAAGCAAATGACTCTTTAAAAAACATGTTAACGTCCTCCCTTTTCTGACCACTGAACAACATTTGGTTTTAATTCCTCATCTGGCAAAAGGATTATCATCCTCAGATTGGATTTATGATCTCAGTGCTCAGGCAGGTTTACGCAGCAACCATATGTAGAATTATCATTAGAGCCATAATCCCCAGCAGTGCACTCACACACAAAAACACCCCCTCCACAGTTAAATGCCCCATCGTTGATCATGATTGGCAGTTAGTGATTCTGGACTTCTGTGTGTTTTCCCTCAGTCAAAGCAAATTCCCATGCATGCTGTACGGATGGTGTGAAACACAAAAACAATGAGATAAGCAGGGGTGGAAAAAATAATATCCAGATGTTTGTTGTTGGAAGAGATAAAATGGAAAGGGGGTAAGATTATTTCTTTTATATTATTGTTATTGTTATTTTTAGTTTATTATCATTCGCTCAATCTCTCACACATCTATTTAGACTCATTTGCACCAAACTTCCCGATATCTGGCCCGACTCTGAGGCCCGGTCATGTCACGAGCTAGGTCAAACTACCTGAATACCACCAGAGATCATTTCAAGGTAGCATAGAATTGATTTCACCTCATACATGTGGTAGTCTGCTTTGCTTTCCCTTTGTATTGTAATATCCACATATAGCCAATTTGGTATAATTTTATTATTATTACTCATTCTGCTACTATCTGTCATTCCAACTAAGAGAACTGAGTTGACCTCAGTGTGTTCAGTATTAACTTTCAGCTTTTTTTACCTGATCGTGGGTCAGCATTGTTAAGCCACCGAGGTGTGTGACATCATTTGGAGGTCACAAATTAAGTGTAATAGCCGATGATAACATCATAACTGTAATAATCTTTCAAGTGAACTTCGGTCTCCAGCAATACATCTGCGGACTGTGAAATAGATGAGATGAACAGCTGCCGTAAAAAGCAAAGTATAGATTCCTTCCTATAGTATCTGATGTGCATTTACTGAGATTTTGCACAGTTAATTATAGAAATCATTTGGTAGCTCTCTGCACCAATTGCCAGATTATATTGTTGAGCAAACCTGTCACCTGTAAATGTATTTTTTATACGATCCCGTTGTTTTCGCAGTCTCGTTTCAGTGTCAGCGTACATCCAGGCTATGGACAGCTCTTTTTGAATGAAGCACACATTATTCTTGGCTTGAGTGGGCGGCAGGTGCACAAAGCCCATGTCTGTCACACCAGAGAGTGATGTTTACATCCGCACACTTGTCTGTGATTAAGACTAGGGAACCAAAGTACTTTGGTAGAGGTCAGGATAAGACTGCGGTATAAACATGTTGTGTCTCGAATAACTGCAAAGCTTTTCTAAATTATACTTGAACGTAATCCTAACCACAAAAAATCTATGGGCTTTATTCACAATTTTATTTAATCATCACTAATTATTAAACTCTGGCCCTCTTGTATAGTAAAATATATATTTGATTTATAAGTGGTCACTTCAACTGTATAGCCAGTCAAATATATTTTCAGATGTTTCCAGCATCAGGCTATTTTCAAGTTGTTTATTGTGTTAATTACAATTAATGTTTCCTCATTTCTTCACATTAAGATTTTTTTTAACATTACCTTGGAAACTGATTAGAAACTGAGGATTAAATCAATGCAAGATCAAGACTTTTACCTCAATTTTAGTGCCCAGCTTGTTTCAAGGAAAGGAAAGAACACCTGTTCCTAATCTTCCATGCAGTGAGTTCACATTACTGATTCATACTCCTCACCATCCTTCCTGATAAGTCATCATCAACCCCCCCCCCCCCAACCTCTCACCCCACCCCTCTCTCCCTCTGCGACTCCCGCAGGCTTCGCCATCTCTAATCAAGGCCTAATGAGCCTAATTGGTCGTTAAAACTTGCCAGAGTATGACACAGCGGTACTACAGCGTCTGCCATATGGTCGGGTTTGGCCCGAGGCCCTCAAGCTGCCAACTGTTCCCCCCGTCACTGACTGAACTGTGCTGCACTGACTGACAGCGGCTGCAATGGGAGTTTCTCTTCTGTTGATGATTCAGCACTCAGAAGACCACTCAGTGCAGCAGTGAGTGGAATATATATACTATACAGAAGTTAACTGTTGACTTCCTCAGCCACCTTCACCACATGGATATTAAACTGGAGCCAGATGAAAGTGCCGGGGATTTTAATTTTTTTGGGGTTTTTTTTAAGTTGAAGATGGCAAAAGTACCCACAAACCAAATTGTATGCATGATTGCAAGTAATAATAATTTTGTTGAAATCATTATTACATTGGCCAGGTTGTCTTGTGGAACTGAAGAAGCAAGCTCAAGGGTGGAAGAAAACTAACAACTGTCGGGTAAATACGGTCACTTCTGGCTCCAGAAAAAAGATGGTGACAAGCATAATGCTAAACTCACTTCTAACAGTAGTTTACAGTGCAGCAGGTGATATCATGGTAGTTTGTCAGTATTTTGTATGGTATGCCAAATATCCAGATTAAACAGAAGAACATGTCACATCATGTCAAAAGATGCAACCACTGAATAATTAAAATTTAGGATTTGCGTAAACACATTAAAAGTAGTTCTTTATTTTTCTTTTTTTGCAGCAAAAAGCTTAGCCATAGATCTGACAGCAAGCTTAACATAAATGGGCAATATCCTTTTTTAATTTGATGAATTTTCCATTGTTTTTTACACTTTTACCTTTCCACAACATTCATTCTCCCACCAGTGACCCTTGTTCCAGGGCAGAGAAATGAGTAGTAGCCTAATATTATATTTAGTAATATTTAGACATCCTATTGCCATCAGTGTGATGTGAGCTGCATCAGTAATGTGCTAACTTCACAGTGCTGCATGGCCCACTAATTAATTTGCCTCTGTAAGCTAGGAGCTGTGAGGCCTGCTGCCCTCAGCCAATTTACTTGTGACCTTAATATGACCCAAGCATAGCGCTATGTGGCTTGGTTCTAGTGTCTGCGTAGGTGTTCGTGCATGTGTGCGTGTGTGTGTGTGTGTGAATAGGTTAAGCATATTTTACCAAAACAAGGAAGCCCAGCATCTAACAAGAACTGATTATGTAAATGATGTGTTGGCAGCTCCAATACATCTGGGGTTTGAAGTGTGTGTGCGTGCATGTGGGTTTGTGCATGGGTGTGTACTTGTTGCAATAAGGTTTGAGCTGATTAGTGATGGGTCGTTCGCGAACGAAATGGCTCTTAGAGCCGGTTCTTTGACGTGAACGACGCGAGCCGGCTCCTTATCGCGAGCCGTCACGTGTTTTTTTTTTTTCTTTCTCTCAGCCTCTCTCTCGCACTTTTTTTCCGTTTCACTCTGCAAGCGAGCCTTGTGCTTTACGCTGGGCAGAGGGGGGAGGGGCGGTAGTTACACTCAGTAGCACAGGAACAGAGCCAGAGAGAGAGAAAGAGAGGCAGGGACAACAACATTAGAAAGGTATAGTAATCATCCACAACTATTTTCGGTTGCAGATGATAAAGGATTCAGAAAGTTTATTCATGCAGGCCCATATGACAGAGAATATGCATGTTCTTTTTGTTTTCATATTATAATTTATATTTAATTGTGTTGTGGTTTGCAGTGTTTTGTGTTGTTTTCACTTTAAATTTGTAAAAGAAAAAAGCTGAAAATTTAAATAGTTAAAACTTGAAATGTGAATAGTTGATTTTTGTATTATGTGATTTATTTATTACATTTTATGTGGAGTGAATAAATAAAAGTATATTTACGGTGGCCCCTAGAGACAAAGCACATACAAACTTCAAATCACGTACGAACTCTGAAGCATGTACAAACTCCAAAACACGTAAAAACACGTACAAACTCCAAAACACGTAAAAACACGTACAAACTCCAAAACACGTAAAAACTCCAAAACACGTAAAAACACGTACAAACTCCGAAGCACGTAAAAACTCAGAAGCATATAAAAACTCAGAAGCACATAAAAACTCAAAACACGTACAAAAGACAACAGAAGTGCTCCAGGATGCTGGGCGCAGTGTTGAGCCTTTGTTATCTTGTGGCTACACAAGCCAGCAAGTACCAACGACCGGATTTGGTGTGTGGTAGTAACAGGTAAATGAACTTTTTTTTAAATTATTTGAATATATATGAGTGCCTGTGTATAAATACACAAACAATACACACATGCTTTCAATTGTGTAATTTAAGTGATCTAGTAGCTCTGCTTTGGAAGTTCAGTTCATGCTAGAAATGTGTTTTGGAGTTTGTACGTGTTTTGTCTCTAGGGGCCACCGCATATATTTATATATAAACATATATAAATAAAACCACTTTTTACGTTAGTAATTCCTTTTGTGCATAATTTTATATTATTGTTAATAATAAATTAATTAAAGCAACAAAACAACCTGAAGAGCCGGTTCGGAGCCGAAAGAGCCGGCTCTTTTTAGTGAGCCGAACCGAAAGAGCCGGATCTGTAAAAAGAGCCGGAAATCCCATCACTAGAGCTGATCCCATTTCTCCAACTGGCAGCTCTGCAAGCTTTTGGTCACCATACTGTGAGTGATGGACAGAACATTTATTTATTTAATGCAAGTTTCCAGTTGGAGCAGATATTTCAATTAATCGTGATTGCAGCAAAAGATTACGCTCAAAGTTTTATTTTAATCATAGATAATAATAGAATAACCTTTTATTTTATTTTATTCTTTTTTATTCTTTTGTGGTGACCCGGTTGTTTCAAAGTCCAACAAGAGTCATTGTTGGTCAGACGGGTTATAAACAAGCCAGTGGTTCAGCCAGATTGTCAAAACCGCTGCATTCTGCTGCAAGTCCAAAAACTCTTACACACCTTAAGTAAAGTCTTCAGACATTGTGCGCACATGGAAACTGTGCACACAACAGCTGCAGCAACCAGATTGAGATGAAAGCTGATTCTGGAATTTTTTTCTGTAAACTGTGGTGGGTGTTTACAACAGAAAGTTTGGGTTATTATTGTGACATTTGGCTTTCCAAGAGGTTTGTTTAAAACCTATTACACTGACCAGAATTTTTTTTTCTTTTAAAGGAAGAAAAGAAATAAGACGATGGGGAGAGAAATATTTATTTTTTTAAGGTGTCCATTACAGGCTTATTTTGTAAAATGTGTCTTGATCTCCTTCTCTAACCCCACCCCCATTCTTCATATTCCCTCACCTCCGTTTCGCCAACTGATGTCTTCATCAGTGATCATTTTGGGTCCATGCAGAGTGCGGCCGATTTCCCTGCCAGTAGATATAACCTGATTGAAAGCAGCCAGCGTCTGTCAATACCGCTTGCTTGTATTTGCCTGCGTCCCGCCTGCCTCCAACCCAGCTGATTATTGGAGACCTCTCATGGCAGTATTGAGCTGCTGTCCCCACTCTTGTTACCTAGCTGATAGTTTCATTGTTTAAATGCAGATGGAGGTGGGCTATTGAACAACCAAGACACTCGGTCCTAATGGTAAACAAACAATCGGAGTGGCATGCGGAGGGAAAGTGAGGTCAATAGAGTTGATTAATACACGTAAGGGGACACATAATGGACATTGCGATCCATATTTTCCACTGGCCACATCCTCTGTGATGTTCAGATGAAAGTTCTGAAAGATCGATAAATTGTCGGATATAGCAAAGGTGATTATGGATATACATGAAAGGGGGGAAGTTTAGCTTCAGATAAGTGTTGAAATCAGTGAAAGTTATATGGAGCTTCTATATTGTATTTTCAATGGACTGCAATTACCCTGTGTTAGATATATCGGCTGTGGTTTTATGGACCGTTATTGGAATTCAAAATGGCAAAACAGTAACTTCATGAGGGGAAAAGTGTAACGTTGCTTTTGAGGTAGCAGTGGATTAAAATAGCTTCTTGGCCTCTGTGCTGTCAGCCTCATCTGTACTTGGTACAGATGTTCATACAGTATATTATAGCTTGTCCATATTCTAAAATCACCATTTCCTTGATTGACATTAGATGTGCTTTCTCTTTACCAATCAGCCTTTAATAATACAATTTCCTTCTCTAGTGATTTTTCTGACATCACTCTCTTCTTCCTGTTTGGCCTTTCTTTCACCCTCCTCCGCTCATAATCTTTTAATTTGATTCATGTGTTTGTGCTCTCATCTAACGATATGACAACGTGAGTCAAGTTTCCCAGAAAAGCACACAGACATCTTTGTGTCAAATTATATGAAGACAACCCAACAATGCCGGCCTACTCAAAACCATATGTGTGGTTGCAAACTTAGACAAAAACGGAATTATGTCCTGTTTTTGATATCTGGCCCTGTCTTACAGAAGTTCAAGCAAATGTGAATGAATGGAGCATGAGTCTCATCTGTGATGTGTGAAGTTTGAAAAACATATACTTCTCTTTTCCACCTTGAAAGGCCTCGGTACAGGCTGACCCATACATCAAAATGTATCAAAGGAAATCTTTTGATGGAACTTTAAAGTGAAAGGAGCCTTGTGATTGGGCAAGTGATGTACTGAAACTAAAAAACATAGTTCAAATGATGTTTCAGTGCCTTAGAGTTTAGTCCTCAAAAGCCAGGAAGCTTATGCCTCTAAGCTTATGGCTCGCATAAACCCAATTAAAAGCTGTGTATTACCTGTATATAGGGCTGGGCGATATGACCCAAAATTCATATCTCGATATTTTTTAGCTGGATGGCGATATAAGATATATATCTCGATTTTTTTTTAAGCCATAAAGTAAGAACAAAAAGAGAGTTCTTAGTCAAAGCTGTGTCCCAGATGTCACACAGGCACTTTTATTAACATACAGCACAGATGTACATGAAAAATTACTCAAAATTAAATTATGAGCATTCATTAAATAATAATGCTCCATAAATAAAAGAAAACAAGGTTGTTTTTGTGCTAAACAAAGAGCTCACAATTGTGCAGTCAAAATGTAAACTAAAAGACGCTGAGCGTAATAACAAAGACAGACAGATTTCACAGCTGCTCTGTTCCCAAGTTTTACTGTGTGACTGATAGCCTGGAGTTTGAAATCCGCTTCATAACCACGTCTCTTACAGGTGCCATTTATGGTCCTTATCCACACACAATACGGTAATATTACGTTGATGCACAGTACGTATCACTCCGCGAAGCTCCTCGGTAGCCGTAATGCGCCGACAATCTATCAAGCGGTGCAGCTCCGTAGCTTACCTAAGTCGTACTCAAACATTTTTGACAGATTGCTGAGCGCCGTGTACCACATAAAATCGGTTCGCGGCCATCAAGCACAACCAGAATTCATACATAAGGCGCGCTATCAACTTTTGAGAGAATGAAAGGATTTTAGGGTTAGCGCTGTTAGCTCGTTAGCATGTTTAGCTCGTTAGCACGTTGACGCCGTCCAGCCCCACGCATGGGGCGATGCGCAGTAACTCGTTAACGGAGATTTGCCGTGTCAGTCTTGTCGCTGCCTGCATGTGAAGCGATGGGGGAGGAGGGGGAGTTGTCTTCAGTGAAGGCGAGGCGGAGTAACGTTGCGTAGAGACAAAAGTGGACGAAAGAGAGGCAAACTTGCGGCTCCACAACTATAATTATAACATAACATAGACTATATCGATATAAAGGATATTGTCACATCTTATATCTCGTATAAAAATATATCGATATGTTTTAAAAACTCGATATATCGCCCAGCTCTACCTGTATATGTGTTGGTTCTTTTGTGTGCCGCTTGACTATCTGAGGTCAAAGGTTTGGTTTACACAAAGCTGCAAGGGAACAAGATATAAACGCTGAGACAGAATAAGAAGTAATTTCTAGAAGCTTCCGTTGAAGAAATGGAGTGAGTTGACTAATACAAAATACTTTCTATAAACTGTATCTTAAGTTTGCTAGCATTTTTTTAAATGTCCATGCAAAGCATACTTAGGGCCCATTTGAATGGGATTTATTTCTCTAGGGAAAGTAGTGCGAGCTTAATATTACCACCCTAATCAGTTATTTTATTTCAGTCCAAGGCACGTGTGTGAGTAATTTTTTGCCCACTCCCCAGTAATTATCATAGCCAAAATTAGATACTATTTTTCAGCAAACTCACCAGTCCTCCTGTAATTTAAATCATTTCTGGAGTGCTATCCCTGCATTTCCAGATAGAATTAATGATTTTTAAAAATAAATGGTAATATCTGCTTCACTTGTCCTGTATTTTTTCAGCTCAGTGTGAAATTTTGTCTGAGAATTGGGAAACTTGAAAATGATTTTGACAGTCCGATGGAAACATGTTAACATCAGTGTATAGGTCTGTTTGCAAACTAAAGGCACGATGGGAAGAAATTAAAGCTGTCAGGAGAGCTACACCTCATTAAGATCATTTACGGGCTTTTGCAGTGCCAGCTGCACGTGGGCACTATTTTTTTTCAAGCCATATTTTTTTAGCTTATGCTTCATTACAAACTGATGCAATTTCAAACGATGCCGAATTTCTTTAGTTAAGCAACAAACATCAAAATACATTGATTTGATTTATCTGATTTCTAAAGTGATCTATGTGAACAGCTCGTTCTAACTCCTAACGCGTAATATACCGACGATTTGTCAGGTCCCGAGGCGTTCCATGTGAACTATGCTACGTGCCTGATTATGTAGGAAATCTAATAGAATGACACTCCCACAGTAACACACGTTCCAGCCGTGTATTCCAGCCCTAACCCTAACCTTAACCACCACCTTAATTATGTTAGCGTTTTCCAAAGGGATTTAAGTAAAATAAACGGACATGTGCAGATTGATTCCAAACGGTTCTCATGTTTCCGAACTCGAAATATAGGGACGTGTTGGGTGGCTGAAAGCATAATATACCTACGATTCGTCACCTAGCGTAAAATGCTACGCTTTGGGAGTGAAAACGTGTTGATATGAACCGTCTTCACTATTGTCCTTGCCTATTTTTTAAGTTTAACATCCCATGCTGAATAATGATCAGGATGTACACCCATGATGATGACATTGGTGATGTTAATGGTCAGAATTTGAATTTTAAACTGTTGTTTTGGTCTTGGCTACCATAAGGTTTAACATAAAATTGAAATGTGGGCAACAATATCAAGATTGTCAGTTTTTCTCATTACACAGAAGAAATATATAATAGGAATTTGCGCACGTTTGCATTTTTAACTTCTTACTTCACAGTAAGTCTGGGGTTTGAATCCAGTATACGGCCTTTCTGTGTCAAGTTTGCAAGTTCTCCCCATGTCTGCATGGGTTCTCTCCGGTACTCCGGGTGCCTCCCACAGTCCAAAAATTACATGGGGTTGGGTTAATTGGTGATTCTAAACTGACCGTAGGCGTGAACGAGAGCGTGAATGGTTGTCTGTCTGTGTTAGCCCTGCGACAAATTGGTGACCTGTCCAGGGTGTACCCTGCCTCTCACCCTACGACAGCTGGGGCTGCAACCCCCCTGCAACCTGAATTGGATAAGCAGAAAAAAAATGGATGGATATTACCTTCTGTGCATGCAGTCTTTAAATTATGAGCATATTTTTTTAAAGTAGTTATTTACAGAGCAAGAATTACTCACCTTAGCCTGTAAATAAAGCACCCAGCAACTCTCCCAGGAATAAAGCTCATGTCTGGTGACCTATTAAAGGTTAAATCCTGTAAAAAGGTTAAACCTTTAAAGAATTATTTTCATTACTTTTTAGCTGTTACAATCACCCTCTTCCCTTATGGGAATCAGTGGATTAGTCTTTAGGTTGTGGGTTTTTTTCCTTTTACTGCTCTAATATCACCTCATGCTGTTGGGTTTTTTTCACACAGGCAGTTGACTAACAGAGGAAAATGAAGTATGCCGTATCCACAGGCCATACACGGGGATGCATGCAGGGTACAATTAACTTTCGCTGAAGTGATGGAACCACTTAGTGTACAGCAACTTCACATACTGTGCTGCCTTTTAACATTTCAAAGTTAATAACTGTTGCCATTTTAAAGTCTGCGGACAGCTGAGATACTTTTTCCACGCTTTTGCCCTGCCATTCTGTGTGTATCTGTGCGCTAAATAAGGTCAAGACATCAATCACAAAACAATAAATTTTCTTGACAACATAGGGACGGTTCAGAAACCAGTGCTGTGGCCAGAATTCAAATTGTATTCAAACATCAAAGCATGAAAACCCTGAATTGCACTTAAGCCCTTGTCTACTGAACCTCATTTCAAGCTGAAATGTTTACTGTTTGTCATCCATTTTACATCTTTAACCTCGGGCTTACGTCACGGGTGGACCCAAATGACTCTTGATCACATCCCTCTATGGCTACGTTCACACTGCAGGTCTTAATGCTCAATTCCGATTTTTTGATCAAATCCGATTTTTTTGTCTCCTCGTTCACACTACAAATAAAATGCGACAGCAAACGCGCTCTAGTGTGAACGCTCAAAGCGGCCCGCATGCGCAAAAGAAGATGTCACACACAACGCGCTCTGTTTAGACCAAGAACAAACAGTATTGTTTGACTGATGGCCGTTAATATAAAGACTTCGGACTTTACGTTTCCCAATTTTTGCTTTAAGTTATTTTGTTATTTACATAATAATGTAAATAACCTAATAATGATCCTTATTGCTGTTTAAGAGAGGAGCGGTGCTTCAAAGGATAGCTGCAGATTTCTGTCAGAATCTGCAGATTATACAGTACAAATAAAATGTTTACGTTGTCTTCCCAACAGTTTCACTGACATCTACACTGGATGGCTAGGAAGCGTTCGCGATGTCTTCTCGGGCGCTGATAATTGGCTTCAGTCTTGTGTCGGTGACGTAAAAGGCGGATTTAATGCGACTTGACCGTTCAAACAGCAGTCGCTTTCTAAAACATCGGATATGTATCGGATTCAGTACCACATACGAAAGTGACCCAGATCGGATTTGAAAATATCGGATTTGCGCCGTTCACACTGTCATAGCATGATCGGATATGGGTCGCATAGGGTCAAAAAAATCGGATTTGATGCGCTTTCGCCTGCAGTGTGAACGTAGCCTAAGTTCTCTTTTGAGTGTGCTTTGCAAATTTTACATCATAAGCTTTTTTCCTTGACATTGACATTGCCTTTCAAAGTGTGTACCAACGTGCAACAGCTAATGGAGCCCTCATCTGTTTATTTGTTTGGCAGAGACGCATGAGTCGATTAATTCAAACAATAAAAACACAACCCCCATTTAACTCATTATCCCTCCATAGCCTGTTGTGATGTTCTCAGTGCCACATTTCCGTTTTCATTTGGCTCATTACTGTCTAAGTGGTGCCACAAATGGTCAGAATGATGTCACTGATATGAATGAAGACCATGGGAGTGATTGGTTTAAATGCCTCTGTGTAATTGAATCGTGTTAGCCAGATATGCAATTAAATTATGTTTACTTCACTGAATGGGCTTGTGTACAGAGTGTACTTTGTGTGAGTTGTGTGTGCAGTTGTGTGTGAGTGTGTGTGTGTGTGTGTGCATATGCTAGTGGAAGAGGAGGAGAGATAGAGCCAAGTTGAGCATCTACCTCAAAACATCACCAGGCAATTAAGCCAAAATAGAGGAGATCAAAGGTTGATTTACTCCAATTATATATATAAAAATGTAAATAAATAAATTTCTCACCCATGTCTAATGACTTCTAAGCATTCAGGTTTCATCTGCCCAGGATATAGGATAATCTGTCTTCATACCGATATTATGGGTGTTAATGGGGTTTTGGAATGATCACAGAAAAGAAATACATTAAAAGAAAAATGAGAACATTAAAAGCAAGGTTTGACCATCTTATTAAGATCAGATGATGTAAAACTTTAATTGTAAATCAGCCATTTAGGAGTACAAGCACCATAGATTGGTAATCTGCCTATTTATGACCCATTTTACACTTTTAGGCACCTAATATCACCGGCTCCTGCATGTTTATCCTTCAGTTTGGGTTACATAAAAGTTGTGCTGCAGACATATATACGCATAAGAGACAGGTTGTTGTGCAAGCACTGATTTGCCAGCCCCCTCCACTGTCTCCCTGTCTTGCGCCTACAAACGCGAGCTCGTACGAATCAGCGCACACGTGCATTGTGTGCTATCTGACTTGGCAGGCCCCTAACCGTGACCAATTGGCGAGTGTGGAGCGCGGACAGTCGGATTATCTGAAGACACAAGCTCTGTCTCCCTTGGTTTCCATACTGTTGTTTCAGTCAGCCATTAGAATAACAATGACAACAATACATATGCTGCCATAAGCTGACATCCATCCAGCATGCTGTAGCTGCAGGGATGAAGTCAGGAGACCAAGTTTGTGTATATGTGCGCGTGTCTGTTTCTCCAGCAAAGAATGGACAAGATGTTAATCACATCCATCTTTGTCTTTGGAGACTATAATCTTTTATAAGAGCAACAATAGTGCGCGTGTTGGTGTTTGAGTGTGCGCGCGTATGTGTGTGTTGCTGTCTAATGATACAGCGGTGACGATGGCGGCGCGTGGCGTCCCTATCATGTGGCGAAAAATTGATTAGCCAAGGGTCACACGCAGCAGAGCCCGAAGCGCGCGTTTGTGTGTGCGTCTCTGTAAATGCGTACTTGCGGGCGTGCTGGTGAGAGTTCTGCGGGCGTGTGCGTAAAATGTGTCGTCAGACCTCCTGAGCTGAATATCGACGTATTGATCAGACGCTTGTGTTGCTTAAAGCCATTTGCTCCGAGGGGAGTCCTTCTAACGTGCGCGTGGTCACAGACAGCCACGCACGCACACATATACTCAGAGCATGGGTATTGACAAGTGTGTCATCTTTTTTTTTGTGAAGACAATTGCTGACAACCAGCGTTGTTTCTCGTCATATTGTGTCATTGTCTTATCAGACAGAGGCAGTGCGCCGCTACAAAGCACACCTGCCACACGCCCATTCATTGGGATGCTAATGCAAACTCTACAACATAATACCATTATGCAACATAATAATCTCACGGCCCACCTATTGGCCCTATACATGTGCTGCTGTATTGTTATAATGATGGCGTATCCCAGATGTTTCTGTCTCTTTGAGGGTTTAGAGTGAAGTAACAATAAGAGAAGGAGACATCTCAGTAAAAGTGTGAAGGATGAAACGAACCTGGCACGTGGTCGTAGCACATGCTATAGGCTTTTGTTTAAAAACTGATCTCTGGGCTTCAGAAATGACAAGGTGGGAGCGGCAGGTGGTCTTTTGGTTAAGATACCCAGGGGCTTTCCAGGCTCTGAATAGGCTTTTTAGGGTTGGGTACGCATGCAGAAAACGCAGCCAGTCTTTATATAATAATACTTCTGCAACAGATTTGTTTTTGCCTTTTTCTTCTGTTTCTTTATGAGTTACACAGACAATTAAAGAATGATAAAAAAAACCTTAATGAACTTATAATGTAATGTCTCTGTTAAGTTCAAATTAAAGGTTCATTGTTGAATAGCCTGCTGTTACGGAGAGCAAGACAAGCAGTTTGAGATCCTTTGTTTTTAGATCGTGTAAAACAACTTTAAAACTGTAACACGTCATAATCATGTCCATTCTTCTATTTTCTTTCTCTGTTATTAATTTCTACCACAGCTGTCACGGGGCAGAAGGCAGGGATCACCCAGAACAGGTCACCATTCTTTCTGAAGGCTGCCACAGTGACATGGTCACTTTTCACACCTACTTAAAATCACCACCTCAAACAGATACAGGGAGAATATTCAAATAATAGATTCAACCTCAGGAACTTCTCGCTGTGAAACCACAGTGCTAACTACTGTGTAACCACCGCCACCCTATTTTATAATTTCATAATCATGTGTTAGATCAGATATTAATTATCATATATTTTAACTTCACAAAGAATAAAATATATTGATTAACAGCACTTAATGTAAGCTAAAACATTTATTATTCTATCGCCAGGCTTTTGTCCGTTAAACATGTGGCGCATCTGACTGGCAAATGAACTCGATGATTCATGAGGTTACAGAACACAGTGTGACAAGTTATTAGTTATTTTAAAAAGGCTTATTGCTTGGTAGCAATAAAAAAAAAGAATCCTACAGAGGGATGAGATCACATTTTGGTAACAGAGTGCTTGCTGCTACCTCCTGTTCCACTAACTATGAGAAGATACCGTAGGAGGAAGCAGCTACAACAGCCAAAAAACCCAAAGACCTGGGCCTCCTGGTTCTGGACCGTAAAACTAATATTAAATAGTACTATTAAAATCACCAGGAGATTTAACCTGACTCTGGTTTTTCAGTGAAAACATGCAAGCTTAGTTGGCTTAGTGCAACTTGTCTGTGTTAAATATATAAAGGGTAGTTGTGGATGGAAGTCGTGTTAGAGTTTGTGTTATTAATCCCATTTTAGCTGGTGAAACTGCAGCGAAGTATCTGTGGGTGCTCAGTAAACACTCAGCATATGGGGACAAAATAAAATATTACAATAATCAATATATGCAGTTAGCCTTTGAGCAACTTTTAAAAACACCATTCTTATTGCTTATGTCCAGATTTCTGCAAGTCAGGGCTAAACTTCTTTATTTGAACCAAATGTCACCAACATCATAACAATCATTTTTCAGTGACACAGAGATGTGAATGAGAAAATATGATACAATAAACTTGTTTAGAAACATAGTGTAACTGGTCGTAAGGGCTCCTAAGTGAAACTCGCTAGTTTTAATTTGAACTTAACGTGTAGCTGTGAAAGCATCACCCTCTAAATTGCCTGCAGTAATCAAATATCACAGAATAAAAACAGTTAAAAGAAATCAATGATTTTTAATAAGATCAGAAACAATCTCTTAAAACACAACATCAATCACACTCTGTCATTTCTGCCTCCCTCTGTGTTTACTGTATGTGTGTGTGTGTTCGTGTTTATGTGGACTGCCAGTTGATGAATAACCACCGAACAGTGCAATGATTCAGCATCATATGCACTTTATCAATCAAGCAGTGTCTGAGAAGCACAAATGCAATTAGCTAATGTGTTTGTCTAAACTCATCAGAGGATGCAATTAGCAAGGGGAAACAGATAACCTCACATAATCTATCAGAGAGCTCCAAGCAAAGGCACAGCAGAAAGGAGGAGGTTAGCAAGGGTGAGGGTAAGGAGGCGAGGTGATAGGAAAAGGACACATTTGTAACATAAAAGAGATCATCTGTAAACAGAACAAAAGAATAAACTTTACTGGGTGGAAAAAGGTCTTATCTATTACACCTCACAATCCATTTCCTCCCCTTGGCCTCCTCCTCCTCCTCTCCCCTAGCCGTCTCTTTTTCTAATTACAACAGATGGCATTGAAGTGGCAGCCAGAGCATATTTCATCGGGAGGGAATAAAAGCAATTAGACATTCAATTTGGAGTGTAATTAATCCTACATCAAAGCCTTCATTAGTGATCGCTCGTTAGTGAAACATGCCTCTCTGAGAGGCCCAATAATAGCCCTCTTCGTCAGGGGATCAGCGCTAAGAGGGAAATCAAACAAGGTTAAACAAAAGCCATTGTTCCATTGGCAGAAAGACGAAGACAAATGAGGTGGTGAGGCTGGGGTTCGACTCACTGTTTTACACACGTTTTCCAACTCAAAGCTGTTTTTCCGGTTAAAGGTCTTAACTGTTAAAACTCTGGCTTAATGTGATTGCCTCCTATGTCAGTGCTTTAGTACTTGAGTTCCCTCTCAGGCCGGGATCACACGTAATGAATGTGAATGTGGTACTCTCTGGTGATAGCTCATTCATTCCGGGTGAGGGAGTCTGTTGCTTCGGCGTCGTTCTTTTGCGACTGCATTGTGTGCACATGATTTCCGTTGTTGTTGCTTTTTTGTATCATTGTATCATCTTAAAAATTGAATCCACATTTTTTTTTTCCCTACCTCTGACAAAAAGCCATGCCTGTCTTGCACACATCCTGGAACAAGCAAGCAATAAAGTCCACAGCCAGTACTAGGAGCTGTACCTTTGGGGTTTCACTTGTACACAGTTGTGTTTAGATTCGAGTCTGTAGTTGTGCTCCTTTGTGTCGGCCTTGGTTGCTGCTGTCGCTGTTGAAGTAACTCGTCCCTTTCACTCTCTAGGTATTTGAGGTAATCTGTTGCTGCACTTTCAGTTTTATTCACTATTAAGTGAATTTTTGCAACCTGTATAATATAAGCAACATATTGAAATTAGTGATTTTGTGATACAGTTTTGTGTCTATTACTTAAAATGTCTTGATGTATTTATTTTAACCAGATGAGAAATGGCTAATAAATGTTAGTGAATTACATACCTTGCAAAAATAAAGTAGTGAATCAATGCCAGTGTTTGTGATAGCAGACAAATTAATAAATACTGTCATGCAAATTGTAGGAATGATTCAACTTGTCTCTAAGGCCTTTCAGTAATATTGATTGTATTTAAATCATACAGTGAGGTCCGTAGTTGGTTGGATTCATACGCATCTTTTTGTGGTTTTGTCTCTGTGCACCCCCCCAGTGTATTTCAAATCAATCAGCATGTGATTGAAGTGCAGATTTTAAGCTTAAATTCGAGGGGTTTATCAAAAAATGTGCATGAGCTGTTTAGGAATTATAGCCATTTTTTTACATAATCCCCCATTTTTAGGGCCTCAAAATCATTGTTTTTATAGTCACTGACTGCCTGCAGTCTAGAACCCATGGACATCACCAAGCACTGTTTCCTCACTTGAGATGCTCTGCCAGGCCTGTACTGCAGCCGTCCTCTTGTAGTGGGTCTGTCTTCGGTAACCAAAAAACGTATTCTCTCATTTCTTTGCATTGAGAAACTCGAGTTGCTTTTACAGTATGCTTTGGGTCATTATTTATTTGTGCTATGAAGCACTGTCTGATCTGTTTTGCAGTATTTGGCTGAATCTGAGCAGAGTATAGCTCTGTACACTTTCGAATTCATCCTCCTACTTCTATCAGCAGTCACCAGCAGTCATAAATGCCCATGCCATAACATTACCTCTACCACATTTGACAGATAATGCGGCATGCTTTGCATCATGAGCTGTTCCTTTCTTTGTCCATACTTCTCTTCCCATCATTCTGGTATAAGTTAATCTTGTTTCATCTGTCCAAAGAGTGTTTTTTTTCCTTCTTTAAGACATTTACTAGAAACGTCTAATCTGGCTATCCTATTCTTGAGTGTAGCCAGTGGTTTGTATTGTTGTAAACCTTCTGTGCTTCCATTCAGGGTGGTGTCTCTAGACGTTGACAATATTATGACTACCTCCTCGAGAGTCTTCCTGATTTGGTTGGATGCTGCAAATGTTGCGGTCCTTTGTTTTAAGGATGTACCAGGTTGTTGTTTTTTTTCTGTCTCCGATAGGTTTCTTTTGTTTTATCAGTCTAATGATGGCATCCTTTAGTCCCATGTCTTTGGACTTTACCCTTTATAATTGCAGTGAAAATATGTGAAATGCAAACACTTTGAATCCACTTCTAATATTATATCTGCTTTGTAGGTCATGAAATAACAAGGAAACAGGCCACGAAACAGCTTATGTGTTAATTGTCCTTCTGTTTTTGATCTGAAAATGTGAAACTGTATGAAGATGTTTATATTTCTTAAACCACATGACATAAAGCTGCACTTCAATTACATATTATTTTTTTATTTATGTATTTTTTAATTTAAAACCCACTGTGGTAGTGTGTGGAAGAAAGAAATGTGTAATTGTTTACAAATCTAGCTGTAGATATAGTACACGTGAGTGTCAGTGAGCATGTTTTACGCTTTAATGGGACTAGTGAACAAAGCAAAGTTACCTTGGTTAATCATTACAACGCACCTGAAAGTGCACATCATGTGAAGAGGGTTAAAGTCAAGATTGAACTCCTTTTGCACTCAAAAGCAAAAACACTATTACAACTTAAAGAACGCACCGTTAATCCTACTGTATCTCCTCTGCTACATTTGCTTTAAATTGTTTTCTTGAGCATTTTCACCAGCTTTGGTCAAGGCTGTTGTAGCAAAGCAGCCATTTATAGACTTCCACAGGTAGGAAACGGAGTTTTTTACAGCCTGTATCTCTCAAACACAGATACTGCCATCATGGCGTGAAGCATCTTAAACGCAAGCTCCCTCTGTGGTTAGGTTGGGGTTACACCTATAAAGACTTTTTAAAAAAAATCATGGTCCAAACTTGGTGTCATTGTTTGTAACCCATAAAATGGGCGATGATTTCTTTTCCTAGAAGAATGCTTTTGCTGGTGTGATTGTCTTTTTCTAACAAACAAAAACAAAAAGATATCAAGACCAACTGGTTTAAATATGTATAGTTAGGTGCAGTTATTATAATGAAGTACTAACTTGTAGCATTTTATCTAAAAGGTGGAGAAAGAATGAAAAAATACAATTAAAACTAGCTTCTTCTTTTTTTTAACTTGAAATGTCTTTGTCACCCTTATTTTAATCTTTCATGCAAGTACAATGGAAAACAATCTGAGGTTGCTAAGGCTTAGAGTAATGTTAACTATCACTGATAACTTGAAGGGTTCTGGTGTACAAATGCAGACACAGAAATACGACCCAAACCAAGCACCCCAAATATGATATTACAGGTGATATGATGAAACTGGGTGAAACATGCTCCAGGTGTACTGCATCCATTTTCTTGTATGCTGTTTTTTTGAGAGCTGTTTGCTTGCGCGCGACGCCAACAGGGGATTCAAATTCAACTCTGATCGGTGAGGAGATTCAGGTGAAGGGTCGCAACGAGGAAGAGTACCCACGTGCAAAATTGACATGAGGAGGTGAGGAATGAGGGAAGAACGATGGGGATGAGAGGATGAATAAAACAAAGTCCATCTCTGGCTGGGGGTACCTTCAATAATTCTAAGGCTTCATTTACTCTAGAGGATGGTTTGTGTGTGTGTGTGTGTGTTTGTGTGTGTGTGTGTGAACACTAGTGTATTTTCCCATGCATCTGAGAGTTTTTTGGTGTGTGTTTGTGCTGTCTCTGCACATGAGAGTAATACAATATCCTTACAGAGTGCAGTGCTTGCCGTGCCTGTTGCCCCAGACACACATCCACGATGAGCAGATGAAAAATGAATTAAAGAACAACAGAAGAAAGGCAGAAAGGGAGAATAAACAATGAGAAGGAGCTGTGGCTCCAAATAGTCGTCTAGCTAGTGCATATATGCATGGGTATTTGGATGTGTGTGTGCGTGTGTGCGCACACATGAGGGATGTCTTTATTTTATGATTTACGCCGTGCCCCACTTCTTAATGTATCGTGAGTGTGTGTGTGTGTGTGTGTGTGTGTGTGTGTCCATTGAATATTTAGTGCTTTTGTCCTGACAGTGGCTATGGGGTGGACTAGTGTCTCACGAAGAGGATTCAGAAGTCTACCAGTACGAAACTGTCAGGAAGATGTGCAGGATATATCCCTTCTTTATATATTCTTGCCTAAATATATAGAAACCAATCAGAACAGGCAATACTTAATAATATTTCAATGCTATAATACCAGCCACTGAAGAAAGACTGAAATCAGAAGATCAATAAGAGATATAGGGATTAAGAAGAGATATTGTAATAATGATCGGATTGCAAAAGGCCCATATACTCTTTCAAGTGAGATTGGTTTTGCAACATGTGACAAAAAAGAGAGTAAAAACTTTCAAGAAGTACCCAGACCTATATTTTTTTTTTTTTCATTTGTATTTCTAGAAGATTTTATGGGCACACTGATGTGAAGAAATGATTGTAAATTATTTATGTGTGGCTGTGTGTAAGTTCTCAAAGCCCACAGTGCAATTAGACTGTAATTAATTTGAGCATGTTAGTTTGAAAGGGCATGTGCCTTAGAAATCATTCGCTTTGTGCGTTTTTGTTTGTTTCCCTCTCTCTTTATGCCTGTTTGGTAGCAGCCAGGATTTAGGAGGATGCACAGTTTGTCATTTGACCAGTGAGACAGATACTAAGAGTTTTGGCTGTGACTTATTTGAGCTAATGGTCCAGAACATTGTGAGCACCCCCACACCCAGAGGCAATTTCGTAGGAGCACTGGGCCGGTACAAATGGCCTGTGGTATACCTTCGTGGTCAACACACACGGCAGGCCCATATACGTGCACATGTCAGCGTGCATATACACCTACTCACAGATATACGCACACGCAATGCAGTCAAAAAAAAATCACACGTCTTCCAATGCACGCTATCAACGGAAGCCATACTGTCCAGTGTCAAAAATGTGATAAATTCCTCATATAGTTACATATAAACAAAGGATAGGGTGTAAGAGGAAGGAGAAATAATCAGACTGTCAGACACTGGCAGAGACAGCGTGAGATAGATAAAATGAAAAAAGAATAGGAGAAACATACAGAGAGAGACGGACAAGCATATCAAGAGAAACGAAATGAATACAAAAAGGAAGGTAAGATGAATGCAGCTGCAAGGCAGGTCTGGTGAAGTGGAAGAAACTTCCAGAAGAAGAAACACTGAGTATCTGTGATTAGACTGTCTGACTACATTTCTGCAGTGATTTGGTGGTTGAGAAGCACACTAATTCTCTTTGAAAAGTCCACTCCAGACTAGACACTTCAGCACAACATTTAGAATGTCTGAACTCTCAGCCAGAGACCGGAATGACTGGTCAATTATTTCCTGCTAGGGAGGACATACAAGTCAAGCTTTTACATTTGGTACGCAAAATCAAAGTGACACAAGGGCATGAACGCATACAAACACACGTACGCAGGAAGTGTAGGATCTCCTGTTTTGCAAAAGACTGTGCGCTGCATGTGCAAAAAAAAAATTTGTAGGCATCAGTAAAAAAAGAACAAATATATAAAAATGGGAAACAGGTGCACTGATTTATCTGATGCATGTGCAAGCATACATGTTTAATACAGTATATCAGAAAGTCAATATTTGGTATGACCATCTTTATTTTTACAAAAGCCTGAACGCTCAAACTTTCTTCTAATCTCTTTATGTAGTCTTCAGGACATTTAAAGCGGTTCTTTGGATGTTGGCTGCCTGCTGTTCAGTTCTTTGTTAAGATGATCCCATACTGCTTCAATAATGCTGAGTTCTGGGCTGTGGGGAGGCCAGTCCATGACTAATAGTGTCCCATTGTATGTATTTCTATCCAGGTTTGCGTTTACTGCATTGACAGAGTCTGATCATCATCGCTAAAAAATGAAGCAGTTGTCAATCAGATATTTTCCAGATGGTACTGCATGGCGTTGTAACATAAATAACTCATGAATTAACACATTAAACCACTAGTTATATTAAAGAACAGTTTTAGGACTCTCTTTTTTTCTAACCCCGCAATAGACCGGTGAAGTGCCCAGAGTGTAGCCTGTCTTTGGCTCTCTGACAGCTCGGAGAGGTTCCGGCTCCCTTGCAGCACTGAATAAGCGGAAGAGCATGGATGGATGATGGATGGATAGATAACATTTTCACTTTCTCATGTTTGATCACACAGTATGTTTTAATATAAAATTCTCAACCCACAGACATTCAGGCTTACCTAAAACCAGGATACAGTGATAAAGTGTCTTGCTGTGCCATGACTCAGACACAGCCAATTGTAACCAGTATGTAACAAAATATATAAACAATGGGCAAATCAGAAGATTTCAGGAATGACAGGAGCCCAGAGGATGGGTAACCACAATGAAAACACAACTGCAAATGATGAAGCAATAGTTCAACTGTATTTGAAATTTGTGCACTGTATTGCCTTTACAATAACAACCAAAATTGTGTGTGCGCGCACAGATACCCAAAATAAAAAAAGAAAAGAATGTTAGACCCGGGTCTTTTAAAGTGTCAATAGGATCCAGATCAGGCCTGTTTGGTGATCTGGTGAGTTATTGGTGTGAGTTCAGTCCACGATCGATGTATGGTTTGCACTGTTTTGTCCTACCACAGTTCAGGCAACCAGACTTCAAGATTCAATTCCAAATGGGCTGTGGCTCGCCATCCATTGCAATGGAAAATTATTCCTCTTCTGCGGATTTCCACAAAGTCTGTAATCCAATGTTCTCCGAGGAGTCTCGGCTCCTTTCTCCAACTCAAAAAACCTGACCTAAGAGTGAGGTCAGAATTACTTCAAATGAACACGGTTCACACTTAACTAACACTTCTGTTTAAAGTATAAATCATGAACAAAATGTGTTTCAATTTCTAATGTTGTACAACTAATCAAATTCTAAACGTTTTCATTACATGGCAATGTAGCTATCACCAATCATTAAAGCAATTCACACTGCTCATTAAAAGCAGCAAACTCAATATACTCTGCTCACGGTCAAGTAACAACAGTGATGAATAAAAGTAACACAATAAAACATTTCAATACAACAGATAGACATACTGTTTTTTCCTTAACCTAACAACAGCTAATAAGTTCTCAACTAACGCTTAACAACGGGAGTGAGCGTTTAGCACACTCGCTAGCTACTTGCATAGTACCGTCACCATTAGCGTTTGTTTTTTGAAGCGAACAACATTAACATTTCAGGATGCCGATCAGCGGCTATAACAGTTTCGTTACTCACCAGTGCAAAGCACTTCGTATTCATAAAACTAGCTTCGGCTATCCAAATCTGGCGGCTAATCAAGCAGACACCAACAGCTTCGCTGTTTCAACAGCTACCACGTTTTCCCCACAGGTACTGCTATGGCGCGTGTGGTCTAAGCAGCCTTAGCAGCGCAACCAAACATGAAAAACAAGGCGGGACAAACAATCCCATTGGTTGGACTGCATTTGTATCCAGGTCAAAAAATAACCTTTGAGAAACAAAATAAATAAATAAATAACACAAATAATGCAATTCCATACAAAATAATTTGGATTTTTTTCTTTAGAGTCTCTCTCCAATCATGAGTGCTTTTAACTGAACAAAATAAAACACCTTTAATAATAATTACAATAAACAGTCTCTAATTCCATCTGTTTGCCACTGGGCTACACAATCACCATGGCAGTAAATGTGTGTGTGTGTGATTTAACCTCTTTTTGTATTTGTGCATTTGTGAAAGGAGCTATATATAGTACCAGTCTAATAACTGGATACTTCTCTTTCTTTTCTTTTCTTTTCTTTTCTTTTCTTTTAATTATCATCTCTTATATGTACAAATGGAGTAAAAGCCGGGTTTGTGCAATTCAGTGACCACATACTGAGTAGATACTTAAAAATGAAGGGGGCACATGTAGATAATGTCTCCTCTAAGACAGAATGTTCTGCGAGCTCTGCTTTGTAGCTGCGAGTCTTAAAAACCTTCTAATGATTGAGGCAAATGTAAAACATGGCACACAGTCTGACTGGCTCGATTCGTTCTATCAATGACTTGGTGTTTCAGAAAGACTATTTTTACAAGTAGTAGTTTGTTTTAGATTACTTTATAAAAGAAACATTGACTGACCTGATTACTTCATTGATTTACCCGATTAATGACTTATTTGGATAAAACACAGCTGTACAGTTACATAATATACACACTTCCCAAAACTCTGATTATGCTTTCAATTCTCCATCGCTAGCCTCAAGAAACCAATGGAAAAAGTCTAAAGTTTTTTGAGCCCGAAGCGAGAGGCAGACAAGACAAAAACGTGAAGTCAGTTTGGGTTTGTTGAATTTAACGTGCTTCTAATTTTGTTCTGGCCTGCACATTAGAGAATGTAATTAACCAGCATAGGTTCAAATCACTGCAGGGTAAGTCCTTGCAATGGTCAGATCAGAGTCCAATGGACCCAGAGTGAGTAGATGCTGTTAATTTTATTCTCATTTATTAGCACATATTTCCTGGAGGTATTTAGACTAACAAGGTTTCAGAGGGACTTGGCTGAGCTATATGTGGCCTGTCATTATTGATTTCACTGAATGCAGGCTGTGATGAGTACGATACACACTGCCGTGTTTTGCTGCTTATGAGAAATTAGTACGCTGTGGTCTTGTTCTGTGCTGGGAAACAATCGTGTTATGAGAGAAACAATGATATTGACTCATCGAAGCAGGTTGTGAAGTGTTTTGAAATTTGACCAGAGGAATGAATGAAGTGTAAATAACAAAAAAAGGCAAGTGCAACTGACACAGCTCCTTTAAAGAAGAATAGGTAATGTTGTAGAAATAGTCTGTTTTAAAACGATTAACTATTCCTAAACCTAATCAAGGTGGTTTTTGTTAACAAAACCCGAAAACATGAAGTCAAAATTAAAGTTAAAAAAAGGGGTGCTGGATCTACCTTTTGCTCTCCGACTTACGCAATTAACATCCTTTTTATTAGCTTCAATCAGCTTTTTCATGCAGCAAAATACAATTTGACAACAATGGGAGGCATGAGGAAGAGAACAGATGTTTTATTCACCTTTAGTGGCGACAGGTCAGCTGTGTTAAGCTTGCAGGGGCTCATCAGAACTCTTTTTACGGGTCTTTTGGACTTACTTTCAGATGTTTGGGGTCGAAATCTGGTCATCTCTAGTTTATTATGGATTAAGTTCTTGGATGCTTTTATTGCACTTAACAGGAAGGGTAAGTAGCACTATCTTGACTTTACCTGTCTCTCCTCTTTTCTATCATTTATGAACACACGGAGTAGAGAGGAGTGACGTGGACGGGAGAAATAGCACTACTGTAAATGAAAGCAGAGCTGAGTAGAGACTCTCGTGCTGAGCTGAATTACATCAGGACATTTAACATGTTTTACATTTTTCAGTGTTGATGCTTTTTTGTGTTTGTCTTGTCTTTGCACAAGGTGCAATAGAGCTGTAGCACGAGCGCTGCTTTAGAATTACGCCTTCTGCAACTAACACGTTGAAAACAAACACAAACAATACTAAGAGAAAAAGAAAAATATGCTATTCAGGTCTCAAGCTAAAGCCTATTCCGCCTTGAAAGGACTTTCCTGCCATTTTTGTGTCTATTTTGCTTTTTGAATGTTACTTTGAGCAAGAATGCTTTAAATACGTAAAATATTGGCCACAAAGCAGCATTGTTCTGCTTATAGCCAGATTTTCAGTACATTTTTAACCTCTTGCAGTTTAGGGAATAAAAGCTTCTTTATTAAAATATGAGCTTTCTTGTGGCTAAATTACATTTTCCAATATATTTGGAAATTTGTGGCTCTGTAATATTTCCCAACTTTCATTTCTTTATTATTAAAGGGGATCTGCCTAGGGCCGTGAATTAACAACACTATAAGGCAGTCATTCCTGAGGAAACCACTGTACTACAGAAGGAGCACAAAACATTTTCTCTTTTGACAGTCGCACCAGCAGATGAGCATGCAAAGCAGCTTAGTTTTGAATTAAGTCAAGGAGATCTCCTAGTTTCACTTGTGAAGAACCTTATCTTATCACGCTGCTATTTTGTCTGCTCTTACATTTACTCCCTTATCATTTATGTATGTAACAACCATGTAAGGTAACAATTACTTGCTGTGCTGTCTGTGCGGGGTGGGGGGTTTCAGGAATTCCCTGACTTTCAAATGCATGTGACAGGACACCAAAAACACAGAGCAATGACATAAAAGAAGTATCTGAAGTTCAGTTTATTCATTAATAACCTAAAGAATCAAAGAAAAACTGTTTAAACATTTATTTACATCACTTTATGTTGTTGTTATGATAGTTTAAACTAGCATGCACTGTGTACATACAGAAACTGAAATTACGTTTCATTACAGTTACATAGGTCAGATGTAGCACAATCAGATTAACACAAATTAAAGACAAGTAAATATTAATAACACATGGCAAATTAAAGGCTATTTTACAAAAAAAAACAACTCAAATTTGGTTGCTTTGGATTTCTATGTATTTAACCTACTCATGATAGTTACTCTGGAGCATCTAGTGTTTACTCTTTCTAACAAATAAATGTTAGCTTCTCTGTAAATGAAGTGAGGCTCCCCATATGTACTTGCCCTTACAAATAAGTTTCACAGTCTTGGCAAACTTTTGTCTATCTTGTAGAATATGACAAAAATAAAGACAGAAGGACCCAAGCACAAATCCACAGTACATAATGCATGTCTGACAGAGTTATTAAAATGGTATCTGCAGAAAGCAGCCAGGAGTGGGCAGGCAGGTAAGTAATTGAGTGTTTCTGGAATAAATCCAATTGGAGCCAAAAAGGGCCGGGAGAATGTTAAGAGTTCAAAAGTCCAAAACTTGGGGTTTCCGATTGAGGGGAGACAGTGAGGGCGAGGAGCAGCAAGAGTGCGCAAAGGCAGCTGAAAACAAAGAGACTGTTAGACTCAGTGAGTGAGCCTAATGTTTCAACTGGAAGCAGCTGAGAAAAAGAGTGAAAGAGAGCGAACAAGTGAGAAGGAGAAAGGGCAGAAGGGGAGGGGAGAGTCCTGGACTTTGAAGACCATGACAATTTTAGCTGTTTACTTAAAGACAGTGGCACACCTCAGTTTCCTCCAAAGACTAAAACATGCATATCAGGTTAACTGGTCATGATAAAACTGGTCAAAGGGGTGGATGCGATTTTGAATGGTTGTATTTTTGCCTTACTCGTGTTACAGAACGGTGACCTCTTCCTTTGCAGTGTCAGCTGCTATATGCTCGAGGCACTCCATAACCCTGTTTGGTTTAAGAGTTGGGAAAATAAATGGATGGATTGGATGAATTCCAAAAGTTATGTTGCCCAAAACCTCAGATATGTTGCATAATGGTTTCTGTAAACCTGATGAACCAGCATTCACACAGACTGTTTACTATGACTGCACAGCTGCGCAGGGATGAGCGACGATCTGGATGCTTCTGTTGCTCGCTTTTTCCCCCCCCAGGTGTTTATCAAACATCTGATGGCCTTTTCATGCATATAACCCGATGCAAAATAAATGTTTCCCAGGAGAAATGCCATGCTCTTCCCATATAAAAACAACACTGCGCCTTCCACGCTCTCTTTGACTACTGGCTTCCAACGTAGCTAAACCAAAGTTGAGTGGCAAGTCTTGAGAACAAGCTCTGAGAAACCATAGCCTTGCTTTTAAGAGGCAGTTTCATCTAATTATCTTATTTTTTACTGTGTATTATGCATTATTAACACTTGGGACAAATTACTTACTTACTCTTAGTCAACTGTGGTGAAAAATGTGAACAACACAGAAGCCCCCTTTGCATTATGTAAAGTACTCAGGAAGTGGTCACTGATTTCTGTATGAGATCTTGTGGTATTAACACAAAGATCGCTCTTGTCCTCTAACAACTCTTAACAACCAGTGGACTATATTACCCCTTTTCAAAATATAGTTGATTTGCTGTGATGTGAAGTATGTTGTGATGTATTTCTACTCATAATAAGAGATAACTGATTTGGCCTTCAATACTTTTGTCTCTCTTGGGGTCGATTGATGACTGGACACCATAATTCGATTAGTTCAGCATGGCTGTTTTTGCGGATGGTACCTTGTGTAGCTTGACAGAAGGAACCATCTGTAATATAACAGGCACAAGTTGAAGCTTTGTGATGCGTCACCTTTTACCATGGTTTAGTAGTTATAGAGCTAATATAGCAGTTAGGACAAACCAGACTCCACCTTTGGGTTGTCTACATTTACACGTGGACATTAAGTGGACATTTTTAGTCCAAATGGTAAGAAAAAGAAGGAAAAGTAAAAGAAACACACTCGCTAGCCTCACCTTACAACTTTCCATTAAAGCGAGCAACTCACTTCTTGTTCCCATCATGTTGGAAATTACTGGTTCGCAGTCCAACATGCAGACTGGATATAAAAGACGGACATAACCACAGGGTTGGAAGAGTAAAGCTTATGTGGAAATGCCTATGGTCAAATATTAGACCTCAGTGAGAGGTATTTTTCACTACTGAGTGCCACTCACCAGCTTCGCCTTGTCATACAAATATGATCACTTTTTGTTTAAGAAAAACAAGATGGCGAACTGCAAAAGACCAGCTTTGAGGCTTATAAATGGTCGTTCACTAACCAGTATGTGACATCATAGTGGCTGATTCCACTTGCTATACATAGTGTACACAGCGCTGTGATTATTAGGCCTGTAACCACTGATAGTTTAGATGAACCTCAACTTGAAAAACTCGATTACACCAGTATTCTTCTTTGATAGCAATCATTTTTCAATTGTCACCTATTGTTATGGAAGAATAATCCCTAACATGCTTTCCATTTGTTGCATTAGAGTGATTGTTGTCTGCATTTTGGGGTTTATCTTTGTGTTTTTTCACCCTCGGCCCCGAAAGGTCATAGTACCTCATCCCGCTGACATTTAGAGCATTGATAATATTCCCTCACATATCAATTTCACCTATTTTCTCATCATTCTCGTTTCCCCCTAGCAGAAAATGGAATCATTTGTGCTTTCAGCAATTTGTTATTGATTGGGAGAGCTCTGGAAATAGAGGGTTGCCATTATGGCAATGCTGCAGCTACAGTTAAATTGAGTTTTAAGCAGGCCTGCAAATGTATCATTTCACAGCCATAACACAAAAGCTTTTAAATCCATGAACGTCAGGATGGATCAAATGCCTAAAAATACCAGTATTCTCATCATATTGAGAGCTATTAGAATTTCTGCTGTTGAGAGGTTTTCGGTAATTCTGTACAATGTGACAGTATGTGGCTGCGTTTAACAGAAACCGCAGTTAAGATTGATTCTCTGACTAGCATCAGGCCTGTTGCTGCTGTTGTGCTATTGTGGGTAAAAAAAAACAAACCTGTGATTTGATGCCTATTGCTATCTTACTCTTGTTCTGTTCGGTCACTGTAGCTGCACTGAAAGAACATAATGAGTGTTTCCCCTTAGGTTAGGCTTTTACAAGCACAGCGCAACAGAGTACAGCAGAGAAAATTCATTTTATATATGCATGTAGGGGAGTCATAATAACCGCGTATTACCAGTAACCAATAACTGCAATTTTCTAAAACGAATTATCAATATCATGTCAGTAATGCAGTAATAAGTCACCTCTGTACACTTTTAGCAATTTGCCAAAACCGACAGCACACAACAAACAAGGATACGGATGAAACTGACTATTATCATATATATTTTTTTTAGTTTGTATATACATTAAAATGATATTGTAACTCAATAAATACATCAGTGTACATATACAGATGCTGGTCACAAGGAAGTGATGGACTACTTTCTCCAGCGCTTGACTTCTGCCCCACAGCCCTTCTTCCACTGCACTCAGGGGACAGTGCATCAGGCCTGGGCAGGAGAGACAGTAGGACTGCCTCAGGCTGGGTCTTCAACACATCATCCCAGCTCTGGTGAGGTTAGGATGCCAAAGAATCACAAGCATGCAGCACCTCTTCTTGCCATTCATAAATAATGCCCCTTCTAACAATGAATTAGTAATTACCCCAGATGTTTTATTTTTGTTGACCCAGAAGAAGAGGGGCTCGTAAATTAATAGCACCCCTTCCTTCCCAGGGCATACTCCTACTACTATTAAATCCCTAAAGAAGGGTTGCTAGCTTTTTTTATGGCCTGTGAAGCTGTGACTGCCCCCCCACCCCACCCCCCTGCACTTCAGCAGGTCGGCTGGCCCTATAACAATCCATCCCTGCAGCTCTGCAAACACTACCAATGTTCTCACTGTGTGGCATTGTTACGGCTGTGGCCATAAGAACACTGTGTGGGCTGTTTGTTCTGTGTCTCTTTACTGTGTTTAAGACTCTTTACAGGTCCCTCCCCTAATGAAGAGTAGTGAGCAGCTGATTGGACCATGGAACAGGTGACCACATTCAAAAAGCCGCTCTGACAGCTCCAGGGAGAGAGAGAGAGAGAGTGTGGAACGAGCGAGTAGCCTGACAGCCGTCGCAGTCCTGACCCTGGTTTTCCCAGCCTGTGTTTATCTTGTGTATTTGTGGGAGTGTGAATTGTAAAAGCCGCTCCTAGTGCATTAGCTGAGAGCTTAGGCACTCGTGGGCTGAAGCGGAAGGGGTGAGCTGCCTTTTCTTTTGGAATCGTTTTCTCCTGTTTTCTTGGTCAGGGAGCGAGGGATAGCTCTGTCATTTGTTTGTTCTTTTTTCTTTCTTAGGGTTTAGTTAGTCTTTTCTGGTGGGACTTAGTTGGTTTTGTTTATTATTTTGGCCTGGGCTCACCCTGGAGCTATGCTTCTTGTCCTTAAATAAAATCACTTTTTTTACTCACAACTGGTTTGGATGTTTGGCTTGGGAACCAGGGCGGGGATTTGTCTCTCTCTCCTCCAACCTTATGTGCGTCCCTACCCGCCTAGACTAGGGGCGTAACAGGCATAGACACAAAGTTCTAACATTGAGGTTTTCATCACAGGCCGGCAGACACAATCTGTATTCTCTGCAGTGGCAGGGTTACATATTATGACAGTCATTTTTCGACTCAAGGTCACATGGCCGCCCATTGTTAACCTACGGTGAGCAGAAATTATATGTCATTAAGTTTTGTTTGTCTAACAGTCCGATTTGTCTTATATGGCGTATCTTATCTTTGTCTTATAAGGGAGTCGTGCCAGGCATGGTGGCTTTGTTGTCATCAAAGCAAGAATGTCCTTTGCTCTGATGCGATCCTCAGTGAATGGCTTGCTAGTTGTTACAATGGTACAAAATTGAGTACAGTTGTGATTTCCAATTAGTCTAATTGTATCAACAGGGTTGTTAATTAGGATTACAGCATCCTGAATGTTGGACCTGTTGGAGTGTATCTCTCTGCTCAATTGCACTGTGAACCCACATTGAAAATAATTACTTAAGGAATTAAGAATCTATGTGACTGGGACCAGGGTTTACCCCACATTTTGCCCTGTGACAGCTGAGATAGGCTCCAGTACCTCCGCAACCCTGAACTGGGTAAGCGGTCAGGATGGATGGATAGATGGATGTCTCCACAAAGACAGGAAATGAGATCTGTGACCAACTAAAAATCACTGGAAAGACAATTACAGCAGGAGGTACAGAATGAGACTTGTTAGCACTAATTACAGTGGCCATTCTCTGTAAATGGTACCAATAAATGGTGCACTGCTGGCAAGTCCAAAAACATTTAAACAAGTTCTTCAGACTAGATAGTATGGCTGTCTAGGAAAATTGCATTTCTGTGACAATTAAGAGAATGCAGCAAGTTCTATTGATGCCTGATGCAAGAAAAAAAAGGAAAGAAAACCTTTGTAATGTGAATTATGTGAGAACTAGTATGTAATTACGTACTTGTGCATGTGATTGTGTTTTGCTATTGGCATGCCACCTTTCATTTAAGTATATCGTGATATCCGTGTATGTGGACCTATATCTGTACGTGTGTGTGTGTGTTTGTTTGTTGATGAGCAGAACAGTGCATTTCAATCATGGCTGTGTCTTACCTAGCCCTTGCAGACCTTGTCTTACTTTCCTTTAAAGGTTAGCAGTGTGTGTTTGGTTTTTGACTGGGAGAAAGAGAGAGAGAGAGTAGGTGTGTATGTGTGTGTGTGTGTGTGTCAGAGAGAGAGAGAGAGAGAGAGAGAGAGAATGCCAGACTCTTAATGATCCCTCCAGAGAGGTCTTGCCCTGTGTGTGCAGCGCCGAGGCCCGAACAGGGAAACACGGGGAAATTAGCTATCTCTCTCAATAACCTCTGATGAAAGTCTGCCTCCTACCCAACTACTCTGTCACTGGCTCCTCAAGACAATAAGCCAATTAGACCAAACCCAGCAAAGGGGCAGGGCCTTGTGTGAGTGTGTTTTCATTGTGAAAATCTCTAAGTGTGAGCAAGAAGTCAGAGAAAAATGTAAGAATAAGAATGTCAGATTGTTCATCCTTTTATTTATTTTTTTAAAGGAGGTTGAAGATTTTAAAGTAAAAGCTGTGGAAAATTTGCTAAGTAAATTTTCATTTCTCCGCCTGCTACAGTGTTTTAATCTGAGTCAAGTTTCAAATCTTCAGTTCTTGGATTCAGACTTTACAAAAACCATGCAAACACCAAGTGGTGGTTTCTAGTTTTTCTACTTTATCTACTATAGTTAGGTCCATACTTTGTTGAACAAAGACACAATTTTCTGTAGTTTTCACTCGACCACAGTAATTTTAAATTAAACGGTCAGTTTCAGCTTAAATTTAAGAGGTTCTACAAAGCCCCTGCTTTTATACACAAGCCAACATTTTAATAGATTCAAACCTAATTGGAGAACTGACTGACAAGCAGGCTGATAAAATGAATTCGTTAGTGCACTGGTCAGCTCAGCAGTAGCAAAAGGTCTGAAAGACCACAGAAGACAAATAAAATGCATGATGACAGAATTATTTCCATGGTTAATTAAAGACCTTACCATATGGTGTATTCTATTAAATATTATATTAAAATATTTTTTATATGAATTAGTATCAAGGGAATTAATCATTTAATTACCTCTAACAGTGATATCCAAAAACAGTGATATCTGAACGAAATTAAGTTCACATAAATAGAACCTCATGCCTAAAGACACCCTCATGAGTTTTTTTTGTAAACAACAGGATCATATTATCTCTTACTCACAAAGTTCCCTGCTTGCTTGTATCTATATATTAGTGTAAGTTTACAAGATAAAAGTGGATAGGCTTTTACGACTTGACACGAACACACAAATAAACACTGACTCTTTGAGTAATAGAATAAAGATTTGGCTTTTGATTTACTTTTATTTATGTTTAAAGTCTGTATGAAAATCATTAAGTCATTAGGAACAGTCACCGGATAGTGATGGGTGGGGAGGGAACACTGTAAGCAAAGCAGATGTGCAACAAGAGAAGCCAAAACCAAGTTCTTGTTAGCTTGCCCCTCTATCCTTCTCTCCAGTAGCTGCTTGCCTAGAGCTTCAGCCATCATCGCCTTTAAAGTTTTATTCATTACTACCGTACCTGTCCTCAAGGTGATTGACAAGAAGTTATAGAATCACCGACTGCATAAAAGACAAACATGCTCCTCTTCCTCCCGTGTTTAACTAACAGGATGGATGCTACAGTGACTCCCCCGCCTATACACGGCGTTATTATAGTACAAGACAAAGTTATGAATACTGACTGTACTAACTACCTTTGCAACATAACACTAGAAGTTTTATTTATCTACATTCTCTTTTACATTTTTAAATGTTTAAAAAAAACACATTGCACCTATAAAAAGCAAGATAATTACAGCCACGTTCCCAACAAGAAGTCATCTCTCTGCCTTAACAGTTATATTTTTACCTTTCTTGGCCCATTACTTGTTGATAAGTAGGATAGTGTGACACCATTAGTAGGGATGTGTATCATCTCACCATTACTCCACACTGTATTTTTGATCAATAGGGGATCCAAAGAAGCAGATACAGCAGCACTGAGCAGCAGGAGATCCCATTGAATAATTACAAGAATAAGAAATATGTCATGGCATTTACAAACCAACATTTTGATTTTGAAACTCCATAATATATGGAATAATATATTAAACAGCTTTAAGAAAATGACTGAAAATGATTAATCCCTTATAAATCTCTCCTTTTTGGTATTGGGATATGTGGAGTTGTTGATGTTTGCTCCAGCAGTAATGCCTAATGTGTGTAATTTAGATAGCAGCATTGAGATTATTTGTCACTTTTTTTTTTTTCAAATTACACTCTTGCTTTTTCTGTCTCCCCCCCTCTCCCTTCCACCCCCTCTTTGACTCTGAGATATTGGCCTGTCTGTTCGTTCCATAACTCATACTTTACTTGTGATGCTCAATTAAACTGCATATATCAGGGGAGTTGATGGGTAGGTAGAACATTTGTAATCAAGCATATTTATTCTCTTTAATCACCCTGGGGACCTGGAGACCTCAGGAAGGCAGACGCACAAGGCTTCATGCAAATGCATATACGCACATCCACACAGACATATACACAAATCCTCAAGCAAACACACGTACCAGCGAAACAACACATGCACAACCATTTACGCATGCCACAGCGCACGCACACGTACACACGAATATAAATACTTATCAAAAGCCGCTGCTGAACTCAATCAGGCCTCAGCTTGGCAGCCTTGACTCCATCACCCTCGCAACTCCCCCTCTGCGCCCTGGTCTCTCGACCCCAACCCCATATAATGACAGCACACTAGTTTACATATTAATGAATAGCTTCGTTTTTAATATGCTGCTCACTAAATCACGCATGGCAAGCCGACAGGCTATTAGTGCTTTGTACTCCTCTGGTGTATATTAAAAATATATGTGGTGATTTGTATAGGATACGCGCCTGTAGGTGTTTTTTGTGGGTGTATGTCAGCAAATGTTATGTGTATGTATGTCCTTTACAAGCATATTTGTCTTCCAGTGTGTAAAGGTGCACTGCCTGTTGTCGATCATTGAACAGTCCTAGAAGGAGATTTGAGAATGGATGTTTGTGGTCATTTGCAGTTTTTCCGGAACATATAAAGGCAAATTGCATTCATAAACTTCACTTTCACTCTTTCTTTTACCTTTGTTAGACCCACATGCAATCCTACATGCATGTTTTACAGCAGGAGTTATTATTGTCAACTTAGACAAACAGTAATCTCGTGCAAATACACCCCACTGTCAGTTAATCTCCGGTCTCTGTCAGTAATCACATATAGAAGAGTGAAAGGGACGTGAAAGGTAGGAAATAATTAAAAATATTCCCAGTGGCTGCTTTGAGACTGAGACTCGGTGTCACTTCACTTTTAATTAAGACCATGGAAACGATACACCGACGCTCATAAAAGCACACACAAACATCACGTTGTGCATTCACATGGCACCATTTGCGGACAGGCATATACACATTCATGCACACACTATTGCATACTTCCAGAGGGCAACAGGGGAAATAAAGAGGGTTTAGAGCCATCCATGACCAAGAATACGTCTATATTCAGTAAAAGTTGTGTGTATGTGTGTTTCTGGGCACACGAAAGATGCAATCTGCTCTTTTGTGACAAATCTATTTGCCTATAAGAAAGGGAAGAATATAAGAGCAGGAAAAGCTGTAGAAATAGATATACTTAAACAATTTTTATTACTGTTGCAGACACAAATATGTTTATATAGCAGTAATACCACAATGTCTTGGTTGATCTTAACACAGAGTACACATGGTATGCCTGTAGTCACACATAAATGCATTTTAAAGAGCCGCTATTTTAGGTTTCTTGCCCAATTAAACACCTCGGGCCTTATAAGTGTTTTTGTTTGGATTTAGTGCCCAAAGAATAGTCTTCACATATGCCCACACGTGTAAAGTCCATTCACAGGATCATTATGTATAGGATTCTCCCTCATTTTCCATTGTATGACCACCATCAAGTACCCACTACATTATTGAGCTCCCATCTGCTAATGACAAAATAGACAAAGAGAATAATCAACACCCTTCTTTGCCTCTTCTGCTTTCTTCCTTCTGTCTATTGTGTATCAGCTCTCCCATCTCGTTCTCCCCAGTCATTTGGATGAAATCAAGGGATCTTCATAATGTGTGCGTGGAAGCAGAGAGTTGTGTGAGTTGTGCGCTTACATTGTTCAAGAGTATGTATTTTCAAATGTGTTTGCCAGTTATCCACCAACGTTTGCCTTTGTGTGTGTGTGCCGGTGTCCCTGCATGTGCGTGTGTGTGTGTGCATGAAGTCCACAGACAAAATGCAATAATTGAAGGCCCTCCTGCCGATTTCACACAATCAGCGTGGCCACACTGGAGGTGATGAAAGTGAATCAAAGATTGAAGGGAGAGTTGCTTTTAAAAAAGGCTTTCAGAGCCCCCTCCCCATCCCTCAATTATCCCCACAATGCCTTATTAATACTATACCCACCTTCACTGCATCGCACCCTTTTTATTTCTTTCACTGCTTTCCACATCAGAGCCACACAGTGTTATGTTCACAGTACCCAGTGCGTTCATATCTTAATATCTGACCAGCTCTCCCTCATTGCTTTTCCTTTTTTCCTTCCTTCCCCCTGAATCCGTCCTCCACTCCAACCTTGTCCTTCATATTTTTTAAAACCCACTGCCCTTTGCCTTCATATCTGCCCAGATCTCCGTCACTGTCACCCCCCTCTTCTGTTCTCCTTCGCTTCCCTCCCCTTTACTTCGCCCCCTTCCCTCCACCTTTTTTTAATCCTTTTTAATGAAACAGAGGACCCTGCTGCCAGTGGAGGTGATCCTCATTCGCCAGTCCCAGTGTGCACTGATTGTCTGTCTGCAGAATGGCTGGGGAGAGGGCTGAATAGGATAGATGAGTCTGTATTGGCCCTGCTGCTGTAATTCTCATAATGCTGCTACCCCTATACCACTGCCACCACTCTCTCAGTCATCCCCTCTCTTCTTTTCCCTCGCGTAAAGAAAGATGAGGCTCGGAGATGTGATCCTGGAGATGAATGCAGCCTTATTACTAAAAAAGCAAGGTGGAACTGTGCCATTAATTGTTCTGCATTCGGCGTTAGCACAACGTAAGGGTGAAGCTCAGGGCTTGTATCATGGCTACGGTTCAGAAAAGGGGGCTGGTGAAAAGGAAGGAATAATAGAAGGGAACGAGAGAGGAGGTTGTGTCTGTTATCATCCACAACACGTTTGCGTTTGATGTCGCCACCGTCATTTTCCTCCGTGCGTCTAGATCTAACCAGAGAGCGGTTTCGGGATCACAGCGACACAGGGGAGAAAATATTGAATCAATGCTTTTGCCGGCTCTTGAAAGCCGGGTTAGCGTTTGATGCTGCGACACTGGGTGAGAGTGAGAGAAAAAGAAAAATGTGTATGAGGAAACAGTCACCCTCTCCTTCAAACCCTCCCCTTCTTTTATTTTCCTCACCCCTTTGCTTTCTTTCTGTCTTTCTCTCTTGTCTCTCTTCACTGCTTACCGTTGTCATTGTCTCATTTAGCTTGTCTAAAAATATAGTCTTCCTCCCCAGAAGTAAAGAGGGAGAAATTTCGACATGTGTGCGTTACCTTTTTATCTGCGAGGCAGGGAGAGGAATCTTGGGGGAAATCAGGTGTCTTAATGACAGCAGAGTGTGCAGCATGGGTAATGCCGAGCGCTGGCATTTGCAGTACACGCATTAAATTATTCACATCAAAAACTCATTGTTTGTTACCTGACAGAGCCGCGGAGAGAGGTGGAAGGATGATGGAAAAGCGTGATGAATTAAACATCAGGAGGATGGAGTGCCTCAGAGAGAGTGAAAGAGAAAGCAAAAGGAGGGGGGAGAGAGACCAAAAGACAGGAAGGTGCATTCAAATGGGATGTTTAGAATCTCAACATGCACTCTTGTCTTTTGAGAGACGAGAGGTAGAGTTGAAAGAATGAGTATGTATTTACATCTGTGATTTTTATGATAGCGTGGAAGACTGTTTATAGTCCCCACCTATTATCTCTGCCACCAATGACAGGCAGCCAGGATGGAAATCAGGAAGTCGAAACAGGAAGTGAAAAATGTAAAATCTTGAGCGTTAGAATGAACATATAACCCTTTTTTTTGTCTTCTCAGAGAAAAGTAAGTTAAACCAGATCCCTAGTAAAATACTAAAGAATATTAGTCTTGTGTGGGCAGCAACCATGAGTCGTTTTGTGTTTTTGTTGGGAGTACTTAACTACTGAAACTACAACAATAAAGTTTCATTTTTTATTTAACCATTTATTTTGTACTGTATTAGAACACTCGTTGACAAGCACCATCCCTAAGGCAGCAAAAGTAAAAGGTTGGGTGTCACTTAGGCTCCTACGTACACAGTCGCAATATGACTATGTATGTAGTCAGTTTCATTGTGGTAAACCTGCTCAAAGAAATGGTTTTTGCTAAGCATTGGCAAATGTTCAGTTTGTGCAGTTTGTTATAAATTTATATCATATGTGCATTCAAGAAGTTTGCATGCTTTCCCTGTGTTTGCGTGGATTCTCTCTGGGTCCTCTGGCTTCTTCTTACAGCCCAAAGACATGCAGTCAGTGGGGTTTTTTTCTGTGACTTTTCCTAAGTAGCTTTAGATTTCCCAAATACCTAACTTTTTTTTTAACCCTCTCAAGGCAGGCGTTGCCGATTTGCAACAGTTAAAAACTAACAACCTGATTACCCCACATACATATTTTATGAGTTTTTTTTACTCAGAAGTACCACTGCAGGACTTGGTTGTGCATTAGCAACAAAAAGTTTAATTTGAGCCTGAGAGGGTTAAATTAGTAATAAAAATATTAATAAAATACAAATATTGGGTTAAGTTCCAGTGGTTTGTATAAAGATGACTTAAGAGACGTTTAGACAACCCTGGGTGGTCTTGGGTAATCTTTAGCCAGCTGATCTGGTACATTTTTGGGAATACCAGATATCAATTCTGTCTGGGCAGAGCTTTATCCAGTGAAAACACTCCAGAGGTTTGCATGATCATCCATAGGAAGGACTCTTTTTCATATATTTTGACACTGATGCTTTAACAAAAATAGCAACTAACATACAAAAAACCTCCCGGACTAAACAGGAAGTCAGCGTAAACCAGAATTAAGTGCAAAGTTAGGGCTAGTTAACAGCTTTGTGAGAATTGATTTTGATGGGAAAAGACATTAGCAGCAAGTCTAGCAAATTAATGTTTAAGCATTCTTTAAATATGGATTAGATTTAATACTTCATGAAGTACAATGATAATAGCTTGTTTCACAGAAACATAATGTAGCACTTAACAATGTACTGTAATTAATACATTATGCTAAGTTGTATTATGTTAATTTCTGATGGAGAAATTAAAAATAGATTATACAGCCAGTCTGAGTGTGTATCCTCTTGATTGGGGAGCAGAAAGCAAGCGGGGTAGAGCGAGGGGAAAAACACATGCATTTATCAAAGGGTGATTAAGTTTAAGGCAATGATTCACTAAATATTTAACAGCTTTGCTTGGTGCAAAGTATATCATGAATTATAGATGGTGAGGATGAGCGTGTCTTGATGTAAGACAGTGTTTAAAGACTTAACCTACAATATGGGAAGAGCAATTACCATTGTAATAAATGAGAGACGAGTGAAAAAAGACCGTCTATTCGTTATTTCTAATTAATTTCTGAGGATGATCACAAGGGGAGGGGTAGGGAGAGGATGGGGCCACGTCCATTAGTCCCTGACACTTTGGGGCCCTTTTTGTCCTTGATAAATGGACTGTATATGTTTCACCAATGAGATGCTCAACAGCAGACATGCAAAAGCTTGAAGACACACACACGATCACGCATGATGTTCACATGCACACACAGAAAACATTGCATATATTTTCTTCAATTAATGAGGACACAGCAGAGCCTTTTTCCCTTTAAAACTATTCTAAGTTCATTATTTTCTGAGTATGTATTTCTAGTTTCAGTTCAAAATATCACATATATCAGAAAACTGCAGTATCAGAAAACTCCTGGTTTTTAGCCGAGGATAAAATGGACTATTTCCGATGTCTGTATATTTAATCCACTTGAAATTCACTGAGTGATGGAGTAGGAGCAGCCAATGTGGACAGAACACGTGGAGTTAACTTCAAGGCAGCGAACAAGACCCTGCTGCCTCTATCTTTCTCTCTAAGTGGTCATTTTAGATGTAAATACAGCACAAAACATGGGAATGCTGTTGTCTATATTCATGTTATTGTCAGACAACATTATAGCTGGAACATCAGGATTTTATTCGTGCGGCGCAGCATCTTGGTGACTGCTTTGTATGTAAACCTAATGCATTTAGTTTCATTTAATACTGCATATGTGTTCCTGCTGCTTTAGTGGGAATTCAGCTGTATAAAAGCACAGCATATATGAACATAAAAAGTAGCAGAACGGCAAACATCACAGAGCTGACAAAAAGCCAGCTAACTTTAGTTTGCACTGAAGCACAAAGGGGAACACGACAACGCAGCAACCCACAGCCAGTTACAATTTATTGGTTTCACGTCAATGTCAAAGTTTACACAATGGGCACATGATCAAAGCCAATGAAAATGTTGGCCTGATTAGCAGTGCAGCCTGCTGTGGATATTTCTATTGTTGTAAGGAAACTGAAATGAAATGAAAAATGGAATAATCAACAGGGTCTTCAGCTCCTCAGATGCTAAGAGGACGTAAAATCTCAGTTGACAACAACGCGTTTAGTGTGCACGACTTGTGGTTGAAACATTTTAGAGTAAGGTTCAGCAGGGAATTAATAGAGTATGGTGGCTCATTTGGATTTTAAAACTGTGCAGGTGGATGAGTTTGCCCACTTGCTGTATCACCAGGGCCAACAAATCTGGATGGCTCTATCATAAGCACATATTCTGCTCTCATGCAAGCAATGAAAGACTCATTACAATTCCAAAGATTGTTTTTCTGATCTCTTGTCAAGAAGGTTGATTTTACTACCAATATACTTAAGTAATTATTTGTAACTTTGCATAACTAACATCGTGTGTGTCTGTGTGTGTGTGTGTGTGTGCAGTATATGCTTGCGCTACAGATCCGTCTTGACTAATACTTTGCCTGTAGCCACTCTGAAACTACTTCCTGTCATACAAATTCTCTTTATATACCCTATATTTCCTCTATGTTTCCTCCCCTTGATTTTATAAAGGATCCAGCATCTCCCAGCAATGCTTTCACAAATTTCATTAGGTAAGGGGTAAGCGGGGCGGTGCACTGGTTTTTCAACTTTCACTGCGCATTACTTGTTGTCATATCACTAAGGAAGAGAGAAGAGGTCTGCGTACAGGCCTTATATTCAAAGTCACTGGAGCATTCCATGTGTAGTGCTCTAAAATATTGATGAGTTAGCAAAAACACACTGGGTCCTGTCATTTTAAGGAACACAGGCGGATGGAAGTCACAAGGAAGAGGGACGATACCGCCTCTCCTTTTTTTTCAGCCTGTAGCCATTTTAACTGTCAGTGAAGGTAATTTGCTTTTGCACAACTCCAAGACAAGCACAGCGAAAGTCAACTGATAGGCCATTAAGTATAAACCGTGGATAAACAAAGGTTTAATCAATAAATCACCTATCCATCTATCTATCTGCGAATCTATATGGTTATATGTCTGTGTACTTCAGGCTCATAATATATGCATTTTAATAAGCCGCGATGATCTATCAACATTATTCATTGCATTATTCCATTAGATGCGCTTAATATATTTAACATGCAAGCCAAAGGGGAAAAAAATCACCATCAATTGTGAAGAAACACTTTTTTTCCCCAGCACTTGTTTGCATCCAAAGAAAGCTTTCTTTTATTCAATCCTCTGCTCTTGTTTAATTGATTATTTGTCTTTTTGCAAATTTTATTTCACCTCTGTTTTCTCGTTCTTTCTTCGCCTGGAGTTGAGAGAGACTGTTTGGTTTCAGTGGCTTGTGGGGCTACACTGATGTTAAGCCTATCTGGTTTGTCTGTGTGTAGTCTTATTGATCCTTGGCTAAGACATTAGATCTGAACGTCATGTCAAGGGTTTGGTGACCTCTAGCAGCCTCTCTCCAAGTGATAGCTTTGATAAGCCTCATCCCTCTCTCTGTTCTATATAGAGCCGTGCCCTAACCTTTAGCCCGACTCTGTGTTTGAGCCTGACCTTTCTTTGATGTGTAATACATACCACGTGCCGTCCCACCACTGAACATACTAATTCAGGCACAAGATATACACACATGTAACCCCCCCCCCCCCCCAACACACACTCACACACATACACCCCGTTAGTCAACACCCTGAAGCACCAACTCCCATGGAACCTTATTAAAACCACCTTCAGTGAAAATGGGGGAAGTTCTCAAAGTCTCTATAACTTGTATAATGTGTTGTATGAATAATGTTTTCTTCTCCTCATTTCCCCCTCTTCAATCGTTAATGCAGAAAAGCAGAGGCATCACTCACACAAAAAGACAAACGCCCAAGTCCGCTTGCCACTGATGGGCATGTCTTATTTACTAAAGGCAACAACCTGGCCTGGCAGGAAGCAAACACACACACGCACACACCGTGATGTGCATGCGTGGAAAACGCAATCACATTTGCACAATCGCATCCCTGCATTCATGTGTACATGCTGTCTTAGATACTCTCATGCACACAGGCCTACACACACACACACATGCACACACACACACACACACACACACACACACAGCATTTCCGTTTGATGTTTGCCAGTCATCCAAGATCCCTTACAGCCTGCCTTGCCTCCTACCAAATAACAGTCTTCATTAATTAAAAAAGAAAAGGCAGTGTTATTATAATTCTCTTTGCTTGGCCCTTGATGTAATGGAGGGGGTGTGTGGTGTTTTGTGGCTCTTCGAGAGTTTGCTTTCATCATCGTCTGAGATTCCCTATGGCTTTGCCTTACTGCCATCAAACTCTCTTTTACTTCTTTTTGTCTTTTCATCCAATGAGATGAAGTTTGGAAAAGTTGCTCCAGCCCAACAGGATCCTTTTTAGCAGTTAATGCCCTTCCCAGCTGGCAGGCAACTAACAGCCCACAAGCAGGCCACCAGCGGCAATGTCGGACAATGTTATTAGCTTTCCAGCTTTTTTCAACTCATAGCTGATGGCTTGAAATTAGTATTGGCTTAAAGCAGCCAAACGCTTGCCGACTGTTTGCTCCGCAGGTCAGCTTTGTTTACGGTTTTCCTTGTGCATACAAGGTTATGGATATTAGATTTGAGCAGCTCAATTTTAAAAAGTAACAAACCAGATCAGGGTGATTTAAAAAAACAAAAGAAAAAAACATAATTAAAGTTACAGTGCTGGACAGAAACACTTTATATCTACATTTGGCCACTTTGAGAGGCATGAAACTAGCAGAAGACGAATGGAGGGACAATTAGAAGGACAGACAGGCTAAAAAAACATTACAGAGCAGCGTGACAGACAGACAGGTTCAAAAGGCTGATGAGAAGAGGAAAGAAAATGAGTGAGAAAATGGGGCACGCTGCTGCACTCTGTTTGCAAGGGCTAAACTTATTAGTCCATTCTTAATGCCTCTCACTGCAGATAGCATTAAGAAATACACGGTAATGATGATTTGTGTTCTCCTCAGCCAACAGAGGAAGAGGAGCCCACTTATTCCACATGAGTGTTATAATTGGCACCTTATTGCATTAGGGTAGAATGCACTGTGTGATTTCCTGGGTGTCATTTTTGACTAATGGATTCTTAAGAATAGTAATCTAATCGCTGTCATTATTTCATCTTTGCTGCTTTCAGAAAAAGCCGTCGTGATTTAGGTGGGGGAAGGAGTTTTAGCCGTGGATGTGTTGGGGCATGTTGCAAATTAATCTGCACACCTTGTAAACAGAAAGAAAGCGAACAGAAATCAATTTGGCTGAGTGAGGAACTCCACTCTCAGGGCTTTTAGCATCTGCATTAAGCCCAAGTTGTTTGGGTTGTAGTTATTTTGCTTTTTTTTTTTTTTTTCTGTGTTTGCCTGACAACTTTGTCAAATCAGCCCACTTATGTTACTTGTCAACATGGTATGCTATTTCCTGCTTCAATCAAGTCCTGTTTCTAATTGTAAAGCTAAATCATCAGTACAGATATGTTTTCAGCCATTATTAATAGCAGCTGCAGAATGGCATGCTTGTTATTTGCTGGTGTATTTTTCAGCAATCTCCAGCTCCCTATTACTTTGTGTTCAGTAATCACACAGTTTCAATACACACCCTAGCATCTCATAATGCCTAAAAATCCGAAACCTCTGCAGCTCTACCAGTCCCTCTGTTTCCATTTCCACATACCTTGATCCCGGTGTTGTGTCATTAATAGAGGTGATGTGCTGTTTATTTTATTGATCATGTGTTTTATCCGAGCATCAATGCTGAGTTCACTCACTGGCATGCACATTCCCTTTATCAAAACAGACACTGGACCTCTGCTTTGAGGTTTTCATCAAGCAAAAACACCCATTATGGTCTCTGACTGGCTGGCTTGCTCAGAAAAAAAAAAATACTGCTGGTGTTCCCCTGACATGCAACATCCCAATTATGCCCACACAGACGAGAATATACACTTACACAGGTCACATAACACAGACACGCACACATACAGACACACAGCTACATAAGCACTCATAATTTTGTTTGAAGCTCTGACACACATTTCGCATGCTCACAAATATAGACTAGCTGTTTTCTATACAGACGTATAGTAGGTCTATCTCTCTCTCTCTCTCTCTTGCTTTTTTATACATCCTCAGAAATACACACACGTATACACACACATTCATTGAGCCTTTGGTTTTCTTTTCAGACTAAGGAAGTGCAGGAATGTCAGGAGGCTGATCTGATCGTCAGGAGAGTGTCCTCCTGAATAACCCTCGACACACACGTGCACACAAAAACACAGACACACACTCCACAGCTGAACATGCACCATAGATACACACACACACACACACACACACACACACACACACACACACACACACACACACACACACAGACAATGAGACGGTCCACCACACCACACCTTCCCGACATGTCTTATCACCCCTCTACCCCCCTTCCCCGCAGCCTTTTTCCACCATCCCTCCTGTCTGCCCCCCCCAACCCACCCTCCTTACCACCACTGTCCTCCACGCTGCCCACCCTCCCCTACGCCCCACCACCCCCCCAGCCTCCAGGGAGAAAAGGCTGACTTGCATTCAGCAGCATCTCTCAGGAAAGAAGAAATGAATAAAAGAAAGGAGATGTCCCGTTGACAGTCAATGTCTGCGCTGCCAGGAGCCAAAATAACTGTCAGCAAATGCTCGGGACTGTCCAAAATGCCACAGAGACATTAAAAAAACAAAACAAAAAAAAATAAAAGGATTGATAAATAAATAAATGCATGAAATTTAACAAAGAAAGAGGGGAAACCTTACTGTCACCTGCGGAAATGAAACAGAATTAGAAGCGAGGTGTAAAATCGGCTAAAAAGAGAAGGAAGCATCGCCAAGCTCGCTACATTGTTCAATCAGTCGTATACGGTTAAGAACCCTGAAAGAGTAGCAGTTGCTATGGTGTTAAGGTAAATAGAGCCCCTAAAAATAAACACATATGCAATACAATAAAACTATTTTGCTCAAGTGAGTGCAGTTAGAGTCATTTAAAAGCTCCACGTATATTTTATGTGCTTTAACCAACACAGTGGAAAGCGGTCTATCCAGCTGGGCACCATGCTGATCACTGCTTCAGTGGGGCCACACTTTGGAGGGCATTTCACTTTGCAACAAGCAAACTATGCTGTGCACACTCTTGCCTCGTGTGCAGTCATCACCGCACTTTTGTTCTCATGCAGTGCACCGTCAAAGTATAATTAAAGGGACGTATGATTACAACAGCAGCTTATGCGTTACATTATGGTGCCTACGTAGTCATTTGTATAATTTCCAACAGTAATTGGACTACTTTTGTACAAGCCACAGTGCCACTGATTGTGTTCTAGTTTGATTCATGGGAGCACTTTAGCCAAATGCGTTATTTGTTTTAACACTGTGAAAAAAAAAATTGTTCTCAGGCACAAGTAATCAGCATTTTCATGTATCTCCTGTATGACAGTGTAGTCATCTGTCTCTATCTGTAACTACATCCTGAAAGCTGTTGGAATTCCTACTCTATACATTTTTCTCTGTGCTTTGTCTCTAATGATCATTAATTGCAATAGATCTGAGAGGGCCCGGATGACCTTATATGCCAGTATCATACCTAGGACCACTTCTTACGGCAGACATCCTAATCGAGTGCATGTCTAATTTATGGGGCTGGAGTTTGCCATTAAGGGCCTGATCCATGGAATTAAATAACTAGCAGACCTTCGCTGGTCCCGGACGGTGGGCGGAGGAGGAAGGGAGATAGCATGATGAATTGCCCACCCCTCCTCTACCTCATCCTTGACTTTGAAAAATACTGTCTCTGCATTTTAGGTCAGCTTCTGACAACAATTAGGCACAGTGAAATAGATAGACTGTGACCCTACCCCCCCTACCCCCTTCTTTTAGTGGTTTTTTTTTTCCTTTCTCCTGCCATATCCTGTGTGTTTGAAAGATAAAAAAAAAAAATACAGGAGGTTATAGGAGTAAATATGGGCCGGCATGAGCTGTAAAGGAACAGCAAAATGTTGAGAAAAACAAAGAACCTGTCTAAATACAATTATAATACTCATTAATCAGAAATAAATTTATCAATGGGTACCCCTTTCATTAAATATTCATAAAAACAATCTGACTGGATTTCATCATAAAGTAAGCTTTGGTCAGAGGTTCACATCAGTACTCTTTATAAAGAGGGAACATTGAAATAATACTATATAAACAGCATGTAATGATACGTCTTTTTTCACAGGTGCATATTTTTTTGTCTTCTTTTTATTTTCCACAGAATATTTTCATGGACATTGCTATTGATCTTGCCATGTGACGGAGGTCGAGCCAGCTAATTCCCTTTTTCATTACAGCAAAGCCCCCCGAATTCTCTTAGTAGAGCTGCCTCTTAGGGGCATCCAATCCCTGGCCTCTCCCAATGACATGAATATAAGCCTGTGCTGATGGGGCCTGGTGTAAATGTATTAGCCCTGCGCCTGTGCCCCTAGCCTAGCCAGCCATAATTATGTTAGGAACCAATGAGACAGCTGGGAAATCAATATGCTAAGACAGATTGAGTGGAGATGTGTGGCCAGTGGAGTGGGAATAGAGAGCTCTGGCAGCTCCCCGTGGTGCGAAGGGGCTAGAGTCGACGATTAAGCCATAGACTTAGCATTTACTGCTAGGATTCACTGCCTGAATCTAGTTAGCATTTAGGGAAAGATCCCTGCGAGCAGACAATGTTACTATTAGATTGGAGGCTTCACTCGTTAGCTGAGTGGCCTATCATCTTTGGAGGTCGGGTAGTGGCATAAGTGCTTCAACATGCACAGCTTTGAATCCATGATTCTTGTGGTCTGTGCTCACTTTACCAGTATGTACTGTAGAGTCTTGCTTAAAGAGTAGATTTCAGATGACATTTTGCTATAAGATTGGGCTGCCAAAGGTCATAATATCACTGATGCTGATATTCTGAGCTAGTTTATCAAGTCATTAGAAGTACCTGAGTCTGCAAAGCAGAAAAATGTGGATGGTTCCTTCAGCACAATTCTTTTTTCCTTTGGGATATGCTTCATTCTCTTAATTTCAAATGCTGAGAAAGAAAGTATGCCTGCACTGTAGTTCAGCTGTTTCATTTTGTTATAGTTATGGCAGCCATGAGTTGAGAGAAAGAAAACTACAAGCACAGGCCTTGGTACGTTACTCTTCTCTGATCTTGATGAGCAGCTGGGAAGGAAATGAATAATTGGTGCAGGGGGCAGGGGTGGGGGTGGAGGGCGGTTGTGGGAGCAGGACAAGTGGAGTTGGGTTAAAGAAGATGGTGGTTCAGTCTTAACTTTGATGATAGTCCACATAAGCCGAAGCGCTGCTGTAATTTATATTCAATTAAGCAGGGGGGGGGGGGGTTACAGATTCAAGACAAAGGCTCCGTGTTGAGGTGGAGTCAGAGGGAGAATTTAGAAGGGAGGGTGTGTGTGTGTGTGTGTGTATGCATGTGTGTTTGGGGGGGTGGGCGGTGGGTGGGGAGAGTTGCATCTGCTCTCAGCCCCAATCAGCGACCTTGAAGGCACTGTCCCTTAACAATGGACCCCATCAGTGCAGGGAGCGGAGTCACAGGCATAAGTGCACCCAATAAGTGTGCAATTTCTGCCCATATGACCATCCTGACACAATTGCTCTAATTTTCCTCCTTTGAAATGACTGATAAAAGACTTAGGTAATTGCTACGCCACAGAATTTCTTCCATGATCAGGAGGAAGGAGGAGGGAATAACTGAGGGACAGGGAGCAACAGAGAGAGACGGAGGGGTGTGTGTCTGTGCGCGTGTGCGTCTGTGTTTGTGTGATCATGGGTGAGAAGTGACACAGCCCCAGGGCCTGACGATGGAGACTGGAGTGTCAGTTTGTGAAAAATCCCAAATTAATACTTGTCGTTTCCTTTTCCCCTCTCTGAGTGGTCGTCCTCTGCTTCCACCAAGGATCTTATTAAGAGGAGGTAATTTGTCCTGACAATGTATCGGAAATCACTCAATCAGATGATTTCTTGGAAAATATATTCAAAACATTGTGGTGTGGAGTTGAGGTGGCGGCTAATTCTGATGCTTATATGTCTGTCTCCCACTCAGTTTTTCAGTTTCTCTGCAGAAGTGAAACCTAACGGTGAACTTATTAAAGTGACACAATAAATGTCTCTTTTTTGGAGTCTCCTTCCCGCTCACACGCTTATTAGTGATGCAACTGGACCCAGATGTTATCATCAGTCTTCAAAAAATTCTTTGACCGCATTTCTTTTCTGTTTGTGTGTGTGTGTGTGTGTGTATACTTTCAGGTGCATGTGTGCCGCTGGAGTCTGAAAGCTTAGCTCCAAACCTGTGTCACTCCTCACTATGACCTTGTCCTTTGTAATCAAGCCTCTTTTATCTGATTCCTCACATGTGTGTGCGGCGTACTCACACCCATCTCATTGAAACACCATGTATTCTGGACTGTGGCCTTACTTGATTGGAGTTCAGTTACAGGGATAGATAGAGAGGTAAAAGATGTGCACTTGGAGTCAGAGGGAAATAGATAAGAGAATAGTAGTTTAGTCGCCTCAGTAACTAACTAACCTGACAGCACACCCAATCAGCTTCTCAAAACTGTGTGTGCGTGTTCTTGTGTACGTGTGTGTGACACGGTGTGACAGACTCCTGAGGTGCTGATTCTAAACACAGTCTCTGCCAGTGCCTGGGTAATGTTGGCTAATAGCTTAATCAATACTTATTATGGCCCTATTGGTTCACTAAAGTGAGAACAGAATCTCACCAAGCGCAGTGCCTCAGTGGAGAGAATGAAAGACGGAGCAAAGGAAGAGAAGAAGAAGTGTCTTCTGCTGATCCAGATGGACAGCCTAACCTCCCTCATGGGATTTCCTTATTCAGGAATCCAATTTTCCCAATGTGATTGACTCGGATTGGATCACATGGAATAAGGCTAACTCTTTTAGCACACCCAATAAAGCACTAATGGGCTTTGTCCCCCATTTTCCAACTTTTTCCCTCCTCAACTCAACTGGTCGTTCGCAATTAGCACTGGCAAGGCAGTGGGTGGTCGAGAAATTAAGTGATGGGGAGAAGGAATGAGAGTAGAGGGGCATGACGAAGAAAGAGAAGAGGTGATTAGTTACAAATAGCAGTGGCACAAGCATTTACTGAACACCATGTTCTTAGGGCATCTTTAGAAATATGATCAAATTAAATCGAATGGAGTATACTTACAGTGCACATAAAGCAAGATTAAGTTTGTTAGACTGGTGCCAGACAGCTTAGATTTATATGTTATTAGTGTTACTGTAGTAAAAGCAGGGTTGTTGGAATTGTTGTAATGGCGGTTAGAAGTGGTAATAGTTGTAATCATAGAGGTAATGCACTAACATTGGTGTTCAGACTGAGACTGAGCTGTAAATCTGACTGAATATGCTGTAATATTAAAATGAAGAGCACGGTTATGATAAACAATGTAAGCAGAGACATAAATACACAGTGAAAGGACATGAATCGCATCTCATGTGATGTTTGCAAAAGTGCAAAATTTAATTTACTAGAAAAAATTAGTGTAATTGAAAAAAATACAGTCTAAATGCAGCAGTTAGTTAGATGTATATACTTGTACGGTCTTCATTAATTCTGAATGCTTCAAATGTAATGAAATTCATTTAGTACTTTAATACGCTCACTTAATGAAAGAATATAAATTGAAAAAATACGATCGGGATAAATTATTATCAAATTGAGCCACTTCTTAGAGAGAAATGATTTAGTGCAGCTTTATGGATGTTATTAATTAAATATTTTACACATAGTTGTGGCAGCTTCAATTCAGCTCAGTGTTCAGTGTTGAAGCAAAATCCATATGTATGCGACTTAGACTGAAAATTTTGCTAATGGAAATATTTGTTGCTAAAGGTATTGGTCATTTATCTTTTTTTATAATTCAACGTTGTTTTCTCATTATAATATTTATAATTGCCACAGAGTATATATAAAATGCATTTTAGACCAATCCAAGCCAAAAATGCGAAGTAACTCTAAGCTGCATTCTTCCTAATGTCCAGCAGGAGGCGACTACTCTGGCTACAAAAAGAAGTCGGGGTGCATGGAGGTCGGGGGGGAAAACAACTTGACTAAGCCCTTTCCAGATGAGTTTGTAGTTTTTAGTCTTACTAATGATCTTACTGATGATAAATTATGTTAGATTCAAAAAGGTCAATAAACAAACAATTTTTTAGGGCGGGCCTACCTTGTGATTGACAAACCACTAATTTACAGGCATGCAGTGTCAGATCGGCCAGTCACTTGTCATATTGATTTTTATTGTGTTGTCAGCTTAAGGCTTTACAAGGGGACTTCCACCCACTGGACGTCACGTCCAGTGGGTGACGTCACACGGCTTCATTCATCATTTGTATACAGTCTATGGTAATTCTGAATAGCATATAGGCCAATGTCATGCTCTTCAAAACCACAACAGATACTAGTATACTTGGAATTAGCATTAAACATGTGTTTTATTTAGCGTTAGATACTACACTTTGGATTTGAGTTGCATTTGATGACTTTCCCATTCGACTTTTTGCTACTACACAGTATGCATGTCTTCTAAACATATCTCCTACTGTGTTTTGTGCATCTTTTGTCATTTCATTTCTGCCAAATGGCTTCAGTAGTCGCAAGTCTTTTCGACAGCCAGCTCTCTCCTGGCTGCCATCATCAGACCAGCTTGCAGTGAAATAGATACGCTATGAAAACTCACTGTTGTGTACGGTGGCCATGTAGAATAAGGAGATTGGATACCACAAAGCAATGTTCTGCATTTCAGCTGCGCTACACTGGCATTGTGTGGAAAATGTTTAGAATGGGCTCTGATTGCACAAATCAAACACAGATGATGAAAAAGTGACACGCACGCACCAATCTTGCAAGCTCTCGTTTCTGTTCACAGGAACCTTGCAGGGAAAAGAGGAGGACTCACCGCAGGAAATAGAAGCATTGATTGACAGATTAATCATTCTGGTGCTGAGTGTATGTGTGTGCGTATCTCGGAGCGAGTGTATGTGCATGTGCAAACGTGTGTGCGTGTCCCAACTGACCTTGACAGCTCAGTACTAGCGCAGCAGCCACCTCCAAGAGTCAGTCATTCAGACACAGCTGGTGGCTCGTAGCTACCAGACTCTGCAGCTAACAGTTAACACTGTGTCCACTCTACAATTATCCAGCAAGAGAACACTTATCAACTACTGTGTGCTTTAGAATAGCATTGCATTAATTTCAAATTTTACAAGCTATTTAAACAACCTGAGGTGTAATTAACAGCTTAAGATAATGGGTAATATTATAATGACTTTAATATCTTAAGTAACTAATTATCTTTATTTGATTCTGACTGGTTAGCATGGCTAAATCCATTGTGTTTTGTGTCCTCTGTGGCAAAGACAATAGCATTATCTGCTGTAGGTGTTTTTTAATTACTTTAGCGTTAGTATCAAAGCATCACACAGTTTTCTCTTTTTCACACTAACTTGAGTCCTGCACTACAGTAGCCTGTGTTAACCTTTTTCCCATCCTACGGCTCCCGGGGGCCTGACCCTGAACTCAGTCACCTTTGACAGCTCCTCAATATCATCTCCATCCCCCAAGCCACTGATCTTAGAACAGATATTTTCTTATCCTTCTAATGGTTAAGGTTAGGGAGCTAGTCCAGAGTAATCTGATCCCGAATCTGTGGTGGGAGACAAGTTATTCCTCGGGCATCTCTGCTGCTCAACAAACACAGAGAGCGAGGCGAGCCAGGGGGCAGTATGGGTCTTGCAACCTGCCCTATAGCAAGGTTGATGTTGTGTATTTGTGTGTGTGTGTGTGTGTGGGTTTACACATATGCGTACACATACATTGCATTTTCTTTGAATTTTGGAGCACGAAATATGTGCCTGCATATTCTAGCTGAAATTCGAATCGTCTTTAGCTTTTTTGTACAAACATGTGTGGGAACTCAGGTGTGCCTGTGTGTGTGTTTGTGTAAATGCCGGCCTGTCGAACTTGCAGACGCAAGGGAGATGTCATGTTCAGTTTGTGTTTGGCTAACCCTGTGGTCTCCACCCCTAATAGCAGGGTCTATGGGGTGTAGGCACATGCCAATATTCATTGGCAGTTGAATCAAGCCACTTAGATACCATCTGTAAACAGCACTCAGAGGGCCTTGAATTAAACTGAAGACTGGAAACATTGGTGCTCGCTGCAGAGATTACCAGGTTCAACCAGGTTAATGGGCTCTGTGGCCATAGATCAGTTATATAGATATTGGCAGGCATGTGCACAAAACCTCATGTCTTCTATGTTTCTGTGTTAAATTACAAATTATTGTTGCTGTTATTTTAAGTATGTGGAGAACTCCATGAACTTGAGATTGCATTCATTACGCAGATCTCAGAAAGGCAAAGGTTAAATCAATATTCATCTTAAATGTTGTTCTTTACTTTCAATTATGAGTCAAATTCCTGATTACCTGTATGGCTCAATTATGTGTACGTGATATAAGATTCCCTATTCTTAAGTGACAGTTTGAAACTCAATACATGCAATGCATAATTATTCATTTCCTGGTGATTGTATACTTAACCATGTTGCAAAATTACAAAGGATAATTTACAACTGTCATTCAAAACCAGTATATTTTGGTGAAATGACACCACCATGCATCATTTTGATGTCAACCAATCAGTATTTCCCCCCTCTTCTTCCTCTCTCTCTCTCGTTCTCTCTCTCCCTCAGCCCCTCTCTGTCTCCTTACTCCCTTTCGCCACCATGGCGCTCTGTTCACCAACACTGATTCATAATCTATAGCTGTGCCTGGGAGACCAGCAGCTATTGATTTAACGCCTACAGTAATCCAGCGCTGTATCCGCTGCTTGTTAGAGATGCTGAGGCCTAGGAACTGGGGCTTGCAGAGGTAGCCAGACAGAGACTAGGACAGATGTGAAGAATTGTTTGGATTCATTCCTTCACAGATTTTTTTCTTTTTAATTGTCTCAATAAAAGACCAATTTTGGATAACAGACTGCCATCATCTTTATGGAAAATATAAATATTTGGGTGTTTGTATTATGTATTACAGGCTAGGTGAAATGGTTTTTTGAAGTAAAGTTTATTTTATATCAGAATATTTATGCAACATAATTCAACAAAATGCAGATCACATCAATGGTTCACAGTAGCTAATTGTATGTGGGAACTCCGTCCATCCATCCATCCATCCATCCATCCATCCATCCATTAATTTTCTGTCACTTATCCAGGTGTGGGCTGTGAGGACAACAGCCGAATTCCAGACTTCCCTCTGTCTGCCCACCTCCACCAGCTCTTCTGGGGGAATACCAGGGCGTTGCCAACAAAAATATATAATCTCTTCGGCATGCCCCCAGCCTTCACCCTGGACTTCCACCTGGTAGGACTTTGCCAAATTATTTTTCTTATTTTTTTGTAATTGTTCAATATCAAAAATATAGAAATACATGTATGTGGACTGCCAGAAGCCCTCTATGAATAAATTTAACTTGAAAAATGTTTATAGTGTTTGCTACTTCCAAAAAACAAGCCCCCAATCTTTTGCACTAATTTGGAAATTATTCAACATCAGCATGCTTATTACGTTGTATGCACCATAAGAATGTGCGCTTAAAGTTTGAAGGATAATTGTGTTTTCTTGAACGTGTTTGGATACACTAACAGACCACCTGAGGAAACAGTGACTAATTTGTTTTCTGTGAACTGATATTTCAAGTAAATGTGAAGATTTACATGAAAAAAAAATGCTCAATTGTGCTCTTCTCTTTTTAAACATTCACCTTGCTTGTAGTCTGACAGGCTATGATTTTAACAATTTGAGATGATTGTTTTGGAATTTAGAAGTGTTATTGCTGGTTTTCTGGATAATTATTAGGTCATGTTGCTTGCCCTTTTCCCTCAATAACACATCTGTTTGTGATTCCTAAAAATCATAGCAAAACACAGATTTGTGTGATTTTATGCAAATTTTAAAACTGATCAGAAATCTGAACTATTAATGTCCAGGGATGATACAATATATGTCCTCTGAATGCAATCAGTTCCCTAAGGGGATGACCCTAGTCTGATGTATCTTAATTTAAAAAAATAAAAAAATCACACCACGTTCAGTCATGTCACATAAACATATTGTAAATATAAGTTTGGTTTAACACACCTTTAGCCCATAAGCGATTGGACAGATCTTCACAATTTACAGTGGTATGACACTTTATACCCGATATGTAGTAGCTATATGCGCCACTAGTTTATTAATGTACATATTTACCACTTTATCTTGCCACATGAAAATAATAATTCTATATTTTTCCCACTTTATTTCCACATGTATATCTAATTAGTCATGGAACCTTTCAGTCACAATTGTCCTTCTCTAAACGTCTGGCGCTGACAAGAGTCAAGATCTCCTCTGCGTCTGTTACAATAACCCACTGCTCACGCTTACAATTGCCTGCATATGATTTGGAATGAGCGACAGCTAAGGCAGCCACGACATATTCATACAGAATGCTAATCATGCATGATACAAGAATAATAGACAATGTCGCTTTCAGTTCATCAAGCATCCAGGTAAGTGGATATGTAATTTAAGTTATTATCAAATCTACCTAATTTGGTGTGGTCCATCCATCATGATAATAGCACCATTCTGTGCACACACTTTCAATTGTGACAAGCCTGTATATATATGGACAATACCTTTGGCATCAGAGTTCCTTTTCATTATAGATAATTGCAGTCCATGTATTTTAGATCTCTTCCCTGGATTTTCACGACAATGTAGTTCTTTGAATGAGTGACAAGAAAATGGTATGACCAGTAGACACAACCAAAAATCTAGTGGTGAGTTTCATTTAGTGTACAAATGTCTGTTTGAAGAGGGCAATTTTTTTTACAGCATTTTATAATGAGAATAATATGAGTATCGCCATGGTCCTTGTATTTCCTTTTAAATTGTGCAGTTTAACATTATGACCCTTCAACAGTTCATGTATAGAAAATTGAAGGCATTGAGTACAAAGACAAACATGATGTTAAAGAATATATGAAGGTAAAGTATGAGATGTCTTAAATAAAGGTGCACCGTTCAATTCCTTAAGGTCCCTTAATCAAGATGACAAATGACAGGAAGGTTGAAGAGGAGTACTTATCTCAATCAGGTACAGACCATCAGCACAAAGACAGATAAACACGCTGACCTTCATTAGTCTGGCCAAATAATTAGCTGACCTCGTCAAATAAGCACTCGTGCTGCACACACTCAAGCACGTACGCACACATACACACTTTGCGCACAGTGGTTTGTATGTGCCTTTAATGAAAAGAGGACTGACGCACAAAGCTGATTGCTTTGTTCTGATGAGTTTCTGGCTTGAGTAGCCCACTTGATTGATGGATAGATGAACACAAGGATGGGTGGATGAAGACAGACAGAAAAGGAAAACTCTGGAGGAGATGAGTGCTTTTGTCGGGTAATATCACAGCAGGCAGGAACAAAAAGCTGTCTACTTGTTTTAATGTGCAAAATGTATTGATCAAATTGTTGCTGCAATATGCAGAAAGAAACATTAAAAAGCATTTTAAATGTATGCATCTTTATAAATCCTGCAAGACAAATTCTCGAGTCTAGTTGCAGCTACCTTGTAGGGAACAACCATACTTGTCCATGCAGTTGGGTCCTGTCATGTACTTTATGCTCACTTCACCATGACCAATACACTAATCTCTGCCATTCTCCTCTGGCTACAATGAGCTGAATAAGGTTAACTTCACCTTCCAGGGTAAATAGAAAAATGAACAGAATGGCTGTCTGAGATGGGGTTATAAACAGTAGTCATTAACTCAGCTCTGCCACTTGCTGGCACAGAGGGAGATTTGTGAAAGGTCGTGCTTTGGAAGTCAGCTTTGCTGAGATGAAAAACAGCAACACACCAAAAAATTAAGAGACAATTTGTTGTTTCAGAGATACATGTGAATGGGACACACACGATCCAGTTTTAGTCTGTGAGGTTTTTTGTTTCTACATGTAAACTGATCTGACTCTAATCCGACATCTGATGTCAGATTCCTACGTTGCCTTCGGAGTCCACTGCAGACTTGGTCTGACACAGTCTCTGTGAGTGTCAAGGATGTAATTTGCATTGGAGTAACTGATACTTTAAGCTGAAGTAAGGGAACTCTTCACAAAAGGATAAATGCAACCACATCACACTGAACATCGTCAGCAGAGAGTTAAATATGTCAGAGACTTGAAGAATAAGTGCCTTCACTTACTCCAGTCCATTTCTAGGTCTTTGGCTTGACAGTTTTAGAACAGCGGTAATATATTCTGGCACCAGGTCTGAAGACAATTATGTGAAATTGCTGCTTTCTCATCTAGATTTGCCTGTCTCCACCATTTTCATCTCAATCCAATCCAATCTGAAACCATTTGAGCAAATAAAATGATATTTACTTCATCTTCTGTTACAAGCTTTCAAAATTACAGGCTTCAGGAAAAATCAATACAAAATGCCAGCTTAGCAGCAGATGTATGCTCTGTGAGAATGCTAACTTTTCCTCTTCATGTGTCTCCCCATCCTCCCACAGAGGTAGGGGGAGGAGACAGGGAGCAGGAAAAGAAGTTCCTCACCAACAACTAGGGGGGTGGATTTTGTGGTGGATGTTTATAAACTACTTGTGCTTGCAGGCCGAATGCACGATTGTCTTGTCCAAGACGCTAACCTTTAGCATCTCGCTGCGCTTCGGCGCATCTTACAAAGTTCACTGCGAGAAGGGAGTCTTGACCCTGCGGATGATTTGGAGGACTGAAATACCACTTTCATTTATTATTTATCCCGGCTGGCCGAGGGGAAGGCAAGCCGTGGTGCTGTCATACCTGACTGGCTAATGTAAGAAGTGGCCATCTCACTGCAACCCTGGGGAATCAAAGCCCATTACTGGTTTGAGAGATTGCCTAATGTCCACTGTGAACACACACCCTGGATCAAAACATTAGGATGAGAGGGAGATGTAGGTACACACAAACGCACTCCATTCAAACAAGACGTTGTGCAGCGGTTGGAGATGAGAGAGGAGTCCTGGAAAACGAGAAGTAAACATTTATAATTCAGATCTGGCCTTGCAAGACTTCTTGTTACTCCAGTACAGTCAGTTCGTTAGGATGTATTGTTTATTAGATTTTTTTTTTTTATTCTACAGGTGGAGACAATGCGTATAGCATTTGTATAACAAAGAACTCCTGTTTTTTTTTTAGTAGTAAGAGGTAAATTTAAGACCGCCCATATTGACAATCTTACACAATCTTAAAGATAAGGACTATAGCGAGTTCAGCAATACCAAAAGGCCCCTAAGAACAGACCGGACAGCTAAAGTTGATGATTGCAGAATTCTTGGTATAAAAAAACTCTTTCCCAACATCTAACCAAGTCCAGGACGCGCCAAAGTAGAGTCGGCCTTTTGTTGTCTGCAATCAAGAGACTCCTTCATGAATGTAAATACAGAGGTTTTACCTCAACCACTGTTAACGCCATTCTTCCAAAAGATACTCTGTTATTTTGAGGTTGGTGGTCACGCATCAGTCCAAAATATTGGTTGATAAGTGGATCCAAAGCATATGACTGAGATATTTTTATACTCATCAAACCATTCAGTGACCCCTTTGGTGCAATATGAATAAAGATATTTCATCACAGAAAGAAAAAGAATAGGTTTGCAGTGACCCTCTCTAAGAGGACCTAAACTGCACCAACAAAGTACCACCCTTCCACATGAGAGAGCTAAAGTAGACCCTCACTGTACTGTTGAAGAGTTCAGGTTTTACAGGTTTTTGTTTAATTTCTCATCCATCTGACTGTGTGAGTAAAGCTGTAATTTATTCACTGTCAAAAAGGTGTGCCAATAACACTTGCTTATTACAGAGACCATGTCTAATGGATAAGGACTACCTTTACACAGTTTCTCAGGTTGAAAAGTGCAATGACCACTTCTTTTTGTGTTCTTGTGTGCACGTGAGTGGGTGTATCTGTGTCGGCGTGTGTGTAATTGCCAAGATGGAGGCTTAATGACCCTTTGGATCTGCAACCGAGGTGTAGCTAATGAAGCGTATGTGTATGAAGTACAGGCCTCTGCCTTTAATGGGAGATTCCTATCAATACCACAGATCAGATTAATATTTCAAAGTTAATGTTTTTGTTGAGGAATTTGCAAAACAAACATGAGATGAGGCTTCACAGTCGCTTGTGCAGGAAAATGCAATTTTCTCAGACTTAGCCGCTCATCTTTTTAATTACAGACTTAATAGCTTTATAGATTTTTCAAAGATGAATTCTTATTGGCATTTTTATAATTACTGGTCTTTATTGCTTTTTATGAAAATAATCGTCAAGGCTCATTTACCCCACAAACCCTGAGGCCAAACAAATGCGTTTCAATGATGAGTGCAGATAATCTCCAAAACACTGGTTCTCATTTTTCCAACTCTTGAATTCTTTACGAATATCAGCATTATATTTTTCACTTAATGTAAATAAGTGCTTCGCACCCATAAAACCATTTACTAAGTCTTTTTTTTCTTCTTTCAGACAAGTGGTTTCAGTAGTGAATTTGTACAGACAGCAGTTTTATTGTTTAAAGATGTTGGCTGGACAGCGTGTTCAAACATACCGTGAACTCCAGAGGCAGCTGAAACCAGAACAATGCACATTGGCCTATGGGGGATGCAGAGTTGGCCAGAGTTTCACATGTCAACATACTATCAAATGTGGTGCTAAAATGAACGAACCTCCTCAGCATTAACACATGTACAGAGCCAAAGCGGGCCAAGACAGCTTTAAAGCTCTGACTGTAGAAAAAATATACCTGGACACTTCAGCGAAAACACATTTAGAAGACCTGGCCAAGCTTTTCTCGTGTAGTCTGCAAAGGCCTTCGAGTGCAGCAGCCTTAGACAAACAGTGGCTCTGAGCCATACCTTGCTAAAACTTTGACAATGAATTTGGGCAGCCGGTAGAAATTCAGTCCTATGAATTTGTGGGATAGCAAAGCAGGCAAATAATCTTTTGTGAAATTTATACCCACCAATGGAAGAGGCTCCTCTAATCACTATTTAATTTAGGTTGAGATTCTGTGCGGAGGGACGAGTGTACATTTGGCTAGACTTATCACCACTAAAAGGGAAATATGCATCGATTTAGCCTTGAACTCCCTGTTGAACTTGGCTGGCCTGCTTCGTTGCGGTTTCCCAGTACATTCCCAATTCCTCCTCTCTCTCCAGGACCCAGCGTGGATGCAGACAATAACCGGAAAGAGTATTTAGAAAATTTTGGAATGAAGTGGATGTAAATTTCAGTCCTTTACATTTGCCAGAAGCATCTGTTTTATCTATAAATACTAGCTCCCAAAGAGCCAGAGCTGTGGAATATTTCAACCCATGCTTTATTTAATTGGCTTGGAAGCGTAAAAGGAAAGAAAGAAGACTCAAAGTATGACTCTTTTTCCCTTAGACCCCCTGCTAACAGGCAAGTCTGGCTCTTCTGTATAACTAACCCAATCTGCATTTTCTCATAATAGGGCCAGTGCCAGCTAAACATGTTCACAACACGAGATTGTAAGAACAAGCCATTTGCTTGAATATTGTATATAAATCAGTTGGCAAGACCATTTATGGCACCAGGATTAAAGCAAAAATCAGTTTTGCTTTTGGGGGGAAATTGGGTTTCTCGTGGTGTGAATGAGTGTTGGCGTAGCTTGTCTGGCCTTGGCTGTGTCTGCTGAAACTCTAAAAACAGCCTCTGTTTTGGTTCCAACATTTTCGGTCTCTATGGCGCTGGATCCCGTGTAGTGTAAACTCAGTGTGGTCTGAAGAGCCTCTCTGTATGTCTGCTACACATGTGAATATGCTCGACAGATGTTAACTGGCTTCCAGGCAGACAGGCTCTCCTCCCCCTGGCCTTTTTGGCTCTGGTTGTGACATGGTGACACACAGTAGCATCTGGAGTTCAGACTGGGTCACCCAGGGCAAATATGATACAGAGCGGTACATCACTTGCTTGGACCTCCCACAACTTTGAAAAGGATGATTTTGACAGGGTTTTGGAAAAATGTTGGCATTCCTGCCCGCTCTACATACGGAGGCTGAAATATTTAGGACTGTTTTGACTTATCTGACCAGCTAACTCTTCATATGTTGGCAATGCAAGCAAGTTTTTACTAAACTCAAGATGAGAAGAAGCAGCAACTGGTAAGGCTGTGAGGGTTATTTTTTCTTAAACTACCACCAGCATCTGATACTCCATTTATGGAATGAACCCAAAGGAGAAAGAAATCTGCTGTCTTTTACTGATTCTAGATCTACTGAGAGAAAACTCTCCATGGGAATGCACACGTCTTCATCCTCACACACAGGTATAACTGTGATATGATTAGAAATATGTAGCACAGTTAATGAATTGTTATTTGGTGAGTATGCAAGAGATCAAACGCAGGGAAAGGCAGATGTTCAAAATATATGAGCTTATATTCAAAAAGCCCAAATAAACTGAAAGTCACAAATAATCAAATTTGATGTCGTTTAGCTTATGGCATATGTAAATTCAAATTAAATTAAATTCCTTCAGTATCTTTAATGCCAGCCAACTTAAATTCAGTCCATATATGCTGCCAAAGGGGGTATATTTGAAAACCTCCAGTGAAAAAGATGCCTGGTTGCCTTTTTTGTGTGGATTTCAAATTATCGTCATTTTTCAAATACATTTTGCTGTTTTATGGTGACCCATTTGTCAGGATTTTGCACACTGCCATTTCGTGAAGGCGGCTTTTTGATAGTCAAGACGGGTGTATAGGAGCCGTATACCTATTAAAGCAAGCAAACAAACAAACAAACAAAAAAACAGCTTTTGTGTCAAACTTGATGTTTGACTATTTGTCTGCATTTCCATTGTTAGCTGACAGTCAACCGTGCTCGCAGACAGTGAAGCGTCAGCTCGCAGCTCATGAAACAAACATTTAGCAAGCACATAACAGCAAAGCTGCCAGTTGACGTGCACCCGTTCAAATCCATCCCGTCATGTAAATAACTTGTTTCAGTGTGCTTTCAATTAAAGCGGAGGACGAAGTGCCATTGCTGCCTTTGATGGATGAGCTTAGATATTGGAGTGTACCGTTGGATGACAAAACGTTCCCCCACTCCACCTCAACTCCTCTTTCCTATTGATTCTCCTGGTGGTTATTCATCAGGGCGGTGGCCACTGTCAGATCAGCTGCTCCTTCTTCTCACAAAACACATTTTCCACAGTTATTGATAAAGCTATTTGACCTTTTATTCAAATGTGTGTGTGTGTGTGCGCAAGTCTGTGTGTGTGTATAATGTGCACACATCTGTGTTTTCTTTCTCTCTGCTCTTGCCAGAGGCCTGCAGATCACTGCAGTTACATGAATAAAGTCAGGCTGTTTTGATTAACGCCAAATGAGTAGGTCTATTCTTTGCAGATGTGGGTTTTAGCAGTACTGAGCCTTGCTTTCACACAACAAAAATAAACCCCAAACCTGTTTTACAGTTTGGCAAGGGGGAGCGCACATATACAGTACGGAGAGTTTGCACATACATATGCCCGTGTTCATATACATCAGTGGTCTCGTACATACTGTGATGTGCATGCCTTCATGCATATTATTTCAGTGTTTTGAAAAATTTCGACCCTTTTGTCAAGGTGAAGACAGGCTGCCTTGGCTGCGAGTACAATAGCAAATGTGCCGTGAGTTAGAAAAACCAAAATTGGAGGGAAGAAAGCTTTGGTTGCACAAAGGTTGATCCACGGAGAGAATAATGATTTTACAAAATCTCTGAGATCAGTGGAGGTTATAAATTGTGGTCACATACCATATGGCATCAGACTGAGGGTACCGTTCTGACAGAGATGACCAGATCTTGGAATACTATTGGCTTGTTACTGGAGAAGTTAAAGAAGTAGTTAAAAAAAGGTAAATAGTATTAATAGTATTTTTTATTTATATTATATTGTGCTTTTGTACTCTTACTTTCCTTTCACCTCTGCATGTACTTTTTTACACTACAAGCCAAATTCATCCATCTACACACGAATGCAAGCATTGGGGCATTGTAGCTTGCTCAAGGACACTCTGACAAATGCGATGGAGGAGCTAGAGATCAAACCACTGAACTGTTGACTAGTGGGTGGGGCACATTTTAATTAGCCAAAGTCAATAAAAAGACAGAGAGAGAGACAAACAGGTATAATGTGCAATCTTATGGAAATTAAACTAGTTACTTTTGTATGTGTTTGTGGGTTTTTTTCAGAATTCAACCCTCAAGAGAAGTGGTTCATGTGTCGACACCGGACGAAGATCATCAATGTGCAAGGTTAGGATACATACAGTCTTTTGCAAAGTTTATAACCTACTAGGATACAAAAAAAGTTAAAAAAGGAAGCTTATTTGTATTTTCTGTGGCAGAAAGTCAATCGAATTTTCACTTTATTTTAAGATAAATGCAAGACCTTTCCTTCATACCTACCACACTTGTTAACATACTAAAAGCATAACAAGACCTCTGTTTAATATAATTGGAAACAATTGTATTTTCAATTTTGATGGTTGGTCAAGATAAGACTGTTAAATATGTTAAACATTTTAATGATTTTTGACACGTTCTTGTAGGGAGACATAGGGAGCAGTCTAATCACTGGGAAATAATTAATTAGCAATGAAACAGTTCGGTTGAACCCTTTTGATTTAACCAAATAAGGAATTTACTCAACATCTGAGCGCCACATTTTGTTTCCCTTGTATTATTCTCAGTGAAGCCACAGATAGAGGAGGAGAGTAACATTTTACACGCTGTAGTATGAAAGCCATTTTCTTGTCCTTCATGGTGGCAAACTGTTCAATTACCATGTCATATAATTTCCCAATAGACCCCAGGTTTTTCACAATAAAGGACTCAAGTCGCTCCAGTCCAGATGTGTAGTGATCAGTTCTGATGTGGCCGTTAGATTTTATCTTAACTTAGTGGTAATTAACGCAGCTGGGGGTTATTGTTGTTTTTCACAAAAATATCTCAGATACATGAAACTGTCGAAGCATCTGTACTTCATTGTTTTGAATCCTTTTAAGATCACCGTGTGTGAGTTTATAGTTGTTTATGTACTGTTTATGTAACACGAGCAAAGCATTTTAATGTATATTTAGCCCCTAGACGAAGTTTAGGGAAATTATAGGTCATGACTTGTGTTTTAAACAATTAAGTTCACTTAGTTAAAATGATTATGTCCATGTGTGAATTTAACATAGGGTCATCTCACAAAACTTAACGGTGGAAACCTGAAACTTAAAGAATGAATAGCACAATGAAAACAGAGATTCTCTGTTGGTGTTTTTATTTATATGATGACTCGCAGCTGTGTTTATATGGTGTATGATTTTAAACCCTGCTGAGATTGAAGCGCAACGGTTTTATCCTATGAAATTTTCGCTCATGTCTTTTCCTTGCTATCAATAATTAAGACTAGATCTTGGAATGAAAAAGTAATTTCCCTTGAAAGAACCGGATAGAATTGACATAAACCCCAAAACACAGCCCAAGAGGTATCGAAAAGCTCAGTAGGTGCCAATAAAAGTGGAAAAACAGAAATCTTTCTAGCAAAACACAACAACAAGAACAGGTACAAGCCATTGAAGTGGAGAAGTGAAAAACAAGAGCGACTTAAGGTGATTCTCATCTTCAACTCCAAAGCCTTGGTACTCCCCAAAAAAAGTGGGAATGTAATTTCCCAGACTAGGAACATAAGCCAGGAGTAATCTGGCCTGTAATACCTCCTAGTCCTTAAATAAAAGCCCTCCATTTTAAGTCTTCAACCTCGTTTTCCCCCTCCCTCCCTTCCCCACCTTTAATAGGATTTGGTAGAAAATGGCTTTGTGAATCGCTCCTCTCCGTCTTGCTCAAGGAAGAGCGGGCTATTCTCATTGAGAAGTGCTTAATTGCTTCAAATGACTGATGATATATTGAGGGAGAAGGGCCTTGAGCCAGGGGCCACATCCAAACACATAACAGATAGCGCTGCTGGACGATGGAAGGATATGGACTGCAGTGTATATCTGTACATTTTTGTGCGTGCGGTTATTGCAACAAAGATGAAATGCTGGGGGTAGACGCTTCTCTGTAAGTGTCATAAGTGTGCGTGCTGTGGATGGAACATGCGTAAACATGCAGTTCCCTGCATGCGTGTGTGCTTGGACTTGCATGTGTGTGTGAAAGATGGTCGCCAGGCAGTGTGCGTCCTATCGACACCCCAGTAACAGACTAAATTAAAGCTGTGATGAATTGTGGCTGTCATGGCAGGAGAGAGGGGAGACTCTGCACTGTATTCTGCCTCTGATTAGGTAGGAATAGAAAGATACAGTATATCATTATCAATATGTAGCACTATATTTTCATTAGATTTTTCTCTCCACAGTGGACAGCTTGATAGGATGATTTTTCATTTGAAAAAAAAGATTAAACATCTTCATGATGTCAGTGAGGAGTTTGGTTAAAACTGTTTTTGGTGTTTCATGTGTTAGGAACATGTATTATGATCTCAGTGGTGCCAAAATAGCTTTGATGAACTGGATTTTACTAGTTTCGTGTTCATAAAACAATTTAAAAAGCTAGTGAAGGTGCAACATGCGCAATTAAAATGTAAAACATAGAAAACCTAAAAGCTCTTTCATCATTGTAGGAAGCTCATGGCCATATGAGAGGCAGCGGCCTTGGGCTGTTTACTTAAAGAAGCAGAAAGTCACAGCAGTTCCAGGGATTGAGGGCTATTGCATGTTTGTGCACTTTGTGCTTTGAAAGTGACAACCTTTGGGTAGACCACAAGGTTTTTTTTTCTTTCTGTCAGCTGAAGTGATATACCTGAGGAAGCAACATGATACACGAAAACACAAATGTAGCTCCGAAAGTTACAAATGCTCACTGTAGTTTTCAGAACTAATGAGACAAAAGTAGCTCTTTGAGGTTCAAACCAATACATGTCACAAACAGCTGACGTATCCCTATGAAACCCAACAACTGTTACTAAAGCACAAGACAAACATGGCAGCTGTGTAGGGCTAGGCAGCCTTTTAAACTACATTAAAATTGTCAGCTCTCTATCATGGTCTAAACTTGAAACTGAATATACATCTCATTGGAAAGTTGCTTAGAGAGAAGAAAGGATTGTGTTGCTCTTCAACAATGTATTTCCAGTGTATGTTATGGAGTTCTGGTCATTTGTTTGTGGAGCTTCCACAGATTTGTACATTTTCTGAGTTTGTGAACCTCCTTATTTTAGTCTATGGTGAGGCAATCAGGTATAAACAGAGATTGTCAAGCACAATGCGCAGTCGTGCGGCATTATAAGAACTGTTGAGTGTTTTCTGCCTTCCAGTCTTTTCAGCATTTTCCCTTTTGAATCATTTTTGGTTGCTCAACAGTGGCACCGATCACATATATGGAAACAGGAAACATGACGAGGACCGTTTATATACTCTGAGAAATTAGGGTTTGAGATTTTCAATGGTCTCAATACTTGTACTAAACAGGGGTTGTTGTTTCGTTTTTTGTTTTTTGCATAGGTGAGTTATGAGTATGCATTTGTTTATCAGTGTCCAATACAGTTTTGTTACTGTGGGCACTTTGACTGACCCCATTATTATCTATGTAAACAGAACATTTAGAAGATAATATGACCTTCTCTAAACCTTAAATATTTGTGCAAGGACATGAAAGATGAGATCTATACAATGCTGCTCTAGCTCCGTTTATAGACATGATGTATGGTGGAGAAGGCCTTAGACAAGTACCATCACCTAGTGCAGTAGATAAAAGATAAAGTCACAGCCACACTGCCGCGTGCAGTAGAAAAGAATACCTTACAGAATGGGATCTTAATTAATAGTGTACACACATCCACTAAAATCTGATAATATTTTTTATCAATCTGTCTGTTGACTGAGTTAATGTTTTATGTACTTCCTGCTGCCGACAAGAAGATACTTGGTCAGTAATAAGAAAGTAATGTCTTCCCATGTCCTGCTTACAGCCTTAGCAAGTCTTTTTTTCCTTCTCATCCCTGTTGTGCATTTGTAATGTAAATGTCAGTAAAGTTGTGGGTGCTGTACTTCAGCAGAGAAGGGAGAATAAACGCAGGAAGTCACAGATGATTTAAAATATAACTTTTCCAAACAGCTCAAAAAATATCAGCAAACACACAAAGTGTTTCTGTACACGTTGGATGACAGTTTGTCTGCTAGCTAAATGTATGGATGCTGTATTTACCCAGAGGTGTAAAAAAAAAAAAGTACAAACATTAATGTGTGAGATCTCAGAGATGGAGAAAGATGAAAGAAAGAGGTCAGGAGAGGAAGATCAGAGGTTATTCTCAAAGCCCAGAAAGTTGATTCTGTTCATCTGGATGTTGAGTTCTCAGTGGGAGAACTCAAAGCTGTGATGTCCACATGAACAGATCAGTTTTCTGGGATTTCCTTACCTGCATCCAGACAATATCCTCAAAGGTAAGGACTGCTCAGCAAAAGTTTGATTAACTGTAAACTTAAATCTTACATAATTTTGTAGCTCATGCTAGATTTTTGATCTATATGTGATGGTTGTGGGTTTTTGTTTTTTTGAATGAATATACAGTTTGCAGCAACGAGCTATGTAGACATGGTGTAGAGTAGGCTGCTGCGTTCAAGGTCCAAGTCCCATCACGAGTAGTGTGCATCATTATAATTTAACCTGATGATTAAGCCACTCACCTAATTCCATCTTTTATACTAGCTTGATATTCTCTAAGGGTCAGAAAGCAGCTATTATTGCCCATACAACATTTGCTTATCTCTTGTTGAATTCAGTTAGCCTTATGCATGAAGAGTAGTAAACCTCAGAACAGTAGAGGCAGCACTGTTAACTCAGACCTTCCCAAAGTGTGGGGCCCGCCCCCTAGAGCCATTGCAAGGGGGGCGCGATATGAGAAGGGGAAAAAAAAAACAACGCTTGGACACTGCTAGCACGGGGCGCCTCCACAAACGCAAAGCAGGAGATGAAGCATCGCTGAATATGTTTCCAAACCAACTTCATTCTAAGCCAAAGACTTAGCATATCTTCCCTTTGGCTTCACCTGCACAAGTGCCAAGGTAGGTCTCCCCTGCAGAATTGGTTTTCCCTTCGTCGGGAGCAGCGCTGGGCTCTTCAAATCACGGACAAACAGTATCCCACATTCTTGATTTTTAGTTCACAAACCCTTGTTGTAATGACTAACTACTCCTGACATTTTGGAGATGTTAGCTCTTTATACAGTAAAGTTACAGTGGGATACAAATAATATCAGGGTGATCCTGCCACGATTTGTTCCCCCTGTCTAAATCACGGACAAACAGGATCCCACAGTTGTTTGTTTTTGAGCCCATTTTGCACAGAGAGGGATTTTTTGAAAAATGTATTGATAGCAATGTTAAATATTATTACACAGGAAAAAAAACAACTACATGTAATATAATTACACCATGACGCCTCTGCCTTTGTAAATAGAGGGACAGTAACTGCGTGTGTATATGTAAGCGTGTAAAACCTGAAGATAGAGACAAAATACTGTTAATCTGACTATCTGCCATTTTGCAATTCGTCTCATGTAAACAATAACGTGGCGCACAGCGTGACGTGAAAAAAGGCACATACCTTTAACATTGCATGACGAACTCTGTATTCCTCGTCCACACGTAAACGCAAAAAAGAAGTTTTAAAAAATCTCAGTTTTCGGTGATTTGAAACGCCGTTTACGTGTGGACGAAACAGCTGCGTTTTCGAAAATACCCGTGTAGGTGCGGACTTGCGTAAAAGAGTTAGAGTTAATTTTCTTACTACCTGTAATTTACTGCAGATTACTTGTATTTGCTTAATTGTTTACTAAATGTTTGAGGGGGGTCTAGCAAAAAAAGTTTGGGAACCACTGTGTTAACTGATCATAGCATGTAGACAACCGACTCGAGGTCACAGTACAAATTGTGCATCTTATTTCTAAGTGATTATCTTCCCCACACCACACTGCTACACCTGATCCTAAAGCTATTAACTGATTATAACTGTGTATATGATAAAATATGATTATCTAGATCTACAGTGGTCATCCAACTGTGAAACCCCATTTATGTTATTGTAGCTTTTCTGGTAATAACACTCTAATATCTCACAATGTATGTATTTGTATTTTTTTAAACAATACCAGCCACTTAAATAAACTCTGAAGCAAACCACTTATGAAATCAGCCCAGCTCAACATGACTCTACACATTTGAGGTAACACATGGGAAGCTATTTTTGGTGACACAATCCTAGAAATTCAGTGGCAAGTGGAATTCACATATATTCTCTCATGGCGGTAGACTGTCTATGTGTATATACTGTTTTATCTGTGACCCGTATCCTGTTTACCTGATAGAGGCAAAAACTCAGCGTTGAAACTCCTTAAAAGTCAAAACCAAAGGGGCGAGGGGGTGGAGGAGCGCATCCAAACGTATACCACATGTTATCACACACACTTTCGTACGCACACACACTAACATACACACACACACACACTCCACCAGCCGCAGGGCGCCATGGTTACCTTGGAACTTTAACGTGGACCAGCTGGTGTACTTGGGTTGTGAAATTGCATTGCACTCTCGCGCGCACAGACACACACACACACACACTTTCAGAGGATCAAAGGGAGTTGGAGCCCTGCACAGCAGCCCTTCTGCTCCTGCCCTTGGCTAAATGGACGACCAAACATTCCAGGCTGTCCAGCCCAGTAATATCTGGCCCGCAGCCTAATGAAGATGGACTGTGTTTATAATTCTCATGTTTGCTCTGATCACTAACATAATCCTTTCTATACACATAACATGGAGATAGAAAACACTGTTTCTGCTTCTTCACATTAAGTCAAAGTGCAGGAGAAGAAGAGACGAATGAAAGAGGTACCTAAAGCTGAAATACAAACCCCTGTTTCAGTAGACTTTGTAGCTCTTTGCATTTTCACACAGGGCATCACATGATCTCAAACAAAAGAGAAGGCACCAAGGGATGTTTTTCTGCCTGCTTGAGACTTTGACACCTGCTTCGCTGCAGCAAATTGGAATGGCTCGCTCTCAAATGAGATTTCTGCCTGCCGCATGAGGAGAGAGAAAAGGTCACCCATTACAACTATTCTACATGATTCACAGAGTTATCACATCTCTGCTCGCCTACCTTCCCTTTAATTAGCTTCGGGGACCTGGGCAAGGTGTATGTGTGTGTGTGTGCGTGTTTGTGAATGTGACTGTCTGATATATACACAGAGGATCTTTTTCTTTCTTGCTTCTTTCTCTCCCTTCATCTGTGTTTGGGCCAAAATTAAAATCCCCATGTTACTTTTCAGGGACATACTATATTTTTCTAACAACAAATGCATTGACCCATGAAATCTGCCCTTATTTAGCTTGCACTGTGAATCAGAGATTACGCTTATCACTAAGATGCATGCTACGCTGAGTATGACTGCAGCGATGTGGTGCAGTTTAATGCTGAATGTGAAGGTGGTCTTTTGATTTTTCGTGACTAAATAAATGACAAGTTGCAGTAGACTTCTCCTTATCATTCAAGAGCTCCTACACATGATAAATTCAAGGCGGCATTCTCTGTGTCTCACATATCCCTGTAAACCATTCCCTTCTGAAATCCCTGTAAACAGAACATTTGGACAACTGGGGAGGGGAGGGGTAGTAGACTGATAATAAGTTTTAGATTTTTGAGACTCTATTTTACTTTGCAATAGCATATTGGTTTTCTGAGAGTTGTCTAACACTTAAAAGATCCTTATTTGCACAGCTACTCGGACTATTGTAGTACTATTGTAGTTATTCGGTATTGAAGATTCAAAAATATCCAGGAAGAAAATAAACTTGGCGAGATGGGATAAATGTAGGAGAAGACACTGGAGCCTTCTTTTGTGTGTGTTTTTGTGTTTGTTTGTTTGTTTGCAGAAAAGAACTCATCATAACCTTTGATGAGTTGATTTTGAGGTCATTTTGTCTCAGAGGTTTGAAAAGGAGGAGCATTGATTTGGCGTACACTTTAAATGATATGGTCAGTTACAGATTTATGTGTTTTATTGGTAATTTAAGAATTTAATGCAGCAAAACGAGCCATATATTGTGTGATCGTGTAAGACATGTGAATTACACCTGAAATGATTAGTGGATGAATGACGACTTAAATGTAGAAACAAGTGATCTAGATCAATTTTTTCATATTTAGTGCTGTTTGTTAAATGCAAAGGTTTTCATACATTCTTTGTCTTACATTACAGTTAAAAATCACCTTAGGCTCAAGACATTTAAGCATCTTTTTAGTACGTATTACTTTAAGTATTTAAGCATGTATTACTTATTTATTTATTTATTAATAAACCGATTAATCAGTTTATGTAGCTATATAATACAGAATTAATAACTAAAATGTTATTTGCAGAATCAATTTATGGACTTATTTACATAGGTACTACTCTAATACATATTAACATCCAAGCTCTTTTCCCTTTAACTTTACTGTCATTTTACCAATTTTTTTTTTAAGTCTTGTGAGTCAAATAATAATTGCACCAGTAGTAATAATAAGTAGTAAAACTGTATCAAAGCCTGTGAATTAGTTCAGGCAGGAAACGTGAGCTGCTTCATACACACGGACTTGCCTCACTCTCACCGTGTCACATACCAATCACACTCTTCCAATATGGCGATCTATTTAAGCTACAGAATATCACATTTCTCCCACTTAAATCTTGTCGGTTTTGTTACCCTGCATCGCCACGTGCTGTTTCAATCCCTTCCCCACCCCACCATTCACCTGTTGACTCTAGGTGGACATTTACTCATCACTCCCCAATTTCTATGTGTATCATATTTGCAGGGAGTGATGAGCTTGGAGCCTGGGTGCCAAACTCTAAAGCCACATACACACTGGAAGCTGTTTGCTCATTGCACATTGGTTTGAAGCTGACGGCTGGTCGCTTGTAGACATTCTAAATGTATTTACTACCAGATCATATTTCAGTCACTGGTATTCTTCACTCTCATTGGGTAGTCTTCTTAGTTGGTCACCTGGAAGTTGTGAAGAGTTTATCGTGAGACCCGTTCATTTCACCAGCACTTGCTCGCACAGAGTTGCTTGAAGTTGCCAAATGAGTTGAAGTTCTCATTGGCTTTTAGCAAGGTTTAACTTACTGTTTTAACTTGTTGTTTTATCAGTGAGGTGTTTTATGTACTTGTGTTTTATTGTATTTTATATTTGTATTTTATTGTACAGCACTTTGGTCAGCCTTGGTTGTTTTTAAATGTGCTTTATAAATAAACCTGACTCGACTTGACAAACATCATTCACTTTCTATCGTCTCTCATCGCCGCATCTCTGCAGATCACTTCTGGTGTATACATGTTCTATCACCCTGTGTTGTGATAATAAATCATTTCAAATGTCACTTGTGTGTAGGGATGGGTATCGTTTAGGTTTTATCCGATACCGGTGCCAAATCGGTACTTTTGAAACGGTGCCGGTGCTTAAACGGTGCTCGAACCGGTGCTTAAAGAATGGAGAACACAAACTTTGTCCAAAAACCTCTCATGTTCAGCTGTTTTTTTTTTTTGTAAAAAGATAACAATGTGTGCCTTTTCTGCAGCTATGTGGCATATATGGTATCACTCTTGGCTGGAAGCAGTGCTTAAACAATGGAAAAAAAACACAAACTTTGTCCAAAAACCTCTCATGTTTAGCTGTTTCCCTCTTTTTCTTTGGTCATTTTAGCCTTTTTGTCCAGGGTGAAGGGAGTATCTGCCATCAAACAAGAGGACAGCCGCATGTAGCTATGATCATGTTTGCTAGTTCACCTTACATGCATTAATGTAATAACGTGGTTAGCCTACTCAACGTAAATTACACTCGAACAACATTAAGCGACTCACGCAGAGAAGAACGGCTGCTGCTGCATCATCCTCATCATTTCTGCTACACTGGCAGGGCTAGGGGCCAGGACTCTATTCTTCGGGTTTTTGGGGGATGTTGCTCCGGGTCCGATAACTGGCAACCCACCCAACGTGCACAGTGTGAGGTCTCGCAGCAAGCTATCAAATACGGCGCATTTCTCGGCTTTTAAAAAAAACGCTATGCGTCGCCAGGTGTTTCATCGGATTTGAGGTGTTACCTCCTTTGACAATATCACAGTATCAGCTTAAAGCACTTGTTGCAGGCTGCTGAGTTTGCATATTTTGCTGTGAAGTACAGCCAGACTTTTGACCGCTTCGCCTTGGACATTTTTAATCTGTAGCTCTGCTCTAACTGAACGTACGTACCTGGCCCCGCCTACTATCCTGGGAAACGTAAAATGATTGGCTAGAAGTGTATCACAGCTCAGGAAAAAAAAGCACCGAAATAAAGCACCGAAATGTGCGCTGCTTTTCGGTCTGGTTACTACCGTTTATGTCAGAACCGGTGCACCGGTACCCATCCCTACTTGTGTGACTAAAGTTAAACTATTATTGCTTTATTGTTTAATCATTTCAGTTTTAAGTTAACAAATTGGCCAAAATCTGCTTAAATTCTGCTTCAAGTGTGGCAGCTAATATTAGTTCAGAGAAGAGTGGAGTGAACAGAGACTTTAATTTCTAAACAACTAGTGTAATTAATTAAATGAAAATGGTTAGAAGGTTCAATAAATGCTCCATTTTCAATAAAATGTGAATTTTCTGGCAATTATTTCACATTTTAGGCATTAAAGGGATAAGTTGTGGGTTTCCCAAATGCTTTTATCATTGCATGCATGAATATATGTACAGAAACAGGCTTTGGTGTCTCAGCCATATGTGTTCTGCCCCACACTCGCACACACTCATAGACCCAGTTCATCAATACCAAGGGGGTTTAATCAACTCTCAGAGGAAGACATCATTGCATTTAGAATCAAACCTATGGAATCAATACCTGTGTTACACTTAAAATGACAAAGCGCTTAGCTGCTGCTCACGCTGCCACACAGCCCCAGGGTAAGTTTTGAATGTATAGATGGATTTGCAGATCATTTTACGGTTTTGATTTTGGTTGTGTGATAGATCATTGACGATCTGAATCCCTCGGGTAGTTATTTTCACCAGTGAAATAGCTGAACTCCAACAAATACAAATAGGCCTAATACAATAACTACAGCAAACTACTTTGAAACCACCCGATTGCTCTTTGGAAACAATGAAATCACCAATACCAGGTTTTTGTGCTTGCTGGATTTTAACACCTCAACTTAAAAAAGGTGAATATGTCACTATAATGCCAGCAAACCTTATATAATCAGGTGAATACAAGCTCAACTGGGCCAGTAATGTTCATTTAACTATGTTTAAACACAAAACCAGGCTAGTCAAGACTAATATGTCTTTTCATAACCAATTTTGAGGAAGATTTTGATACAAACAATGTAAACACATTGTATTACAGCAAAGCCTTTCTTACTTATCAACAGAGCTGCTGTCGTAATTAACACAAAGCTCTTAAGAGTCTAAGGAATCCTCACTTTGGAACGAGTCCCTGCATTTTTAATTGAAAAGAGGAAGCTGAATTATACAAGTAAAGTGTTTTTCTTATACCTTGCTAATCTAATGATGAACTTTTGGAATTTTAAAGGGTTTAAGTGGTGTGTTAATATGACGTCGGGGGACCTTCACTTTAAGCCAATATGTCAATATCAGCTTAAGTGAAGGGCTGGCTTGAAAGCTAACCACAGAATCAGACTAAGTGTGAATTTCCATTTCTCTCAGATGGTTGGTAATTACAGCTGAGCTCTCTTATCCTCATTCTCTCAAAGTGTCTTTGCCCACAGTGTGTGAGCAAGTACATATGCGCAAGATAGAAAGAGGAGGAGAGAGAGTGCAAGAGAATCAGTCTTATATATTATTTCAGTCACGCTGGCCACATCTGAAAACATTTCACAGGCAGTGCAAAGGAAATGTAAATCTAAGTTTGCTGAATCCAACGCGCGCACACACACATACCCATGCAAAGGAGAGGGGAAAAAAAGCCTCGTCTCCCCACTCTCCCTTATACACACATAATGCATTAAAATGGAAAACAGCTCACACTGGCCCCGGCATTGAAGGGGGCCCTAATATTTGTTTTTCCCTCCCCTGTAGTGTCCTCATTGCCAATGAACAAATTTATAATAATCTCTAGCTCAGAGTCCAGCGCTGCTTTCAGAATCCATAATCACCTCTGCAAAGGTTTCTTCAGTGTGGCCATGGCCGTCTACATACCCACTTTCTTTTAGCTCTGCTTCAGTGCTACTGCACTTGGCCCCAACCTCTGCAATCTGCCGGTGGGCATGATTGTCTGTCTCTGCAAGGACAACCCAACCTCAGTGAGGTATTGCATGCAATCATCTGGCTTATCACTGAGTTTTACTCCTGTCACCCAATTAACATCCCTGTGACAAAGACTGCATACTCTGTTTTCATACATGTGAGTAGTTAGTGTCCTTGCTTCTGGCCTTTTTGCCAACTTCATTGCTATGTTATGAGCTCAGAACCTAACTACCTATCAGTGATGCTTACAAACTACTGCTCAATTTTATGTAAATAAGAGCATAACATATATGTATATTCGCATGTGTATATATATGTATGTATGTATGTATATATATGTAGATATATATGTATGTATGTATGTATATATATGTAGATATGTATGTATGTATGTATGTATGTATATGTATATGTGTATGTGTGTATATATGTGTATATGTGTATGTGTGTATATATGTGTATGTGTGTATATATGTATGTATGTGTGTGTATATATATATATATATACAGGGCAACATGGAATATTAAAAAGGTAGTACATAGGCTTAACTAAATCCAATAATACTGTTTTCCAAAACTTTGAGACGTGTCTTCCTAGGTAAACATGTTTTGGTTGCAAAAATGAAAAACACACAAATTAATTACATGCATCAATAGTCAGGCATCAAAAATGTCTGTGGTTTGTAACTGGGAGAGAGAAAATTCAAGCTTTGTTTTCTTGCATATTTTGTGCTACTGAAAATGAGCAAATCTCTTTAGAGACTTGAAATGTGCAACATTAATATCTTCAATAATCTGGTGAAGTTTAAAATAATTTATGTTGGCTGGCTTGATTTGTGTGTGCTGAAGCTGCCCTCATCCCAGAGTTGAATAACCAATGGGCATTCTGAGCATGTGCACATGGGCCTACACACAGTTGGGGAGCCATCCAAAATAGTCTTGAAAATCTTTAGATCTTCAAACTATGTACTACCAAAACAAGGATCTATCCAACCAACCAACCATGGGTTGAATATAGTAGTACTTCATATTTTTGCTTGCTCCTTCCTCTCTTATTACAGTTAATTTTAAAGTTGCTTCTTTATTGAGAATGCATGCATGCTTATTCAGAGGTTAGCTATAGCAACAGCAATCACAGTAGGCCCAGAAATTAATGTTGGCTCTAAATGAAGAAGCCAGGCTCTGCTGTAAGTATGCAGAGACAACAGATCATTTGATCATTACTGATTTGTTATCTCTCATGACGAAGACGTTTTATAAAAATGTACACAAGTTAAACCTTCACAGGGAATATTTCGGATTTGCCTGCGTTAGTTCTTGATTTTTTTAAAACAGAAAAAAGTATGTATATATTATTGCTTAACTCTCGTCTGGCAGCAATGCATTTTGAACAGATTAAACAGAGGATGAGGATTTATGTGATGCATTTCAGTAGGAAAATTTTCAGAATGCAAAAAAAGGAATTATTGTTTATCAACACATTGATTAAAGGTTGTGACTCCTCTGAGACAGTGTTGTTCTGGCAAAAGGTGCTGAAAGTCCCACAGACAGGAGAGAGACAACAACAGGTGTGTGTGTGTGCGCGCGCACGTGTGTGTGTTTGTGTGTGTGTGTGTGTGTAAAGCTTTTACAAAGGTGTATCTTGATGGCTACTTTTGATTTTCCAGTAACACACAGTGCTCTCAATTTAAAACTATTGTACATGTCTATTGCACAAAGCCTGATCATTAAAACAAGTTTGCTGTGGCCCTCAGGGTAAGTTGAAGCAGTGGGTGGGAATCTGTTTTTTTTGTTTTGTTTTGTTTTTTCAGGCGTTATTCAGACTTGCTATGTTTGATTTTCTGTGGATCTTTTTGTCAGAATTTTCTCTAAGAACGTGCTTTTTGTACAGTATATTGTACTTTATTAAAACATTTTAAACCCTAAACGTGAAAAAAAGGTTCTTGAAATAACTGTTTACTTGTAAAACCTGGCCTTGTCCCCCTAGTTATAGGTGAAAGATTAAAATTGTGAGGTATAAATCTTGAAAATTTAATTTTCCAAACAAAATAATTATGTGTTCAGTCTTTCTGGACTTTCTGGAGCAGGAAAAGAGATTCCTGGTAAGATGTAAATGTCTGTGACTCCTGCTACTACAGTATATGGCTTAGCTTTCTAACTAAAGCATTACTTTTATAAGTGTACTTGTTGCATGAATCTTTATTATAAAGTTGTGAAATTTCACTTTTGTGCCTGTAGACTACTTGCACTGTATTAGTACAGTTACCAATCAATCACAGCACCACGGGGATCAAACAACCACGCTTCAGATAAACCTTGTACCAGTAACTAGTCACAGCCTAAAATTTGAAGTAGGTCTGTAATACTTTTCCTTATTTTTATTTATTATCATTTTCTTATATTAATGATATTAGGTTTCAAATGATGAGGTCCACATATGTTCATGTTGTCACTTTGAGCATGTCTCTCAGGCTCCAGGCTGCTCTGAATGTCAAATTCCAAACTATTTTATTCGCAAGAGATTTCCGCCTGCCTGCTTCAAAAATGCTTTTTTGGTTTTGAAGGTATTTTAATTTGTTTAGCTTCAAAGTAGAGCACACAAGACAGCCGTGGATACTGTATATGTTTAAGGACCAACAACAGCCAAAAGCCAAGGTTTTTGTTCACTCCAGAGGGGAATTAAGAGAGCTGGACTTTGGCTGGGCTTAAGGTAAAAAGGCGATCATTTTTCATGTGTAAATGGCCGTGTTGAGGAGTCAGAACCACAAGCTTTAAATAACATTATATAACTGAAACGGTTGTTTTGATAATCAGACCAAATGGCTTCTAGCTAGTTTAGTGTGTATATTTTCATGTACTTAAGCTCCTTCTTAATAAGTCTACCAACTGTTGCAAGTTGTTTTTCTATGTGGAAAAAAGTGTAGAGTTACACTAACCAGTCACTTAGTAACATGAGAATAGCATTGTACATGCTGCCTTACCTGCAATATTTCCTCATAGCATTTCATCACATTTCTCTCACCTACATCTATTAACAAGATCTTGTAATTATGCTGTTATACAGCTTGTGATTCAAACACTTAATCCACTTTTATGTGTCTAAAATATGCATAAAAGTGCAGAATTTTACAGAACAGGTGGCCGACTTACACCTAAACATGTGTGAGTAGATTTGAGAAGATGCCAACCAATAAAGAATGTGATATTATAGTTAAATAGGTTTACAATTTGTTTTTAGACCCTCGTTTCTGGCATGTGGAGATGTCGCTGGCAAACATCAGATATTTGCAGAAACCAGGTGAGGGTCAGCAATTCAGAGGAAGGCTGGTATGAAGGAAAGGTGGCCTTGAAGGGAGTTAAAATGGTGGAAATTTTTAGATAGAGGCTGAACTGAAGGACTTCATTAAGATAAACAAGGATTTTCTGAAACTGTGACTCATGCAAACCTAGTCTTGTAGAGTTCCTGATGAGCCAAAATGAGCATTGTAAGTCCACTTTAGACACTTCTGATATTTAGATCGCTGTGTTCCTGTTTCTTTGATTTATTTACCTTACTAAGCATGCTCCTAGCAGTGCTCATACTGTCACCAGTGGGTTATCCTTATTTGCACCTTCCACACTTCTTCTTAAGCATCTTACAATTCCAGCTAGTAAAAGGTATCAAAAGACCTCAACAATTGTTGGATGCAGGGCATTCTTCAAGAGGCAATGGATCCTGGTCAGGCTAGCTTGAGGGAAATGAATTACTTGTTCAGTGATATTTAAAGGTAGAAAGGTAGAAGCCGGGACTTCCAGTGTTAAATGGCAAAGCATTGGTAAAATGTATGGCTGACATAAGCAGACATCAACAGAAGAAAAGACTAGAATCTTTACAATCAGAAAATTGTTCGCAATTAGAAAACTGACTTGGTGACGCCCCATATACACACACACGATAAACACACATTTTCTTTTGCCAGCCAAGCACATAAACATGTAAAGCACCAACAAATATGTCTAGCCTTGATTAAAGAATTGTCTAAATCTGTTACCTCGGGCAGATTGCTCTCTGCATAAATCATAGATCAAACCAATCTAATGACGGCAGCAGTGATGGGTCCATCCTCCTCCAGGTCTAATGTTGTTTCCCCTCTGCCAAAATGCATAACGGTAATAATAATAATAATAATATGCACATAAGCCCAGCTCATAAATATCAGGCTCAATCACGCATGAGAGTTGCTACACGTGCTTAAAAAAATCTGTTCAAGGTGAGTGTCCTCCCAGCATCTGAGTGCCAGTAACAGAAAAAAGGGAGAGAGACAAACGCACCTTTCTCCTGAAAAGAGCTGCAAGACCTCTTACATGTATGTTTTGCTCATTTGTATGTGTGATTGCATCCTCTCATTGTGCATGAGTGATGACTCCAAGCTACTGTGACCCCTCACATCACCTCTCCATGCATATAAAAACAGCCTCCTGCTTTTAATATCCTCATTTAATGACTAGCCCCGGTCCAAAACCATTAACGTAATGACATCACACTGGCCATCTCTCTCTCTCTGACACACACATGCATGCATACTGCCCATCATACTTGGAGTTGTGACATTCTTTTGAACTACAAATAAACAATAAATTAACAGTGTTTGTGAAATTTGTTTCAATATGATGCTCATGTGTAGCCAGCTTTGTCTTGATTTTAATCCTAATAGAAGAGTTTGTGTGTGTGTTGGTAACTGCAGCAGAGTTGGGGGTTGCAGTTTCATCTTATTAATTCAAGGACAGCTCCTAATCATGCAGAGTGAATATACGTAGACATTACAGGAACATACGCATTAACCTCTTGAATATTTACGTCACGCTCGCACACATACACAAATGTGACTACTCGCACGCACGCTGAGTACACACAGGCAATTTGTAATATTGAATAGCTGACACAGTAAGATTTCATAATCTATTGACAGTGTCACAGCACAGTCATGCAAGGTGTTGGAGCTATTGATAAACACAGCACTGGCCTGTCGCCCACGTTCCTTAATCTGGGCCAGCGTAACTCAGTGTGGACGTCAGAATCGAGGCCACTCCTGATGACATCACAGGACACACGGGGGCTGAGAACTCCCCAGAGCAGAGCTTTGTGGACTGTTTTTATACATTGTCAAATAACTAAAGATTCTGATTTGTTTTTCCCCCTTTTTTACCCAAATGGTATATAGATGATGGAGAATACAAGAAAATTTGCATTGTGTTTATTGAATGAACTACATAAAAAAAATTACAACACTGACATTAAAGTTTTTTTAAAAAAAAACTTTGTGAATATTTATTTATTTTTAAAACACATATTAAAAAATAGAGTAAAAAGAACAACTTTGGCCATTAAAGAGCAGTCATAGGAAACATACCGTCATACATTAAAAATAAACATTAATGGACACATTTACATGTACAAAAAACAAAACTCTTTTACAAACCATAACTAAGAGTTGATGCCACATTGAAAATAATAACCAACTCAACACTGTTCTCACAACTTATAATCTCAGTCAGCAAGCTAATACAACAGATATACTATACCTGAGAACGCAATTCCCACAAAGCGATCGAGATCAACATCCCACATCCCACATCGCATTCGCAAACCATCCATATAATTTTTGTCCCTCCAATTAGAATTTTTAATATCTTGGTCGCCGTTAATGGAGATTAATGGGCGATCGCCATGGTGAATTCCAATGTCATCTATTATCATTCCAGCCTTGGTCCCAGTCCGCTCTAATTGCATCCTTAAAATGCCCTCTGCTTCGCAACCCCCAGCATCCTAAGAACAATCAATAATTTTAATTTTCGGATGCCCCCAACCCCGCTCGAATCCCTACCCTCATCCTGTGCTCGTGCTCCTTTCTTCCTTTTCTGCGTGTCGATTTGTTTCCAAAGAAAATCAAATGCTTCAGAATAAAGCCGAATGGGGAATTAATTACCCATCTCGTCTATAAGCTCCTTTTGAATCCTTCGTTTGTTTGTCCGTTCGTTGGGTCGTCCGTCCCCCTTGTTTCTCTCACGTCTGCTGTGTCTTTCCTCGCTCGCCCTCTCTCTGTCTGGCGCTTGGGGGGCGCTTTCCACTCTCGCCCCCCCCCCCCCATCTTGCCACGTAATTAGCATGCAGATATGCATCGCCTGATTCGCAAGTCAAATCGCCTTGCCATTTCTCCCTCTCTACATCTCTGGCTCCATTTTGATTGTTCTTATTCAAATAGGGTGTTTGATTTGGAGAACCCCCTCCTCCTTCATCTGGTCGACCCAAACACGCGCATATGAACACACACACACACAGTATATGATAACATTTCTCTTTATCTGCAGACGACAGAGCTTCGCCAGTCTCCTCCTACACTGTGCCCTGCTGCCAATAACGCAAAGCACGAATCAAGCACAATTTTTATTTGAAAATTTCCATTTTCGTGGCCATTTCAAAACACACTAGTTGTACAGCAACCTGTCTGAGGCTCAGAAGTTCCAAGTATAGCCTGTCTCTGAAATAAAGCACACAGCCATGGCAGGTTACATATGATGCATGTTCTTTTTCCCCCCCACTTTTTTATGAGATCCTCTTACTTTAACGCATTCACACAGATAAGAATTGAGTATAGTGTGTGTTTTACTGCCACTGCACAAATACATTTCCCTCCTTCCGCTCTCACTCTCTCGCACACACACAGAGCATGTCTGCTTGTGCAGGAAGATGTTTGCTCAGCACATTTCAATATGAACATCATAATACTCTATCTTGTTGCCATCCGTTTTCTTGTCATAAACCAACAAGAGCCAGCAGTTTTTATTCCTGAATGCTGGGAGACACAAATCACATGAATTTTCCCACAAACTGAAATGTCTTTATGGAGGGATATATATATAGAGAGAGAGAGAGTGAGTGAGTTGGTTTGCACTTTGTAATTTTGATTTTTGTGGAAATAGGAGTCAATATTTGACCTTTGCCACGTCGCATAAATGGAGGTCAAGTTGGAGGCCAGACCTCTATCTTTCACCGTCATTTTGCTTTAGGCTCTCATATGTGCTTGAATATCTCATCCATTGCATGCAGCGGCATATTGAAACACTGCCATTCCTTCACAGATGAAAGCGGTTGGCTGACCATTCAGCAGCTGGTGTGGCACAAGTAAAATTCTGTGTTCCAGCCGGGGAACTGTATGTCCTCACATGTGATCCCAACACACAGCACAGACACAGCAACAAGTGTCAGAGCACAGTGTAGGGGGAGGTTTCTCTCTGTGCTCATGTCTTGGTATTGTTGGCACAAGGCCAGCTGTGCCGTCTGTCTCCTCTCCCCCTTCCTCTGTCTCTCCTCCTCCAAACCAATCTGCTCTACATTTGCCATCATTACGTGCCTGCCATTCTTATGGCATATCGGAAGGCAGGCGCCAGGCGCCCTTTACCCCTCTCTCCCCTCCTCCTTCTAACGCCCCTCTCTTCACGCCCCTATTTCCGCGCCCACTTTGCCACAGAGTTCTCTGAAGGGTCCAGGTGGCATCTTGCCCTGCTTTCCTCTCACAGTGAGGACAGAAGACAAAGAAGCTCAGCGGATAGACCAAAAAACAAAAAAAACGACTTGAAAATGAGGATTGAGGATATACTCCCTTCCACATCCTGCTTGGAGCTTGCAGTGCTTCCTGTGCCCACAGGCATGTTGTTGTTGTTCTTGTTGTTGTTGTTGTTGTTGTTGATGATGTTGATTTCCATACCTGTCCTTCATCTGGGTGGCTGTTGCCGTTTTAGCAAAAAAAAAAAAGAAAGGCTGAGATGTAAACCCGCGTCAAACCTTGGAACTTTCATGGCTTTTGGCGTTATTGACAGGACCCTGGTACGTCTCATATGCCCACACACTTGCAAAAATACACACACACACATACACAAGCATGCACAAACATGCTGCAGAGTGTTTCTCTCAGAGCTCCCTGCCACCTCGTCTGCCTGCTGCCTCGAAAGAACTGGGAATACAACGGGATCTACCAGAGACTTACTCATACATACACACAGACACACAGCGGATTTAATACGCACGTGCACTCACCGGTCGTTTGAGGCTGCAGGAAAGTGAATAATCAATTAAGTATTGATTTCTTGTAAGATTTTGTAAATTTCAAAGGCAAAGATAAAGAGGGTAGCTTAAGGAGAGTCGCCGCGAGCGTGAGGAGCCGCAAATTAGCCAATAAACACAGACAGTGGAATAAACGAAGGCGAACGAACGAACCGCTCGTCACTGCAATATGCTTCGCTTTTTTTCTTTCTTCTTCTTGTTTCTCTATTGTTTCTTCGTGTCACTCCAGACGAATTAATGCTGAATGCGACAATGGTTTTCTATGGAGATGAAGAGATGGCGAATGGGCGAACGAGGGTTAAAAGCAAAGGCTGCAGGAGGAGAGAGAGAGAGAGAGAGAGTGACTGGAGGACTTGGTAATTAGGCGGTTTGCAACACACACCTCATTATTATGGGGAGTATGCAAATTAAGCGGCTGGCTTTTTTCTTTTTTGTCATGGATCAGAAGGCAAGAGCTGCAAAGAAGAATTAAGAGCCATTATTCTACCCAAGGAGAGGCTGATGTATGCAAATGAGAGAGAGAGGGAGAGAGGGAGCAGGAGGAGACCAAAGAACAGTCTGTAACCACAGAGATATGCATTGGACTCCACTGCAAAGGAGAGTCAAATGCAATCCACAAATACACCCTTATTCTCCCCCCATACCCTGGAAGATTCTTCTACGTTTGCACGGGAAATAACGAAAGCGAAAACGACAATCAGACATGCACCTTTATTCCCTATCATGCCTATCTGCGCATATTGATAGGCTGCTCCGTGGATGATAATTACCTTTTGGAATATTGAATCGCGAAACGAGCCTCGGAACGAAGGAACGAGAAGAAAGGGGAGAAAAAATGAAAAAAGAGCGGAGGTATGCAAAAGGCGCTAATGATATTCAGAGCGCTGACTGTGTGTCATCTGCATGATGACAACGGCCAATTATAATGAACCATTGGCTCTCTGCCACAGTAGTAGGAGAGAGACAAAATATGGCTGAAGAGGAGGGGTAAGCGAAAATAACTTCCCTGTTCGCTTTCTTCTTAATTTGCCGACGATATTTGCCGATTCTGCGCCATGTGGATTTACAGTAACCCAGTAATGATGCAATTTGGGGGAAAAGAAGGGAAAAAAAGATCATCTTTTCTTTGAAATGTCCCTTAAATGGAATAAAGGCCACAGAAGAAGAGAGCATCCCTCCAGGTTAAATGTATGGCTGCTTGGGTGGTATTCCATTCCATGTTGTTCAACTGGGCTTTGTTTCAGATGGCACTGGCTCCTGTACCCACCATCGCTCTGACAACCCAAAGAATCTGTTGAAAAACACATATATACACACACGCACACATGCAAATGCACACACGGCGGCATCATTCGCAATGCCGCCCTCTCCCCTTTCTCATCACGCTACAAAATGCTTCCCCATCACAGTCTTGCATATTTGCATGCCGCCCCACCTATCACAAAGGACTAAACAGCGTTATGCAAAACAGTCCGGTATCCCCACTTGCATAGCGATAAGATGAACACTGTGAGAAGGAGGGGGGCAGGAACTGAGTGGGGGGTAAAACAAGATGGGGGGGAAGATGGAAGATATGAAGCGGTTGGGGGGGGGGGCGCGCACAGGGGAGCTTGTTGGCACTAAAAAGGGGGCACGTGCAGTGATACCACTCCTACTGCTTGATGACAGAAAGAGGCGGGCGTGGGAAAAGTGAGGAGTGGAGGGAGGGGAAAGGAGGGAGATGGGGGTGGGTGGCGGGGAAGACGAGGGCATGTTGGCACTAACAGGGGGCACGTGTTGCCGTAGGAGGAGGGGCGATGTGGGTGGGCGAGGTGCGGTGGGAGGCGCTGGGAAATGGGGGGTTACACGGGGGCGCGGCAGGGGGTGGCACTAAACACAGATGAGCGTCTAAGGAGGAAGGATTTTCAGATTGCGGGGCCACCTGCGTTAAGGAGGAATGTCATACCATTAAAACACAAAACACACAGCAATCGACCCTACACACACACACACACACACACACACACACACACACACACACACACACACTTCTTATCAGATCTCAGGGGAATATGCCAGGGGGTGTGGCTGCCAAGCATGTGATGAAGCACAGCAACTTCACCATGAAATACCCATGTGTGCTTCCACAGACCTGCAGGGGTGCCAGAGACGTGTGTGCAGTCGCACATGCACATTCACACTTTTTTCTTTTTTTTTTGCATACGCAGATGTATTGGAAATCTCAGCCGTCACTCCAGATCTGGCACATAGCCGAGGATATACACCGTGTGTGCCACACACACGCATGCACGCATACTTACACATGGCCTTTTGATTTCCGTGTCACTTTGAAGGAACCGTTTTGATTCTTCAGTGAGATTTCACTCTCCTGTCTGTGATGTCTTATTACATTATACAGCAAACTGTTGCAGGAGTGGAAGATCTTGGATTTTCAGCCACTCTTGGAGCCCATTATTCACCTATCACAGCCTGCATGACGATGCGAAAAAAGAGATTGCGCTAAATAAGCGTTAATATATGCGCAACACTTATTTTTACAACTTGGGATTCATGTGCTTTTTAACAGTAATTATATAAAAATAAAGGTTTGCTGTTTGAAATGTTCTGTTTATTTTTGTTTCCAGCTGTAAAAGGTATGCCCAATGACGCCCAATTTATGATGCTCTCCTCACCTGTGGTAACTTTGTACTTTCACTGAGAAACGCAGATTTTTGCCTGTTCCTTTCCATATTTCTCCCTCTTTCTACCAGAGCACGTAAACTCATCTGGAGTTGCCTATTTGGCCTTCCACACTTCCAGTCTAGCTGAACTGTGCTTTACTTTTGTAGCAAGACCTTGACCTTGGTGACAAAAACACCCAATTGGTTTGACTGCAGTCAGGAGTTCACGTTTGCCATCTTAAAGTCATCCAGTGGCAAGTCGATTTGATTATTTTCACATTCGCTTCTAGTTTAAGAGCGATAGTAGTTTCACATGTCCTTCTTGAGATGCAAGCCTATAGCTTTTAGTCTCACTAAGTGAATCATCAGTGGCACTATCAAATTACCCTCAACAGAGACCAAAGGTTACTTAAAGGCCTTTTAGTCATCCACGCTGGCATGCCAGCTAATTTACAGCAGACTCATTAGACCGGCATTAAACACAATTTCCTGCCGACAAATTTCATTTGGTCGAAAAATCATTACCATGGCAATAATAAACAAGCCTATACAGTAGTGGCTAATGGCAATTTGAGTAACCTAATGTCGTTAGCAAGCCCCAGAAATAGCAACAGTGGCTCGAACGGCTATGATCAAAGCTCTGCTTAAGATAGATGTTGACATGATGTGTGTTAATATTACTTTGGAGTTTTTATTTCTTTTTGTTTTCTTTCTCTTTTTCTTTCTTAAGCTTTGTCTTGGGCCTGGACAATGACAGTGGAAATATAATGTTTCATAACTGTCAGTGCACAGGGTTGTGTGTAGCCTGGGGTTACTGTGCTGAACAATAAACCATAATTTGATAGATGAGAAATTACAGCAGTCCATCTACTGTGCAGGGCCCTCACCCCAGGCAACGCAATACCGCTTCAGATGATGTGTCACATTTCTCTGAGAAAGGGAGAAAAATGAAATTATTCTTTTATACTTTGTTAATAATGTCTGACTGCATTTTGAATGTAGCATCCTTGTTTGTTTTATGTAGATAAACTAATACAATAGATGGATGTGCGCTCTCTCGGTAACACTGCCAATTATTAAAGGCCCTCTGTCCTTTAAAGCTCCATACGTCGCAGAATAAGAGGTGCTTGGAGGAATGATTCCTTCGAGTCTATATGGTGCATACTGTGTATTGCAGAGCACAGCAACGATTTATATTTAACAGCCGCTAAAAACATACCACCTTCTCTCTCCCACATGTGGAGAATCACTGCTTGATAGGAGCTATGCATCATAGCCAGTCCACCTCGGTAAGCCAGTGCATTTGCCATTAGCAAATGTATATCTCTTTGAGTGTAGCATGGATTTGCCATGTGAGCAGCTTGGAAATTATGTGTTTTCTGTGACATTGTGGCTGAGAACTACTCAGACCAACCATTAGTACCCCTGGAGCATGCTCCAGTGCTGTATCATTTGTGTCAAGCATACAGGACTGATTTGACTTGGTCCTGTGGTGAGTATATGACAGCCGTGCAAACATAATGGTTGTGATCTGACTGGAAACTTGCGCTTAAGTGTAAATTAGTGGGCAGCGCTAATAGCATGCATAAGAGGGAATGTTTTAAGTGCAAGTATTTAACTGGAAGTGCGCTGCAGTATACTGAGGCGGGTTTGTGGGGCGATGAGCAGCTATTTATCATCTCTGTTGTGTAAGCTGTTGCTTTGTGATTTCACCACTAGGGTCACTGTGAGGCTTGCGTTAACTTTTACCATGCCCACTTCTTCCAAGAAAGAAATCCATTCAAATGTGCCCCAAGCAGAGTCTGTGGCTGTCTGATCATATATATAAACTATGTACCAGGACAGTTATGCTGTTAAGTATATTATATTTTTATTGCATGCATCAAAAGCTCCAGCCAAAAGCATGGAGGCTAATCCCACTCCTTTGTTCTGCTGTGTTGTATGTCTTGTCAGACAACAGCAGCAGTGAAGTCTATGAGGGAAACATTTTGTCCTTAGTTTGAAGCTGCTGAAGCTTACATCCTCTGAAGGTGGTGATGTCATGTGAAATGAATGGCTTTTATTCTTCAGTAATTTTACGATCTTGGCATGAAACCTTATATCCTACCCCGTTCCTATTAAGGAACCCCCTACAACCCCCATTCTTTTTAACAAGAACGATCTGATAGATGTTCAGAAAGAAGTTTTTTTTTTTCTCCCTTCGCCTTTGTTCTGGTCAGTGGGCTCATGCAATGTTTATTAGATTAAAAGTCAGTCACTGCAACAAGAGAAAAGGTGAAAAAAAAATGCAAAACACAAAAGGGAAGCCTATTGTACGCACTGGCAGAGCTTTCTCTGCTGGTCTTTTTATTACAAATTGAGACCAAATCACTGTGGAAGGCACCAGAGAGCGGGGGGTGGAGGGGTAGATTTGCCTGTGATTTAAAGCAGCAGTATGTAGTACAACATTTATGATCAGAACTGTGTCTGTGTCTGACAATTAACGTGACTCCAGTCAGTTTTATGGCCGGATTCAATCCAGGACTGCATTTCAGCGTGATGATCGAAGACAGAGTGGACATAAATAAGAATATACATATGTGAAATCCATAAAGCCTTACCAAATGACTTATATGGAAAAGGGAAGTTTGGGTGGAAGAGTTCATCCTCCACATCTGAATTGTCACAGCAGCTTTTATAATGAACAGCACAGCTGGGGGTTGGCATGTTCTGGTGCTTCATATGTGCCTGGATTGTTCTAGAAACTGAACATGACCAAAAGTCTGCTATTTTTTTAATCCTTCTACTCTGTTAGATTAGAGCTATGTAATCAAAGAAACAAATGTGTGCTAATGGAAAGACTTGTTTTTATTGAAGGTATTAAAACAGCTGGCTCTAAGTGATTGTTTTACTGCGTTCGATAAGCTCGGGATGTCTGTTGCTGCTATTCACCCATTAAATGTCTAATTGTTTGATTGCAGTCTTTATTTCCCTGTTTTCGTGTAATCACATTTCCCAGCTAAAGTTTCAATTAGCTTCCCTGTTTGTGCCTTAAAATAAAATCTTCTTCATATTTGTAATATGATTGTAAACAAGTAAGAACATGCTCATTTTAAGCAGTCACTAACTTGCTACATGAATTTAATTGGTGTGCAAAGGTAAACAGAAGTGAAGTTAATTAAACACTTTGACTTGAGATGACTAGATTCAAGATTCGTCCTATTGTTTTCTCAGTAATGTTTCTTTAATTAGCTTGACATGTTTGGGTTATGCTTTGGAGGCTTTTAATGTAACAACTGTAATTCCTCCCTCTTTGACTGTTAGCATCATGTGTTGTTAAAGCCTATGTTGATGATATTTTGAATTAGCCAGTCATCCAGAACAGTGGCCCCGAGAGAAACACATTGGAACTTAAGAAGACATCAGCAAATAGAAAAACACTGCAAAAGCACACAGAACATAATGAAAGTTGACTAAAACAAAACAGTGTTTTGGGGAAGACGATAATGTGATGGGCCATCTGCAACAGCGTGACAGAAACCAAAACGTGAAGGATTACAATGAGACACGCTTAAAAGAAGTGGATTTTACAGTGTTGTCAGTTAGAAAAATATTAGAGTTAGGGTGTGTTTTAATTGGATGATTCATGTAATACGCAAGATACATGTTTGTTATTAGCCGTTTACTGTTAGGTTCAATCACATTGTCTGCCCCAAAACACTCCCACTTCCACTGGAGTTTCCTTACCTGGATGATTGAGCATGCACCAAGAAATGTGACCGTAGTTTTGATGGCACCTGTTAGCAGTGATGCATTTAAGTGACATACATTTCCATGGCGTAGCTTAGCTTACAATCAAGCGCAGTTTAGCTTGGCTTACACTTTTAGTGAATGTCACACATAAGCGCTGTAGGGAAAACCACACAAGCTTAGAAAGATTAAGTGTAATGTAAGTTTTAACCGTGTTAGTGTTATGCCTGTATGCCAAGTGGCCCTGAAATTGTATGTAAAATATCTGTTTTATTACTGTATTTAGCAGTCACTCATCTTAAATACCTAGTTACATGTTTTGTCACATAGTTTGGGTTGGGTGCCACTTTAACTCAGTGGGTGAGCAAGTGACCACATGGTGCCACAGGACTGGAGTACAGTGGCCCTTTGCTGCGTGTCTTCCCCCTCTGGTGATTTAAAATTAACTTTTGAATAAATATATCAAATCCAAACCAAATGAAGTACACAAAATGGTCTGATAAGTGATTTAAAAGGATTTTGAAAGGGAAAAAAAATAACATGGTAGTATTGATTGGTGTAAAACGACATATGCAACAACAACAACTCCCTTTTGTTATATATATCTGCGTGACTTCTGACTGTGAGAGTCAAAGGACTGGTACAGTAGATAATGTATTGGACAATCAACATCACAGATCTCTGCCTTTCTGTCCCTTCTTCTTTCTTCCCAGCCATCAGCTGCATCATCCACCTTTCATCAGGCCACACCATTGATCCTCCACCCGGCAGGGGGTCCTTTCAGTATGCAGCCTAATGTTCTCATTATGTATCCTGCATGGTCCCTTTGCTGATGACTGGCTGATTACCATCTCATTAAGAGACATGGCCAGGCAGGGGAGAGAAAGACCTGTCACAGTTTAAGGAGCTCATCAGAGCACAGAAATAATACACGCTGAAGACTTGCTTCATGTCTAATGATACCTGAAGGAATATGATTTCTTTATTGGAGAAAATAGGAAGGAAGAACATTCGCTGTGTAATATAAGCTGGATATGTAGCCTTTTTGTAAATATGGTTTAAGATTGCTGGCTTAGGAACTGAATAATTTTTATGGCAATTTTGCCATTTTTAATAATTTTCTGTTTTATGTATTCACCTGAAAGATGATATTTGATCTGCAACATAACTATTTTATACCAGGAAGTTGCTGTACTGTTTAATATCAGCTTCTAAACAGTTTTATTAGGCTTTATACTCCAATCAGCCACAACACAACCTCTCCTAATACTGTAAAGGCGGAATAGGAAATCCCGCCATGACACAGAATGCTTGGGAATAGTTCAAGGAACACAACAAAAAGGACCTTATCCTTTATACTCTGCAGATCCCGATCAGGCATTCATAAGTCTGATTCATTGAAGCTGCACCTCGCAACCTCTCCAACCCACAAGGACCCAAAGGAATCGCTACCGCTATTCCAATCCCTGATACCACAGGTCAACCTCAAAGGTCGTGTGTGCATGCCCCAACAAGTCAGTGATGTTTTGGCTGCAAGAGGGGAACCTACACAACATCAAGTTTTAATGTTATAATGGCTAATTGGTGTATATGAAGTGAAGTGCACACAATATCTACAAGTCAGGTAGACAAGAACCGCCTTAAACATTCAGACTAACGTAGAAGTTGAAGTCTGAGGTGTACACTGTGAAATATCTAAAGCTTTTCACTACAGAACAAAATTTAGCAACAACTGCATCTCTAATAATCAATGACAGTGCACAATTGCACTCAGAAATAGCATTTTTGTTACCATTATCAGTTACAACTCTGGTTTTATTAGGAGATGTGCTAGTTAATGACATCCTCATTCGGTTAGCCTCCTTTTTGAGGTAGATTTTCTTCGACAGTTTGTGTGTGCGTCTGTATCTTTATTCCAGCATCCATGTGTGCTGGGGAGGCTGGGATGGGGGGTGACTGAAAATCCCAAGGTAATCTGAGGCACAAAGGCAATGTCATTATAGACATGGGAGGACATTATTCTAAAATGGCAAGTGATGCAGTGCTGAGACAGTAGATAAGGTGAGGAGAAAATGTGAAGGGAAGAGGAGAGGAGAGAGTGAACGCTTAAATTTGTCAGATAAAAACAGGCCAGGCTGGAGGATGTCACGATACAGGGTGTTGTTTTTTTTCCCCTCCCCTTCTTTTTCTTTCTTCCATGCCACCTTCTCCCTCTCTCTCTCTGACTATACCCTCCTCTCTCCTTTTTTTCTGAGGTTTATCTGACATACAATGAATGCAGCAATTTTATCTGAATAGACAAAGCAGCGGTGACATGCAGCCTCACTCTGACGATTGACCTTGAAGGAGACGAAAGGAAGGGAAATTTTAAAAAAAGGAAGAAAGAAAGAGGGGACTGGCCATGGTTGTTACTGCCTCTGTCTGTCTTTTTCAACTCTCTGGGCTATTTTAATATCATCTCCCTAATGCTGTGTTTGTGGAGCCGTTTTCTAAACCTTGTTGTCTTGTAATTCTTCTTGTCATTTAACCTGATAGAGCTCTGCTTCCAGTGTGGTTTTGAATGAGTCCTGGACAAGATAAGGTTAAAAATAGAACGGTAAATTGTAAACACAATAATGGAGAACTTAATCTTAAATCAGTAAAATAAACTAATGAGATAACTGAGAGAGTCTGGGTCTGTTTTGTTACTTGGCGTCCTGTTTTTGTTATTGCTGCACGAGCTCCCGGGACCGGGTGTATGGACGATGTGTATGTGCAAAGGCCTGTTCTCACACATTAGCTGATATTTATAAAGAGGTGAGAATGTGCGCACACCCACTCATACTTCAGATCACGTGTGGATGATTTTATGTTTTGCTTTGAGCAGGACAACCCTGATACAGAGAGGTGGAGATGAAAAATAAGGTGATAGGATTTAACTTAAAAAAAAACACAATTTCACAGGGCTTGCATTTCTTATTACGATTTCTTCCCCTGTTCACAGCGATACACAAAAACTAATATTAAAATGTACAATTTAACATTCATAATCTGTCTAGTAAACAATTGTTTATGCACTAAATTGCATTAGCCTTCATATTTGCTTTTATTTAGGTATGTATGTTTTGGGTTTTTTTTTTTTTTTTTTTTTGGAGGGTTCACTGTGGATGCTATAAGCAGTTGCAGCCATGCATAACAGCCCTGGCTGCTGCTCAGGCATACTTGGAGGATCTTGCTGATGTGTCTGTAGTCCCTATGCTTCTTCTTTTTTTTCTTTTACAATTTTATCCGGCCCTTGATATCACAGCTGCAGCAGAGTACAATGCCGCATATTACAAAAACAGTCCTGAAAATGTGAATGAAAGGGCTTCGTTCCAAATGAAACCGGAGAAACCTCAACAAGCTATAATGTAACAATGATGCAAAATAAATAAATAAATAAATAAATAAATAAATAAATAAATAAATATATATATATATATATATATATATATATATATATATATATAAAATGTTGCACTGAGAAGTCAAGACTTACTTTTACAGACTTAAGGGAAAGAAGCTGTCTTGTTCATACCCCTATTGCTTGCACTACACCTACGCGTACAATCAACAGCTGGATTCAACAAGTTCTCGCATGTTCTCCTGAGTCTTAAGTCATCTTGCAAAATTTAATGTCACAGTCTGATCTTGAGGTAGGCGAACAAGGTTGTTAGAATAACAGGCATAATAATAATTTACAGAATTTAATGTCAAAATAAAACCAAGAACCCAAAGTAATGAAATCTGCCTCCCACTTTTTATTTCTTTTTTTGGATCTAGTCTTGAAATAGGTTGCTTCATTGGCAGACTCTGGATCCATGTGATAACGTTATTGATTTATCTTTTAGTGAAATAAAAGCTGAAATAGTAAGGGAACACCAGCAGATTTAATAGAGTTTCATTTTGTCTAATGCGGTCCTCGGTCCTTGTGCTGCCGATAGGACTCTGTGACTGTGTAGCTGGGAACATTTCTTTCCACTAGCATTTCTCATAGTTACAGTAAAAGTATCTGCTGCCAATATGTACTCATTAATTAGTCATTTAGTGGCTCTGTGGCTCACCACCATTACACATTATCACACGCAGACTGCAGTACAATTGATAAACAGCCCACTTGTTAACACCACAGAAGATATTAGCAAGCAGGCTGTTTCTTTCTTTGTTCTTGGTTGTGATTACAAGTTATTCACTTTACTTTCTCCATTATTAATAATGTTTGTAAGAACAAAACTCAAACCAGTGACGAATGCACGCAGCATCAACCTTTCCAACATCTACGGACTTCTAACCCAGGGTAGCAGCTGCCTGATGTCACCTGGAGTGCGCGTGTTGAGCTTAACACACTTTGGCACACCTAAATTTTGTAGTCTAGGGCTGCACATTGAAGTGGAACAGGGTTATATGTGGCCCACAGCTGGCTTCTTCACTTGTGATGGGATATTACCTGCAGCACAAACCCGAGTTCTGACCAAGTCAATTAGCAGATGTGTTCTGACATCGTAGCATAAACATCAGGTTTCGCCACACTGAGAACATGGCACGGGCAGATTTGTTGGAAATTTCTAGAAGTAATTTTAAATGTCAGCAACTCCCTGTGTCAGTGATCGCAACTGGAAACAGGAAAGGAGTCTTTTCACTAATTGGCCCACATTGGATCACAGTGGTGAACATAAAGCAGGGCAAGTACTGGAGGAAACGTATGTGATGAAAGAAAAAAAAGGAATTTACATGCAAAGAAATTAATATACACACTTTTGTTATTTTAGGCATTCTGTCTGTAAACACAAAAGCTCACAAAATTTTGAATGAATTCTGATCAAATTTTGCCTGGGTGTAAAATTGGGTCTTCAAGGTCAACTTAATGATTTATTGGTGGGGAACTGAACAAAGCCTTACAACGTAGAACTTACAGGTGTGCTGAGTATTATCAACATATAGACCTGAACTCTCCTTCAAGATCAATGGATTGATCTGATGGTCAAAGTGATTTTTTTTTCTTTTACAAACTTGTGATCAATTTTTGATTTTTTCAGTTGATATTTATAATAAACAATCTGAACAGTGAAATAAAATGAATCTTACACATGTACTATAGCCACATAAAAACAAGAATAAATATGAAATAATTACACTCAAACTTATGTCGTGTATATAAAATGGGTTTCAGTGGGGAAAATACTAAAAGCCGTCACTTTGCGCTTGTTTTTACTGCACTGCAAACTTCTTAAAGTCCTTAATGTTACTTAATTCATTTTTATTTTTTAAAATTTGATCAGTTTCCTCAGAAACTCAGATGAAGCCCAAGAATTCAAGGGGAAAGAGTCATTGTGCATTTAAAGACAGAAGACCAGACCAATTCCAACTGAAAAAAGTAAACAGTCATTGGACGAAGCTTATTTTATTGTCAGGAACTAAAAGTACAAAAAGGTTATTATTTTGGACCATTTTCCTTGTTTGTCCTGTTATTATTGCTATATTAGCTTTGAGTTTACAGGCTGTACTTGAGCTTTGGAAATGATAGACGTGTTAATTTAGGCACTGCCTTTACAAACCTGATTTGAGTTAGCAGCTTATGTTGCCATGTTCTCCACTAATAACACACGCTGGCACACAAGACCCGAGTCTCACTGTGACACTGTCACCTTTCGAATAGAGAGGAGAAAATATCATTTTTTCCGCAACCTTTATGGAGCTTTTACTACACCGAGGAGCAAAGTCAGTATGCAAGTATGCAACGGATGCAAAGACATATCTTTCTTAGTCCAAAAGTAAACCTTTTCTATATACCCTTTTTCCTGGCTCTTAGGTAAGAGCAAATAGATTGTTGTATTAACAGATTGCATTGAGAGAGGTTCTTTTGCATATTTTTTAGACCGTTTACTTATTAAACATCTAAAAAAATTTGCTCATATTTTGCTACTAAATGTCCTTTTCTATTGGACGTTTAAAAAATAAATACTGTATATAACTACATTTTTTCCACAACATGTTTGGCATCTGCATTTATAGTTTGAGTATGTATCATATTAGCTTATAAAGAGCTGATATCTAGAAGTGACCCTTGGTTTAGACAAACAACATCCTGTGACATTAATTGACCAGTCACTAGGCCTCCGTTACAGCAGGTGTGTAACTCGATCCAGACAGTGATCTTTTAATCTGTTAATGTGAAGGGACGAATAATCCCACATCTGGAAGTTTTACTACTCTGTAATTACAGATCTGTTATGAGCAGCCCCCTGAGCCTCGGAGAAAAAGAATGACCTGCATTCAGCTCCCCACCAAGACAGACACGATAACATTTAGAGGGGATGAAATTTGTGTTAATTTCAGACGACTTGCCTTTTCCAAACCAATTTGTGTTTCGCTCTGTTTGTTGACATTGCTTCTAATGTGATGACTGTGACATGTATTTCCACAACAGATGGATTAATGTTTTTCTTTTTCTCCGTCTATTTTTTTCCCTCTTTTTTTCTTTCCCCCCCTTTTTTTTCTCTGTCTCTCCCTCGCTCTGTTTCTCTTGCTTGCAGGATTTCAACTAGACAGGTGCTTCCTGTCCGGACTTTGACATAAAATTAAACACTAGTCCAGATGTGAAGTGTGTGTGTCTGCAAGTGTGTGCATGCGTGCACGTGTCTAAGACAGACAGAGGGAAGCCATGTTTCTGGTGCCCGGCCTGGTCATTTCGCTGCAGTTGAAAGAACAAAGAATGAAAAGAAATAAAACAAGGCAGACAGAAGAAGAGGCAGGGCACTAAAGAGAGTAGCCGTGGAGGAAAATTAGTGACAAATGCAGTGAAGAAGTTAACCTTCCACGAACCGATCGCTCGATAAACACACGATAAACTGTTTTTGCTCCTTAAATTTGTTTTAAATTTGCCACCCAAAGTTATTTCAGTTGCAAATGTGAATGCTGACATTTAGAATTAAGGAGTTTAAATAGATGTGGCACCGCGTCACTTGTGTCCACTTCCCATGCACAAAAAGCCGATTCCTTTTCCTTAATTTCAGTTTCAGGCTGATTCCAGGTGAATGGCATCACAATGCGGCTTGTCTAAAAGATCTGCTTTTCTTTTCTTCTTTTGCTTTTTGCTTTTCTTGTCCTTGTCCTGAATGGAGAGACCGGAGAAGAGGAAAAGAGGGAGAGAAATGGAAAGGTCATGAGTGATGGATGCTTTGTGTGTGTCTGTCATTCCCAATTACTGAACTTTGCCTTTTAAAGCGTCGCTCAGATGCATTTCTCATTTCTGCCTTTCTGACTGATGAAGAGCAGACTCTGACTGGGGGCCACTGTGTGTTTAAAAAAAACTGCCTCACTAGTCATTCAGTATTTACTTCAGATACAATACACCGCAGCGGCCGCTCCTGCTCTGCAGCGTTCCTCCAACACAACTTTTTCTTCATTTGTATTCATTCTCCTGTTCCGTTTTCAAATGTATAGTTTCCCTGTGCTCAGGTCTGTTATGGCACGATGCAAAGAAAAATTAGATTACATATTTTGTTTTTAAAAAGAGAGAGAAAGAGAGAGAGAAGAAATGTTCAAAGCTGCAAAAATACATCACAGGGAAAAGACTCTTTGGAGGGAGGTTGCACTTTGATACTGGGCAGCGCAGATGAATAGAATACCCACACTCGGTGCACCCAGCCAGTCTCTTTTAAAGCTTATCGCAGTTATTAATCCCTGAGACAAAATGCTTCCGAACAACCACGAACTTTGGAACGCTCATAAAATTACACTTTAGGGTTTTACTTGAAGGAGTAAACAGTTTTGAATAACCTTTTACAAACAGCCAGAAAAAACAAAATCACCAACAGGGCGCAGACTGTTAAACTTCGTTTCTATGCGATTTGCATTTATCCAAGATTTTTTCTCCCTTTTTTTAAGAGTAGAAAAACGTTCCGTATGCTCCCAGTTCCCATGGATCGGCTCCTCTCCTTTCTTTGTGGGCATTTTTCTTTTCAAAATATCTTCTTGATACAAATGTTTAAAAATGTTTCAACTGCCTATAGCCAGGAAAACACGGACTATACAGCCACCCTTTTGTAGTCTTCTGTGTTATTTTTAACAGGAAAGAAAGAGGAGAGGGACAGGTGCTATGGCAGGCAGCTAGATTAATCTCCTCTGTGCTCTGTCAGCCTCCTCGCAAAACTTTAAAAAGTGTCATGTTGGCTGGCTGTAATATCGTGACACTCTACAGACATAGGAAGAAGAGGTGGGAGAGAGGAAGGACGCGAGGAAACAGAGACTGAAGACAGAGGAGGAGGAATGAAGAAAGAAAAAACTGTTGAGCGAAAAATAATATATATATATGCCACACACAAAAACAACAGAATCCTCCAATACCTTCCTCCTGTGTGATTTTTTTTTGTCCCCCACATATTAAAATCATTCCCTGTTAATACATCTATTTTCTGCTCGTGAAAACCTCCCTATGTGTCACAATAAAGGTGGAGGTGGTTTGTGAGGTCGGCCTGAGGAGAGCTTTACGAGACAAGCTGCACTGATATATGGCTCGCGGAGACTCCATTAAAACCCTGGACCTGCGCCATTTGGGAAAATGGAGGTCACTCATTCTAGGGTCACGTGACATCTATAAAATCAAACTTTTTCTTACTATCTGGTCATATATCAACCCCCCCCCCAACAGCCCCTTTTTTGCCTTTTTTCCCCCACTAATGCTTGAATCTTAAACAATAGGTCCAGGGTTGAGGATGATCGTTTTTCAAGAGGTAGAAGGGGAGGCTGCTCTGTGTGTGTGTGTGTGTGTGTGTGTGTGTGTGTGTGTGTGTGTGTGTGTGTGTGTGTGTGTGTGTGTGTGTGTGTGTGTGTGTGTGTTTGTGTATGCACTGGAGGGTTGGCAAAAGGGAACAGGGTGTGATGTTCAGTTTTTGATAAATGTACCATATCAGATCTGCAGAGGAGCATAAGTAGAACAATCTGCAGTTGGTAATCTCGGAAAGATGAGAACAGGTGTGCAAAGGAATGGTTGGGAGTCCTTTTTTTCCTACTCTGTCATCTCTCCTTTCCTCTCCTCCATCACTTTTTTTCTGGTGTTTTTTTCTATTCTCCGTGCTCAGCTTCTCGGTTTCTTCCCTCTCTGCAGGTTACCTAATTAAAGTGACTTCACGCTTTCTCCCTTACTCACCTATTATTGTCTCTGTCTCTTGCACTCTTTCTGACTTTCTGTTTTTCCCATTCTCATTCTTTGTTAGAATCTTAAACTTGTCTTAAACTTATCCCTTTTCCCTTTACTCCAGCTCCTGTCTCCCCTCATACTGTATACCCTTAAAAACCCAAGAAACATGTCATTTGCTATCTCTCCCTCGCTCTTCCTCTCTGGTTCCCCCCTTCCCTTATCTTCATGTCTCTTTAAGCCAGAGTGTGTGTCCTGTCTGTCTACGTGTGGCTCCCGGCTCCCTAGGGCAGCATTTCCAGGCTTCATTTGTTTGAGGGCTTTCTAATCTGGGGACTGGGACAACCTCAGTCCACCGTGCCCTCGTCAATCATCCTCGAAGAAGGAGCAGAGAAGAGGTGAAGAAGGAGTAGAGAGAAGCATGAAGACTGGAGGTGATGGCATGATTAGTTATCTGTCCTCGGTCTTGCCCACCCGCCCCATTGCCAGCGACTACAACTCCCTCCATCTTTCCCATCTCTCGCTTTCTCCCTCCTTCCACCTTTTCCCTGGCTTTCCCCTCACTGTCTCTCAATCTATCTTACCTCCTTATCTCGCTTTCCCTACTCCTCTCTCCTGCATCCTGAGCGCTAGCCTGTAGCGCCAGCAATCGCTCTGTCCGTCGGTCTATTTATCTGTCTGTCTGATTGTCTGACCTCAGCCCCGACGGTGGTCCCTTTTGTATCTCTGGACAAATGAGGATGACCTTTTATTGTAAAACAGACACCTATGGGGAGGGATGAAAGCGCCAGTGTTTAAATTAACAACAGAAAGAAGAGAGGGAGAGGGAGGCCATCTCAAACAGAGAGGGAGTTTGCAGAGATGGAGAGAGAGTGTAAAGTTTTTGAAGTTCTAATAATTATAGAACAGTGTTTGCGTCAAACTGGCATGGCCACTGTTCAATAATAAAGTCCCCTACCTTGCTGGCAGCTATTGATGAACAGTGAGGAGCGGACCTCTTGAACGTGCCCCGGACCCATCAGTATGGGTGCATGAATTATAAATGGCATTGACAGTGGAGGCCATAAGAGTAGACAGAGTATTATTGCACATGAAGGTCCATTCTGATTTTGATTATTTTTATTCCAGGGGGCTCACAAAAGGCCAGGAGACCGTTGGTGAATATTCTAAAAGGGCACGGGGCTGAGATGGGCTTGATGGCAGGCTTTGATTTCTGGCTAATAGCCACTTCAAACAGGCCGGGATGGCTCGGAGACAGGGGAGGAGGATGACACCGGGGCTAAAGGACAGAAGGACATGGGACGCACACAAAGGAAGGCCACACAAACCGCATTCACAGAAGACATGTTGCGTTTTACAGCTTCAACATTTAGCTGACATTCGTATGGTCCAGCTGGACAAATACAACGGGTCACGCGCGTGTCTAAAAGCCAAATACACTTATTTAAAGTCATGAAATATGAATCTACAGTAAAAGCAAGTGCTTTTGGTTGCAACAAAGAAGTAACAGTTTATTTTTGTTTTAGCAATCCACACACAGAGATCTTTTTTCATGGCAACATGACACCAAGCTGTGCACTATACTTCTTCAGTTCTGTTCTCCAAGTTGGCAGATTTCATCAGTCAGAGTATGGACGCACCTAAATGAATACAGGGTAAAATGTAATATCTAAAACCAGAAGCAAGTATTCTTCTGAAAGTGTGCAAAATGACCCTTTATATATAATCCATTTCAAAGTTTACAACTCAAGTCTTCAGAAACCTTCTTTTCCCTTTTTTACAAACACACACACAAGATCACATCATGAGCATGGAATCATTTGGCTGCTTGTGTGACCTGCACGACTAAAATAAAGGCCTCTGGGTAGTGAGACAAAGCCTGGACTATAGGGTGCACTCAATATGGCAAAATGAAGGTAATCCACTGCAACAAACACACAATATAAATCTTCCTTAAGGTCCAATTCCACCCCCTCTTCATCATAACTGCCTCTTATTCATTAAGCACACAGAAACACACCAATTTATACTCTTATCACACACACATACACACCAACCGGGACTGCCACACGACCGAGAGAGCTTCCACGCCACAGTCACACCCTCTCTCTTTTTTAATTGCAAAGAATGGGCCTTGGTAGGTCACACAAAACAAATCAATAGCTCTAAAAGAAATATTCAAATGTGACCTAGAAAACAGAGCTCGTGCTCCCATTTTATCATTGATTTTTGATGCAAGGCGATTTAGTTTTGCGAGATTATTTTTTTATTAGTATTATTTTTCTTCTTTCTTTTTTTTTCCCAGCACATAAATATTTACTCCAAAGATAAAGCACAAGTGCGGGAGAATGAATATTGAATTTGGAGGTAAGCATGTGTGTATGATCCAATATCCATCCAAAGAGAGGCTGTACATTGTCTCAGTCAGAAAGGCAATATAAATATAAGCATATTTGTTAGAGCCAGGGTCAATACCATAAGGTGGATATGGTTTGTGCCTCTGAGGCTGCTTAGCGAGATAGTTTGAAATCAATGGTGTGTCTGGCACCCAGCTCATTGTCTGATTACGGTTTTGTTTCTCACAGCTACCAGATTAATGTAGTTTTTCTGATTCAATCAAGGAAGAATCTCATGTCTTACTTTTTTAACACTAAAACTTTTAAAGCAAGCTTCTCAATATTTCATTAAAAAAAATAAAGACGTTTGCTGTGTATGCGGGCTATTTATTTATTTTTGCTTCACAGATGAGCCGTCACACATTTTCACCTGAGAGCTGCCCAGTACAGCACGGTCTTCATCTGGGACAGGTTTCACGAGAGCAACTGGGAACTGAGAGCTCACCTGGGGGTTAAAACTAGCAGCTTTACCAGTTGGCTGGTTCTTCAACCTCTACATTCATTCATTTAAAGCATTACCCCAAACTGTGATGGTTTTCGGAAGGTTTTGAAGTAGGCATACAGATTAGTTTCTCTATTTTGACAAAGCTGCAAACTCAGCTGTTTGTGATGGGGTTTTTACTCTTACCTGGTCTTTGCAGGTCTCTTTTCTCATATGTTCTGGACTCATCTTTATGTGTGTGCATATTAGTGTGTGTGTGTTAGGTTAGGTTCAGGTATGTGTGCATGTGTGGGGGTTTTTTTGTTGGGTTTTTTTTTGTGAGTTAGGAGATGAAGAGGATATAAGCCTGGATTAAGTTCAGAGGATGATTTTTATCCTTGCAGGGGGTCTCTAAACGCTAAGAGACTGATGCAAGGTGACCCTGTCTGGACACACACACACACACACGGGCCTTTAAAGGAAACATGCAATCATCATGCACTTACCAATGAACACATCCATGCACAAACACATAAACTCATCCTTGCAAAAGGCAAGACGCATGGGAGAAAAGAGTCTAAGAAGGAACATGCAATCATCATGTGCACACACACACGCATGCACGGAGGGCACACATGCACAAACATACAGGTGTGTCATGATCCACAAATAGGGATTATATAGTGCTGATGTTAGAAGTGAAATAAAGAAGGCTCTGCCAAAGCTTACTCTTCATTGTCACGCCGATAACACTATCAGTATTGACAGCGGATAGAATCGCGCCTTCAATAACTTCCACTTCCTTTTTTTAAAATTCCTTTTTTTGTGTTTTCTATTTGAGTGTCCCACTTTTATATGTCTATTAAAGTTGCACTGATTGCGCGAGTGAATGACCTACTGTGTACTCAGCACAGAATAAACATGGAAGCTCAGTTAATTCAGCTCACTTGCACTTCCAGCAGTTTTTCCACCTTTGCCCTCATGTTCAGAAGCAAAGGGAGAAACAAAGGGAGATATGTCACCCTGTCATTTTATCATTTCATTTCCCAAATGAGCGTCAACAGCGTTTCACGGAAAGCTGATTGTGACGGGATTTCTCTTTGTTCTCCGTCATTAGCGCTTAAGATAAGCAACAAACATGCAACCTGGATCTTGCCTCGCTTATATCTCCTAGTCCACCTCCTTTTCTCTGACTTCCTCCTTTTTCCAGCCCTGTGTCCACATCTGAAGCGCTGATCAGATTTGGCCGTTGGAAATGAGATTTCGAGGGCTAAGCATGACCTTTGCTTACTCTGTCTTGCTGTGTCTTTCTGTCTGTCTTGTGACATTTCTGCCGTATGCGCAAACAGGTGCAGACACCCGTGTTCGCATGTACACAGCGTGTTCCTTTGTGACGCATCAACACACTTTTATTAAGAATGAAAACAGCGCAGGAACAGAACAATAAGAGAAACAAAGATGACAGAATGTGGATAAAACAGGCAACATAGTGCAAACTGGGTGTTTGCCTTTATGAGACTGGGGCCTTTGGGTCTTGACTTGGTCTTTGAGGTGGAAGTGTGGGTGTTAGCTCTGATCTAAAGAGCAGGTACAAACTCTGTTTATGTACTATGCTTACATATATTGTAAAACAACACGCTCTGTGGGAACTAAGTCACTTCTTTTTGTCAAGAGAAACTCAGCTCAGTGTGAGGCTGTGGCTAGTTTACTGTGTACGGTGTGTTAGTGGTGGGGAGCACCTGCACCTGCATGGGTTTTCCTCTGAAACTTCTCCAGCAGTCCAAAGATGTGTGTTTCTAAAGTGGCCATAGCTGTAGATGTAAGCTATTTAAACCAAAAGAAATAATGCTTAGAATTCAACACAGGAGTGAACTAACCAGTAGAAAAGCTGTACACTCCAAAGCACTTTGTTCTTTAGGATGATCCTGTTGTCTTTCTGCTTCTGCCTCCATCGTCTGTCCAATTTAGCCCCTTATCTGTAGACAGCATACCCACCCTGACAGTCCTTCCAATGGTCTTTAGGGTAAACCAGTGTCGCATTTAAGTATCCAAAAAGTCAACCTTAACATCTAAAGAAGCTGTCATGTGGTGCAGATGATTACTACTTCATATGATACCATGATCTGCCACTTAAAAAGAATATGATACAGTAGGTATTAAATGGAGGCTTGCCCCCATATTTTTTCCCTTTAGCAGCGACATGAAGGGAAATTTAATAATGAATTCACTGTTTTCTGTGGCCACTTGCCCTTTTGCCTCCATGTCGCATTGTGTTTCGCCTTTCCCCCCCTTACCTGTCCCTTTGTGTTCTTTTATCTGCTCAGCTGTAAACATAAAAGAATCTGTATCCCACTCCAGCTGTGCTGCTTCACCTTGAAGAAGAACAGCCCCCCACCTCTCCTTCCTTATACAGATCATTTCAAACAAGTATTTCATTCAGGGATGGTAATCAGACAGTCCGTTTCACTCACACACACACACACACACACACACACACACACACACACAAAGTAATGGCAGTAAGTGATTAGGTTCACAGATGAGGGATCATTTTTGTCCATTTTCTGGGAAACAGTGATTGCGCCCAGCATTCATTAACAAATCGCAGAGGTCAAATGATTCAGAGGCAGCAGCCGCTCTTTTAAAAGCCCCTTACACAGTCCAAGATGACTAAAATGACACTGCAGATTAACAGACATGCCGCTAAACTAGTCCAACAGATGAAAAGGACGCAGTGTTACTGCCTCCTCAGTGTGTCTTGGTAGTTTACGGAAATGTGGAAAACGGCAAAACTATACGTCGTTGTTAATTGTCAACATGAAATAGCTGCATTTTTAGGAAGGGGGTAAAAAAATAGCCGTTTGTTGTGCTGGAGCTGCAGAGAACACATCGCACAAAAGGCTATTTGAATGGCACTGTGTGCGAATGTATCATTGAAATGTGTAATCCCCGAGCAGCCGGGGAGCTGTGTGTGATGGAGAGAGCCGGGCTTCATCATAGCCTCCACGGGAGGCTGGAGGAGTCCAGAGTGAGAGAGGCAGACAGAGATGGAGCAAGAGGAGGAGGGGTGGAGGAGAGACACCATACTGACAGTATGAATGATACATCATATGATTGTCTTGGACAGAGCTGTTCTCTCTGAGTGCCTATACTGCACTCTCCAACTGTCCTCCATTTCACAAGCCCTGTTGCACTGATTTATTACACTCAACAAAACTGCTATAGACTCGACTCTGTGTTGCCCATAAGTTTTCAAACTTTCTCACCGGGAGATATTCCTGGAATATTTATATTTTTTGCTACGCTGTACAGCTTTGTTTTTGTCTTGCTCATGGTGATGGACAATCAACCACGAGCAAGCCTGTGAAGTTTTAAATATCAACGGTGATCCTGTTTATTAATCATTCCTTCGACTCCATCACCGTGTAATGTTCACGGCTCTTACTTAAGTGCTTTTGATTTTGTGATTGAATTTTTGTATGTGCCTGCCACTGGACAGATCGATAGAAAAAAACAAAACAAATGCAGATGGCAAATGAATTTTGGTTTCGTGTACTATCGAACTGTCAATAACGCTCAATAGTCTTTGAGCTGTGGTGTCTTCCGTTTCCTCAACAAGCAAAGGGGCCGGAGTAAACACGTGTCATCATTCGGATAACAGGAATGGCGTGTTTGCGGGATGTAGGTTACATTTCAGAAGTTTGAAAGGCCAGCGAAAGCTACCATCTGTAAATTATTGAAGACGTAAGGGATAGGAAGGAGAATATGAGTGAGTAGCATTTAGAGTTCAGGAGAGGGAGAGAGACGCGGCCAGCTCGCGTTGCAGTTCTGTGTATGACTACGATGGGAAATCCATACACCCTAACCTTTCTTTGTCTGTAGTTTTATTGAAATTGAGCGGTCAGGGGGACAGTTCCATCAGAACGATGTCGAGCGGATTCAGCCACTTCTGATTCCCGACCTGCTTTATTCTTCAACCTACAAAAAGTCTGTTTGCATCATACGTGGACGACGAAGACTCATAATAGGTGAAATTCTCCTTCCCAGTTCTCACGCACAGCCTCTTTTACAGTTGATGGAAACCCACTCTCCTGATAACAAGTGTTTTTGTGCAACTAGTATGCCAGAAAGCCGGCCTTTTATTAAATCTTTACTTTAACAAAATCCTTTTTGTTGCCTTCCTGATGGTATTTTTAAACTTAACACAGTCTGCATATTGAAATGTTGCACGGTATGACCACAGGTTCTCAGAAAACTTATGGGGTTACATTTTCTTTGGACGAAAAAAAGATTTGAATTTTCACTGCCGTTTCACACACCATTTTCTAAATTTGCCAATTTGCCATAAATACAGACAATCATCAGAAATGACAACATATAGAATTGCAAAAAGGGATTAGGTATAAGCATCTCCCATATCTCCACTAGCCACCCCGTTGAGGGAGGGCAGGTTGGCAAATAGGTTTTTCCCATTTCAGACACCACAATGTCACTCCATCTCATTGCGGCATCCATTACGTGCTACCTTGGGAATGGGGAGAGGTCCATGCTGAGAATCAGGGCAGAAAATGGCCGCCCGCTAGGTGGGGTAAAATGGCCAGCGTTATTATTCTGACTCCCCCCAGGGGGAATTGGCCTGAATATAGATATGCAACATTATAAAACCAGGTTATTATCTGGGTGCACAGTAACGGCCTCTTGCCTATCTCTACCCATTGACGCACACGCGCGCACACTGGCAAACACACATGCGCACATGGCCTGCACACATATTATGAAATCCATGAAATGTAGCATACTGCGATGATTGTACCCTCTCTGGTGATTGAGGGATGTTTACCATTCCTGTTTTTTTTCTGTTTTCATCATGTGTCATTGTTTTTGCCATTATTCTCTTTCTTCTTTCATTTACAGAAAATTAGCATCAAGCCATCTCTGTTTTCTCTCTGCCTCTCCCTCCACCGCCACCCCCTCTGTGTACATAATGTCATTTTACGGTGCAATGATATTTCCGATTTCAGTAATGTAGACGGCCGCTTCATATCAGTGAGCATTATTCACTTATGGGCTCCTTGATTTAAAAACATATTTTTTCCTTGGTAATAAAATTATTATTTGAGTCAGTATCTCTCTGTTGTTTGTGTGCATGTCTGTGTGTGTAGCGCAGGAATCATGGACAGGTTTTGCAGATTATGCATGTTGAGCCATGCTTAAGTGATCCCTGCCACAATGATCAAGCACTTTTCACAAAGATGCACATGGACAAATGGACATTTAATGTTATCTCTACATGCAGCACAGGATTGACACAAGCAATTTAAATTAGATGTAAAGCTCCTGGCCAACCCCCCCTGTGTGTGTGTGTGTGTGTGTCTATATATATATATATATATATATATATATATATATATATATATATATGTATGTATGTATATGTGTGTGTGTGTGTATGTCAGTCATCTTCTTTCTATTAATGTTCTTATCTTTCTCTCCTCTGTTTCTTCCTTTCTCAGTTCTGTCTGTTCTCTCCTTCTTGTTCTAAATTTCCCCCTTTCTGTCGATCCCCACCGATTATGCCTCCCTTCCCTAGTTTTGCCCTTACCTACTGATGTTTTTCATACGATTTAATAGCTCGCTCTCTTCCTCCACCTCTCTCTATCTGTCTATCTGCCTTCTCCAGGTCCACTCTAATTCCCTCCTTTATTCATGAACCTAACCCTGCTGTGTTGTGTCGGTGTGCACGTGTGTGTATTTGGGTGTGTATGCCGCACGAGAGGAGAGGCAGACAGTAAATAGGAATATGAATCTTTAAGGGCCTGCTGCTACAGTGGCTGAAATGACTTTTCAGAGCCGTGGTGATTTTCCAAGAAGGATGTTGATGAGGGGATTGCAGGAGATGTGTAAGTGTGAGTGCCCGTATCAACCATCTTTTTAATTATTCCCACCTTTTTCAACCTCAGAGCATTTGTTTAGTGCTTTGTATTTTTTAAATGTTTCTTAGTCCAATAATAAAGCAAGATTCATAAAACTATTACATATATTTCACTTAACTCTGCGAGTAAGATTGCATTTTTATTAAGTCTGATGAGATGTTTACTCACCTGGTATTCTCTATATCAATTCATCATCAATCAGAGCAAGTTTTAAAACCCTGCTCTTTGTTTTTCAAATCTTAGTTTACAAGCAACCAGCCCCCCTGTGGCAATATAGACAGAGTGCGGGGCCTAAATGACTTTTTGAGCACCAAAGCCATGTGTCTTGAGCCCAAAGTGTCAAGTTGATTACTCACTGCTGACCACGATGAGTCAGCAATAATTCATTAGTGGCTCGAGAGCACGGTTGGGATTGCAGCTGGGGGTCGGGGTTAGGGCCAAAGGTCAGGTGGGAAGGTGCTGCACAGTGAATTAAAATTAGCGGCTAGTCTCAGAGTGTGAGCTATCAAAATATTTGACATTTGGCGGAATTCAGCCGGGACATTCGATTTGAAATGTCAAAAGAGAAAGCAAAACACTCGTCCAAAAAGATTTAGATAACAAGTAAACAGAACAAAATCGAGAACCGGTGAAACCTTGCGTGAAAAGATTGTTGTTTATTTATTAGCCACGGAAATATTTGTATTTCAATGTGATCTAGCCCAATGCCAACTTTTCCCTCCCAAACATACCCCTATCCTCTTTTTAAGTTAAAAACATACTGTGAATATTAAAATAAAATTTTATAAGGATATCTAATTTGCCTCATACACCTAACCCGGTCGTTGCGATTGGATCTTCTTCCTCGTGATGAATTTGCACTTCTATGCTGCGGTATATTACCTCATCTCATGTGTTAATGCTATTTCATTCTCCTTGCATGAAAGTCGCCAAAACTAGATGTTCTTCACTTTTAGAATTCACTTGCTTCCAAAAGGCTCATTGCAAGTTTGCCTTATAGGCTACAACTGTTTTAACATTAGATTAGATTTAGCTCTAGATGGAAACCCTAGAAAGGCCATTGAGTGACATGTTCCTGTTTCATAAGCTAATCAAACCCGACAACCCCATCAAAAAGGTCCAAGTGACTGCTGACAGCTTCTAAAAAATTTTTTGACTGTGTTTGTGTGTGAGAATGTATTTATTTGTATCATGAGTGTGCACTGACGACTGTGTGTGGATGTACCTGCTAGAGTGTGCCTGCAACTCTTGGCTGTCTGTCACCGGCCTCCATCACATTACCATAGAGCCATGACATCTCTGGCAGCCTTCTGAAGCCTCAAATCTGATAAAAACAGAGATAAATCTGCTCTCTGGTCTTCCTGATGAATATGATAAGACCTGCTCCAGGTTAATGGACCTTGACACCTATCAGGGCCCCGAGAACCACTGATCCCAGATCAGAGGTGGAAGAGACAGCGGAGGTGGAGTAAGAGGGAGTAAGACCCAGGGGGGTTTATCGGAAGCTGCCCTAGAGAGGTGCTTCCAGGCTGGGCTTGGATGACAGCCACGGCTGGGTGACGGTCCAAAGCTCCATGCAAATCCCCCACCCTCCCTCATTCTCATTCACCCTCAGACCTACCCACTCACACGCACAACTTTCGGTTTCGCGTTTCCTGTTTTGACTTCTCCCGTCCTGTCTCCTTTCTCTTCCCTTCTCTCTCTCCCGTAGACTCTCCTTCTATTTCTGTTTTCTTTCACATACACTAACACACAGGGATCTCAGGGATATACAGGGGTGTGGTAAAGCTAGTGATGGGGCTCTGCTTTGATGCCCGGTGGGAGATTACAGGGCCAAGAAGCAGAGATAAAAGTACAACCAAAACACAGGTATCTGCTCTTGCTTATGCCTTACAAACACATTCACGCAAACACACATCCATAACACGTGTTCAGAGTAGACCGAGCATGCTCACACACACAAACACACACCTACATACACACTAACATCTAATGGCTAGTCAGTGACACTGAGGTCTTAGCCCCTGTCTGCCAGTCCTCATTTGTTTCCCAGCCCCTCCTATGTGTGTATAGCAGTAGCACTTGCTACTGGGTGTCTTGTTACTCCTCAGAAGGTCTATTGATTTAACTCTTGCCACAATCTATAACACTATTGTCTTGCCTTAAGTGTCTCATCTGTACAATTCACTGGCAGGAGTCTATACATCAAAAAAAAAAAAACCACCTGCTTAAGGATATTGGTATTCTGCAACATGCTGGGAATACTTTTTTTTTCTCAGTGAATTTCACATTTCTTGCACACTCAACCTTACTTTTTTAAAAAGTGAAGATGCTTGCAGCTAGGCATAAAACAAGCTAGTACACGTTTATTTTTACTACTGTTGTGTTTATAAAGTCAATATTTTATTTCACAATATCATACAGCGGTTTTGTAGAGCAGAACTTATATTTTAGATTTTTCCATCTATTGGGACACGCATGGAATATTTATCTTTGTTTTGACACTTCCCAAAAAAGAAAAAAAAAGAAGCATCGCTTGTTGAAATATACAGGTATGTGGATGCAACGTATTCTCATTTCTGGGGAGTCAAATACTACCATAGTGTCCCAAAGAGATATGCACAAGATATACTTAGACACCTATTCCAACAGAGCACCAAAGTCTGCACGAGGAGGCCGACTGTTTGGCGTCGGTCTAAATCAGATGTCTGCTAAACAAGAGACTTCTGTTTGTATCCCATCTGGCAGCTTTTGCTTTAATTTGCTGTTTGTTGAGGCCCTAAAACTTGGTGGGATTTACCATATGATCATAGTTTTCATATGAATACATTCATTCACAACATTCAGACGTGATGTCAACCAAGTATACATTAGGTTTGAGACTCGGCTTGTTGATCTGTTTGTCTAAAAACTTGGATTTTGTCCTCAAAAGGTTTTTCGGTATTTTGATGCCTCTGTTTTTGTTTAAAACTTAAATACTCACATTCATATCAACGCAGGTCTGAGAATACAGATACCGTATGCGTGTTTCAGCGCTTCTACTCAGATCTTTTGATCCTTTTTGCCCATCAGATCCAATACATTTGAAATCAACAAATCACCTCAGTATAAAAAGGCAATCGCCTTTTCTGGTATTTGAGAAATGCTTTCTTACAAGCAGCTTACACAGTCAGATGTCTGTTCTGTGCTGCATTTATACCTTTGTGAAGCAAGAGAAATAGAAACTATAAAAAATATGAGTAGTTACATAGCTATTCAGTTGAGCTAAATGCAATATTTTACAAGCTTTATCCTACAGTGCACAAATTCCAAGGTTACCTTTCAGAATCTGGAAAGATCTTACCATTGATTACCTTTAAGTGGCACCTCAATACAAATCGTTAACAAGGGACTTTGGCCTCTCCCATGCAGTAATAATTGATCTAGTAAGCTGTATGTTTAAAAAAAAAAGGATGAGTGGCTGGGCAGGTGAATAGCACTAAAGATGAATAGCAGAATTCCATGATGTTGTTTCTTTACCTTTGAAGGTATACAAGTTTCTTCAAAGATTTACACTTAATTGGAAATTTTCATGGTGTTGAAAGGGTCATTCAACTCCATGATATACTCAGGAAAAAATAGCTCTTGAAACGCATCTTTAAAGTCCTGCTAGTGTATAGCAAGTGAAACTGAAAGTAAATAACTGATATTGACTAACAAACCTGGTTTTGGATGGATGGAAACTTTAACTGGAAAAAGTGAAATAAAAGGGGCTTGAAAAAAAGATTAAATGGTGCTCTTTGAATCTTCTGTTTGGACGTATACAGCTAGCGAGGATGGTTGTGTCGCATATGACTGAGCTGTCAGAAAACTAGCTTTTAAACATTTGGAGATGGTCTTGTTTGTACTTAGTTCACAAGGTCTTTCCTCTGCTCTGTTTTTCTCACAGAAGGAAGCCCGGTGAAAAAGATAGCAGAGGAGAGGAGAGAAATGGGGGGAAATGGGGAAGGAAACTCTGATTTGTGTGTTAATGTCCACATCTGTAAGACTGCTAACACATCTGGGAAATTAAAAAAAAAACACCTCTACTGCTAGACTGTAGCTAAACTAAACACTGTTTTACTGGAAAGCAATGTTTCATACATATGTGGCTTGAACCTGCAACTATAACCATACTGCTCTTATAAAATCCCAACTTGAACAACAGTACACTGGTTGAGATTTGTGAATCCACTTGAATTACTGTATTCTAATTATTTTTTTATATATATTTTTTTCTTTATTCTCCATTTATACAATATTTAAATTATCTAAATTAGCCAATAGATTTTAACATTTTAATACTTTTGCTTGTGTCTACCTGTGAGTCTGCCTATATGCCATCAGGTTAAGAACCTGAAGTCAAAGAGATGTGGTTGTCACGGTGAGGGCCTCTGTGACCATGGAGACATCAGCAGTGTAATCTGTGGGAGGCACATGTACTTCATCCTAGTTACTGTCGTCAGGCTTTGCAGGATATGGCACAGGCCCAGCAGGCCGCGGGGGTAGTGATTATGGTGGGTCTATGGTGAAGATGCCGTTACACTGTGGAATAATCAGACGCGTTCATTATGAACGTCTTTACATGATGCCTTGTAAACAAGCTGCAGTGAAATTACAGTAATATCTATCTATCTATCTGTCTGATGCATACATGTTTACAGGTAATTTATTTAGTGTTTGCATTGCTCCAGAATATTCACACTGGGAATCAAATGCTGTTGTTGTTTGCGGTGGAGGCATGAATAAAAAGACGGGGGTGATTTACCGAGGCAAAATAATGTGACACTGACGCCTTTTACTCTGGAGTTCCATTGCCCTAAAATGAGACTGGTCAGATGGGGAGTGATAGCTTTCCACGAAGGTATTATATGGTCGCTACCTACCTGCACGCTTCCCTCAGCTTCTCTTGCGCTCTGTCTCACTCATGCCTCATTTTTAGCCTCACCCCAGCGTCCAAATACTAAAACCAGCCATTTTGGATTCGCGTTGCCGTCATTCCATTATGACAGAGGCATGCAAGCTTGCACCCACATGTGCAAGATTACAAATAAAGTAATGTACGCATATGTCCACCACATGTGATCTTGTTTCAAAATGATAAAAAAAAAATTCATGCAAAACAATGTGAAATGATCCAAAGATATTGTAGCTACTACATGCTGACAGGTTCTGTTTCAGCACAGCTAGAGGGGAACATGGCCTGGTGAATCCTCAGATTACAGCTGTGGTGGCCTAAGTGGGCTGATGTCTTACATAAAAAAAATACACATGGGTACACCTTATAAATATTTTTTGACTAGGCGCCACAACTGAAATAGATACCTAATTTAACAGGTGCTCACCATCCAAATTATTTTCTGCACTCTGTCATTGCATGGTGTATTAATGGCCTTGCTGTCCTTGAAACACGCCAGTATTTCTTTTATTCTTCTTTGAGCCTTCAATACATATCACACGGCATTTTACATTCCTGCGCTTTTTTCATTAGAGTTACTTTATTTATCGTCTCTTTTTTGTCTCTGAATAGGCAGCACAATGAGGCAAACTTTTAATGCTGAAAGCCCTGTTGAATGTAGGAAACAGGTAGCATTGCACATAAAGGGAACCTGATCCTTGATGATGGCTGTGTTAAGATGGCAGAGAATCTGTCCTTCAGCTTTGAGATGCCTCCCTTCTCACGTGTGGCTGTTTCTATAAATATTTCCGGCATTTGTATATATTTTTACACACATTTACATGAGAATAAATCATGCGTGGAAATTTCTTAGTAAAGACAAAAAGAGCGAGCAACAACAAGTGGAATGTGGAGGACTGAACATCTGTGTGTATTTGATACTATGTGTAATAACCACACAAAAGAGAAGGACAGTAGCCTATGTTAGAAACACCTTTATTCACATATCTTCACGTATCTGTGTCAGAGCGTGCACGTGTTCAAAGACAGGAGTAAAAAGCAGGGAGAGAAGGGAAACAATAAAAGCCAGGGATCAAGAGAGGGAAAGGATTTGTGGATGGTGTGTACACAGTAAATATTTTCATCCATTCCAGCTCAGGCTACATACCTGCAGAGGAAACAAAAAAAGGAGGGGAAATAGGAAGGACAAAGGTGAAGAGAAAAGAAAAAAACAATCACAGGGGCTAATATTTCTTCATTTAAAAAACATTAAAAAGTTAAAGATTGTATTTCTCTGACACAAAACATTCAAAAAAATTAAATGAATTCCCCAGAAACAACAATGCAGCAATTTAAGCATCAGAGGCCTTGATTACCATGACACCTTCACTGATGACAGTGAAAGTTTAAACATCCCGGAACAGGAATGGGGAAAAATGAGCAAAAGGTGAGTTAGACACGACAGCATTCAGTCAAAAACAAAACATCGCTGACACACACGAGCAAACAATACAGTGCACGCTGCCGTTTCATTCCGTGCCCCTGCCTTCCCTCTTGCTTGCATCCAATTTACTCACTTTCTTTCGGTTTTGTGAGACATTTTCCTGCCGCTACAAAGCCGACGTCATGTTCACAGCTTTTCTACATAAGTGTTTCATGTCACTCCTTTTCCTCTAAAACACACTTGCCTATTCCTTGTGTTCCTGGTCTTATATTTGGGTTTGAGAGTGGATAGGTAACATTAAAGAGCTATCACTTTCTCTCTCTGTCATTCCCTTCCTTCATACACCATTTGATCTGAAGCCAGATATGGCTTTTGAGATGTAGACATGGACACACACACACACACACACGCACGAGCGTGCATGGATGCAAACACTTGCACTAGTGCAGGCAATTTGCACACACGCTGACTGACAGATAAACAATTTCCAGAGAACGCACGTGCACGCACTCTCAAACACGTGCATGAACACACCTTTATTTTGCAAGGCTTTTTTGTGTATTTCCTCCTAGCCAAACATCAAAAGGCGAATACCATTTCACATCACACAAACATCAGTATTACAATCCTCGGTGCTCCGCAGTGTCATTTTCAAATACCCCACCCTTGACAACTTGTGGAATAGGTTGAAGGAACGGAGCATTCAAACAAACAGGCATAAATACACAACAAATACCACCTACAGCCAATAAAATATGCATGGTAGAGGACGAGCACTTTTAAAGAGACTACTGTCAGAATTAATAACATGCAACAAAAAGACAGTAGCAGTGGCTGTTTTCCACAGGTGTGTGTGTGTCTGTGGATCTTCATATTGTATTCTTTCCAATGTTCTGTTTTTGTGCGCTGCTTCTGAGCCCAGCCATAACTCAACAGCGTGATGTCAAATGCATGAGAATCTTCTCTTAGATAAGAAAAAAAAAGGAAAAGTTATTAGCTCTATTCACATTTTTCATGACACACACACACACGCAATTTTCTAAAATACGTTGAAACAGTTTAGAGTGTAAAACATTAATCACTTCCAAAAAAATAAATAAAAATTGAGCAAAACTTCGGGACTCAGCTCAGCTCTCTGAGTTTAAAGTACAAAATGTTCCAAAAGTCAAAATTAATGCAGTCAGATTTTTAGGAGTGTTACGCCATGATATATTAGATCCCAATAACTCATCTTTTCCTTTACTGCTGCCTTTGTTCACTCTCTTTCTGATCTGTAATTGAAAAAGCATTCCATTTTTATTTTTCTCCTCTATCCAAAGGCTAAATCCAAAACACCAGCCAAGAGGTTAGCCTGGTCACCTGGCACCCACAGGCACTCTCTCTCTCTCTCCCTCTCTCTTTTTCTATTTCACACACATGGACATGTGCGTGCACACACACACACACACACACACACACACACACACACACACACACACACACACATACACACACACACACACCTGACTGCTGTGCTTCAATAAACTGTAAATTCCTCCTCTGCGCCCACCGTACCCAAGCTAACCCTTTAAAAGTCACCCGCCTCCACCTTGTAATGCATGGACACACACCCACAGACACGAACATACATACTTACCCACAGTTACACACAACAGACAAGCCCAAACACACAAAAAAACAATGTGGCTTAGTGGATGGTATCAAATTTAGTGGCCACGGGGATCTGACTGGGGTCATAAATCTATGTCTAACATGTGAGAAAATCTCTACATGAATATCTGGAGAGACACAGAGGGAGAGGGGAGATGGAGAGTCAGACAACGGGATACAGATGGAGAGAGACAAAGGGGGGAGAAAAGGCAGAAAGCAAAGTAAGAGTCTTGTAGACCGAAGGAGAGCCACAGACAAACAGCATCAGGAGGAGACAGGAGGCTGAGCGAGGTATAGAAAGAAATAAACAAACACATGCAAGACAACGGAAAAACTGAGTGGGAGAGTGGGCGACAAAGCACGGCGGAGGAGAGGAGGAATAAGTAAGGGAGATAAAGATAAACCGGCAGAGGTAGAAATAGAAAGATAGACGGAGCAAGAGAGTCACAGATGGAGACTGTGACAGTGAGAGATATATGGGCGGAGAGACAAAGCGAGCAAGAGAAGGAGGGCAGAGAGAGAAAGCTCGAGACAGACAGACAGACAGAGAGCGAGAGAGATACATGACCCCTCTCGCTCTAACAATGGCTCTTCATGTGGTGCCCAGCTTAGCAGGCGAGCCGTTGGAATCAGGAATGTGGAATGTGGGATTTCAGGCTTGGAAGTGATAGCTACTGTCTGTGTGTAATATTTAGGGCCGACACAGGGAGCCTCTGGCATGCCATGAAACACATGGACGCTGCTGCTTTTTCTGCTGCAAGTCAATTTATGTGTCCTGCATGTGCTTTTATGGGGGGAAAGTATACAGAAACACACTCATGTAGTTATATGTACAGTATGTAAAATATGATACACGTTTAACAAAAATTACTGCGCTTTACTTAGACTGAAATATCTTCATTTTTATTATATTTCTGTCAATTTGATAATACTGTACTTCCTGGGATTCTAGATAGAAAAATATCTGTTTAAGTAAAAGTTTCAATGCCAAATATGTAAAAATAATAAAACACTCATTTCAATTTGCTTCAGGTAAAAAAAAATATTATTCCTGTTTTTATATTAAAGATGTTAAAAAACTGTAAAAAATAATTTTTTCCATTTAATCTTGTGATATGTAAATATATCATAGGTATATTATTACATTAAAATTACTGATCAGTTGCTGTAGAATTCATTTAAATGTAGTTAGACAATTTATTTAATATAGAATTAAACATTTAAAAATATACAAAATCTTTGTACATACCAAACCACTTACCAATGTATTTATTTTTATCATAAATTTTGAAAATATTAATTAGTGTGACGTGAAATATTTGTAGTGGACTGAATTAAACAATTACCATAATGAATTAGGAGCATAAAGCAGGATTTAAGGTATAAAACCAAAAAGTAAATTGTTTGAATAAACTTACGAATTTACTTTCTACAACTGTACTGTAAATGTGCCGTGATTACATTTTACATTGTCCCAAACTTGGAAAAAAAAAAAAAAAGTGCAAACATTGTTGAGGTGAGTTTAATCTCCATGAGCTCCCGGGATAAAGTGGAAGTTTGAATGTATACACACGGCTTCTGCATATTGACACTCTTTGTCTCTCCTTCTCTGTCTCTTTTTCTCCCTCTCTCTCACGGAGCTAACGTACAGACTGCTGCTAACACAGGAGACAGTTGTTGCTGGCCGCCCCAGTGCCTGTCATGGCTGTCAGGCCAAATCCCACGAATTATGGCTGTTCCAGATGTAAGAGATTTCTAAGCTGCCTCCAACGGCCTGCGGTCTGTGGTGAGAGAGAGAGAGGGGGAGGAAAACAGAGAGAGAAAGAGAGAGAGAGGGAGACAGAGATTTGGGTTTATGCAGTGTCATCCAGAAATCCATCTTCCTTTCGCAATCTCTCATCTTTATTATCTTTTCCTTTTCTATCAGTAGGGGAAAAAAAATACTGTCATTACTTAAATAACTTTTTGGACAAGATTATTATTTTATATATCACACATTTGAAATTTCTTAAGAATATGTGACCTACGTCTGCAAGAAAGACTGACTGCCTGGCATGCTCGTATTTTTAAAAGGCAGCTAGAAAACTGATACTTTTGCAGGAATATATCTTTTCCAGCTGAGCGGCAGTGTTTGTGAAGTGAAATCACGGCATATTCTACATTTATATATCTCTATATATTACCTGCGGGCACAAATTCATGCAAAATCATATCATATTAGCAGCGGGGTTTGTATTAACATTAATTACGACATAAAATATTTAGCATTCGCCGATGTTTTCTTGAAAACAAAGAAACGAAAACTATCAGAGTATTGACACATTGATCGTTTCGTCTGACCGGTACATTCGTCGAACTTCCCCGTATGCACATCGACACTTAAAATTCAACCCCCATCGTTCTCTTACTTCTTTTGGTCTACTCTCACTCTTTCTCTCATTAGTACTTCGTAACCAGACAGTTTATTTGAAATTATGAAAGCATTACACTCTCTGATGTAGCAGTTTAAAAATCAATAGCTGAAACCCTAGCTGCCTCACTTAAGCCCTCTCCTATGGCAAAGGGGATGTCTCTTTCTCCCTCTCTCTTAAATGGTAATTTCATTTGCAGTCACTAAGACCTCACCAATAATTACCAATGCCCTGAGAGAGAAAGAGGTAGTGAAAGAGAGAGCGGAGGGATGGGAGACAGGAGAGATGGATTAAGAAAGGAGAGTGAATGCCAGTCATTAGAAAAGCTTTCCTCTCTCCCTGCTTTGATCAGAGTTACGAACACATTGCCTTCACTCTATCGCACCCTGACACCAACCTCTGAAAAGAAAAGATGGAGCACAGGAGTACGATGGAGGCGGGTGAGTGAGTGAGAAAAAGAAAAAAAAAGATCCCTAAAGTCTTAAATAGCGAGCCTTAATTTTGACATTGAACCCGCTCTGTTCTTGGGTTACACCGGGGCCGTCCATTTTCAGAGCGCCACCAGCCACCCCCCCACCCTACCTTCTGCATCTCTCAAATGAACTAATCAGAAAGAGGAATATGAAGTGTCCTGCAGGATCCATTTCTCTAGAAGCATATGGCAATGATTGATGGGGGACAACTTTGACTTTCCCAGGTCATCCTGCTTGCACACATCTGGGAGCATGCAATAATTCTCTTAATTTTAGACCTTTTTTCTCTTCCTTCTTTTCCTATCTCTCCCCCCCTTCCCAAAAACTTCAATTTCACTTTGGCCAAAAAAGAACCTCCTCTCAGTCTATCCGCTGTCTTTCCCTCTCACTTTCTCAAGGCTAACACAACCAGTCATTTTGGCTGAAATAAAGGCACTGTAGTGGTTACCAGATGCTTATACGGGCTGTTTGGGCAATCCCCTTGTTTTTTTTATGGCTCCCAAGATTTTTCTTTCCCTCCTAAAAAAAAAAGAATGAAAAAAACCTTAAGAACCACTTATGTCATATAACTATGCTAGTTGGATTTACCATATGTGCAATAGCGATTTAATATTTCATCATGATAAATACTGTAAAAGACATAAGGAGCAGAAGTTACTTGTGTTTATTGCTTTAAAATAGACTTCAGGCTGAGGCTTCTTTTTTTACAAAGAGCTGCACATCTTGAGGTTTAATGAGCATCTGTTTTGTTTAGTTACATTTATTTAAATGAAATGGTTGAAAAAGAATAATGATAGCATGGTGATAATAATGATATTCAAAACCATTTGTAACTGCAACAATCCAACTTTTTCAGTGTGTTCGAGCGAGGGAGAGACAACCATCTCAAACCTCCCCGACAGCAACTGGGCCTTGTTAGCTGTGCATTGAAATCATCTTTGACTCTGGGTTTACAATAACAGAGAAGAACTTCGACCACTAAATGCTTTCGGGAAACCCGCCCGTCCTCCTTCTGCCATGTGATGATCCCACCTCTGAAATATTCAGCACCATTAACATTCCGATGGGTATCATCCCCTTTCAGACACAATTCGCTCTGCTCCTCAGACCTGTGGGCAAGGCAGGGAGAGGCCGGGAGCAGATGTTATCTGTTCTCATTCTTCAAAAGATCCCTCCTCCTCCAAACGCACACTGTAAGTGTTATATGCGGTGTAGAGGAAATGGTGCACAGAAGAAATGGTCCCCTCGCTACTGATCAGTATTGACAGAATCTCTTGTTTTTTGGGGGGGAGAATGTGCTTTTGTTTTTTAAATTTAAAAAAGAAAAGGAAAAAATCAATGTAAGACCTAATGTTGCAATATTTCCTTTAGAAAACAACTTTCTGTTTCGTTATTTGAATTTCATTTAACTAGCATGGAGTTCTGTTTTTAAATTCAGTTTTTAATCACATACATTGAATTTAAAATAGATTTAATTGTGTGCAAATTGAATTTACATCGTCTTGTTTCAGCTTGCCTGCATTTTACAGTTCAGACAGCTATTTAAAGCTGCCTTATCTGATATCTTTAAGTTCGGCACCATCAAGTCTTCCACCGGGTTTATTGGCCGGTAAAGCTTAAATGTGTTTGATCTTAATTGCTAATGATGTGACCATAAGGGTAAATTGTTTTGCCAATCAAACTGTGCGTTCTCTCCTACACTTACAACTGCTTTCATGTTTTCAAGGCTCACAGCTGATTAGCAAGTTGTGTTTCTCTGTCTGTGTATGTGTGCGTGGACATGCGTGCGTGCTGTCACTAATAATGTGTGATCGTGTGAGAGACAGAGTGCTACACTTTGAGCACAATTAGCCAGGCATTTAGGCGTCTTAATTGGTGACATTCGATCTCAGGCACTCGTTGATGAACCACTTAGCAGCAGACTTATGGATTAGCAACCGGCAAAGCTCTCTCTTCTCAGATGTAACTAACAGGTCAGGAATTAGTGCTCTTAACACTGCCTTACAAATGAAGACAGTTGTATTGACTAACACCGAGAACTGCTTTCTCCTCTAGTTTCCCTTGCTAAATTTAGTCTCCTCTTGAAGTCCTACTCCCGTCCTCTCTTCTTATCATCTCGTGTCATGTGTTTTTTCTTCTTATCAGCTGAAACAAGCTTTTGTTTAAAAATTTGCTTTGTTCACTCCTGGACAATCTCAACCATGACGTTGGCTGTGGGCCGCTCACATTTGGCCTCGACAGTATTTAGTTTTTGTTGTCATGGCGCTGAAGCTGTCTCAGTTGTCTGGGCCGGGGCTCATGGGAGCCTCATAAATGTCATGTATCGACGGAACTGCTCGGAAGAGCAGGAAGTCCTTGCCAAAAAGAAGATAGATAGAGCGCCACTGGTGTTGGGGATGCCATGTTGCATTAAATCAATTTTGCAGGGTGCATACAAATACTGTGACACTTGCCAACACTCATATGTGTACAAGATGCTTTGCATGCAGAGATGGCCAGAGATTGAAAATAAACAGATATTACAGCTGTGCAGTTCTGTTCTTTTCTTCTTCGTTCCCTTTTAAACTAACCCGTGTTCAAGGAGCCGATTCAGCAGCCCCTATCCTGCCCTCTGTAGGTGTGTCACAATTTCGCTACACTTTCCCCTCCCCAGGTCACTGTCATGTGCCTGGACCTACTGAGCAGAGGGGCCTTTAAACAGGAGAGACAGCACTTGTCCGTTAGATTAGCATGTCCCCAACGTCACATGCCTGTGCCTGCACACGTCACCTCTTGTCTGGAGGTGCCTGTCGGGGTTCATTAGAAAATGGTCAGATTTTTTTTTTAAAAGACAAAACAAAAACAGGGATTTTCTTTTTCTTTTTTTTTCAAAAGGTAGACAAAAAATGTCTGTGCACAGGAACAGGATCCGATGCTTTACTTTGTGTAAATGTCGGCATGAAAACACAAACACCTTCATTAATACAATTAATTTTGGAATTTTTCTTTCTCAGATCTAAAATAAATATTCCTGACACCACGTCATTATTATTCAACACAAAACACATATTCTAACCAACAAAGCAACTCCAGTCTGAGGCGAGGGCCAGTCGGCATTTCAAACGCCCCTGAGATTCCAGATATTCTAATACCGTGGGACCTTCTCTCATATTTATTGTGGGAATCAGAATTTATGATGAGTAAATTGGGCTTCTTCATCTGTGTGCCGGGGGGGGGTTGCAACATGCGGCCGAGATGGCTTGACTTATTGATTACAGGGAGCAGTATGCCCCATTTCAAAGGGAAGGAGAGCCCCCGCCACGCAACTTCTGAGAATTAATTTGCCCGGCATGGGCCTTCATGAGAAACACATGTCCGTACACACACAAATGCAAGCATAGACACAAACAGGCACACAGAAACCAAAGCCTGCAGGTAAAAGAATTACACTCCCCCCCCCAGAAAAAAATAAAATAAATAAATAAATAAACACACCTACACAGGCAGGCAGCCCCCTCTGCCCCCACCAGTGCACACACACACACATGCACAGAGAACCAATTTTTACAGCGCTCCAGGTATTGTTGTAACCAAAGACTGTGATTGGACTTGCTGGCACGGCACGGGGATAAACTCAGAGGCATCTCAAACATTCTCCCACTATCTGACAAAAAATGACACCAATAAAGTTTCTTTTTTTTAATTTTTGGTAACATTTTTTTCTCTTTGGTATTCACTTTAAAAGTGTGTGCTGGTGGTATTTCTTTATTTCAAATAAATGAAATATTTCTCACAAAAAAATGACATAAAAGAAGAAATAAAACCTGCGTTTCTGAAGAACGTTTAAATAATCTGACAATCTGTCGGATAAAGCACCGTCCGGTGGCGCCGCAGCTGTACTGGAAGCGAATACGACCCTAACGCGGTCCCATCCGAAGTGTTTCTCCAGACCGAATCACAGCTGAACTATCCGTGGTTCATCCCTGGCATTGTCCACCGGATTGCCCTCGACATTCAGACACCAGCTCCTATTTCACCAGCAGCACCCGCGCTAATTTATCATCATGGTCATGACAGACAACACATCTGTGTGTGAATGGATTAAGTGAGGAAAGAGAGGAGGGACAAAAGTGAGAGCGAGGAGGGGCAGAAAGAGGGAAGAGCAGGAGGAAATGTGGTAGCGAGGAGGATACTAGTCACCACATTCGAGGCTTTTAAAGGGTCATATCTTGTTTGAAGGGTCCCATACTACCCTTCACTCGACCTCTCGCTATCCCTCCCACCTCCACCTTTGTAACACGCTGTCAGCTAACCCCCCTCAGCAACTGGACAGCTCATTGTCCTGGGTTGTCTTATATTACAGCCCCATATACTGCAAGTGTGAAATGGAAAAGAATTAAAGAGCTTAAAGAGTGAATTGAGAAAGTAGACCTGCAGAAGTTTATATTGCCACATAAAACAGTAGCTTCACGGGCCGTGAAAGGGCACGTCCATGACGACCAGCTTGTCGATGACGGTCCTGCGTGACACCTTTTTTAAAAAAATATTTATTGGCTGAATGACACCGGTGTGTTTGTCAGCGTGGAGCAGACGCGCAGGCCTTTCCGGCGATGAGATTGATGGGGATATGTGTTGAAATACGGACGGGCGACAGATGAGGAGACACTCGCATCTTGTGTTCACATGTTCTGCGCTCACATTAATGCCATACGTGTGTGTGGTTGTGCGTACATGCATGCATACATGTCCAGACAGCAGGTGTGCATATACAAGCGTCTTCATGTGTGTGTTCAAGCAAGCATATCTGTTTACTTTTGCTCTCCAAAACCCACTCGCATTTGAATGCAGGAGACAGGACACATCTCTCTGCTCTGTGAGCCGCTAGACAGCTCAGTCAGAATATTTTAGAGTCCACACACATACTACATCCCTGTACACACACATATACGCACACACGCGCACACATATGCCTCCCTGGGGTACCCCATATGCGGTGCCTGGGGAGTGCAAAATGGAACTTTTTAAAAGCCAAAAACACTTCTCTCGAACAAACTAGTCTCACTTAATAATACCACACTCATGTTTCTCTCTTCTCTCGCGCGACAGGCCGTCATTATCTACAAGGGGTGGGTGTTTCGGCTGCATTTTAGGGAAAGGTCGTGGTTGTTGTTTTGGTATCTGAAAGCCTTGCTACATGACGGATGGCAAATAGACTATTTGGAATCTATGCATCAACAAATACATTTTGGTATGGAAATGAAAAAAGGAAGGAGTCTGGGAATTGTGGATTTAGCGTGAAGAAGCAGCAACTTGCAAACTCCTGAGACATTCGATTGACTTGAATTGCTTATTTGAGACCCGCAGTACATGCTGCAATATTTTGATGTGCATTACATTGAGGAATCAAGCGAAATCTATGTTGCCGAGCCTTTTGTTGTCGTTGTTGTTGTTTTCCATCTTTTTTATACAGCAAGAGAGCAGCAAGGGTCTTTTTTCTTCTGCTGAGGTAAATGAACTTATGTACACACGGACACACAAAAAAGCAAACACACATGCACAGAGTCCGGGCACACACAACCAGTATGTATACAGACAAACACGCATGCACCTTCTGCTCTTATGAAGATAAATATGGCAAGGGGTAGATTTTCACCTGCACCCCCTGCAAAGGGACACACGCATTCATCTTTTGGGATGTGTGTGTGTGTGTGCCCGCATGTTCGTATGGGGGGGGGGGGGGGGGGGAGCATATTGGGGATACAGCTGCAAGGGTGTGTGCACCTCACTGCCTTTTCAATGTATGGAAATGTATGTGCATTTTTAAAGTAGGGGGGCTAAATTTATTTCTCTTTCCCCCGTGTACCCTTCGCCCCTTCCTCTCTCTCTCTCTCTCCCCCCTACCTCATTCCTGAAGCTGATAGACCTATGGATGCATGATAGATGGAGAGAGAGGGTGAGGCAGAGAGAGAGACAGATGGAGGGGGACTCTGCATGGATGCATACATAGATGTGTGTGTATATATATATATATATATATATATATATATATATATATATATATATATATATATATATATATATATATACCCTTTTCTCTCAAACACATGCTACAAAGTCACAAACACACACATGCATGCATACAAACACACACTTCTGACTTCACGATTCATGCACATACCTACCTAATCCACAGTTTTACATAATGGGGAGGTGGAGAAAGGGGAAGCAAGTCGACTCCTGTAGCAGGGTGATAAAGATAATATAAATCATCTGACTCTTTTTTCTCTTCTGTATGTATACACATTCACCCAGGGAAATGCTGATATGCTATAGGGGAATATAATGAGATATGTACAAGGGTCCCCCTCACCGTCAAGAACACATGTGGGTCATATGTGAGCTTTGTGCAATTTTCACAATGTATAAGGATTATGGTTGACGTTATGCAGAGATTTTAAGGAAACTGGTCCAAGTGCAGGTCACATGTGTGCAGAATGGCAACGCTGTTGCGCTCTTCACGCAACCGAGTGCTCGTTTTGATATGCAGCGGATGGATTTTTCACACATTTCAGCAGTGGTCTAGAGTTTGTTTGTTGCTAAAAATTAATTAAGCAAAGAAGTATGCAACACACTCTACATACAAAACAAAAAAAGAAGAAGATTCACTGTTAATTATTCAGAGAAAGTTAATTTTTCTGGAATATAATTAAAGGCATTTAACCATCAGGGACAGAGTGAGATCAAAGATGTACATTTGATGTCATGCAGATAGCATTTTTAAATTAGCAAACCCTCTTAACTTTTATAATTATCTTTGGTGGGAGAACTGAGGCAGGAAGTTCTTTTGTGTTAATTCTGGGACTGAAATAGTCTCCTAAGAATTAGATTAAATTAATTAGAAATAATTGCAGATAGGCATGCAGATTGCATTTCCAATGCAAATAAATCTTATCGGAGCAGAACTAAAGTTTATTTTTTGTTGGTATTATTCTAAGAGAGAGAGACTCATATAAATTAGCAATAAATATTAGTCCAAGGTATTAGCATTAAGGATTTGAAAAGGAGTTGCAGCAGGAAGTTATGTCGATCCGGCGTGTGCTCAAATTAAAAAAGTGATTAAACGTGTCAAATTTAGTGCGATAACATTTCATTGCGTTCCTGTTTTCAGGAAAGGAGTTGTGTTTTTTAACCTCCTCTCCCAGTGTTTCTATTGAAGCTGATATATATACGCATACACACACAGACACACACATACAGAGTAATGTCCTAACATATAAAAAATGAGAAATAGGCAATGGGCGTGGTATATGTGTATGTCTGTGTGTGGGTGCGCGAGTCAGAGAGAGAGGGAGGGAGACAGCGAGAGAGGAAGCTTGAATTTTATCTCGCAGTGTCAGTACCGTCACAGGGAGGAAAAAAAATAGAATTGTTTCCTCCATATTAGGAATCAAAGCTAAGCCCAGTGTTATTGTGTCCACCATTTTGACTGCAGTCAACAGACCTTGAGGTAGCAGGTGCATAAGGATGAGCGTGTAGGTGTCAGTATGTTTTATTTATTTTTCTCTTTTTTTATTTTAGTGGGACAAAACGCATCCTCCTGTAAAGCAGCAGAATCATTCATTTTGTGTGTGTGTGTGTGTCTGTCTATCTACAATTATATGTACACGTGTATGCATACACACATCTTTTCCTGTGGTGAATGTGAGTGAGAGTGTCCGCATGTCCACGCTTACATGTACACGGGTATGCCTGCAGGTGTCCGTACCTTCAGCATTTATAGTCCCAGGGAACTGCTGACCTCGTCCGCCGACCCCCCTCCGCCACCACCCTCTGTGTTTCTAGGGGGATCCTTGAACTTGACCGTGGAGGGAGAGGGGTGGTGGGACTGAAGCTGAGACTTGAAACAAACCACTCTGATGGACAACAAAGACAAGTAGGAGGGAGGGGGGATGGCTCGGGCTTGGGGTGTATAAAGGTTGAGATTCCAGGGAAAGGTCCCCAGGGTTTATGTGTGTTTGGGTTGTGAGTCTATATAGGCTAGCTTATCAGGTTTCAGAAATATGCTGCTTCATTAAGCCTTTTCTTCACAGGATGCTGTTATTGCTATAATAAAACTGCATAGTGGTTATAAAGCTAGTCCCCAACATGTGTGTGCTAGGATAAGACATTATGGTCAAATGTCTTTGCGCATTTTTGCATTGTGTTATATTATCTATGCATTTAATTCCACATGGATGCCCTTATAGAATGATAATAATAACACTGTTATTTGTAAAGCACTTTTCAAAAACACAGATTTATAAAGTTTGATGTTCTGTTACACAGACCCATAATCAACCACAGGGTTACGCATTAATTCCAGCATACACACTTGCATCCATGCAAATAGATGTAAACTGTGGCCCAAAATAAAGGGGGAAATTTTAAGGTGAATCTGACCTATAAAACTATGTTTTCAGCCGTCATTTGAAACAAATCACAGATTTACCTGATAGCTGAGGAAGGCTGTTCCAAAATATGTGAATGGTAGTTTGTGGAACATGATAATTTAGTGACTCATAACAACAAAGACAAAAAGTCATAACTTAACTTAAGAATATGGACAGCCTTTTTTCTCTCTATAAACTAAGCAAATACTCCTAAACAAAACAAAACAACTAGTGCTTTCAAAACAGTACAGTCCTCTTGAAAAAAGAGAAAATGTAAGAGAGACTAAAATTCCAAAAGGCATGTTGTAAAGATTGGTTTAAGTTAGAAGCTGCAGGAGAAGATGAAAGGAGTCAGACAAATGGGTTCGGGCAGAGATGGTAGTTTGTGGATGAAGATGATAGGAGAGGACGAAGAGAGGAGAAAATGAATGAGGAGGAGGAAAAGACGAAGAGGAAAAAAAAAGGTGGGAGTTACAGAAGTGGACAATTAAATGGAGCGAAAGGGGAGAGGATGGAGAAGTATATGTTTGGGAGGAGGTAAAGAAGAAGAAGAGCTTGGAAGGAGAACTGGTGGAGGAGGAAGGGGATTGAAAGAGGTCAAGGAGCATAGTGTCTTTTGGCAAGGAAAATGAAGGGGCATGTGTGTGTGCACATGAGTGTGTGTCTGCCTAATTGTGAGTAGAAGGTGAGAGGTGAGGTCTAGGCACGCTTCTCGAAAAAAAAAAAAAGAAGCAGATAGAGATGGACAGTCAGAGGCAGCGCTGCACTGCATGTGTGCGCATACGTGTGCACATGTGTTCGTATGTGTGTGCGCGATTTCTCTGCATGCGTGTGTGTGTGTGCACCTACGTGTGTGTTTTAATAGCCACAGTCAGAGAGCCTCTGTCAGACGGTCAGCTAATTGGCCATCTTACAAGTACAGAGGAGGCTGCTCGCAAATTGGCAAAAAGGGCAACCGGCTTCAATCTGATACCAAACTCCTTTCTGTCACGATGCTGTCCATTAGACAACAGCTTAAGTCAGGGAAATGGAACAAAAATAAAGAAAAACAGAATACAAAACAGGGGGAAAATAGTGGCGTAATTGTGCTTTGGAGACTCGTGTTGTTGCGCTCGACCCGTGTGTAGCGAGACAATGGGGATCATGCCAGACTTAGCGTAAATAAAAATTTGGGGAAACGTTGCCAACTCATCTGGCTGCTGTGTTTTTATATTTGTGTGTATGCACGATTGTGTTTGTGTTTCCCTGTTGCAGAAGCCTCATGTATTTTAATCCATGTAAAGTCCCAACTGGGTTCCAATTAGGAACAGGTTTCCTAACGCCCTGTGGGGAAACTGATAATTATGCTGTTGACTGTGGTTCTGACTTACAGTATTTGTGTATGTGTATGTGTGTGTGTGTGTGGTGCAGGGGGACTTAACACAGCCTATGATATTCTTTTTTATCTTTCTGTCATGTTTACAATGCTGACGTTATTAGCTGTATCAAATGATCCTTCATAATTAGACACAATACAAAATTTCAAATCCTCTTATCTCAGTTGTTTATCATAAGTAGTGTGTGTAGCACACATGCAAGCACACACTCGAATAATATATTTATACACTAAATCTAAGCTTGAAGGCACAAAGGGCTAATATAGCTGAGCGTAGCTGCTTCTAAACATTTTTTGGGGTCTGACTGTTAATGTTCAAGCGCTTGTGTGCAGTTTAGAATGAGTGCACGGAGAGCAGAGCCTGTTCCTTTTATCTTTCTGTAGTCTTTACACTGGTGATGATCTTAGCTGTACAAAGTGAAAATGATGTGGACAAATCCTTATCTGAGTTGTTTACACACTGCTTTAGGTTTGAATGTAAGCATAAAGGGCCACTAAACCCCAGTTTTACAGGGTCTGGGCGTCTGAATTCGTCTATTAATACATTTTCATAATGAGTCTCCTGTGTTTGCAGCCATGCATCTGGCACTATGTTGAGTGTGACAGGTAGCTACGCCCTAATGCTCTTCACTGTAACTCCACAGCCACCATCTAACCTTGAAAAAAAAAGAAAACAAACCTGGATTGACACTGATATAGTGGACAGTGCACCTCTCACATCTAAAACTAAATGCTGAAAAATGTCCCCTCAGATAAAATGGATGACCCAGCTGTAGAATCCGCTGGAAAAAAATACATTGTTTTGCAAGGCTGAGCTAACAAGAAAGCAAGAAAGTGTTGAATTTTCTCTGGGTGGTTTTCTGCAATTTGAAAAGCTTGCCATAGCGGCACAAAAAGGCAGCCCTGTGTTTATTTTCAGCACTGCAGTGTTTTAGAGATGTAAAGGCCCTCCTCACTGTGTATTCATGAACTCTTATTGTTGTTTCCCCTATTTCCATGCCGTGTCTATGCCAAAAAAAAAAAAAAGAGAGAAACGCCCCACGGAGAGGAATTGAATGCAAGATATTTACAGCATTTTTCTTAATCCGTACAGATGGCCGTGCTGGGGTATGTACATACCACTGTTGTAGACTTATTCATATCACACGAGATTCTGGGAGGGGGTATGGGGTTAAAATCCAACTCCAATTTACAAATCTGAGATAATTTTCATACTCCCCTCTGAAGATTTCTTACATAGAAATGAAGGCAGTTGAGGGTTTAGAAGGGCACAAGGAGTCTTTTGAGACTGCAAAACAGCATAATTGTTTTGCTATCCAATCGGGTGTTATACTACACATAATATATGGTTATTTCATACAGCCTCCAGACTGCCAAGATGTTTTCAATTTGGCACGGCCCTGCGATCATGATATCACAGAGAAAAGAGAGAGAGCGAGAGCTTCCAGTCTGGGATGGCCAGAGCAGTGAGAGGGCGATCATTTCGCCAAACTCAAAGGCTTTTTTTCCCCCCCTCTCTCCCTCTCTCTCTCTCTCTGGGACGAATAATTCCACAGTTGCTGAGGCACTGAAAAAGCAATCTGCGGAATACCCCAGGGTCATGTCTGTGGCCGGATGATTTGTGTGAAATGTCATACATTAAATATAAGTTTAACATTCAGCCCGGTGCACTGTAAAACTGCCCTGTCGTTGCCACAGTCCGCCATTTCCCTCTGTGCAGGGAGGGTTCGGGTTCAGGAAAGCGGTCACAAAGGAGTTGGACACACAAATACACACAGAGACATGGACACACACACCACCACCACCCCCTGTGTCTGCCCAATCTTAGAGGGAGTAGAAGGAAAGAGGGGGGTGCAGACAGCAGGAAGTTGTGAGGCCATTCGATCTACAGCTGCCTTTCATTTATGAATGCGAGAACACTAACTTTTTTTTTCTTGAAAATAGCTATATATATAGTTTTTTCAATTTCTTCTTGTATTTTTTTTTTCCAAGGAGCTTTTGGCCCAGACAGGAATTGAGAAAAAGAGGGAGGGCGGGGAGAGAGGTAGACAGACAGCTGGACACAGAGACGGACGGTCGGTCTCGAGGCAGGTGTTGAATTCGCGTCCAGCTCGAGATGAAAAAAGTAAGAGAAGAGGTGAGGAAGGAAAAAAGGGTTGTAACTAATTCATAAAGTTTCGGGAAAATAGCAGCCACTGAGAGGAAGAGCGCGAGAGAAGAGAAGCGAGAGACAGAGGGAAAAAGGTGTCTCCAGGGACTTCAGTGAAGCAGTCATCCCAGAGAGCGAGAGAGAGGAGATTCTGTCCATCCTAGCAGATGAGAAAGAAATGACAGAGGGGGTACAAAGGATGTCATCTGCCAGATGGACAACTGATGAGTTTCCTCCCTTTTCTCTTTGTCTTTCCTTTTCCCCCCTCATGGCTTGTTTGTTTGTGTGCAGTCTTTGCCTCTAGAAAGTTTCCGTCTGAATGACTACAATAAGATCGTGTGTTTGATATGTAAAGGGAAAACGTGGATATTTCCGAAATGTGAAATTCACTGAAGAAGGCCAACTTTAGCAATGATCAAAGGGCGAACAGTGGATGGTTTGAGTACAGAAAGTATAAAACACTATATCAGCCCTGATTAAGCTGTGCCAGACTCAGGTGGATATTGTTCATGAATGTAATTATATACCTCTGTGCTTTTTCAATATATTCTTATCTACTTGGCACAGTTCAATTTAGTTTTCGCCTGCTGGTGTTTGACAACATTTGCATCTAAAAAAATCCATGCACCCTTTCTACAAATTCTGCTTATTATTGCCATGAAAGAGCTTACCACCAGATTTATCAATTTCACCTTGAAGGTGTTGTACTTGCTAGTGCATTTGTAAGCAAGCCCGGACTCTTTGAAGACAAACACAGTATCGTACAATCTGTAGCCCCCCTTTCCCACCCTTCTCCTCCCTTCCCACTCCCTACTTCAAAGCAGAAAGGCTGAGATGAAGGTTTGGAAAGAAATGGAAAACAAATTGTTCATTTGTATCTGGGAGGAGACCAGACACTTGAGCAAATGCTCTCTGCATTCTCTCTTTACACGCGCTGTGGTAAAGTTATCTTAAGGTGGGGCGCGGGAGAGCCAGAGAGAGGCGAGGCCCCGGCAATTGCTGTTTTAAAGTCTCAGCCAGACAATCAAATGTGTAAATGAGAGTGAAGCTAGTCAATGACCACCTTCGGGACAAATCTACTGGGATACTTGATGCATACTTGCAACTGCAAGAGAATTTTCAACTGCAAGAGGAATGTTGCTCCGATGCAGTTTTATACTGCGATTACTAAGGAAATACAAAAAAAACCTAGTTTAATATTTTTAATAGTATGAGAAAACTATCAAAATCACAGGTATACAGTATATTAAAAATATACAACCAACTAGTAAACAAGAGATTAAAGCAATGACAAAGACTCTGTAGCTTGTAACATTTACCTATATCCATGTAAAATAACCAAGTATGCACCCTCAACGCTTGTGAAAGGCCAATTTTCGCTCAGTGCATTATAGAAAAAGCCCCTGTAGCTTTGATCATGAAGGATAAAATGAAGCTCTTTCATTGACAAAATAAAAGAGGCTTTTTGATGTCAAAGTGCATGCTTGACCTCACTACGAGAGACCATGCAGTGTTAAATAGATGGCTTGTATTTAAAACAAATCTGAGGAGCTTTCAGGTGATATGCATATTATCCTGCTTTACTCTCAAAGGTGCTGCTGGACAGTCTAAAAGACACTTCAAGTCACCTCTGTACCAATTTTTAGTGTCTGTGTTTGAGCGCAAGCTGCAACAAAGGTGTATCTGATGCTTGTTTCTGTTGCCAACCAGCTAGTTAGGCACCAGTGCAGGATATCTGGGGAATTAACACCTATATGTCTAAGTCGGTGCTATACTACAGACTGACGTATACTTTATATGACAGAACCTATATATACTCCTTACAATATAAGGCAGAGAATGAAGAACTGCAAGCCATAAGGATATATCACACAATATTATATATGTTTTGAGCTTCAGACTGATGATAAGGATAAATGGGATGATGGGAGAAGGCCAGACTGTGGTTCCTTGGCCATTATCCACAGGCAGGCAAATCAAGCCAGCAAATCAGGAACAATGGAGCCCTCAAAGAGCAGAGTGGGGATCAAAGCAGCGCTAACTGGCCATTGCAATCCAATTGAAATGTTCACTTTGCATCTCTCCAAAGGTAATGGATGTGGAGAGTGGGAGGTGAAAAGAAAGGGCTGCCCGCTCACATTTGTCGTAAAATTATGGAAGCTCAGAAGAGAAAGAAAGGAGAAAAATGCACGTGACAAGTCTGGCCTTCTCAAGTCATCTACTGTAGAAGCTTCATAATGTCCCTTGGTTATTTTGACTTTGAATTTGTGAAGATTTTTTTTTCCGCTCCCTTTTTTAGCTTCCTTTGAACCTTCCAGTGGTAACATTATGATGATATATGAGATGCTATACTATGGCCCTTGTGCATGTGGAGTAGGGTTGAGGCAGGCTATTTCTTAAAGTATCCTCTCACTCGCTCACTCTCTCTCTCTCTCTTTCGTTTCCTCCGTGCCTCTCGCCCTCTTCCTGTCTTTGTCTCCCCCATCACTTCCTCTCTCCATTGCTCCGTCTCTCCATTTGAATGTGTTGATCACCTGGGGAGATGCTGCATTAATGCTGACGACCAGTAAAAAGCAGAATCTCCTCTTTATTTATCTGCACTAAAATTCCTCCCAATCTTTCCAGCACATTTCACTCAATCACGCAACTCAGGCCATTCCATTAGCCACACAGGGGCGTTTTACCCCATTGAGCACAACACGCCCCGCACTTCTATGAATATAGATTCCCCTAAATTATGTATAATGGGAGTGCTCAGATTTTAGCATTTTTACTAAGAGGGTTTGAGGGTGTATGAGTTGTTTCTGCTGCTTTTTAAGTGCATCTTGAAATTCACAGTGTATGAGAGACTGGAGATGGTGTTTGCATCCTTTGAGTTTGTAGATTGTTAATGGAATGAGGATATGGGTGATATTTTAAATTTGTCAGTGTGCGTGACTTTAGATAAATATATATGTATCTATAAATATGTACATTTTTTTTGCAGTGCATTCATGTCACCCAATACTAAACTAAATTCAGTAATGACATTACAGTTACTAAGCAAACAAAACTATGTGGTTACTTGCGTTACATAGATTTTAGATTGTCTGCATGATGGGTGAAGTGAAAAAGCTAAACAAGCAAAATGGGAAAGCGGTCTATAACTTTTGAGGAATACTTACATGGACATTACTTTTGTTTTCTTTGCATAAAATAACAAGAATATGACTGTAAAGTCCAAACTGCACCCAGGCAAGAAACAACTACTCACTGCTAACACTCCACCCTCTTATTGCAAGCATCTAAGACAGGGGTGGGCAACTCCAGGCCTCGAGGGCCGGTGTCCCCTGCAGGTTTTAGATGTGTCCTTGAACCAACACAGCTGATTTAAATGGCTAAATTAGCTCCTCAAAATGTCCTGCACTTCTCCAGAGGCCTGGTAACGAACTAATCATGTGATTCAGGTGTGGTGACCCAAGGTGAGATCTAAAACCTGCAGGACACCGGCCCTCGAGGCCTGGAATTGCCCGCCCCTGATCTAAGAAGACAGCATGCTAACACAAAGCTAGCTGAAAACAACAGGTGTATAGCATTGTAGCCTTCATTTCTTCACACATCAACAGCTGTGAAGTGCTCTTTGGACTGGCTTTCAACTTTGCTGTCCACTTTGTGCAAATACTCAACATAATTGTCACAATGCTCAACGCAAAGATCTTATGTGCGTGTCTTCGTTAGGAAAGGGATGTGCGTCTGTCTGTGCAGTATATATTGCTAACCTATTATTTCAGGACATGCTATGAGTAATGTAAAAGTACTGTAACAAGTAGTAAAAAAGTGTTAAAGAAATGTGTAAAACTTACTTTTTTAATAACAATCCAATTTATTTGTTTACCTGATTTAATTTTGGCCACTTTTACGTTCAAGATCATACCCTCCTACACCTCTTTTTCACACTTTTTCCTCTGTGATAAGCACAGGATTTTCTCCAGTGTTAAAATGGCAACCCTTAAAATTGATTGGGGCTTTTTTTTGGTTTGTTTTGTGTCGCTCGAAGCCAGCATGAGATGACATGCTGGCCACAGTCCAAATCATCCTGCTGAATATTCTCCTTCAGAGACCATAGGACGTTACAGTTGAAATCAGTGCTGACATTCCTCAACCAGTGGGACAATCACAGCGCACACCCAGTGAATGTTAAAAAAGAATGATGAGTCTTTTCCCATTCTCGTGCTGTACATCATTTGCTCTCTTGGAAAGTGTCGACTCTTCACTAAAAACTGTTGAAAACTCCTCAGTCGTAGTCCGAGACCCAGCTGTCATTACCAGCAGTGATCCTCTAATTGAAATTCGGGTCAGTTTGAAACAGCAGTTGATTTTTGCACTCTGCACGAGTTTATGGCCTGTGGTGAGTGCACAGTATGAATGGTCAGAACAGGACTTCTAGGGAGCGATCTAAAAATAGTGCTTACTCTGGAATCAGTCAGGACATGCCTGAGAAGCTACCCCTGAACAGGAAGTTGGCCAAGTTTAAATCAGGTTAGATTTTGGAGCCTTTTTGATCATACAGTACCTCGGATATCTATATCTGTACTATATATTTGATTACAGTTAATTACACGTCAGCTTATTCATTCTACTCTATGAAAAATATGAACAATTGTTAGCCGCAGCAGTGATTTGATTGCATATTACTGTTGCTTTTATTAGGATACCTCAAGCTGAACCTATCTCATAAGTAACTAATGGCTTAGTCTAGAGGTCTGGATTTGATCTCTTGTTGTGCTGAACATTTTCTGCTCCAAGTGTGAGTAGTATGACTAATTGGATGGTAAGTAACTTTAATTCACATGTTGGCAGTTGGTGTCCATGTAGCTCAGCGGGAGGGAGGGCCACAGCTGAGCTATATCAACAAACAGACCAGCAATTCTATAATCAGAACAAAATCAACATCCTCATTACTGACTCCAAGCTGCTGCCTACATCAAAAAGGGCTTCAAAACTCTCCGTCCTTGTTTTCCGGGAGTGATTATGTTTAGTGTCAGCCAGACATATCAACATTTTTTTTTTTCTTTTTGCACTGAGACGTGCTCGCCGGAATGCTAACAACCTAACAGGGGGGTAAAGTTAGAGATATTATAATCGGCTTCTCATTCTGGTAGTTTATCTTATGTAGTGCTGTAATAATGTCACAGCATCTCACTGAAGTAAGACACGCTAATTAAAAAATATTTTTTACAGTAGTGCATGTACAAATCCAGCGCTATTAATGATTACTGATGACAGGCACATTTTGGATGTTGAAGCTACAAATTTATCTTGATATAAACTCACCAGGACTCTGGGATTAATAATTACCATTGTTCAATCATCAATCATGTCCTTTTGTTTAAAATACACGAGCTGTCTGCATCTTCAGCGACAATCTGAACTTGATTTGACTGGGCTTTCCATTTTGTTATCATTATGTTTGCGGGGTTTTTGTTGGCTAACTGTGATCATATACATGAGTAGCAATGCTAATTATGTAGCGTGCCATGTGCCTTATGAACCCATGCTGTTTGTGTTACCATTGAGCTGCACTGTTTGTGGAGCCGTAGTGTGTCTGTACCTGTGGTCTGTGGTTAGCCTACCTCCACCAGCTTCAGTATTTCTGTCAGCAAAAAACCCCATAAACATCAACATTGAGTGAAAAATACGTCAATGCATACTTTTTTTCCCCCAGTGTGTTCTGCCACTCTTTTACATTTTAATTTTAAACTACCATAATTATACAAAATGTACACTCAAAAATCTATTAAGAATTCTCATCCAACTTTTTTCCTCCACTGCTACAAATGCATCCACGCTGCCAGATGCAATGATTAGATCAAGCGACTATCAGATCTGAGATGGACCAGAGCCGGCGCGTTTGGTTATTTGGCAAACTGCAGCTTGGCTGCCCGAGCAGCACTCACTCATCTGTCTTATTCGATCACAGCCTAATAATACCTTGTGATATATTCTATATTATCACATGACTGTGCATTTTATTTGCCTGCAGCTCTCCTTTGCAGAAGCCAGCACAAAGTAAAGGCCAATAGGTTGAAGGTTGTTTCATGAATATTGCACCGTGACACCTGCTGAAATTATGCTGTGGAAATTCAAACATGTCCTGAAATCTTTTTTTGAAAAAAAGGAAAACATGATTCTTGGTGATACAGCAACTGTGGTAGTATGGAGATGAGTGCCAGAGAAAGTGTCAGTGCCTGTCTCAGGTTGAACTAGGCCCGGACGCTGGCTGTCTCTGTTGTTAGAATGTAATGGACATGTCACCCTTGAGGAAAAGCTGCTGGCTGCTTGGGTCACCATGCCCTTCAGCACATGACACTCTCGTCGGCAGGGTGACAGGAACATGCAAAAAGCATACGGACGCCATGGCAACTGAATCTGTATACGCGTGTGAATGTGCTCACAGCTGTGTGTTTATGTGTGCGTATTGATCCGACGTGTTGTCTAAACTGTATTATTGACCTAAATGTTGTTTCTAACATCTAATCTGTTCGAGCTCAGATGTAATTTTATAAAGATTTTAGAATCACTTGTTAGATTCACTTAAGCAATTGTCGGCTGATGGGAATTTATTGTGCCAATTCAGATGGATTGCTTTCATAAAATCTGATGTTGCATTGAGGGAGCCAAATATAGCAAATGGTTCAGTAACTGTATGATGCCTCAACACACACGTACGCACACCCACACCCACACGTACCTACCTACACACACAAATAAACATACGACAAACACTCTAACATATACGGACACAAACGCACACTTGTTATCGATCTACAGCTTAGCTCATGCCAGCAGGTAGTCCAACTCACCGGTTATTCTGAGGAATTGCTTTCAGTGGCTCCATCCACACACACACACACACACACACTACAGGATTGTTTCCAGTGGCTAAATCTACACAATTTGTACACAGCCAACTCTTAAGACACCATCACCTCCTCTTCACAGATCAAGGGCTGAGTTTGTCGATACCACATACACACACACTCACTCGCAAACACTCTTGCAGCCTTATAACTGAACCATGTTAAATGCCGTGAGAGAATCAAGTTGAATGCTGTTGCATAGTCAGTTCACTATCCTGTTCTCTCATCTCTCCACGTCGGTCCTTTCCTCCTCTAAATATTGTTTTTCCTCCTTCTCTGTCAAAGTCACGCTTTTTGAATTCTCTTTCTAGACCATAACGCACTTTGGGGTGTAAAGGATAAGGGATTACAGCTTTGTGTATGAGCATATGAATGACTTAGAACTGCTTAGGTGCATGTGCATGTCATGTTTATTGTGATCCCAAACAGCCAGGCCCGCCTCTACTGCTCTGTGCCTTTTTTTGAATCTAATTTGAAAATAAGTAAGGGAAGCACAAAGTTCATTTGTGCAAAACCAACATTTGGTACAATAGAATGTTTCTTATTAAAGTCAATCAGCCAGTAGACAACAAAAGAACCTTTCATTGAAGAATATGAAGTGAAAATAAAAAACAGGGCACTGCAATAGCTGGCACCGCTCTGCTTGTAATATGTCATGTGCACAGCCTCCTCCTCTCCCAAAATCGGCCTCTCCCCTTTGAAAGGGATCGAATTAAGATGTTCCAAGGATTTTCTTGCTCCTTCCCACTCCTCTGAAAGGTCATAAGTCTAATGCAATTATGGCACATAACTGTGGTAACGGAAACACATGCCAAGAGATGCTATGAACATACAAGTTGTAAACTGCAACTTTCTCTTCACTAAGCAGAATGTTGCTTTTTACAACTGAATCAATATCTTTAACTAAGCCTTGTAAAGCGGCCCAGTTAGAGACTTTATTTAGACTTACCTCTGTCTGACCTCCTCATGCTCTGCTTTGACTTTCCCTGCACGAGAACAGCAGGAAGCCTTGCATAAGAACCAGGTGGCACTGAAATTGCGCCATCGTGGCAGATTTGTTTTAAAGGCATTTATTACATCTCTTATGATGTATACACTGTTTCTTGATGTGACTGAGCTCCAAACTAGGCTGAAATTGTTGCCGTTTTCCACTTTCGCAAACTGGACATGATGTGTAACTTAGAACATTAAAACTGCCTACATATGTTGGGCATTTAAGAGTTATTAAATGTTGGTATTAGAGTCAGCGTAATATAAAACGGATTAAAATCCAAGTAAGCTCTCCTCTTAGATATTCATTTTAAGCAATCGAATTGGTTTCAAGGCAATTTTGTTGTCTCATTTAATAAAAGTGAATAGAATATTGGAGAAAACCTAATAGCTAAGTAAAGAAATATGATGCTACAGAAGGTGTAATCAGTTTTTGGTCAGAAAAAAGAAAGATGGAAAAAGCAAGAAAGAGAATACCAATCTAGATTATTCTATCCAAAAGACCCAAATCAGAGTATTCTTTTGCATCTATGTTCAAGTTGCGAAAGGTCGGAGTCATGTGATTGGAGGAGTAGTCAAGCTAAAATTAAAATAAAGCACTTTGAATCACCTTGTTGTTGAATTGTGCTATACAAATAAACTTGCCTTGCCTTGCCTAAAATTACTGCAGCTTGATATTGTTAAAAGAAACTATCTTATAGACTTATGCATTGTGTTATAGCGCAATGATACTTTCAGTAGGCTGGTTTGTGATGGCAAAGAAGCCTACTGATGCTTTTGTCTGACCCTATCCATCGTGTGACTCACTCTGAGTACGTGTGTGTGTGAGTTCGTGTGAAAGAGAAAGAAAGAGCTTGAAAGATTGAGATCAAAGAAATCAACAAGTCTAATTTAAATTGTGTATTTTTCCCCAAAAATGCCAACAAGTATTTTGTATAAACACCCCTAAATTTTTCCATTACTTGACCGCGGTGTTACCTGCTTAATTAAACAAAAAAAATTTTAACATTTTGAACCAATGTGCCTGCTAAAGTCTCAATTCAGTCGAGACAAATATAATGAGCAAAAACTGGTGGGGGAAAAGAGAAGAAAGCAGAACTTAGAACAATTATAATAATCAGCACTAAAAAAAACAAGAAAAGAAAAAAACTGGTTTGTGTATGTGACACGCTGTATGTATGCATGTGTGTGTGTGTGTGTGTGTGTGTGTGTGTGTGTGTGTGTGTGTGTGTGTGTGTGTGTGTGTGTAGGAGGAGGATGGAGGTGGCAGTGTGAGCATGCTCTTTCTACTGTTTGCTCGACTGGTAATCAGCCAAACAAGCTACAAGTCTCTTGCTATGATTTGCCCCCCAGTGTGTCTCCAGTCTGAACGCCTGTGAGTAAATCAGTGTTTTTCTATGCAGACATTCATATGCATTTATATAGTATCCAGTCTATACTGTACATATAGTATGTCTGCTTCTGTCATTGTGTTTGCATGGGACCATGACTGTGCCCGAGTGTACTCTATGGCCATATGTTTCTGTGTGTCTCTCTCAGAATATATATTTGTTTCCTGCGCCTTCCCCCTGCAGAGAGTTTACAGGTTGCGTGTGTGTGTGTGCAGTCTTACATGTTCCCATATGTGTGTATTTGCCGGATGGGAATACAACTCCTAGGACATTTAATCTAGGGGGAATTTCACGCTAGTTACTACTTGTCATCAAACGTTTCCAGCGTAAAATACTGGAGCAATCTTTTATTGGCGGATGTTCGGGACGAATTCGCTGTCAGACCCGAGTGGCCCGCTGCCCTCCAGATAGACTGAAAGCGTCCTTAAGAGTGTGTTTGAGAGCGGAAGGAAAGAGAAAGAACGACACAAATAGCAGGCAAAGTTTGTTGTCTCAATTTTGATGCTTTTCAGCTGTGACAAATGAATCTGAACTTTGAGTGTTTAAGTGTGTATGAGGAGGGCTTATGTTCTAACTTAACTTTATAATGGAAAGATAGGGAGGCACGGAGCCCCTCTCCGCATGCAACCTCTCTCTCACTGTCTCCTTCTCACACACACCCACAGATCTGAACCCGAGCTTAGGGGAAGACCGATTCCAGTATATCTGCAGTCGTATGTGTTCACTTAGTAAGCCACAGCTGCTAGCACCATTATTATGATTTCCTGTGTGTGTATGTCTCTCTGTCTATCTGCTCCCTCAGCACACACTCGCACTCACATCTAAGCGTCCTATACAAATGGAGTTTAGCAGGACCCATATTTTACACCCGCCTGAGTCACTCAGATGTTCAGCTGTTTCACTGTAAAATGTAACCTAGGTTGTCTTCTAATGCATGTCACTGCCAGGAATATAAATATATTCCCTCCACCTCATCAAAAGAAAATGAAAGGAACTCATAACCTTAACTTTAAAAGCCTGAATAAAGGAAAGGACTAATCCTTTTTTTGTGTCTCTAAATATTAAAAATTTTCCCTATTTAAGCAGGCAGTTAAAAACAAAGGGCGCATTTGTTTAATAGAATAATCCTCCGTGTATTTAAGATGACTCCAAAGCTTTCAAATTTGATCCTTAATGTTTCGACAAGCTGTTCAATCAGTTGTTTTTTGAGGACATTGCAAATGGCAGGCTGTCTCTGAAATACGTTTGCTTGTTTTACCTGACCCACTTTTCCTTCACTATGTGTGTGCGCGCATGTGTGTGCGCGCATGTGTGTGTGTGATTGTATGTGTGTGTGCGTGCTTTCGCTCTGTCCCTCTTTGCTCAGAAGGTTGTAAATGTAATCTTAGACACATGTTACTTCGGCTGATGTTTTTCAGATTGATGTCAGTTGCGATTAGCATATCTCCTGCCAAGACACAGGAGTGCTCTTTAGAGTCTGGCCTCATACACCCTCGCTCACACACACACACACACACACACACACACACACACACACACACACACACACACACACATGTATGCAAACCGTTGGGTAAACATAGCTCAGCTGCCATTTTGAATGATTGCACAATGATTATTTGATGCAGTGATTTATTTTGAACACAGCCTGTAAGTAAACTGAAGTAAGAAAAGATGAAAAATCCGACTGACAAGCTCCAAAACAAAATTCTACCCCAAGACAGTCTCCTGACACCCCTTTTCCAGCAACATATTATTACATGCTGGCCCCCCAAACATGTTTTAACACTCCCCGGCCTCCAACTTTAATGTCACCATGTCTGTTTCTTTAAAATGCCGTCTGTAGAACGCAGCCATGTAAATGCAGCTGTGACCAACACATCCCACGCCGAAACTGTTTCATTTGCATTCATCTTCTGCTTGGGAATGGAGAATTCCTCCTCCAGTGTAAGACAGCAGGGGAAAGTGTGCAAAATGAATTTCTCGACCATCTCAGGAGAGCAAACGATATAGGGATTCAGAACACACCCTTCAGACAATGGAAGAGGTGGGGGGGCTTATTTTCTCTTCTCTCTCCCCCTTGTCTCCCCTGTCTCTCTCCACACCTCCCTGACCCTGCTTCCCCTCAACCTGCCCAGCAGAGTGAGAGAATAAGTGTAGTACCAACAGGGGGTGGGGGAATTGGAGAGAGACTGAGAGAAAGTCAGATAAAAGTAGTTAAAAGAAGGAGAAACGAAGAGGGGGGGTGTGTGGAAACAACAGGAGAGTGACTGACCAAATACTCAGCGACAGAATGAGAGAGGAAGACGGATGCAGAGAGGAAAAAAAGAGAGGGGGGGAGAAAAGATGAGAATATATATGCGGTGGCCAGTGTTGTGAGACAAGGCAGGTTGCTGTCACTTTAAAAATGACTGTAATAAAAGTGACCGCCGGAAGATGGATCTGGTGATTTTGGCTTGCTAATCAGTCATCTGTGAAGAGGACCACAGCCCAGATTCAGCGGCCGCCTGACACCTTTTGATTGATGCCTGTGCCCGATAAAAAAGGGCCCATTAACTGTCCTCCTATTAAACTGGGTGAAATGGCAAAAAATGCTCTTCTATCCCACTCCGCTCTTCTGATCTCTCTTTCATTTAAACTATATTTCCTTTTATATGCTCTGCCCTCGTCCTTTCAGCTCTTTCCCAACTGTTAATGTTCCTCTTGGAGTTATTACTGGCACAGTGGGGCAGGTGGGAATAATGTTAATCGTCGAGGCCTACTTGTGTGTGTGTGCGTGTGTTCACTGAATGCGCATACTGTATTTAAGTTCAGTCCTCCCACTCGAATCGATAGATCAATAGGAGGCCCTAGACGCACTAGTCGAGGCATCAGCCGGTACCTGCATCAACAGTTCTCGTTATGTATGCAAATGAGCCGCGTAATCAGTGGCGTCACCGAGGGTGTGACTTCAAACCTTCAGAATTTTCGCCACATGCCATTCGTCACAGAAGAAAATAAATAATAATAATGACCCGCGAAGCTGAATCTCATATCTCCTCACATCTCCTTCTCTTACAAACACAAACACACACACACACAAAGATTGCCTGCAATAATAATAACCCTACAGACGACAGCTTCGACCCCCTCCTTCCCCATCCCCACATCACCACCTCAACCCCTCCACCACCACCACCACATACAATCAAACAAAGCCTCTCTCTTACCTTGCGCATGACCAATCCTTCCATCTCTCTCTTTTTTTTTCCTCACTCCACCATTCTATCTATGCATGCTCTTCCCCTTTCTGTAAACCCAACCACACCTAACAGCAACACCTTGCACTCTCCCGACCATCCCACAGCCTACAGCGCGGCACTCACACCCCCAATAAATACAACCCTGGTCTGCCGTTTTCCTATCTGTCCCTTTTTCTCTGCCCCAGTCTCTTTCCCCCCCCCTCTCTCTCCCCCTCTCTCTCCCTCTCTCTCTCCCTTTCTCTCTCCCTCTGTCTTTCCCTCTCCCCTCGCTCCTGGCTGGTGCTGGTGAAATATCAGGGCAAACGGATTCCAGCTTTTTTCTCTGGCTCAGAGGGGTTGTTCTGTGCGATTTGGCCCTGGGGTGCATTTCAGCACTTCTGATGTGAGAGAGGGGCGAGAGAGAGAGAGAAAAAGAGAGAGACAGAATGAGGGAGAGAGGGCAACGGAGAGAAAGAAAAAAGAAGTGTGTGTCTGGTTGTGTGTGTGTGAGAGAGAGTGAGCGAGGAGGAGAGCGAGGGAGAAAGGAGACATAGCCTGGGCTTATCCTTTCTTTCTGTGGGGCAGTCAGTGGTTTTAAAATGACAGGCTTTTGACCAGCATCAAACCTGCGACTGGAGGTGTGCATACTCTCGCTAGCTTACGGAGGCCTTGAGGTGATCTCCATACATAATCAGGACAAGATACCTCCATGACAGGTGCGCGGCCATCTTGGAATCTCTCTGTGTCAGTGGACTTCAGCACAGTGTCTGTCTGCTGGGGTATAAATAGGACAGATGAACAACTGCAGCGACAATTTTGTACCTTAACGCTCTTCGCGCAGATATTTTTAACACACAAAGAGTGTACCAAATGTAGTCCGGGGACCCCGAGATAAAAGAATTGTAAACAGTGTGATCATAGTGGTATTATTGTAAAATATAACCTTATTTTTACTTAACAGTCATCAGATATGCAATTATTAAGCAACAGAATGCATTTTTTTAAAGGTGAGTTAATATGCATGTTATGCAAAACATATGCATTTCTACTGGAAATTGAACCTTTTATCCAAATTACAGTCTGCATTAGTAATTAGTATTAATTACTAATTATAATTATTAATTAGCGTTTATGTGCTGTAAATGCAAGTAAACATTATTTGTATTGTCACATGATTAAGTCAGCTGAGGTCGTTTTGACCCCAACGTTAAATACCTGTGATAAATTTAAACTTCAGCACATTTCAATTTCATTTTTCTTTTAAATACAACACGAGAAATAAAATCTTCTCATTTAGCATTTTTAAATGTGTGCCTAATGACAAAAAGAGATGCCGTTCACATACAGTTCAGCATACCACACAATGTAGGCGGTTATGGCAAAATCTGTGCTTGCTGCATCTGTGCCTGACTCCTTCAGAATGACTGACAAGGTGCACACCCCACCAGCCCCAGTTTGCTCTATTAAAGCTGGATAGGCAGAATCAGGTGCGTTTGACTTGGGTCCAATACAGTTGGCATTTTAAAAACACGCCGATTAAACGTATACGCAAATCAGCGATTTGAAGTCATTAGGAAAAATGATTGAGACGCAAAATTGGAATGACAGAATAAGATGGGCTATGAAAACAAAGATATAGTAGGTACACCAGCCAGAAATAGTTTAATGTAAAACAAATAACAAGATTAACAAGACTGGGACATTTTTTTTCAGTATTTTCCAGTATTTTAATTACATTTTCATCTGAGCTGCTACACGTCATCTGCAGATACAATGACACATGCTTACAGAATATTAATTTAAGTCTCTAAAAATAAAGATTAATGTAACATTTACTGCATCAGAAAATGTCAAAACAACCTATGCCAGAGTATTTTAGAAATGCTTACTCAAAATGTATCCACTTGTCAATAAGGTGGATATATGTCTGATATTTTCAGTTTTCAGGTCAGTCATTTCTTCTGAATATTTTTTTAAAGCACATAATCTTCCATTAGAATTCATTTTGGAAATTCTACACCTGATTGTATTTTACTGTTTCCATTCATGTGTGGTGCAGGTGTGTAGTTGCGTGACTTCATGGGCTGGTGTGTATGTGTGCGTATTTATGTTTCATAATCTCACATCTCACTGTGGGGCGTTCTAAAAGGATTTGTCACTCTCAGTTCAGATGGGCTGATTGTGAATTAAATGTATTTTTAGGCACCTTTTTTCTGTCCCTTTGTGAACCCAGTTAGAATTGAGGTCAGGACACACAAACAGACATACACACACATACAAATGCGCACGCCATCTCAGAGAAAGACACATAGCTTTCAGAACAAATCACTGTTGAACTACCCTATGTGGAATGATTCTGACATTTTGTTTGGGAGAAATAGCATTTAATTGAAGGGAGGGGCGATACGGATGGCAGTTATGGAACCAAGGGAAAATGTCTGCATTTCAACCCAAATTGAAAACATAACAGAGTTTGTGTTTGTGTGTATTCCTGCGTGTGTCTGTTGAGGGGTTTCAATGCTATCCACACTTTGCTTGCTTGTTTGAGGGTGATTAAGTTCAAGGTATGATGTTTATTCCTTAAAAAAATGCATTCACTTTGTATTATAATACGAAGTATCTCTTTAAAATCTAAAATTTACCCTGGTTTAAACAAAAAATCTGCAGGTTTGGAATTTACATATATGGTGAGGAAGTGCAAAGCTTTCATATCTCCACAAATTCCCTTTTGTCTTTAATTTTCAATTTAAATAAATTTAATTCTGTACAAATTGTCTTTCTAAAGATGTAATAGGCAGTTAATGGTGGGAATTACAGATGTGTTCATGCATTTTTTATATCCAAGAACAGAACCAGCTATATCATTTTACAAATTAGGTAAAGTTTCACATTCCCCAGAATAATTAGTGACTGCTGTTAAATTGATGTTTCTGTTATAATACATCTTAAAACCTGCTCATTGCTGCACGGAAACCCTGTTTCTATTGCCCCCAACACTGTAGGGTCAGAGGTCAGAGTCACCTCCAGATCATGCATCAGGAGCTGGGAGTGTTTTGCTCACCGAAACTTCGGTATGGTAGGTGCTTGCAAAAATGGCTGCTTGAACAGGGGTCATCGGGTTTAATGATGGTCACTTGGAAAGAAGGTTGAAGAGCCCTCATAAGGACTCTTCTAATGTAGTGATGAAGCCAACAAGCGTCTTTCGGGGTCACTGCACACCTCAAAAGATGACGCCTCTTACTCTCTTTCTCTCTCTCTCCCCCTGTAGTTCTTGTTCTTTATTCTCTCTTTCCCTTCAAGCGTTGCCAATTTGTCTGGGCTGCATTCCCTAATCCGTGCGCATTTACGCAGTGGTCATTGCGCCTCCGGTTGACTTGATTGGCTTGTTAGACGATGGCGTCCGGGCAGGAGACTGACTGAATGTACAAGCCCACAGCTGACAGCAGTGTTAGGTGGTTACTCTTTGTTTTCTAACGTGCTGCAGCACAAAAAACATTTAAAAAAAAATAAAAATGGCGAAACGAACATGTTCAGTGTTTGTTTTTTAAATTATTATTATTATATTGAATCAAAACAATTACTTTCACGAATGTATTAATTTATTTTTAATCGAGCTAATTGAGTTAATAGCATAGCCTTATTATTTTTTAATAAAGCATTTAAAAAATAGAAATCGACATAAGTTTAAATTATTCAAAAATCCCAGTAATTTGCAACATTACCTTTTAATCAGACGGTGGTTTTTTTAAACACCACATGACACACTTGAGGTTTTTCACTCAGAAAGCTGAAATGTCAATCTGACCACAGAACTGACTTCTTAGTACTGACCGGTTATTTGCCGTGTTGGGGTGGCCCACTGAGTGTCAGAGGAAAGGCGGGGTGTGGGGGTGCGGGGGCACGGATGGATGGATGATGGGGTGGGAAGGTGGAGGGGGTGACAGTCCCCAAGAGAGAGAGAGTAGGGGGTTCCTGGAGCTCTAAAAAGGACCTCTCGGACCACTAAATTGACATGTTCACGCCATGGGTTGTCATGAAGAAAGCACTTTAATAAGCCATGTGATAACGCACAGTATAGCGGTCTTGTTTCCTTAGGCCATTAAATGGCAGGCCTTTACTTTGGATTCCAGACTTTTATTATTATTATTAGTAGTAGTAGTAGTATTAGTATTAGTATTATTATTATAGATCAATAATATTCTAAAAAGGTTGATTTTCCCAAATAATGAAATGATCAGTGCTGCATATTTATATTAATTTGTCAGTAATTTCCTGGTATACTCTTTTTTGCGAGAATTCCTCGTGCATTATTGCAATAGGATATGCAGAATATTTAAATACTGATTGTAGAGATTGTAGTTACATTACTAACCGGGAATCATTACAGTTATTTTGTTCTATATTGTGAATACTGTCAGCTGATTTTTTAATTTTTATTTAATGGAGCATACAGGTGCTTTTGTTCCCATCCACGGCAGCTTTACCGGTGTAAGTCCACGTGGATCTGAGTGATAATCAATAGAATGAAGAGAGTAGTTGTGTGTGTGTGTGTGTGTGTGTGTGTGTGTGTGTGTGTGTGTGTGTGTGTGTGTGTGTGTGTGTGTGTGTGTGTGTGTGTTTGCGCGTAACGATAAAGCCGTTTTTTGGGGGTGGGTGTGTGTGGAACCGGGGGGTCCCATCCCCCACCACCGTCGTATGGAGGACACTCACTGGACGCGTGTCTATTAAACAGGGTTCAACAATGAAAAAGATCGGAGGACCAAAGGGCCAAGTGGGAGGAGGGCAGCAGGGCGAGGTGAGACTGAATGGAAACAGCAGTGATGTTGGCTGTGTGTGTTGTGTGAGAGGGTTGCACACGGGGAAGCGGGGAGGGCGTGTGTGCTTCCGAGGGTGTGCAGGCACTTATAGTGTTGCTTTTCCTCTCGTGAGCGACCCGAAATGCGAGCGGCGACGTCTGCCAAGTCACCCTTCTCTCTCTCTCTTTCACTCTCCCTCCCTCTCTTCTCTCAGTTCTTCTGCTGCGTCTCCTTCCTCTTTGCCTTCAACACTTGTTCTTGTTCGGGAGCAGTATCACAGCAGACCTTGCCCCGCCTGCATCTGGGTAAAGACTTTACAGTCAAGGGCCATCGATTGCGCTTATCAAATAAACAGAGTGGCACCGGCGAACCCACCACCCACACCTTCACTCCTGTCTTCTCCCTCCGTCTCCTAATCTCATGACCAACCCCTCCCCAATTGCACTCCACCTCTTTCCCTGCCCGAGAGCCCCAACAGCTGTGGTCCCATGTAAATTTTACATGATTGGCACCTCCTTATTTTACCCCCCCGCCTGTCCTAATTCCCCCGTTTCTTGCCCCACACACCTCCCATATCACGTTGCATATTAAAGCACAGTTTATGCAATAGCTCATCTGAGAGCGGGCACTTGCTGTCATGTCCATACCTTTTCTTATGTCATTTGCATATGTGATTATAGTGCATGAAGTGCTTGATTGTTGGTGGGTTTAGGTTATGTGATGCTGAAATGTGATATTTGGCATGCAGAGTGGGTTTTGTGGAAAGCAGGGGTACTGAAACGATTCCCCTTGACCCTTGAAATGCAGCGTAATCCCGTGTGGCCACGTTTGATTAGGGCATTTTCTTTCTAATTGTTGTCATCAGGACTCGCACTATCACTGTGCATCTGGAAGCACTTTGACATCTAAGTCAGTGGTCCTCAAAATCTGGATTCAAGAATCCTCAAAGGCCGCGCCGGAGAGGGTCACCCCCGGGGGTAAAGCGCAGAATTGTTTAATTTCACTGTGATTTCATTAAGCCAGAATTACTCCAATTAGAAAGCACGTGTCTGAACAAAGGTTTCACTTGTGTCACTGGCATCACTTAAAACAGGTCTGCGACGCAATTTTAAATCAATAACGACAACAACAAAAACTGTATTGGTCACCCCAGGGACAAAATCCAATTAAAAGAGGACCCCTTTGTGCAAGGTGTGTCCATTTGGGGGTCCTTGACATGAAAATGTTGGAGAAGCCCTGATCTAAGTGACTGAGGCAAAGGGCTGCTTTGACAGTCTTTGTTTTTAGCTCAGGCGCTACAAGCTCTCCTTTTCTTCTCTTTTTTTCCCCCTTCTTTGCTTTTTTCATCTCTCTCTCTCCCTCCCGCTCCCTCCCTCTCTCTCTCTTTAAAAGAGAGCGGAAGAATGGGCTGATACCGGTCTCATGTTGCGTATGGATTTTCGTTTATATAATCGATTGAAATGACCCAATACATTGATTTTGGGTTCAGTGTTTTACAAACAAGCGTTTATGGGTCTCGATTTTATGTTAGGCATGATGGCAGTGTGACACCGACGCGCAAAGAAGTCGGAGTTGTTGATTTTTAAATAAATGATCTAAATAGAAACAAATAAATATCTATTGTTTCATGTATAAAAGAATAGAAAAAAGTGTGACTGGGGTGGGGGTGAGGGGGGCAAATAAAAAGGGAAAGGGAGACAGAGAGAAAAAAGACAATATTGTGCTGCCTCTCTCCTTAATCAAATAAAGTGATGTAAAAAAAAAAAACACAACGCAACACACACGCGCGCGCGTGCACGCACAAAAGCATTTCCTTCCCTCTGAATTTCTCCTTGAATTATATGCCATCACTAGTGTGTGTGATTGCGGAATATTAAATTAAAGTGGGATAAGTCCGCACCGAGGCGGGCTGCGTCCAATCCGCAACTCATTTCCCCTGTTGTAGCACCGCATCACTGCGCTCCTCTCTTTTCAATGACAATGTGCCAAATCTGGGCATTTTGAAAACACTTTCCATATGCTATTATCGGATCGCTACTGAGCAAGAGAACGACGAAAAGAAGGAAAACGGAATGCTTTATACCAAAGGTACCAAGAGTCTACATTTTTATGTATCTTCTTTTTTCAGTGGCTTATTTTACTTTGTGCTTTTTGTGGGAATTTAAGAAGAGGTAAGAGGAGGTAAATTTGAAGTTTTTCTTTTTTTATATATGTATATACCGATTGCATATTTATGGACCGTTGCTGGGTGGCTTTAGGGTTGAGTGTGAAAACGTCGAGAGAGTTTGTGTTGAGCATCTGTGGACAAAAAAACTTCATTTGTTTTTAGTGGTTTTCTCACATTTTCCTCTTTTATCACCAAATTTTAAAAAAAAACTGCCCACTTTCCTTTGAGATGTCCTGTCAGTCAAGTAACTGAAGTAAGATTTTCAAAAACATTAATTTCGATTAGATAATTCAGTCTTTTTTTATTTATTTTCAGATTAACTGATTTTTGCAACTCCACACCTTGGATTTTATGTAGGCGATGGTTTTGCAAGTGGTTTTGCTTTTAGAGGATTTCTGTGTGTCACGTTTATTTTTTATATTTTAATTTTTTGAGGTCAAATGCATGTTGAATGGCTTGGCAGTTTTTTTGAAAGATCAATTTTCATTTTTTTATTTGTTTTTTTGTTCACTTTACTATTCTGGAGACAGTGGCGAAATCTCACATAGGTGCCAAGCGTTGGAAGAGTTACAATTAACTTCTTATTGTCTGTTTTATGGGCCCTTTATGAAGCTTGTTTGTGTATGTGTTTGCTGGACGAGAGTTGGCCAGTGGGTCAGTGTGGCAGGTTGCGCATCAGAGCTATGGGCTTTTGCGTGTTTTTTGTGTGTGTCCTGATGAGGCAGAGGGGTCAACCCTGCAACCCCATGAGGGCGCCGACGCATAGGACAAACAAGGTGGACGTCTCATTGCACATCCAGAAAAAAAAATTACGATCAGGTGTCCGCAGTAGACATGAAAGACCGGGTTTAAAAATTACTAAATAAATATTTAAAATAATAATAACATAAAAATCAAGCTGAACATCAACAGAGGTTTCCAGTCTGTCTTCAGGGAATATTGATGAACCAACAGTCCCTTAGCATATCCCAGTGTGGTTAGCCAATATGGCAATTTCTCCGGACATTCAAAGTTATTGATGTACTGAAGTGACAGAAGACCACTATGGGTGTTTAATGCCGCCTTTCATATATATCAATGGAGGCTTTAAAATAAAACAAACTCGATTCATTTAATGTTCGATAATTACTCTATAACTCACAGTTTAATTTCAGTCTACCTGGTGTGAGCTTCTGGTGATGCGAGCAAGACATCTCCCTGTAATTTATTTTCTTTACACACAAATACTCACATGCTCGTGCACACTCACACGCACGGAGACTAACATAAGCACGCACACACATACGCGGAGAGAGAGACACACACACAAAAACAGAGAGACACTAACGGAGTTTACAGATAAAAATCTGCAATTAATTGAGGATGCTGCTGATGTGAAAATAGGGAGAAATATTAGTTAACGCGGTCTATTGTCAAGCGGTCCTCCCGAGAAAGAGCATCGTCTGCTGGGAGAGAGGGAGGGTGGAGACCGGGAGGGGGGTGGGGGGAGATTTACAAAACGCAGGAGGTTAAGATAAGCGGTAGCCTGTTTCAGGTCTCCAAATCCGCTTTGTAATTTCTCGTTTTCTCATCGAAAAGCGATGAAATAACAAACGCAACTCCGCCGAAAATGCCAACGGCGCGCGCAAATTTAAGCACACACGTGTAAAATAAGTACATCCCTTCACAGAAATGGAGACGATCGTAGAGAAAAATAAAAGAAATGAGGGTTGTATAATCTACAAAAGTCCTCCGTTCTGGCGAATAAAGTCACAAATGGCATATAGGGTCCACTCCGTACTGCTTCTGAAAGATCAGCGCACGGCCCCCGGTGGACTTTTTTACGCGTCCGCTGCTGAAGCGGGTAAAAATCGACTCTCCGAGCCGTCTGTGAGCGACGCCTCCCAGGGCTGACAGGCTAGAAAAACCCCCCTGTAGGACAGGGAGGCAGCTACAGCAGTAGCGCAGCAGCAGGAGCCTTGGATCCGGGTGAAAAGTGACGCCTCTGTTCATCACCTCGACCCACCCACCCCCTTTGTTGGAGACCTCTCTAAACCCAGAATAAACAGCCTCGGGTCGGGTCGGGCTCGGATCTCTTGGCTTCTTAAGGATCCAGTTGGTATGGGTGCAGTCCAGTCAATGTGGCTGCAAAGTAGACCAAGTACTTCACTTGCCAGCAGCAGCCTTATCATCACATCCCAAGTCCCGGCTCATGCAGTTCAATTCACCCCCAGCTTCGATTTTTTTTCCACGAAGGCGAACAAGATCTCTTGATTTTCTCCCCGATTGAGACTGTGTAAAGTCTTCCTCTTGCCCAAAAGCCTCTATTAAGAAACCGATGGGGGAAACACGGCAAACTGTTTGCACTGAGATGATATAGGGCTAAAAAGAACGCTGCACTTTGTAAGGACACTAAATGTAAAAGGCAGTGAATTGAGCTTTGAATAGACACGGTGATTTTTGCGTGACCCTGTATTGGATTTTGCAGTTTGATTCTACTGAACCCACACGGGGCCTCAGTAGTCCAGAAAGGGCAGAGATGACTTTCCAACATGTGGTGGATTACTGTGATCCTTTGTGGCTCGATGTGTACCATTATATGCAACAGATCGCATGCACAGTCATCACTTTCAGTAAACAACGAGAATATTTTTTACACACACACATAACTACGTAATATAAATCACTCACATGTAATTTATGTTGTGTGTGTGTTTTGTTTTTACATATAAAGGTAGGCCTGACACACAGGTCCATTTTGATGCGCAGCAAAAAGCCGGTTCTGTGGTTTTGAATCTCCTTTCAGGTATTTTTCCCCTCTCTTTATGTTTTTACGTTCGTTATTGATCAAAAGTGTTATTCGCAAAGCGCAGTTACCGTTTTAAAAATCACATAAAGATTTTTTTTTTATATTCTACAATTTATCGGAATCAAAAAAAGACATTCTGAGCTTTACACGATTAAAAAAAATCATAATTTACCTGTAGTATCATAATCAATAAAAAAAACAAGCTGGTGTAAAGTACACACAAAAAATATGAATCCTATCTTTGTTAAATCACATCTTAAAAGACATTCTTGTTGGAGCATTTTGCGCTGCACCTCAGAAATATTCATCTGCACAACTTGCTTTATTTATGTTTTTTATGGGAAAAGATGACTTCTAAGTGCTTGTAACTAATTCGAAGTCCAGCCTTTTTTTCATTTTGCTGTGGAGGAAGCGGTTGTCCATTGTTCTACATGTGATTTGGCCCTCGGAGAGAAACCATACAAAAGGATTCTCTGCGCGCATAGACCTCTGCGGCCGCCAGGGCTCCGTGTGCGCGTCATTTGCAATGTGGAGACTGTTGATCAACTCACTAATTACACTTCTCTCCTCTCTCCCTCCCTCTCCGTCTCTCCTTTGCTCCCTCCCTCCCTATCGCTCTCTCTCTCTCATTCGTCCTCTCTCTCTCTGTCTCTCTACCCATTCCCAGAGTGCATATCGGGAAATAGACACACAAAGACATGCGCACTCAACTTAATCAGCCATTTTTTTAAACAGGGCTAAAACGATAATAATTAGCAGAATAAAGACATATCGGATTTTCATTTCCTTTCCTCCGTTTCCCGACCCCCGTCCACAAGAGAAACTGCGAGGCAGCCCGTCGACACGTCTTTTCACCGCCACCGGAACCAAAATAAGGGATAGCTCTCTAAATGCTTGACATTTGTGATTTTACCCCCTTTTCCCAATATAAAGTTGGAGGATTATTGTAATTTTCCCCGTTTTTCCATGTTTTTACTGTCTAATTACGCAAGACGCTGGATGTGACTGTTTTATAAAGCCAAGAGCAAAGAGAGAAGCGGAGGTGACGGTTTTGGAGGGGGAAGAAAGTAAGTTTTTCATTTCCACCTCTCCCTTTAACTTTTATTGAGTAGTTTGGGGTGTGTGTGTTAAATTTAGTGGTCGGGTATCGATTATCTATCTCGCCGGTGGATCCTGGACATCGGGGTCGTTTGGATAACAGGTGCTGGGTGTTTTTTAGTCCAGAATAAAGGCGGATATCGTGATGTTAGTGCAACTCCGGCTTCTTTGGCTACTATAAAACAAGCGACTGACAGGCTTGGAGGCGTTCTTACGCATGTGTCCGTGGCAGTACAGTACGATACCACGTCCGGACCTGCCTTTTGCAAAGTTTATACTAATGTGCAGATTGTGTGGCGGACACATGCGATGGTTGTTCCACCTTTGATACAACGGGACGGGACGAGCGCCTCCTCTGCTTTTGTGGCTTTGCAGTGCGGATATCGTGTTGCCTTTCCAGGAGTCCGATCCCACGGACATGTCCGCTTTGAGTCTAGTCGAGGTGTCCGGCTTGCTGTTTCCCTCCCCACTCAGTGACTCCTCATTTCAGGCTTCAACGATAAGATATTTCATCTGAAGTCATATTTTGGGTGCACTGCAGCGTTTAAGCCAGTTTTTCCGTACACGTCGGGAATCATGCACCTTCCAGGCATTCTCGGCCGAAGTGACACGATCAGTCTCTCGACACGATCCCCTCTCGCCGGAATAAGTGCATATCTTTCAAATTTCCGAAGTAAGGCTTCTTTTAAAAAAACGAGATGATCGGTACAGAAGTAACGCGAATTTGCTGCCGATAGTCCATACACCTTTACCTGCTGCGCTTAAAAAAGTAGTCTCACTTCACCGAGGCGTGCACAGCTGCGTCGCCCAAGAGAGCGACCGATCGCTGGGCTACCGATAGCACAGAGAGCCCCTTTTAGAGCCAGCCAACTCCGGGATCCCCTGATTTTCCTCAGCATCGGCATGTTAAGCATCAGCAAAATTACCACTCTATTTTACATTTATTGATATTAACATTTGTTTTATTTAATTTTATTTAAATTCCGCCCTTTAAAGTCTGTAAATTCCATTTCTACTGTCGGTCTCCTATACGCGTCAGTGGGCTTAGGCATTAATTTCCTCACATAAATTGTCATGTTATTTCCAAGAGATGCTGGCTGCAAGATTGTCTTTAAGTCGTATATTTGTGTTAGTTTAGATGAACTAGATTACAAAAGTGGGGATTATTAGGTGTGTTTTTACGTCTTTTTTTGGTGCTTTTTAAGTCGGTAGGTAGACTTGGCTGGGTTTGGGACGAAATGCTGGGGGTGAAGGGATGGGGGTGGGGGCAGAAGGGGGGGGGGGGGGGGGCATCGATCGCACGGGAGGAAAAAAAAAACATAAGGCTAAGGGGCCACTCTTTCTCCAGCCCGGGTACGTAACGGTGTAGTGAGTGTGTGTTGTGTGTGTGTGTGAAGATTGGATAGGCGACCGTTTTTTGCGATTGTCTCTATTCATACACGGCTTTCATTGCTTTTTTGGAGGGGATCGATGTTTAGAAGTCAGTGCGTATTTCTTCCGCAAATAGAGGCTTTTAATTCACTCTTTATAAACCCACTATACTTTAATATTTGTTTGGATTAATAAATGGGTACATGTTTGAAGAACGTACGCCTACGTTTTAATCCAAATAGGCCCATTAGATTTTCTGTAGAATCTCAGAGAGGAAAAAATATAACCGCCTTTGCTGCTTTAATAATATCCTTCTATTATTAATAATATTATTGTTATTATTGTTGTTATTATTATTATGTAAAATACAATTTTCAAGAATAGATCTAAGATCGTTTTTTCCGGTTCAACTATGAACACTTATGGGGGTTTTTTCTTCTTCTTCTTCTTCTTCTTTTTTTAGAAAGGGAATATCTCCTGTCTTGTCAGACAATTTAATTGCATCTGCATAAAATCATATATTTTAAAACAAAAACATTCAGCCTCGGACCAGTAATAAAAAAAAAAAAACAAAAATCATTAAAAAGTGAAATTATGAGACATGATGATCCTGTCTAATTGCAGTGAATTTCGTCAGTTAATGACGGTATTGTCTCACTCTAAAATAACAAAATCTCACTGTTATTTTTCCAGCCTTGCAAATGAGGGATTTTTTCTTCTTCTTCTTTTTTTAGGCGTGTGTTTGCAGAAACCCAGGCCTCCTTGTTTTTTTGTTTTTCTGAGCCTGGTGTCTTAGCACTATCAAAGACTGGCTGTGTATAACGCTTCGTGTTAGTTAAGCTGCTTGCAACGTTCATTTTACCCTTAGCAGGAAAAAGGACGGATAAAAGAAAAAAAACACACACACATATAAAGTGTGAAAGATGGGCAGACAGCCCTGGGAGGACAATAGCTGTTGGCTTGAAAATGCAGCTTGATTATTAAAAGCTAATGCATTTTTAGTATTGCAGCGTTCATTAAGAGTGAGGATGGATGGGTGGGGGTATGGGGTGGTGGTGGGGCGGATGGGTGAGAGGCTACTGGGAGGAGGAGAGGATGGGAGACAGAAAGAGAGAGGGAGACAGGGGCTGAGTCTGTCCTATAACTCCTGGGTCTAAGACACATGCAGCTAGAAGATTGGCTCGGGCCTCTCCTAGGGGTCGACAATGTGTCATTTCCACCCGGCTAGATTGCCCTCTGCCTATCTGATATTAATGTGCAAATCAATATTTCAAGGATTAAATTTCCCTTCTTCATTTTTTATGGTTTCTACCTCAATAAGTCTCCCGTCTAATAGAGGAGGCTGGATGATTTAGAAGCCTTTGCTGCAGAAAGAGAGAAAGAAATAAAGAGGAGCTTTGCAACAAGGCTATCACTGCATTTTAATGTTCTTCTTCGTGGATCCCCCATAGGCCCTTAGTAAGGAGGGCTATATCGCTGCTTTACAGTGTAAAGACAGCCAATTTGGCTAAAAAGGCAGAAAGGGAAAATATGGGTCCGGTTGAATACTTAAGACGCTGTGGTAATCCGAGTAGCAGGTATTAGTGAAGGGGAGCTTCCAACCCCCCCACCCCACCTCCTCAAAAGAGACACACACAGAGATACATCCAAACCTGCATTACCAGCCGTCATGGTTGAGCGAGCAGTATAGCTTACTGCACTCCGGACTGCTTTAACAATATATTTTTCTTCTTTTTCTCCTCCATTTTTCACCTTTTTCTTTCTTTTTCTTTTTTTTTTTTGCATAGAAGGCCATTGACATCCACTGGGGGAGATTTACTCTCCTGTGTAATAACATCTGGCGTATGTGTGCGATAGAAATGAATCACTCCGACACAATGACCTGCGTATGATTATTGGGGAAGGGAGGAGCGTATTACCATAGCCATAATGCTGCATCTCATTGAGAGTCAACTAAATGAGCTTGGACCCTCTGACTCCCAATAGACATTCATTAAGGGACAGTGCACACAGAGGCGTCCGTCTGCCAATAGGTGTGTGTCTGTGCATGGGTGTTTATTTAATCCTCCTTCCTGTACCATCTGGTGCACGTGTGCATGCGTGTGTGTGTGTGTGTCCGGCAGCAGCAGCACAGTATGAATTTCCCTCCACTCCGTCCACCCTGGGCCCCTAAACAGCCCCCCCAAACCCACCCATTCAGCTTTTGCAACAGCATAGTAGACTGTTTTAACATACCCTTGATAGGTAGAGTGTCAGCAATTGAAAACAAGAAAAGAAAGGGAGAAAGACACAGAGGAAGAGGCACAAAAGAACTCTAATTGTAGCACGATCGCTTGGCTTCCTCCCTGATTCACGGCCATTATGATGTGAAAAGCACAACCGCCTGTCCTCCATTATCAAAACGGCAGGCCTACACACACACACACTCACATCCATGCACGCATACTCACTGGAGGGAATCGTGCAGATTTTGTTGTCTCTCATCTATGACTCAAATAACGGTGTCATTCCAGTTACCTGCTTTCGGTGGATTCGGTGCTTAACATGGCCAGCATTTTCTTCACATGAAGGGTAAATGGTTGATTCGCCAAAGTAACAGAAATGCTCTCTGCATTTATTTAAGGTAAATATTTAGGATCCCATGCTTAAATTTGACTCTCGTGGACCAAGTTGTCTCTTTTTAGACCCTCTTCACTGCACTCCCTTTGATTTTTCATAGATTGTCTTTTATGCAACTTCTGTTATGCAACAGTTTAAAAGCCTGCCGTGTTTGATGCAAAGGGCTATTTACCAATTGCACATATGTGTGTGTGAGGGATGATGGTCTGCAAGTAGTAGCCAAGGTCTCCTGGCCCAGGGAGGCCTGTATAAGGGGTGGTGGTGGTGAGGGGGGGCAAGAAGCTAAGAAGTTCACTGCAGCTCAGCATTATGTCTCAAAGACCGGGGCTTCCTGTGTCAACCCTGGGGCACCACCACTAACACACAATTTCTCTCTATCACACACACTGCGCGCGACGCAGAGGAGGGTTAAAGACTTGGAACGAGATCAAGCCTCTCCGTAGCTCCCGGGGAGGGTGCTTGTGAATATGCGAGTTTTAGTGTAATTAGCACTTAATTATATTAACATATGCAAATTGTCAGGCGGAGAGCTTGTACTGCCGGTGGGTATCGGCTGAGATACAAGTGAGTCTATTGTACCACCACGGCAAAAGGAAAAAAAAGAGAGAGAATAATGGGTGTGTGTAAGGCAACCAGCCAGCAGCCAGGAGCGGGCCAGCCCCCCGTGCTACCACGTAACCAGCTAGCTCATTTAGGTCTCCGGCTGGCCGCTTTGCCAAATTTCATTAGTCGCCATGACGACCTTGCTAATTGTGCTGACTAATGTCACTTGTCCCTGACCTGTCTTCAGTTGGGATGGTTGTGGATCCTTCTCCACCTCCCTCGACCCGCACCCCCACACAAAAAACCCCCCGAAAAACACGAGAGGGGTTAGAAAAGAGAAAGACAGCGAGAAAGCGAGAGGTCCGACTTTCCAGATTAAGGCAGCATACAATGACTCCTATTTACACACGTTCCGCTTCTGCGAGCATTTGCATATTCAAAAAAAATACTCTGCCATCTTTCCTTGTCTGCTCAGTGTGCGTGTTTGCATGGCAAGGTTGCGCACATGTGGAAGCAATGTGTCAGGGGGAACAACAACAGTTCATTTGTGTGTCATTCTGTGTGTCACATGTTTTAACACACACACGCACTGTGAAGTGGGCCTCGTATGGCCCTGTGTAGCAACATAGCCAAATTTGTTTTTGATTATTATACATGACTGAGATTCGGGAAAAGAAAAGCTTGAGCCAAAATATCCTGAGTGAGGAGTTGTGTCTCTCAAACTTTCGACCCTTCTTTTCATTTCTTCCAAATATCTAATTACAACACTTGTATAGACCCCCCACCCCCCCTCCCACATACACACACACACACACCCCACCAAGGCAGCGGGACTTTATTTTATTTTAGGGGAGTAGGATGGACAAGCATTTAATGCTCTGTACTTCCCGATAGCCAAAGGTGGATAGCGATTGGGCCTAGTTGGTGCTACTAGTACTTGCATGCTAATCCTGTTTTTTGACAGGAACGTAAACTGATATAATTGCTTTTCAGAGGCAGGAACGGCGGTTTATACAAGTGTGAAAGCACGGGAAAGGGGATTAGCATTATTTTGCATAATGCTGGGCAGGCGCTGAATGGGGCATTGAACGCTTGACTGGATGACAGAGATGAAAGAGAGATGAAATGCTCTATCCCTCTCTCTCCCTCCCTCACTTACCCTCTCTCCCTCCCAGTCTAAGGCCACTACCGGTAGAGGACTGTGTTTGCTGGAGAGGACCCCCGGAAACACCAGGGCCAGTGTTTTAGGGTGTTTGTTCAGATGCCAGCAGATGGAAGTGGTCATGTGAAGCAATATGTATGATAGCAGAGGAACTGTGGAGACGGGTAAACTCCCAAAGCCTCCATGTATATACTAAACTGCATCCCTAAAGCACTGGAGTGTACAATTATGTAGTGGATGGATGTGGCTCAGGTAGCATTTACATGGACGGAAGGGAGCGGCTTTTGTGGATCAAATGAAACTACACCGCTCTTACATTTTCCTTTATTGAGATGTTTGCTAAGGATTTGATCGGATATCATCTGGGCAGAGGAAACTGTGAAATCTCGAGGCAGGTGTGTTTCATGTGAACTCCTGTCTGTGGGAGTTCTGGTGGTAGGAAGGAGCGTAAGGGTGGGGACGCGGCTCAAAAGTGCCACAGTGGCCCCCGTATGAGCAAATTCAACTTCTTTAAAAGTCATTTATGATCAACCGTCATCATTGCTATTGCATCTGGCGTATGGAAATGATCCAGGAGCTGAGGGAGGGGCTTGAGGTTGGGTGGTGGAAAACATGAACGGCACAAAAGCCGGTGTGGCCTGTTTTTGTTGTCTCTCATTGGACAGGATCCTCTTTCTTTGACCTTTTGCACGCCTTCCCTCGCCTTTCATATGGTAATTCTGGCCAGACCCAAGGAGGAAACGTTGCCGGAGCTGAGTGGAGGAGGACAAAGACTCCCTCTCTTTTTCTCTGCCTCCTTTCCACGCTATATCTCCTCTTTTCTTGCCTCTTCCCCTCTCAAGCAACTTGACAGACTTTTGCATGAAAGGAAGTGAGTGGATAGTGGTTGAGAAAGGTGGGGATGGCATTCTCGCTGTGACCCGCGCCACCTGTGAGGATCAAGTGTGCTGCAGTTATCCTTGGTTATGTGTGTGTGGAGTTTTATTTTTGAGTGGTCCTTGTAATGTGTCTTGCGGATCTGTAGCCACGCCGCTGGTGTAGTGTCACAGCACAGGCCGAGTCAGGCGAAGAGTGATTTGTTGTGTTTCTAGTGTAGCTAGCCGAGTTATCACGGTGTCTGTATTTCTACCTTTCTTTCTCAGCTCTGCCGACTTTATCGTCTAACAACCAGTAAAAGTGCTGTCTCTGGCGGGGTAAAAGGATACTAATATAGTTACTACAACCCTCCCCTAACATAATACTCCACTGCACCACTGTTGAGCATGACGTGGTTTCAAGGCTCCTTTGGCTCTGTTATGGGAAGGGGGCATGTTATCTGTAGGAAATGTAATTTTTGTCCTCATTGAAATCGTTCATTATTGAGCGCGGTTATCTAAATGTTTTTGTTGCTGTTGGTCCAGCGCCAGTGAGGATTGCGTTACCCTCTCTCTCACTCTCTCTCTCCCTCTCTCCCTCTCACGTCCCTATGTCTGTCTCTCCCCCCTCTCATCTCGCCAAGCCTTCATCAGTCTCTTAAGGGAAAATAGAAAGAGGGGGATTTTTCTCTTCCCTCTGTGCTCCGTCCCGTTCTCAGGCTCTCCTGCCTATTTTGCATCAGCCATCTCATACAGGATATTAACCATGGAAAAACATGGGTCTGGGTATTTCATTTAGAATAATATGTTTACTCTTTTCATTTCAAAGTGGAAGCAGGGAGAGCTCGTAGGGTGTGGAAAGAACAATCGGGGCCATATGTTTAAGAACTCTCTGTGTTTGATCTGAGGTCCTGCGGGCCCTGGGGGTGGCTGAGATTCTCAGGTCTCGGTCAAATGAAATGCACTGATGAAAAAGACAAGGCTTCTCTTGTGCTCCTCCTGTGTCCTATATTGTATCTCGCCGATTGCTTTCTCTGTGTATCTCCGTTGGCATCTCGGCCTCACGTTTCCGGTTGTTTTCCGTCTCATCTGTCATTCGCACCTCTTGACGTCCTGTTGCTTATTGCGGCACATCTCTGATAGTACTTACGTTATTTCTGCACATTGGTGGAGATTTGAAGCTGCAGTTACCTTTCAGGGCTGTGACATTGTTTGTCCTCTGCACTCCTTGATGCAGTCACTGTGAAGGACACTTGCTCAGCCCTTCAGGTCCACGCGAGTACCTTACAGTCCTCATCTTACATATTCAACGGAGCATTCAGCAGCCTTTTATTTTAGAAAGGTCTGTCCCTCTTCCACTCTGCAAAAGAAAATAATGTAGAGCACAAAAGGTTATATGCCACATTTTATCGATTGCTCTCAAAAGTATTTTCAGAGCTTTAAAAGCTGGCAAGATAAAAGAAAAAATTTAAAAAAGAAACCGCAAATACTGCTTCCAAATAGAAGTAAAATAAGAAGCTCCGGGTTAAGAGGGGGGGAAAAAGTTGACGAATGACTAAGTTTCTCCAGGTTTGAGAAAAGACACACCACAATAGCACGAGACGTCTCATGACAAATGATACATTCTCTTCCTTGTCGGCAAAAGACAAAGGCAAGGATTGAAAAGGCAGGCAGCGCAGTCACAAGATATGTGCACATTAATAGAGCTTACGGAGAGATAGATAAATAAGAACACACACACGTACTGTATTCAGTGAAATGATCAAATACACTTACATGAGTAAATATATATATATGTAAATATAAATGCATTGCAACACCTTTACTTTCTTCACAGCATTACATACACAGCTGGTATGTGTGTCAACAGCCGCCTGTGCCTGTGGATTCATGTGCATCGCAGGTGTGTCGTTTGGTGTTCCTGAAGGCAACATGATGCGGATATCAAGGGCATTGGCAAGGCTCGTCGGGGAATAAGTGGCTGATTAATTATGCATGACTTGTGCTCTTAAACAAACAGTGTAATAAGAGATTAAAACGACTTCACCAAAAGAGTTTGACTCGAATTGCACAGAGACGGTAACTATTACTATTAAAATCTTGTGCGCACAACTTTAAAAACGCACTAAAATGCAGTTAAAAGTTAGTGTGACCGCATAGAAGTAAAAAACATAATTTACTCGTAAACCAGTGGTGTTTTATCAAATCAAGAGAAATATAAATAATATTTTTTTCTTCTCTCTGTGCTGAAATATTTAATGCACCTGCATTAAATATGAATAGCTGTGTCTGGTTATCTGCAGGATTATATTAAAAGTCGCTTTAAAAAATCAGAATGGAGATCTTTCCTTTTTCTAGTGTAGGTCTCAGTCTGATCTAATACAAGCAAGCAAGCGTGTGTCTGTAACTCCCTGATGAGACTTCAGCCAACACTATCCCTCTCAAACCTTGCTGCTCCTTCTTCTTCTTCTTCTACCCTTTTTTCTGGCCTGGCACCAGCTGTGGAATAATCCTTAATTATTTGCTTTTAGAAAGAAAAAAAAAGGTAAACCCCCCCTTTCCTGTGACAGAAAAGAAGAAGAGCAGAGCAGGCACTGGAATGTTCTTGTATATGAAATTGTAGGTAACAGGGCTAGTTTTGTCAGCGGTTTCACTGATGTATCAGCTCCCTGCACCTAGACTAAATAGAGGGGGGAGCTTTGCCTCGTTTCATCCCAGCTTAGATGAGCAGATATAGCTAGGCTTTTGGAGGAACCCTTAAAAAAGCAAAGTATGCTGAAGAATGGACCTCTTCCTTAACACAATACCTAAACATGCGTCATGATGTGGTGATGGATGGTTCGGCGGTCTGTTGAGGTTCTTGGAGACGCTCGCCCCTTTTTTTTTTCCTCTTTTTTTTTGTGAATTGAAGGGCAGAAATGTTCTTGAAGGCTTTAGTTCCGGGTGATTTTTTTGCACTTAGTAGGATGTGTTACAAATGATTTTTAAAAAAAGTTACATGTGTTTAGATGTGGTTTTGCTCCGCAGTAAGCACAATCTCTGTGTGTTTAAGAGACTGAAAAAGGAGAGGATGCTGACTGTGGTCTTCAGCTGTCTTGTCACTCCATGGTCTCCCCGGTTGTGACATAAAGGGCGATTTACAAGCACACACACACAGATACACACACATATATAAGCATGAATAGACACATGCTATCACATGTGAGGCTTAAATAGGATTTTGTGTAAGTTATATCTAACAGCAGTTATTTCCTAGAGCAAACAGTAAGGTAATGGGTCCATTTTATCTCGGTTCCCTCTCAGCGGGCTGGCCCTAGATTTGTGTGACATGGTGTTTATTTGATAAAGGAATATTGCTGCGTTAATCTAAAACCATGCTAATTACATCTGACAGTTGTTTGTTTGTAGTAAAATCCAATTAAAATGTACACTTTTCAACTCCATTGCTCATTTTTTTTCTTCCTCTCCTCCCCCATTCTCTTTCTTCCCTCCTACAGTAACCAGAAAAAAGAGCCTATGATGGCATAAATAACAACTGTGCTTTCCTTGTGGTTTTTGTGAGAAGAGGGCAAACTCACAACAGCTGTCAGAAAAAGGGGGTTTGTTTAAAAAGCAAATGGCTTTGGTCTAAAGTTCATTTGAAGACCTCTCTAATTAAATAGAGAGCCGAACGCTTAAGTTAATTAGTAATTCACTGGGTCCAGAAATTAGACCTGTCATGAGCATTTAAGTTCTTGGAAAGCCAAAAGGTATGTGTGTATTGTGTTTTTATGTTTTGTTGCCCCCCTCCAAATCCCCTCTGCCTGCTCCCGTATCTGTACACGAGCGTGCCTAAATGTGCGTTCATTTGGGCTTTTCCGAATGCAAAGCATTTCTCCTGTTGGAACACTCAACACATTAATGGGCTTTTTGTGGCGTGTCAGAGAAGTGCTCAAGAGATGTTTAAGTGAGGGGCACATAGCTTGTGGCGTCAGTCGGGATACCTGCCCTATGATTATGTTTATGAAGATAATAACAGGGCTAGGGTCCCGCCGAGTACTGTCTTTAGAAAACAGTAAGGGGTTGAACTTTAAACTTTACTGTTACCCCTGGAAAAAGAACAGGAGAAGATGTGGTCTCCGCGCCTGGGAAACCTCCGTACAGTTCAGAAGGTGTCTTTACTCTTAACAGCAAAAACAGATCTCTTCTCTTCTCTTCTCTTCTCTTCTCTTCTCTTCTCTTCTCTTCTCTTCTCTTCTCTTCTCTTCTCTTGTAATTGGACAGATAACCACAGGACGAGCAAACATAAATCAGCTGACTTTGACACACTGGAGAAACAAGCTGCCCCTACCTGTTGTGTCGTAATAGAGTGATAACTAAAGACAGCAGCTAACATATATTTATGTACTATCCTGTAACTAACTGTGCTGCCTGCATGCTTTTGGTCACTTGATCCTGATAGACATCTTTTACCAAATAGGGCCACATTTGTGACATTTTTGCTCTCCTAACAAGGAATACATTTTTGGCAACAAGTAGCCAGAGTTGGTGCATTAGCTTGTAAAGTTTAATAATAGCTTTCAGCAGGATCTAGTGCGTTTCACGACAAAATTCAGTGTAAGAAAAGTGCCTTTTCCCCCTCATTTTAAACTGCTGTGCCAAAGATTCACATAATTTAAATAACAAGTCGTAAAGTTATGTTATTTTGAGACTTAAAAATATTACGCATACAAGTCGTTAAATGTGTTTTGCACTTATCATAGCATAAAATGAGCAGAGAATCAGAGGGTCATGGTAGTTAATACAGTATAACCAGTTGTTTATATTTGCCAGGTGGATATGAAATGCCTGCGTCAGAGACTGCTCTCTGTGTCTGTCTGTGAGTGTGTGCTATCCTTGACTGACGTGGACAGTGTTTGCTTAACCTCTTCTGCGCTGCGCTGCCACGGCCTTGTCAATTTAAGTGTATTTGTGTGTGTGTGTGTGTGTGTGTGTGTGTGTGTGTGTGTGTGTGTGTGTGTGTGTGTGTGTGTGTGTGTGTGTGTGTGTTTCTGGGAGTGAGAGGGAGTCCAGCAATGGCAGCTTTCATTTTTCATGTTCCCAGCAGTATTTTTTCTAAACAAACCTGCTGAGAAGCAGAGTGAGAGATAGAGGGGTTTGAATCAACACAAATGAGTGATATTTGCAATTTGTTTTTTTCCCTGGACTGGTATATAATTGTGTGTCCACACACACCCCGAGAGAAAACATGCATTTAAGAGATTTTTTTCAGGATTTGTATTTAGCGGGATTATTAATTTCACTTGGCAAATAATCCCACCCTGCCACCCCTTTCACTTTACAGTGTCACTGCAGAGAGGTGTGCGCATGGTCTCATGCTTTTGCCTCATCTGAAAGATAAGGCTGTGATTTATGTAACAGCTAAGCCCTTTCATATTGTGTATGTTGTACCTTACAAGAGCATGATGAGCAGGCTAGATTAATATTTATTTAGCACAGGCAAATCAAGGATTAAGCAGTCATCATTTTAGCTCTAATCCATGTCTCTGGTGAGATGCAGAGACAAAGAGAGGCAGATTACCAAACTCATAACGGCGCAAAACAACAATTAGTTGGCGACTTGCTTTCCTCGGTTGTGTAGGAAAAGCAGTTGACAATAGATTTGCAAACATGCGCAGAAGCAATAATGCACACACGCAAGCGTGCGCGCATACAAAAGTTGCGTTTTGCTCCGTCATCGCTTGGTTTCTTAATCTATTGTTGTATGCCTCTTCCTGGCTTTTAACTTCTCATTTTCACCCTCCCTCTCTCTTCAAAAGAATCCCTCATTGAAATTAGCAGTGGTTTGTCTGATTCACTCATCTGACGTAAATGTGTCTCATGATCTTTCCACTGTCCGAACACAGATGCACACACACTCACACAGCTCTCAGATACACACAGACTGACACACATGCATGAGCAATGAATACTTCTTTCTTAGCTCCAACCACGTGGGACAGTGACAGTTTGCGTAAACTGTGCAAGTGTGTGCGTGCTCGCGCGTGCGTGCGTGTGTGTGTTACAAATTACTTGGAAGTCTGTAAATAAAATGACATTCTTTGCTAATTGAGTTAAACTGCTTTTCTGGAGATGTGGCAAAAAGATGAAAGCTCCCTGTGTATTTTATGTGCTTCCATGCTACAAATCTGCTTGCGTGCCGGTGCGAGTGTGTTGGAAATCAGAATCAGAATCAGAATCAGAATACTTTAATGATCCCTGGGGGAAATTATTTTTTGTTACAGTGCTCCATTTTAAACCAACATGGAGATCTGTGTGACCCTCCAAGGAAACGCCTCCCTAGATCATCACTAAACCGCTGCCACACCAGCCGTCCTGGCTAATGCTCACCACAGTATCAGACTCTATCACATCTTACAGACGTGCTCAGTGTCAACTGCTGTCATCTGTGAAGAGAACGTGGTGCCAGTGGTAGACCTCCCAAGTTTAGAGGCCATTTTGGCAATGCTCCTCCTGTTAACTAGTTTGTTAACTAGTTTGTTCTGAGGGCTCTTAGGTGCTTAGCGATGGGGATACTGCACAAGGTTTGGCTACTTCTGTCCTCAAGCCTAAATATGCAAAAGTTAGCCCCACAAAACAGCTAATCAAGAGCAGGAGCTGGACTTTAAGAAAGCAAAAGGAAAAACACTGTCTGTCTGTCTGTGTGTGTGTATATGTTTGTGTGTGCGTGTTATCTGTAGGGGGCACCCCTAACATAAGGAGCAACAACAAGTAACAGCGAAGGGGCCAAAAAAGAGCATTGGAGAGCTGCTGCAGTGGGGTTTGGTAGGGTGGGGGTGGAGTGGTGTGGAAGGGGTGGGGGGTCCAAACCAGATGTGAGGGTGATTGAGAGAACATAAAAAAAGAGAGATAAATAAAAAGAATGAACAGACAAGTCGTGCTGTGATAGAGAAAGACCGGGTGAAGCACACAGAGAAGGAGAATGCCATCCTCAGTTCCCCTTTGCCCTCCTTCCTCTCTCTCACCCAGCCTCTGAATGTTAATGGCTTTCATGCCCCCCCCTCGCCTCCTCCCATACGCACACACATATATCCCTCCCCATGGACACTAGTGCATTGTTTGCGGCAGTGCTTCTATTCTTTCAAACTTAATTACCTTCTTGCCTTTTGTGGCGTCAGGGGCTGGAAGTTTTGCTCCTTGGCAGTGGAGGTCGTCACACATTCTTCGTCAGTGCATTCCCTTAATCTGGCAAGTGAAGGGGTGGGGGGGGGGGGGATTTTTTGGGGTGGTGTATATAGTTTGGAGTGTGTGTGTGTGTGTGTGTGTGTGTGTGTGTGGGGGGGGGGGGGGGGGGTGGGGGGGGTCAGACAGAAAAAAAATCAGAGGAAGTCCTGAGAATGAAGCTTCTACCAGCGTGTGCACTTCTGAAGTGATTTTAGTACCTCAGTGTGCACGTGCACGCATGTGTACGCGGTGATAATAGTCAGGACATAGGCTGCCCTTTGTTTGTGCGGTTCATTTCCAATCAACCCTAATTAACTAGAGAGTGTTTCCAGATTGCCAGAAAAAGAAAAATCCCCACTTTTTTTTCACTCCCCTCGGTCTTTGCTGTTTGGAGTTTGAGCAAAAAGGGAGAGAAAAAAGAAGAAGTGGAGGCATTAGCTATGTAGATTGCCTCGCCTTTGATGTTGGAAAAAAATCTTTAGCAAGGGCAGTAAGTGGTGACTGCGACCCAGCAGTGTCTGACTGTTTATTTTCATGTTTCAGTTTGAGTTAAGTTTGAAATATTGCCTCTTCAAAGGTGTTAGACTTGTGCATATATTTAGACTGGACCGTGTAAGCCCAAAGTCTGTTTGTAAGAATGCAAAATCCTGTCAAAGTTGTCTTATATCCGTTAAACCTTGTCTCCAACAGGCTGCAGATAAACACGCTGACCCAGGATGCACATGCAGCACAAACTTCTAAAGTGAAATGTATTTAACTGTGCTCGAAAATCAATGAGAAATCCAAGTCTTTGGAGGTTGCCTCTAAGCAGCGACTAGAGGAACAGACGTTAGAATAGAGGCTGGTGTAATCTGACCCTAAATCAGATTTTAGAAGCCATCCGTGACTTGCTGGAAGAGAGGAAAAAGACAAACACGGCCCCTGGGTTTGCTATTTTTCCCACCTGGTCAACATTTTGTTTTTGCATAGCACTCTGTATGCTGTTTGCTTCCTGTTAAATTCTCATTTTGAGTTTTTCTTTTTTCTTTTTTTTTTTTCACAGTGTTAGCCAGATATGTTTTCTCTAACAATGAAATTTCAGGTAAGGGCCTGAGGAGGAGTTGGGTGTATTGTTACCTGAGCAACCAATGAGACCAATTTACTTGTCATCAACCTGAGGGATAGATCCTGCATACCTGCTCTGCAAAAAGAACGAAAGAACAAAAAAAAAGACCACTTCTGTCCTCTACGTTTCACCTTGTTATACTCCTTCTTTCCCCTCCTCTAAACCTTCTTGTCTGTTCTTTTTCCCTCCACCTACAAATCCAAGATCATTGATCATGTGAGACGTAATTTTGATTTTGATTTGCCAAAAGGCATTTTTTTGTAGACTAGGTAATTTGTCGAACAAGATTCCTGTGCTAAATGGAGTGGCGCTTTAGGTGTCTGGGCCTTGCCTTGCAATAATGATAAGGTGTCTTTTGGTAATGAAGGCCTTTGCTCACGAGGGAGACACAGGCAAGAGGACAAGCAGACAGGAATGGGTGTGGAGGAGTGGAGGGGGGGGGGGGGGGGGGGCATCATCAGGGAGATCTACTGCATCCAGTGTCTAATATTACACCCCCAGGCAACAAACAGTGGCTGCATGAAAACCCTTTGTGAGGTTAAGAAGTAAAGGAGACCAAAAAAAAAAGAAGCCATCGCCTGCTTATCCCTTTACAATTTTCTCACTGTGTCCTTTAAGACTTTAAACAGAGAGCATTAGTCCCTATTCTGTGATTGTGTGCATATGTGCGTAGTGTGTTTGTGCATACGTGCATCAGTGCTCTTTGATGGCTGCCGAGGCCACTCTTCTATTGTGAGGAAGGAGATAATTCCCCTCCTCCTTCATCCACTTCGTTTTCCATCCCTCCGTTTCTGCATGGCAACAAATAAACAGGTCTAATTAGACCAGAGTAGGCCTATTCATGGCACTGACAGTGGGAGATGGATGCAGGGGCTTTCACAGCGTCTTTCCCCTTTGTCTTTGGCTAACGCTTGGTGACATTTGATTGAAGATTTGGTGTTGGACCGAGGGGCCACATGCCGGGGGAGAGCGACGACGACCTTCTAGAAGACCTCAAGGAATGGATACCTAGCAATAGTCTCATGCTGTCTCCTGACTTTGTCGGTGGGATTGTCTTAAAGAATAAGCGTGAATTTCAATTCGACAGTCATCAGGCCCCGCTCAGATGTGCCCCCAAACAGCCTGACAAAAAGAGAGAAAAAGCTCCATTTTAGAACTTGGATGGCCACATCACAAAGCACAGGTCTGTCTAATTTCAGTGTTTACAAATGCTGTAAATAGCCACCACAGTATTAACAGCACTGTCTGCCACTGCATTAAAATGTCAGACACTTAGTGATGAAGAATTTGAACCTAGCAGATCCCTGTGTAAACAAAGACGGCAGTGTGGCGACATTACAATTACAGGTTTGTCATTGAACAGGCAGCAGCTCCGGTTAATGCCTGATACTCTGACAGGAGGACAAAAACAGGAGGAGACTGTGACATCACCAGCACCCGAGGGCCTCCGGTCTGAACTGTGGACATGTTGTAACACTTCTACTAATATCAGCTGATTTATTGCAACTTTTCGTATATGTACACTACATTGATACTCATAATGTCCCCATTGAAACTTCTTTAACTAGAAGCACTAAACTTGAGTTTATTATCACTCAAGTGTGATAGAAATTGTTTGTTTTTCCAGAAGTCCTTTGGTTCATAGTGCCTCTCTGCCTCTCAGGGAGCTACTGAAAGCAGCTGGAAGGGGTAGGGGAGAGAGAGCCAAGGGGAGGGGGAGAAAAACAATAGGCCGAGGAGTCTCTTAGCCCCTTTCACCCATCAGACCTAGCGGTGTCCAAAGCAGGCATTCCTGGGCTATTATTTGCCTCTCACTGGATCTGATCTGCCACTTTAATTACCTTAGCGTACGTGGGTGTATTTGTGTGTGGGTGTGCGTCTGTGTCCGTGTGCATACGTGTGAAAGCAAGGGGACATGCTTAATTAAAAAAACAGAGGAAGGAGCAGCTCAGGCCATCTCTTTTGTTCTTCCGTTAAAAGAAGGGAACTGTTTCTGCACTCTGGAAAAACCTGGGCTTTAACACTGTTTTCTCTCTTTCCCGTGTATCTGCGTATCGCTCTGTCACAGATGCACAAATGAAAGTAGTCTGGTTGGTTAGCAGTGCAGAGGAAGCCAGTGGGGGACAGAAAGAGGAATGTTTCTTAGCTAGTAGTAATATGATATGCCTTTAAAAAAAGAAAAAGAAAGAAAGAATGAAAAAGCAGAAGCGGGCACTGCTGCCGTGAAAGGTGTGAAACCTTGGGAGTGGAGCAAAACAAAAAAGGAGCGAGGACAGAGAGTGATCACGAGTTATTATATAGATCCTCGGGCTGTGAAGGTTTTGGCATTCAAAATGTTACTTTAAGCTTAGAGAGGTACAAGAGGAAAATATTGGATTCCCTTGACAGTTAGACCAGACATCTCATTACTTCTCTGTCCAGCTATGCTAAATTAACACATGCTGAAGGGATCAGGAAGACTTCAAATGCTTACACCAGACTGTCTTGCATCATATTGCCTTTTCACAAGCGCTTGCAGGATAAATTAAAAGCCAAGACGTTAGCATTTCACTAAAGATCAGGCATCCACTGTTTTGAAAGCAGCTCCTCTTTTGAGTCCCCACACGAGGCCAAATTATTGAGAGACACCAATACTCAGGGGTTAGTGCAGTCGCAAACACTACGTTCACTTTCTTTCCCACCACACTACTGCCAAGCAAACAACTTGCGCTTATTTCGCTCTAAGTGCATTAAGCAGCAGTCTTCTTTGTCAGTTTTCTGTAGGTGGCAAAATTAATGGGATCAATTAGAATCACTACCATTAAAAAATGGACAGTTATGTTATTGTTGGCAGGCAGTACACATGTAAACAGCTGCTAACCTTTTCACCTATGCCAGTGCCAAGTGCTTATCCATAAGACATAATTCCATACTTAAGGAGATGCATAATTCATAAACTGCAGTGTTTTATGTCCGAGCTACAATTCAAAGGGGGTAAGTCACCAACGAAATGACACCACTGACAAGTAGTAAATCCTGCCGTATGTGTCACATTTACTCTCAAACCCGCTACTTCTGAACAGCTTTGCCCTCAATTACGGTTAACACAAGAGTGTATGTGTTTAACTGCAGGAACATGCACAGTGTGCTGTTTTGGCAATATGTGATAATAATGGATGGTAGAAAGCGGGATAAGCTGTCATTTAAGTGGATGTATTAAAGCCATTATTTGTATATAATTGTTTCCGTCCTGCCAGCTCAATTTTGTTTTATTATTCCGTCACATAAGTAGCTCGGCTATGTCTAAAATTAACACAAAAGTTGGGGGAGAAAATGACTCAGTGTGAGTGTAAATAGCTTGAGTTCTTGTGGCATGACAGACATTTGGTCAGTTTTATCTCCTTGCTTGGTTGTAGCTAATTTAGCTGATGATCATCTCCAAGATTGGTGTCTTCAGCGAAACATCCCAAACAAAAAACACACATTATGTTTTTTGCAGGGTTTTTGTAATTAAACATTCATAAGTATCTCATGTAGGTTTTTCAAGAGAGATAAATTGTTAGCATCTTGCAAGAAACCTTGAAAATATATATATTTTTAAGTTTGCTCTGAAACTTTTAGTGCAAACTCTTGTGCTGGGAGATGATTTTGTCATGCACATGCCACACATCTACCTCCATCCTCTTGCCACATTCACGCTGAACTGATAAGCACTGAAAATTCATTTTCTGCTCCTTGTGAATTTTTTTTCTTCTTTAATCTCACAAATAGAGAGATACAAAGTGAGAGGCAGAGAGAGAAAACATCATTTCTCTCTTTTAATCTATCACTAGTCCCCATGGAATCATCTCTGGGATATGTCAGATTAGACCTGATTATAGCGCGTGCACACACATGCAACCACAACCGCACTCACACACATGTTTGATTTCATTCCTCACGCTTTTACTGTCCCTCCCACTGGCTTTGTTTAGCCCTGGATTGTTGCGGATTAATCCTCTAATTGCTTTGTAGCTTTATTGTTAGGGAGAGGCAGTGTAGGAAAATAGAGGGAGAATTAAACAGCAGGTGGATTGGGTTAAAGGTTAACATGGCTCTTCAAAGCTTTCTTTTAATGCTAGCTCATTTACACGCAAGCATCTGAAAAGACCTGGTACTGTATCAAGTGAAAAGACACTGGCATCCACAACTAGTTCCCATTTGTTGCATTTAGCTGAGCAACAAAGTAGGTTCCTTTAAGCTGCAGTGGTTTTCCTTTTCTCCCCTTTATGTTTTTTCTCTCAGTTTGTTCTTCTATTTCTCCTCAGGTGATAACAAATTATGCCTGTGATTACAAAATGAAGCGACTGTGGCATGTTATGGGTGTTTGTGGGATTAAGAGGCTTTCTCGGCATTGTGTGGGGGTTTGTTGGAGCCCTCGAATTTGTGCCTTGTTGTGAAACACCAAAGGTTTTAGGTAGTGAGGGGTTGAGAGATGGGCAGCCACCCAGGATTGATAACATCTCACTGGAATTCTAAACACCATTCCTCTTGGAAGCTTGTTCTGCTTTTTTTTCTCTTACTATCGCTGTTTTTTTCTCCGTGTTGCATTAAATGACAAGTGAAGATTATATTTTTTAAATTCTTGATTTTTCTTACAGTGCTATACAGTGCTCCACCATTCCTCATGGCACAGACACACTCTTGGTTCTACTGTCCAAACAAAGCCTACCACATAATTTCAGGGCATTACTAGCTTAATAGTTGCTGCCCAATTAGAAACTCCGGATTTGTAAGAGTATGCCAAGACTTATTTTCCAATGACTAAGAACCTCTATAATTCACATTATTTCTCATAATGCAACACGCTAACTTGATGGGTCATTACCTCTGTTTGTTAGTTGTTGTGCTCACATATGTGGTTTTAAGAAAGTAAAAGAGAAAGAACGAATCCAAGGCCAGTTCATGGCCATATGAAGAAATAATCTTTAAACACAGAAGAGTCCACTAATCAGATGATCAGGTTATTTCTTTAAACTTTCCAGCTGCCAACTGCTGTGCAGCTGCTTTGTTCATAAATCCACTTAATATTGGATTTCTGGAGTGCCATTTGAACAGTATAGTATATATGGTTTGTACTAGACTGCCATATAGGAGGTGTTTTCATCAGTGGGACTTAAAGTTGTTCTTGGTTATTTTGTTGTAGAAAACTCAAAAGCTCTGAATTTTGTTAAAATGGGTTAATTTAAAAACCTTTAGAGAAATCCATCACATATTTAGCACTTGGTTTAAGTCATGTCTTAAATTGACTTTTAAAGGAGTTACCAGTGATTTGGAAATTGCCTATTAAGTCTACTGTTGAATAGTATTTGGTAAATCTCTGATGTTCTTTCTTGATTTCTGTCGTTCTCCAACTCAGGTCCCTGTTGGGCTGGATGAGATGAGATCCCTATGTAGTGGTCGTCATGGCAACTTGTGACTCTCCCCCTATGGTGTCATCACGGCAGCAGGAACATGGTGGCCAGAGGCTGGATGCGGCTGCTGAGGACAACTCCGTCATCGCCATGGAGACCAGTGTCGCCAACAGCACCAATGCCAACAACAACCAATCGTCACCTGCTGCCATTGGAGAGCCAGAGAATGGCCTTGGAGAATCCGTTGTGAGTCCGCTGAGGTCCACTACTACCCCCACCACTGTCAGTGCAACCACCGACCCTGTAACTGAGCAGAGTCGAAGAGAAAGCTTTACTACCGGTAACAAAGGGAGTGTTACCGGAACTTTACCAGGAGGAGGAGGAGGAGCAGCTTTGGGTTCGGACTGTTCTGCCCCTGCCACATCCCCCGTGGCACCGGCAAAGGAGATCCCCTGCAACGAATGTTCTAATTCCTTCTCCAGTTTACAAAAATACATGGAGCACCACTGCCCCAATGCCCGCCTGCCTACCACTGGAGGTCACGAGGAGGGTGAGGAGGTTGAAGGGATGATAGGGGACGAGAGCGAGGATGAAGGAGACCGTGAGGTGGGTGCTGCAGAAGTGGGGGAAATGAACAGCGAGATGGAGATGGAAGAGGATAGTGATGTGGAGAACCTGTGCGGCGAGATCATCTACCAGCCCGATGGCTCTGCCTTCATCCTGGAGGACTCCAAAGAGCAGCGTGGCAACCAGGGGGAGCTCTCTGGGGCTCTCCAATTCAGGGGCCTGCTGTCCCCCCAGACCTTCCCGAATACCCAGGTCAGCAGTGGTCAAAGTGGCCTGAGCCCAGGGGGGGAACGGTTGGAGCAGCCCGCTGCACCCATGTCCTTCTACCCCCAGATCATAAACACCTTCCACATTGCCTCACCCTTTGGGAGTAAATCCCTAGCGGCTGACCACCCCTCCTTCCCAAATACCTCAGCTGGAGGGCTGGCAGGCGCTGGTCCTGTGTTGCACAGTTTCCGTGTGTATGACCTCCGCCATAAGACCGACAAAGACTATCTAAAGGCGGATGGTGCAGCCAAAAACTCCTGTGTGTCCAAAGATGTCCCCAACAATGTGGACTTGTCCAAGTTTGAGGGCTGTGTGGCGGATGGGCGGCGGAAGCCTGTACTGATGTGTTTCCTGTGCAAGTTGTCTTTTGGCTACAGCCGTTCCTTCGTGACACATGCTGTCCATGACCACCGCATGACCCTGAATGAGCAGGAGCAGAAGCTGCTGAGCAACAAGCACATCTCTGCCATCATTCAGGGCATCGGCAAGGACAAAGAACCTCTTATAAGCTTTCTGGAACCAAAAAAAACCCCAAACTCTGTGCTACCCCACTTTCCCTCACCTGCCAACTTCCTAGGGCCAGACACGGGGCTCCGCGGCTTGTGGAATGCTTTCCACAGTAGTGGGGAGAATGCAGATTCCCTTCAGGCAGGTTTTGCCTTCCTAAAGGGCAGTGCCAGCAGCTCCTCTACTGACCAAACCCCCAGATCCCAAAGCATGCCAAAGGCTGAGACCAACCCAAACCTCGGGGGAGGGGCTGGTGCCCACAGAACCCCCAGCGGGAGTTCTGCTGCTGCTACCACTGGTGGCAGCCTGGAAGGGCGGAACTCTGATCGTGACCGCAAAGGCCACATTAGGGACACTTGCACTTTGCAACCCAATGGGCCAGATCTGAGCCAGTACCCGCCCATTAAGCGGGAGCCCGGTACGGTGGGAGGAGAAAGTCCAGAGCAGGATGAGGATGCTTATTCCAGTGGTGGTGGAGCGGATATGGAGGCAGAAGAGGAGGAGGAACAGGTCATGACGATGACAGGCCAGCGGGCCGACAGCACCAGTAGCAAAGATTTCCCTCTCTTAAACCAAAGTATTTCCCCCCTTTCCAACAGTGTGCTAAAGTTGAATAATGACAGTAAAGGCCCTGCATCCACTTCCCTTTCCTCCTTACCTGTTAGTGAGAAGCTGGAGATGGAGAAGAGCCGTTTGTCCACTGCCCTGGCAGCTGCCAGAGAGCGGGAGAGCAGCAGTGACTCAACCAATGAAGGCCTGGCAGGACGGGATGGCTTATCACCATCCTCAAACCCCCTTGACATGATGACGTTGCGCAGAGATGATGAGAGTCCTGGACCTCTGCATCAACACACAGGAAACCCAAGTACACCTGGAACTCCAGGGACTCCTGGAACCCCAGGCCCTGGTGAAGGGTCACCAGGTAGCGGAGTAGAGTGCCCCAAGTGTGACACGGTCTTGGGATCCTCACGATCTCTGGGAGGGCATATGACAATGATGCATTCAAGGAACTCCTGCAAGACGCTGAAGTGTCCCAAGTGTAACTGGCACTACAAGTACCAGCAGACACTGGACGCTCACATGAAGGAGAAACATCCAGAGTCAGGTGGATCGTGTGTGTACTGCCGCACAGGACAGGCTCACCCTCGTTTAGCCAGAGGAGAAAGCTATACCTGTGGATACAAGCCTTTCCGTTGTGAGGTCTGTCCATCTTATGTTTCATGTCTGTGGAGTTCCATTTCCCTCTTTTTTTTTAATTTTGTGAAATTGTCAAATAAGGAGCGTTTCGCTTATGGTTTGTTTTTGTTTTTTGCGTGGATTATAATATAATATTATATTTTATTTTTGATTTACCCAAAATTCCAAAAAGTTTGGAATTAAAAAGGGAAAAGAGGCAGTTGGATGTTATTTTCTCTTTTCTTCAACATACATTGTAGCTTTAAGGATACATTTTGAATTATAGTGCTGAACAACAAATCAAAAAACAACTATTATTTGTCATTGATGTATTTAATGTTTATCATACATCATTACTATTATTAATATTAATTCCCAATGTTTGTTTCTCTTATAGGTATGCAACTACTCAACCACCACCAAAGGCAACCTAAGCATCCACATGCAGTCAGACAAGCATCTAAACAACGTGCAAACACTCCAGAATGGTGGAAGTGAAGCACAGTACAACCACAACCATGCCAACCCTGTGCCCAGTGCAAGCCTTGGTGGAGGTTGTGGGGCACCCTCACCATCCAAGCCCAAACAGAAGCCCACTTGGCGCTGTGAGGTAATGAAACAAACAGAGCATCATTGTAGCGCCGTGGCAGCAACATACCAACTTCCTTGTTGCACTGCCCGCACAATGAGGCGGTTATTTCCCTATGCGTCACTGTGTCTATTATTTTTCTTGGCCACATCGTCTGACCTTCAAATTTAAAATGGAATTTCTTATACATTCTAGTCTTCATCACCATAACCATGGTAATAAAATGCTTTCATGTCCTGTTTTGTTGTTAGCTGTTGTTTTCATGAAATTCTAAGTGGGAAAAAAGTGCTTTGCTGATAACAATCACGCTGGCAGAGTTAGACTTCCTAATACACTTATATTGTTCCACTTTTCTTCTAACAGGTTTGCGACTACGAGACCAATGTGGCACGAAACTTGCGAATCCACATGACCAGCGAGAAGCACATGCACAACATGATGCTGCTGCAGCAGAACATGAAGCAGATTCAACACAGCCTCCATCTGGGCCTGGCTCCAGCTGAGGCAGAGCTTTACCAGTACTACCTGGCTCAAAACATGGGCCTTGCGGGTGTAAAACTGGAGAACCCAGCCAGCAGCAGTGGCCCAGACGCTCAGATGATGATCAACCCCTTTCAGCTAGATCCTGCAACCGCTGCCGCTCTCGGATCTGGTCTAGGTGAGTGGTACTAAATTTGAAACAAAGCAAAACAAAAAAAGAGATGGGAAATGGCAGGGAAAAGGATATTTCTGCTTATGATGTGAGAAAGTTCCTGTTTTGAATTTTTGGCCTCAAGCTTATTCTTTCAGTTTACTTCTGCTCATTTATCACTGGGCCAGTTATTCTGTTTTATCTCATATATCTGATGCTATCTAGGTTTTTTTTTTATCTCTCTGCATTTTCTTCTTTCTGTTGATTTTTTTTATTTATCTTTTTTACACCTTCTCACCTTCCTTTTTTCTGCTCCCATCTTTAGCCTTGGCCCCATTCCCTTGCCCCCCTTTTCTTTCTCTTTGGCTCTTATCTCTGCTCTCATATTGTCCCTCTGTCATTGTCTCCTTTCTTTGACCGCTCTCACTGATTAAAAAATGATTATGAGATGCCACATGAGAATTATTCTTAATCTTTCATTTGTAATTTTCTTAAGTCAGCTTAATCCCCCACCATACACACCCCACCCCACCTTTGCTCACCCTGGAGAGAACACACACATTAGCACACATGTACACAGACACACACTCGCACACAGTAGGAAGCGGATTCCCGTAGGAGTGAGAGAGATTTAACAATGACCCCGCAGTGTTGCACACCCACTCCCTCCTCTAGTGTGGAGGTCACAGCCCAGCTAGCAGATGTACTCTCAGTGAATTACAGTGATAACAGACAGCTCCCTATAGTGAGCACAGCTGTCCATTGCATACATAGATAGGTTTTTAATATATATATGTGTCTGTGTGTATAGATAGATACCCAGATAGACACTTATATGCACCTTCTAAATGACAAACAGTGTGATACTTTCACATTATCTTGCGTCCGTGTGCTTTTTTAATCCAGTGCACACCCACACATATCACACACATTTGGCCATCTGAATGAATTATGTAGAAAAGATTTAAATGATGTGTAATTGTTAATACCTCTATACACTTAAAAACACAGTATGAGCTTTGGTACCATACATAAAGGGACAATGAAGGGATCAAACGAAAGTGTTAATTACATTTGTATGAATGGCCTTTTTTAGGAAAAAAAAACTGTGTAAAGCATTGATCAGCTTTTCAAAAATCTGTGCGTATGTGAGAAAAGACTGGAGCCCTGCAGCCGTTGTCCCACCACAGCTGAGACCAGTAATTAAAGCTACCTGATGAGCGAGTTAGCAAGTTGAAAAGGATGATTGTAATTGATCCTGATTCAATCCTATTAAGGTTTTTTATAGACAAGACTTTGTAAGGAGCCCTAGTCCTCTGCAAGGCTTTATTTTATCAAATCCTTTTGTGTGAAAGAGGCCTGCAAAGACTCACTTCGCTTTCCACACTTAATTTCATTTAATAAAAAAAAAAATCTTTTCCCCTTTTTTTGTACCTCTATCCTTTATCGCTCCATATGCATTCCAAGCTTTCATTTTTACTATAGCGTTGGCTTTTTGTCACATTACTTTGTTTTTAACATTCCTCTTGCTGTGCTTGCTGCCTGCCTCCTGTCTGACATGTTATCATTGTGTGCTTTCAAGTATTTAATCCTTTTTTGAGGTTTTACCTTTTACACTTCCATCTCAACTCCTTTCCAACAGTCTAACCTAGATTTTCTCTAATTTTATCCTTAGTGAATAATGACCTATCAGCAGAGTTGCGTCTTACAAGCGGTCAGCTGATGGCAGACGACCTGTCCCTGGTTTCCTCAGCTGGAATCGGGGGCATGTCCTCATCAGATCCCTCTCTGTCCTCCTTGTCGCCACCTATCAACGACCCCTCGCTGCGCCTCTACCAGTGCGCAGTATGCAACTGCTACTCCACAGACAGCCTGGAGGCTCTCAACGCCCACGTCAATGCCGAGCGCTCTTTGGCCGAAGAGGAGTGGCGCTGCGTGGTCGGCGATGTCTACCAGTGCAAGCTCTGCAGCTACAACACTCAGCTTAAGGCCAACTTTCAGCTGCACTGCAAGACAGACAAGCACATGCAGAAGCACCAGCTGGTGGCTCACATCAAAGAGGGTGGCAAGGCCAACCAGTGGAGATTAAAATGTGTGGCGATTGGCAACCCTGTGCACCTCAAGTGCAATGCCTGTGACTACTACAGCAATAGCGTGGATAAACTGAGGCTACATGCCACCAACCAGAGGCATGAATCTGCCATCCGCCTCTATAAGGTAAAAACACTATTTACCCACGCCGTGTCCTGCAAAAACCAGTTCGTTAATCTCAGCTCTTTGGCCCTGCTAAGATATAAGCAAACAAGCAGTAGAACAACACTGCCTATGAGTGAGGCTGAAAATGAATTTCTGAAGATAATTTATAAAGAAACAAAAAAACATATGGTTCTGTGTTTTTTGCAGGACACCGATGTTACATCTCATGACATGCAGCCTAATACAGACAATAGAATTCATGTTAATGCAGATCTAGCAAGGACACGCGATTCAGAGAGCACATACTTTATTTTTTGTTTATTTATTGTTTTTGGTTCAAAACAAATGACCCCACTCTCCTAAGCGTAGTGTGACACACATATAAAGTTCCCGTGAGAGTGGAATGACAAAGATGGAAAAGGTCAGTGCAAGAGTACCGAGGAAGATCCCATCTGATACGGGTATATTTCCTGTCTGTTATCAGCTGGCACTGTAGTTCCTTTTAATCCTTCACAAGTGAAGTACCAGCAGAGAAATATTTTTCCCCCTTCATTGTCAGGGCCTAATGACAGTGCCAACAATAGCAGCACTATTCATGTTACTCTTGATATTTGACTTTATGTGAAGCTCAATCAGACGCAGGAGAAACCTGACATTTTATGCAGTAATTATTTCGAGCCTGTTTTATATTTTGAAATATTATAAAATGATAGATTAACTATGAAATGTTAAATCTGACTTTAATTTATATAACTACAATAATTTGTATGATTATTTATAAAAGAAACACACCCTGTTGGTTACATCATCTTGCACCAGAACTGTAGCTTGTTTTGTTTATTTTACCTTTAATTATTCAGTTTTAATTTACCACAGCATTACCACACTAGTTTCCTGTCAGAGCTGTATTAATTGAGCTACTTAACTAATTAAAGTCTTCGCACTCAGAGCAATAAATAATAAAAAGTTAATCTAAGGAAATTCCAATATGCCCAATATTTGGCATCTTTCTGCCACTTTATATATTTAAGTAGATTTAATTTGTTAGACTTCTCCTTCGTTTTAATAGGATGCTATTACATTTCCAAGGCCTTGACCTACAGGCCTGGATCAAGTGCATTACATTAATGAGGATTTCTTTATTACTGTATTCAACATTTGGCAGTGGGAGGTGTTTGAGCGTGTTGTTTCTTAAACGTGGAGGCAACAGGGGTTAGAACGTGTAGAAAATAAGATCCTATTGACAGAAATATATTTTTATTTTTACAGGGATAAACCCATATTTGTAGAATAATAATAAGTACAATAATAAAAGGACAGTTCTGTCCTCTCATTTTCAAACTAGAGCTGTTTTTTTTTGTATTTTTAAGCAACAATAAAAATCCAACTGCATTTGGCCAACAATGAAAACACGAAACTCAGAAAAGACGTAATGTGCGATAAAGTTTTTATGATTTGAATCTGCAAAATTGTGTTTATGAAGCAGCCTCACTTTACAGACTTCAGTCATCATCATTTATTGTGCATGCATTGTGTATGTGTGTGTGCACTGTGTCGCATAGTAATCTTAAAGGAATTACATTTATTTGAAAATCTGCAACTGATTCTTCCTTACACTTTCATGCCTAAACTGGATTAATCACATTGGCATTCTTGGGGTTATTTAAAACAGTCTTCACTTCAACAGGATGTACACATTGTCACAGGATTGTCCAGCAGCCTGGAAAAAAGGGGGCTGGACTTGGCATGGGATGAGTTGGAGATGTCTCTACTCAAGGAACATTTTTAAATTATGAGCAAATGCTGCTTGCACATTGGCCCACATTAGCCAAGGTCCTAACCTATAAGATCAGCTTGATTAGATGACTCAAATCAAGTCTCTTTACTGTCATAGGAAAACTTTACCCTGTGTGTGTGTGTGTGTGTGTGGGTGTGTGTGTGCCTTTGCGAACATGTGTTTGAAAGTGCTGAGCAACTTTTGCCTGCTCTTTCAGTTGATTTAAAATGAGGCAACAGCCAGTTAGGTTACCAAGGCTACACTAAACACTGGCAGCCATTTAATCAAGCAAAAAGCTATTTATAACAGTTGTGATTAAATGTACAAAACCCAAGAAACAGAATAAGCTTCACAGAAACGGAACCAAGGGGTGCGCCTGAACATATTCCTGCTTTTGTTCATATTTTTGCTTTCCAAGAAACATTACGTTATGCAGCGGAGCATCTTTTTAGGCACGCAGAAGCACAAGATCAGCCAAGGCAAGAGAGGGTCATCCAGTGCCCCCTCAGTGCACCCATGTACCCTTGCATCCCATCTAGCCACCCACCTACCCCCAAAGGGCCTCCACAAATCTGTTCCACAGATGACGCTTTTAATGCCTTTGGCAGAAATTCCTCTATTTTACCCTTGGACATGTGGTGGTAAAGCCAAGCGTGAGGGAGAGAGAAAGTACAGACAGAGCAGAGAGCGGTGCAGAGGGAAAAAAAAATCATTTCTTTATTTGACCAGAAAAACACCTCTCCTTTTATGTATTGGCAGAGGTGAAAAGCACATGGGGATAGAGGTAGCTTGGCCGGGCGCATAAAAGATCCGAGTGTTGACGACTTTACCATCTGGACTTTTTTGGAAACACAGAATATCTTTATGGCATGGGAAACCATTTGAAGATACAAACAAAAAGCATATTCAGGAGATTTTATGGCTGCTTTGTCGCAGCAATGGAGTACTTCTGAGGGGAACTGAGAGTTTGAAAGGGGTTTTTTTTCCAGACTTTCAAACAGCAAGAGGGAAATTACATTAGCAGCACATGGACATCAAGTCATCTGGTGTCCAGGGCACAGCAGGTGGTGCAGGAAGTTACAGGCCTTACATGGAATAACTGAGGAGTACACCTCATCCCCTTTAGAGGGGAAATATAGGGAAAGTGATCAGGGCTGGTTGGTACCACTCAGGTTGTTTTTTTCTACACAGTATCTCCTAATATAGAATTTAGCTGATGTGAGTGTGGAACCTTGCTTCGCAGGTATTATCACAGCTGTCCAGTGCAAACCTTTATCCCCCTACAAATAATGTAAACAACAAAATAGAAGATGTTTTAAAATAGCATTTGTATGCTGGCAGCCTGTGAGGTAAGTTCTGCACTAAATGGTGTTGTAGCATAGCGTGTCCTTTGCTGGAAGCACTTGTGTTTGGCTTACCACTGAATATGATGATATATGGCTGATTTTTAATAACAAACACTGGGCTTAATAAACATGGAGACGGGGGTAAATCTGTCAGTGCCATTCACAAGTGCTGCCTGGCTAAGTAGGGGGTTTAGTTTGTAGTCCGTGTGTGTGTGTGTGTGTGTGTGTGTGTGTGTGTGTGTGTGTGTGTGTGTGTGTGTGTGTGTGTGTGTGTGCGTGTGCGTGTCGTCTTTGAGGTTGAGATCTGGGCTTGCCCCTGGGTCATTAGGAGTTGAGAATGTTCATGGTCAATGTGGCATGGTCAAGGACCACACACACACACACACACACACACACACACACACACACTTTGTGAGTCTTGAAGGCCATGGCACCTGTTTCTCAGATGGTTGTCTGAGTAAATCTTAACTGTCCTCAACCGCTGTCAGTCTATCCAACTTTCCGTCATAATTCAAGCGGAAATGGACCTCCAGGGTCCACTGCACTTTTCCATATCTCTGTTTTCCTTTTCATTATTTTCCCCCTTCCTTTACTTCCCTCGCCATCTCCTTTGAACTCAGAAATTCGAGGTCATAAAACGTTTTTTTTTTTGTTTTTTCTTTTACTTTTTATGATGGCGATCGGAAGAGAAAGGATATTCAGATTTAGTAGTCGGTTGTTAGTAGGGTTGCCAACCGTCCCTTAAAATACGGAATCGTCCCGTATTTCGAAACAAAAGTACACGTCCCGTATTGAGCTAATAAGGGACGCACTTTGTCCCGTAATATAGTGAGAATCAAAAGTAGTCTATAAATGTTAATGGAATTAACGCTTTGTTTGAAAACATAATTCCCAGCCCCTCTCCTGCTTTGTGACCAATGAGCTGACAGCACACTTATGACAATTCGAGTATGACAATTCAGATTATCTCATTGGTCGAGGAAAGGTCGCTTACAGAGAAAATACCGGAAGACAACAGATGACCACAACAACAAGCATGGCCAACAGGGAAACAAACGCCGACACTGCGGTGCAAGTCTCGGATGACAGTACACCTAAAGCTGGGCAAACACTGTGCGATTTTCAAACTGCACGATTGACTCGCAGGGGTTAGAAGTTGGTAGGTCACGATGCAGGTCTCACACTATACCGCCCGATGCTCTGATGCGACCTGAGTGCTCACACTGTGCCTCCATAACATGAAGGTTATAACAGACAATCTGTCGCTCGCTCTCTCTGTCTTTCACTCACACAGACACACACCACCACCATCAACTTTGCTAAATTGCTAATGAAAAACACTGATCAGGCAGCTGTGATTAAGCAGCAGTGTAAATCCAACTGTTTTCACGGTTGTTGTGGTCGTGATAATTTTGTGATGCCACATCGAAAAGGCTCGGATGAGCTTTCTAAAGTTCTACAAGTTGTGCCTCCATCGCTTGTGTCCAGATCACACGCTGCACAGCTGTGCTGCTCCGTCTTTTTCACCGACGTTTACGTGTTTGCGCGTGCGCAGTGTGAGCGGCTGCGGTGACACCCTCACGAGCGATTGATGATCGGGAGCTGGTCGTGAGGTGTTAATCGCTTCTCGTTACCCCACGTATACTACACGACGCACGATGAAGGCCAAAATCGGTCTGATCACCAAATCCGTCGCACGACTCAGAAATCGTCTCAAAATGGGCCAAAAATCGCACAGTGTGAGCCCAGCATTAGAGCAGCAATGTTTGTTCGCTCAGAGAAAGAAAAATAGGCTGCAAAAGTACTGGGAGGAATGGGAAAAGGAAAACACCTGGCTGGAAAAAGTTAATATGGGCATGTGCAGTGAATATCAGCGCTATGTGGCCAGAAGTGTGATAATATAACTTATTTTGTGTAATAAACATCTGTAAGGATAGATGATTACAACAAATAGATGACTAATACATAAAAGTAATACATAGATGAATAATGATGATGAGTTATGATGCGTAATCATAGGAACAAGCGGGTTTACAAACAGGAGCAGCTGATTAGCATTAGAAAAGCTGAAATAATACCTCAACTGAAGCCAATTGTACTAAATGCACTATATGTGCACAGTTACAAGAATATTTTTCTTTCTATTGTTTTCTATTAATTTATATAATTTTAAGTTAAGCAGGACAGAGTTCTTTTAAAGAAAGATTTACTTATATTCTCAAAAGTTAAGCATGACAGGCTTCTGTTTAAGAAGGAGACCTGTTTTACTGTGTTAATGTTGTCATTTTGAGCTAAAAATAAATGGCTAAATGATCATTTGTTTCCCATGTGTTCATATCACAAAGAATATGCATCTGCTTAAATCAACTTCAAGTCAAATGGTTAAAAAAATAATTTCACACACAAAAAAAGAGCTACCACACTGGGAAGCATAGCTGGACTGGCCATCGGGCATACCGGGCATTTGCCCGGTGGGCCGCTGGCGATTTTTTGTTTTTATGGGCCGATGGATTTTTTTTATTTATTTTTTTTTTAGGAAGGGTATATATAATGGAAGGTGTTGGATTGGCCAATTGGTCATGATCGACTCTGGGCTGGACCAATTACAGCCGAGGAGGCTGGATGCACCCTCCCCCTTGTTTAGCAATCACGTGATTTTCGCGCATTGCATGCCGGGAACTCGTGGCAAAACAATCCAAGTACCGCATCAAATGCAAACATTTGCAGCACCGCAAAACGTTCATTCTCCGGTTCCAATACCTTCTTTTTTTTCTTTGCCGCACAAAAAAGGAATGTACAAAACAAAAGGAGAATAATGCCGGTCCGTACAAAGACAGACTCAAAGAAAAGACAAAGAAAAGATACGAGGAAAAAATCAAAGGAGTGAAAGAGTGGACAAAAGACGTCAGCGTGCTGCCCAACTTTCACCACGCTCATATTTATAATTATACGGTTCTTGGAGTGAGTGCATACACTCATGAAGTTTAGTAACTTCAGGTCACTGCAACAAGCCCAGGTACAGTTTACCGACGGATGGGTACAGGACCTTGAAACGCACCGTGTAGAACGAAAGACTATTGTACATATCATAAGTTTACCAGTCTCACAAATCGTCTTCATAAATACACATTCATTAACAGTTTATTAATAGGACCTTTGAGCTCAACGGTAATTAATTAGTAGTGGAAATAATTTCTGGTAGTGTAACAGTGTTTATGTGGTATTATTCCACTTGCCACAAATATCAGTGTAATGGGGAAACAGCGCCCCCCCTCTCGGTGTGGCTGGCTGCAGTAATCGCTGCCAGTCTGCCATAGCCATACGAGAGGTGAGTTGTATTGTTCCGCACACAATATAGCTAAGTAGTACAGACACATAAAACATGTTTGATTAGCTGAAGAGCACCGAGTGTAATAAGTGCTTAGTGGACACATGTCCAACACCAGTTTTATGTACTTTTCATTTGTTTATTAATGTGTGAAACTGTATGCTAAAGCGGAATGCTAATGAGATGTTCTGCCGTAGTGTGCTGTGCGGAGTGGTGTGTGGCGAGCCTGTGCACTGATAATGCACCGTTGTTTCCATTCAGGAAATAAAGTGGCAACGATCGATCAGAGACTCGAGGAGTCTGTTTGGGCCGAACTGTTGCAGCGGGATGAAGCAGAAACCGGTTACAGTAGCATTACAGAAATGTAGCAGTGACAATAATATTGTATGTTGTAATCGCAATGGACAATTAGTGATACAAAACAACTGTTTTATCTTGTGAATAAAAGTATATGTTTTTGTCAGTGTACCATGGTTATAACAGAAGCGAAACGCAATATTGTGTCAGGACAATTCACTATTTATGCACAATAAACAAAGGAGCATAGCGCGACAATTTCTGTTCAGCGCCAGACTTGCTTGTAACCTATATCACCAATTATGTTAAGAAAAATGACGCATTAACTACTACAAAACTCTGACCTTTGTGGGAATGCTTGGATCAGACTAACATGTGAGCTGGAGTGTTCTGAGATGTTATATTTGGTATATCCAGACCATCCGTCGGCTCTTACTTCGGAAACATGGCTTAAAAATTTTCACTTCAACGACGTAATCCGATAAAAAAAAACGATCTCTTTACCCATCGGCTTCCCGTGGCTGTCATGCGACCGGCTATTGCAGTTAATAATACAACAGCTTCTTGCCATTTTTTGGGTTTCTTTTTATCGCTGTGTAACTGAGTTCAATTGAAAGCCTGCGTGCGCTAGTACCTCTTGCCACAAGTTCCCAGAATCCTTTGCGGTTTTATCCCTGAATGACGTCACATTTCAATCTTTATCCTGGTGGGCCGGTCTCTAGTCAAAATGCCCGGGCCGATTTTTTGTCCCAGTCCAGCCTTGCTGGGAAGGGTGAAGACAACTGGGTTGCCCGGCCCTGGCCACGAGGTGTCCCTTATTTATTTTTCAGGGAGTTGGCAACCCTAGTTGTTAGTGTGACAAATAGAGGAAAAGAAAAATAATAGAAAGCATCTTTCTTTAAACATCTGTCTCTCCTTCTCGCTCAAACACTCGTTCACAAACTCGGTCTTACCAGCCCTTTTTTTGTTTTGTCTCTGACTCTTTTTTTTCTCTCTTTTTCTATCTCTCCCCTGGGGAGCAGCAGATAGGCCATCTCATTACCCATGATCCTCTTGGCAACACCATGGCTGGGAATCAGGGGGTGGGGGGAATTAAACAAGGGCTGTAATGGGAGGAGGGTGAGTAGGGAGTAAGAAGATGAGGAAAGGAGACTGTGGTTTGTAGATGCATCCAAACGCCTCCCTTTTCTCATTTTCATCATCTTCTTTGTAGCTCTCCCTCCCTCTCTCTGCCCCCTTTTTTTCTTTCTCTCTCTCTTGCTTTTTCTATCAACTGAGGGACCTTTTTTCAGTCTTTTATCTCCACCACCCCCACCCCCTCCTCACATTTAATTTTCTTCCATCTCTCTCTGATGGAGGTAGCTGCGCTTGCGTGATATTGTGATCTGTGATATTAAGTCTACCACTGTGCCTTGGCTATTAGCAAGGGTCAACCCTGCCCACTCTCATTTGAAAATCAAATGGCCCTATATATATGCAGCCCAAATTATTGGACTGTCATTTGGACTTGTGTGATGGGGAAATGGACAGGAGATTGACTCCCATAGATTTGCATAAAAAGTCATTGTGCTGGTACCCGGAATAGAAAAGAGACTGGATCTATTTCAAATGCATGGCACCGTTTATGACACACACACACACACGCACACTCTTAAATTCATATGTCCATAAAGAGGTATAGCGTTACATACATTCATAGAGACGCACTCGTTCACAATTGTAGTCATCAAGTTACCATTCCCACTTGAGCCCGTGTACGCTTGTTCCAGACACAGGCTCTTGATCACAGCGTCCTTGTCTCAGACTCGCAGACAGACTTAAAGAGTTGCTGTTCTCTTCAAAAAGGAATGTTCTCAGCCACTTCACGCTAGATGCTACTTGACTGCTAGATATAGATTTTCATATTCTGTCATGGAGACAGATGATGCCAACAAGAGTTCAGCACCTGAGCAGATAAATTAATTCACCTCTGTGTGGTTTTTTTTTGTTTTGTTTGGTTGTTGTTTTTTGCCAGAAAGGTTGTCCGTCCCTCTTTCTTTTTCTTTTTTCCTGATGCCAGTTAGTAGATTATTCAAATCATCTCCTCTTTCACCTGCATGGAGATTACAATAGAAATCTTTCAGAGGTCCGGGGGTGGTGAAGTGGGTGGGGGAGGGAGGATGGAGGGTAGCGGCTAATTAAAGCACAAAAGCAGGTGTGTGTGCACGGGTGTGTTTGTGTGTGTGAACTCTGTAGCTGTAGCTTTCTGTTTGACGGAGAGGTTTGAATGGACAGGCTTCCCCACACTCCCCCCTTCTGCCAAATAATCCTCATAGATATTAATAAGAGTTTCGCCCCTTCTCCCTCCAACGCCTTTACCAGATGGTCGGCAGAACACGAGTGTTTATACACACATCTGTGGGTGTGGGTGCGTAATGTCCAGCTTTGGTCCAGCACTTGACTGACACTCATATGTAATGTTTAATTTCCCCTCTTAAATTACCTCAAATTCTTGACTTTTTGATGAGTTTGTTGACTAGGTGTGTTCATGTGCGTGTGTTTCTTTTTTCTGTGTGTGACACAGAAAAACAGACTGAGCTGGTTTTCTCATATTAATAGCTAGATGTGATCCCTTTCATAATCATTCGCACCCCTCTGAGGTGTGGGTCATTTGGGCCGCGTCCATGTGCAGGGGACTGTGAAGCAGATCGAGGCTGACAGGTATGGGAACGATAGCAGAGGGGGGGATTGTGAAGTGTGCAGAAGGAGTGGGGGGGGGGTCAGTGTCTTCCAGACCACCAGAAGGAAGGGAGCATTGCTGGGATGTGGGAACAAAGGAGTTACCAGAAGTTTCTTTTCCTTTTTGTCTTTTTCCCCTCGTCTTAACATTCCCACCCTCACTATATCCCAACAGACGCTCAGATACACACTTCCCTCCTCCCGTTTTCCATCCACATGCCCCCTACTCACACACTTGTCTTCCTCTAACCTTTTTTTTTTAAATATCCCAAACTCCGCCCTATCCTCGCCTTTCTCTTGGGTCTTGATCATCCTGTTAGGACAAAGACACAAGCTTGTTTAGGGAAAAAAAAAGAAAGAAGAAGAAGAAAAACAACTGAAAACAAAGTAATAATCAAAGAAGGCGCATGAGCTCAAACATGATCTCTCGGGGGCGTGTTGTCTCCACTTTTGATGCATTGATTTGATCAGAGCAGCCTCAGACAGATCACATGGCAGAGAGATCAGATAAATACTTTTTGTGTAAGTTCATTAGCTTTACTTTTGAAATCACCTGACATTAAAAATGTGCGCTTAATTTGCAAGAAAGCTGACAGGAAAAATCGTAGCCTCTTTTTTTTTGTAGCTCCGTTCTTGAAATAGTCTAAAACGTTACATCAGCTTAAAAATGGTATTTAGGCAGCCGTGCTTCTTCCCTCTCATGAAGCTATCAGGATATTGATATGGACAAAGTTGAACTGAAATACTCCTCAACGCCCTTCAAATCAATAATCGATCGATTGGAGGTAATTGTGCTACTCCCTTGGAACGGTCCCAAGTCACCCTCTCTCTCTCTCTCTTTTGCCGTCTCTCTCCTTCTCACACTCTTTGTGTCATTATCAGCATGTGGACCCGTATTCGGTATTTCAGCATTCCAGCTGTAATTGATTTTAACCATTAGGTGCTCAGTGAATAGATAAGTAGTGGGAGATATTCGATTATACGGTGAAAGAGGGAGACGGGGATGAAAAGAGGGAGAGAAAGAAGGAGGGAGAAGGATTTAGGGATGTTGCCGGAGAGCTGCAGAAAGGGGAGCTGACCTGTCCTGCTGTCTATCCGTCTCTACCACTGGCCTTCCATCTTTGCGGCAGCACAATACCGCTGACCTCCTGTGAGTTCAAGCAGCTTAGTTTCTGCGAGGTAATCCCTAATGCTTTGAAATAGACCTGATAGAAAGCCCACTTACTTGTTCAGGATTAATGTGGTTTGTGTGTGTGTATTGGGGGGTGCGTGGGGTGTGGAGGTGGGAGGGTAGTTTCCAGCACATTTAGTTAAATTAACCGATTCGAATCATGATATTCACTTCTGACTGCGAGCAGCGCCTGTAAAAGCATGTCACAATTTATCGACAGACAGGTGGGAGACTTGGATCCTTGTGCCTCACCTGTCACACATTATTACGCCGCTCTTCTCTGTTGTTTGTGTCTGGATTCGCTGTGCTGGTTGCCAGAGTGCTGTTATTTCCTTTCAGTAGCTGCCCGTCGTTTACAGAAGCCATTTTGTATCGTGAGTGCAGCAGAGGACGGTATCGTTTTTCAATTGTTTTCTGAAGATACAAGTCAGACTTTTTTGTTTCTTCCCTTTTCCGCTGCCCTTTTCTCCTCTTTTCCTCATTCTGGCAGGAGTTTAGGATAGGACTAGGGGCAGGAGCAGAGGGAGGGGGGACAAAGGCAAACATTTGAGTAATCTTCAAAGAGCCCATTGGTATGTTGAGTGGACGCTGGTATGCGGACTGCGGCTGAGGCTTTTTCAGGGGAAAACAATATCCTTCCTTTAGATGGCTGGGGCCTGGGCAAACACTACTAGCTAGGCAACTCTGCCCAGTGCTGCCACCGCTATCAGCTTACCCTCACGCCGCCCCTTGTCTCTTGCAAAAATTGGTAGTCTTCTTCATTGCTGGAACAGAAGCAAAAGAAGAACCCAGCTTGGCAAATGCAGGGCTCAATGACTGAGTTTGTGTGACATATCTCCAAATTGTTTAACTGGGAGAGTTTTGATGTCGACTGCTAAAGAAATGGTCGCACTCTGTATAAAAATAGTAGCGGCGGATCAAGTGAGCCACGTTGTAGGTCACCTGCAAGGCACCTGATTTCCTGTGGCAATATGCAAAACATGTCTGCTGAAGAGGTACATTCATTGTGCTGTTCCTGGCAGACAGACCAGCCTAACATACACACACCTGGACGCAGCCTTTCTGCACAACAAGCCACATTTTCATATTGTTTCCAAGGAATAAGACCTGACACTGTTTTGTTTTTTTTAAATTGGAATGTGTAATGTAAGCATACAAAGGACAATTGTATGCTTCTTTGTTATGAAGTTGATTATTCATTATATATACCACTATGTAGAATCTATAGTTGTAGATGGGCACAGTGATATGTCTATCAAAAAAGCATTAAAAGGCAGATCTATTTGATAAATACGACCATTAGAAGAAAGAAGCAGGCAGTCTGCCATTTTGTGACAGTTTCAAAATGAACTCCCTTTTGTCCAGTAATCACTAGCCATTTTCTCACGAGGATCCACCCCAGGGATAATTTCTCCCATTTCTCTGTCATTAACAGGGCCTGGTATTAGGCTTGTGTTTTGTTCCCTGTACCTTTTGTTTTGTGCTAAGTGAAACCATGCGACAGGATAGGGGCTAACTGGAAAACAATACTCCCCTTCACAGGCTCAGGAATGTGTAATTAGTGATTTGAACCCAGCTACACTCGTCTAGATTCTTCCCTATCATTCTCTCTCTCGCTCTCTTTCCATCTCTTGTTCTTTTGTTCTCCTTGTCACAGATTTTCTTCACCCCGTGTATCATCAAATCTTTCGCTTAGTGTTGTTCACTGTATGCTTCTGTCATTCCTTTTGTCACACTTTCTCTTGGAGACATTTTTTTTGTAGCAAGTCCCCACTACCACCAGAGCAAAGCAAAACAAACTTGGCAAAAAGTCACTGATCCTTTTAGCACCAAAATTATTTTACCTTCTCTTCCTTTTCAGTTTCTGTTAAACAGAACAACAACCGTGTAGCGCAAACTTCTTTGATGATACAGGTAAATGAGCTAAAGTCCCAGATTTGGAACCCTTTTACTCGTGTTTTTCGTAGACCCTGTCAATTAGAACTTGCTTTGATTCCTCAAAAGCATCTTGGTGTGTTGGGAAAATGGAAAAAGATGAGCCCTACCCGAAAGTCTTAGCACACTGGCAGTATAAAATATAACAGGCTAACAAGCATGCTAGCACTTCAGTGATCTTCTTCTCAGCATTTCACGATTTGTCTCCTACTCTGAGTCGGTGGAAAAGATAAAATCAGTGGCACAATGGTTTAGGGAAATAGGGAGGTCTGGTCAGTCTCACCTGGTGGTGATGGAGACAAGCGGGGGGCTTTTAGACCCTAATGGGCTAAGGTCAGGATAGCTAATAGGCAGTAAGTGGCTGAGCCATGCTGTCTAAATCTAATGCTAATGTAAATACTGATCCATTTTCATGGGGGATGGAGGTGAGCTGGCTTTCAAGACACCCAACACACATACACTTGAGCTTAAGTGAGTAAGGAAGATCTGCTCTGGTGTCTTTGTCTTTTGTAATCTGCAATTTTTGAAACTACACGTTAATTTCCTTGCTGTCCACTGATCAGGACAAGAAGAAGTTAATTGTGTTATAATTTAGCAATGTTGTGTTTTAGGAGGGAGACTAGAGGTCAGGTAGGTGTGAACTTCAGATTGATCTTTATGTCAGTTACACACTTCACTTATAAACTTCCATCCATCCATCCGCTTATCCTTTTCAGGGTCGCGGGGGGGCGCTGGAGCCTATCCCAGCTGTCATAGGGCGAGAGGCAGGGTACACACTAGACAGGTCGCCAGTCTGTCGCAGGGCTAACAGACAAGGACAGACAACCATTCACACTCACATTTACTCGCACATTCACACCTAGTGGCAATTTGGATTATCCAATTAACCTATCCCCACAAGCTGCATGTCTTTGGACGGTGGGAGGAAGCCGGAGTACCCGGAGGGAACCCACGCAAACACGGGGAGAACATGCAAACTCCACACAGAAAGACCCCGGCCTGATGGTGGAATTGAACTCAGGACCTTCTTGCTGTGAGGCAACAGTGCTAACCACCGTGCCACCGTGCACTTACTAACTTCTATCGCTATTTGTCTGCAAATAGTAAAGAAGGAAGAAATTAAGTGAAGAAAGAAAGAACAAGTAAGGAGCAACAGAGAAAGGGAGAGAAAGAGACAGGGAGACAGCACAGAAGTGGAGAAAATGTCGTATGAAAGACTCATTGTGATAATTCATTTATTTGTCTTGGCAGTGATTATGAGATGAATGCTTATTATTATTGGGTGACTTAAGCTAAGCTCATCCACAGGCCCCTGCACCTCATGGATCGGCCCCAGAGCTGTGATCACATGTGATTGCCAGCAGCCAGAGAAACAGGAGAGCCAATTTAGCTCTTGGAAATATTTTCTTTTGCATTTATGAAAATGAGAGCCTGGGCAGGAGGCAAAGGAAAGATGACCATCAGGAAATAAAAGAAGGTCGAGTCGGTTGGATTCAGGTGTGCTGGGAGTGCCTTGTGTTGAATCTTTAGATTACACACTGTGGCTTTGTAGGAGAGGGTAACTGCAGACGCACACTGAGTGTGTGTGTAAATTGGTGCATGTGCACTCAGCACTTTTTTTTGCACTTCTATATGCATATTAATTTATTGTGTCTGTGCAGCACTGACGCTGACTCTCTACCACCGCCTCTGTTTTCTTTATCTGTGGAAGGAAGGTGGCACATACCTGGGCTCTCCGCAAGTCTTTTGAGCAGTGCAGTCTGCCAGTGAATCCATTGGCAGCAATCTTGCGTTACATCTATGTCTTGGGGGCTGAGTGTCGGTTAGCAGTAACATGTGTTAGGGAGCTGGTAGCACTGATGGAATTCTACACTTGGCAGCCTTCCAGGCAGTACTGGTATGTGTTTAAAATACTTTCAAGGAACAATACATGCTTTTGTTGTTTGCTGGGCCAAGTGGGGCTGTTTTTGTCTCTGATGGCCCTCAGGGGCCCAGGGGATAGCACTGGAGGCTGGTGACGTTCTTAAAAAAAAAGGGGGGGGGGGGGGGGGGGGTAAAGGTACAACCAACAAAACTCCCTGCTCCCCCCCAAAAAAGAGGAGATACAGATGAAAAGATATAAAGAGGTTTTTATTTTCACAATGTGCGGGGTGTACATTTGCATGCATGTGCACACTCTCAGAGGAATCAAAAACAAAACTGAATGTATGCACTTCTTTACATACGCACGCACACACATGCACACAGCACCGGTTATTAAGGCATAACCGCTGTGGCGGAGACCTCTCACTTTCAGCATGTATTCATTAGCTGCCTGTTTCTACACTTAATGACAGGAAAGAGTCCTGTTTGTACCGAATACTCTAATTTGTCATTTGCTTTATGGAGGAAAAATGCAACCCCGCTGCCTGGTTCTACTTTTGAATTTATTTTCCACGTTACCAGAGAACGCATCACAATCACAGGCAAAGACAAAAAAACACAAAAAACAACACGAAAAAACGCCCGACTGAAATTATAGACAGACGCAAAAAATACTTATGAGATAATATCAAAAAAAATGTGGAGTTAAAATTACTAATGCATAAAAAAACGCACGCACACATTCGCACAGTCATAGAGCAAAAAAGAAACGGTGGATTGAAATTATACCCACACGCGCTCTTTCACGTACTCGTACATGCACAGGGAGATAAAAGAAGTTGTGAGGAGATGTCTTTTGGCTTGGCTTATTAAGAATTCAGTTAATGAGGCAGCTTTGTCACCCCAGATAGAACAAATGGATACGAGACAGCAGCGCCGCTATCCTTCCCCGCAAACCCAGGCAGCGAGCCGAGGGGAAGATGTGTGTGTTCTCGTGTTTACTTGTGTGTGAGAAAGGTGTTTTGTAAACATCTCATTCTGCATAATGAATGCAGTCCTCTGTCGTCCTCAGTCACACACACACACACAGCAGCAGCAGCAAACTGCTACACCAGGGAGCTTCCTTTACCTGTCAGACTGACTCTCCTCCCCTCTCCCAAAAACAAGTCCCAGGGTGTTTTTGCATCTGTGTGTGTGTGTGTGTGTAAGTCACTGACAGCATTGACTGTCTTGTGTTTCTGACAGCCGAATGGGAAGTCCTGAGTATTGTAATTTACATTGTGATGTGTGTGTGTGTGTCAGACAAGCACTCCTTGTGTTTTAATGTGTCGGCTAATGTCTGAGTGAGCACCCTGGTCGCTTTCGGTCTTCACACGCTTAAACCTGGTAACATTCACATATATATCTACATATTGCAACACAACAGTAACATGCACATATTTAAATGTTACCTCACACGCATTTCTATTTTCACTTTGCCACAATGATATATTTTTGCAATTCCCTGACCAGAAGAGGGATCTCTCTGTCTCTCGCTTTCTGTCTGAGCCCTTTTTGGGTCCACGGTAACAATCACTTGCTGCAACACCAGAGAAACACATACTGAGAGAGCCACTGTTGCTCTCATATGTGAGCTTTACTATAAATGTAACTACACGTCAGGCAGTAGTGACGTGGACGTTTGCAGTAAATTTGCGGTAAATTAAAGAAATTTTTAAAGGAATTTCCGGTCACTACGCAAGTTAGGACGTAGATTTCCCGCAGAAGTCTAAATCAAGCTTGAGTGGAGACTACTAAATGTTCTCTCCGCTAGTCACACTATTAGAATTGATACTGACAATTGACAATAACATATTGATAAAGCCAGCAATGTGGCATATTCGATGACTGAAAGGGGTTTTATGTGTGTGCATGTACCCCCTTTGCCATCTAGAGATGTCTCTGCCCTGTTTAGATCCACCCAGGGAGTGCTGTGTAGCTGATTTTGATTGGCCCACAGGGAGTGTTGGCTTATTTGGTTGTTTGCCAAACACTAATCCCCAACAATTAACCACCAGGCAGGCTGGAGAGGTGCCATATTGACAAGGATGGCTCTTTTTGCCATTCTGCGCAAAGACGCTCGATATGATACGAATGTGCGTATAAACACATACAGATCAGCAGCAGCATAAATTACATGCACATTGCAAGTAGACACACAGGGGCACAAACCCAGGAGCAGGAACAGTGTGTTTGTGTGTTTGAATATGCATTACACAGCCCACGCCTGGCAGGAGTCAAAGTGCTCCTTTAAAAGTTCATAAATCATGGATGTTCTGGCCTGTGATCACCAGACCGCCTGCATTTCAGGCCTGCGGAGTGCCAGAGAGCGACAGACAGCCCTCTAGTTTAGGTCTTAAACAAACCCTCTGGAATGTGCTGATGGGGGAAGAATTAATATTAGGTCTAAACCTATCTGGCATCCCAATTCAACCCTAAAGTATATCATTCAGCTTCTCTCAGCTGAAGCCTCACATCCTAAAAACATTACGATGTAACTTACAGCAGTAAAGGATGTGTGGTGTTTGAGGCCACAAGCACTACAATTCTCCTACTGCCATTAGGAACCAGTTTAAGCCATCAAGTATTTTCTGAAACTCTGCCTCTCTTGATAAGACTCTTAACTGTTATGGCCATGTGTGCTCACACACTTTCCAATTCTAGCATGGTCTTCATATGGGGCTGTTCTTAACGTACTTCTCGAGGTTGTCACAAGAGGAAAGAAAGGCTTTGTTTGATTACCAGTTTTCTATTCAGCTCTAAGAGCCCCGCTTTCAGCTTCATTCAACTGTAGCTGGGCCCCATTCCTATCAGAATGACGTTAAAATAAAAGTGTGTTTAAATGTCCAGATACGGTTAAGCTCAGAAAGAACCAGTTCCAAGCTAATCCTGTTTTGATATTGTGGTTGTCCTAATTGATCAGAGGATGAATGACAGTCAGAATGTGTGCAACTACACGGGCTTTTACATATGCTGTATAGCATATGGCATTGCTTTGAGAGGTCGTTTTCAACAGAAGGTACTTTGAGCACCTCCTGTTTAATGCCAGTGTTTATAAAGAAACGCTGAAAAGTTCATATTGAAAGAAAAGCCATGACGTCACACTTTCTTGTTTATGCATGTGATATATGCGTGCTTGCTTCCGTAGCAAAAGTGTGTTTCCACAGTGAGGCTCGACAGCCCAGTTTTCCTGTGAGGTAGGGAGGGGAAGAAAGAAAAGAAGCAAAGAGAAAGAGAGAGAGAGAGAGAGAGAGAGAGAAAAGAGCGAGGGAGGCCTCCTTTCACAGAGAAACAAAGATAGCTGTAATTAATGGCCCTGAGCTCTGGACTAGGGGAGCTTTCTTCTGACAACTCCGACTTAATTAAAACTTAAGACTTCTGAAAGGGCCTCTGACTGCGAGGGGACGTCCCACCGTCTCGTGAGAAAAACCTCGCAAGATTTCCTACAAAAGAAAGAAAGAGGGAGAGACAGAGAGAAAAGATGTGTTAGTGGCTGTAGCTATGTTGCTAATCCCTGTTTGTCAAAGGAGGAGGGGGGGTGGTTAGAACTCATACACCTGCGACCCACTCCTCCCACCACACACACACACACACACACACACACACACACACACACACACATTCATTTTTCCAGTCTCTCTCTCTTCCTGCTCCATATAGCTTGATGCAACTATACTCTGGAGGAAATATTACCTGGCTAACTTTTCATTTGCTTCCAGAATGAAACGTCTTCCTATAGGAAGAGGTGAGAGACTCAGTAGGGCTAGCACATGCACACTTGTCATTATCTGCATTAATTCATGCACAGAACCCTGCACCTCTTTCTCACATGGCTGTATGAATAAATCTTAACAAAGTATAAACTAACCTTTGCGAGCCACCCCTGTGTCTCTGCCATGCTATCTTTTCCCCTCTCTCTCTCTCTTTGTTGCTCTCTTTCTCTCCCTCTCTCTCTCTCTTCTCCCCTTCACAGAGGATCAGATAATAAAAGCTTGGCCTGGTCTTTTGTTTTTGTGCATTGTTCATTAGCCCGGCAGCAACAACAGAAGCACACTTGATATGCTTGGCTTGACTGGGTGTATGGGAGTAGGGCAAGGTGGGATGGGGGCTGTGCGTGCATGCCTGTGTGTGTGTGTGTGTGTGTGTACATGTGTGTGGGTGTTTGTGCACCTACATGCACCAAGGGCAGGGCAAGAGGTAGGGGGTAGCTTTGCATGGCTGCAATGCCATTAAAGAGGCAAGTGGAAATTAGGGGCTTGCAACTGACAGCACACATTGAATGAGAAACCCCTGCAGCTGCTAACAATATGGAGAGCTGGACAATGTGCATGTTAAAGACAAAAACGGTGTTTTGAACTCAACACCTTGTCTGACTTTTTGTGGGGGGGGGGGGCCTTCTGTCTTTGCATTACTTAGACAATATCCAGTTAATTGGAAATGTTAGTCTTTAAACTAAGCTCAGCTGCTTAGAAGTTATATCTATTTCTGTTTGGTAGTTTCATGTTTGTCTGTCCCTTTTATATCTTGCCTTTATGCCTATACCTTTTTTAAATATGTACTTCTTGAAGATCTTTACTTGTGCAGTAGACTTATATAAAAGAGCCATTAGTCAGGAATCTTGCTCTCTAGTATTTTTCTTTCAGAAATATCTATAATACCACTGTAGCCAATAATGGGTCTGACTGAAATGCTGACTATTGACTTTTTTTTGTGGCTTTTTTAGAACCAGGCAAGTGGGATTTCTGGGTGTTTGAATTTTTGGAATTCAACTGGAAGGATAATAGAAGGAAGGATTTTCTGGCCAAGTTTAAAATGTTACAAAGATATCTGGAAAAAAAAACAATGAAGTTGCTCCTGCTTTGAAATTTTTGAACTGTCCCTAAAAGGTGAATGCATCTAACCTTCAGACTCTCTACTTGTCTGTTCCACAGCTTTTGCAGAAGCTGGACAGTTCGTATAGCCCGGAGTCATGTGTCTACTACTGCACGCTGTGCGACTACTCCACCAAGGCCCGCCTCAACCTGGTGCAGCACGCCCGCTCAGCTCGCCACCAGCAGAACGAAGGACTGAGGAAACTCCAGCTGCACCAGCAAGGCCTGGGAGGAGATGAGGATGGGCTGAGCCTTCATGAGCTGTTCCATGTCAAGGAGTGCCCCAGCAGCCAAGGTCTGTGCTTTTTCAACCTACTTTGTTTGCTTTAACTGTGATACTTAAGAATATTTGTTAGTTTTAAGGCTATTTCAGTTAATACTTTGGGGATTAACTTTTTGTCACATCTTTTATTTTTTTCTGGTGGAGTGCACACATGGCCTGACTTTAACATTTTCTATTGGCTTCCACTTTTATTTTTATTTTTGTTGTTCTTCTTTTTTTAGATTTTAAAACCTTGATATTAGCTGAAGTGGTCAGTTTTCTTTGTTTGAAGTCAGATTCCTCAATCTTTACTCCTTAGACTCTTCCTATCTCTTCCCTCCCTTGCATCACTCTCTCTTTCTTCTGTCAAATCTCTCTCACTCCGTACTTCATTCCCTCCTTCCTTTGGCCTTCATATCCAGATCACGTCTCTCGATACAGGCCCGTCCATTCCTCCTAATCTCTCCAAAATGAGCATACTGTTCCTATTAGGCTGCTGCTCTTATATCTGAAACATGCACACACACACACATAGACATACACACACACAGTGTCCCGTGCACAGGGACATCCCAAGCAGGCAAGTCAGCTTATGAAATTTCACCTTGGGAGGATCTCATAGTGAAAGGCCTGTACACACATACGTTACTCACACACATGTATGCTATGGCTGCACAGTCTCTCCCTGGAGTGAGCTTTCATTTCCTTTCTCATGACCAAAGCAATTTGGCTTTCATTTAAGAGTCTCCGTCCTGCCAGCAGCTAATAAGTGTAACAGAACTGTAAAACATTCAGAGAGACAAAAAAAAGAAAGAAAGAAAGAAAAAAAAAAAAAAAGATTAATCGTTTTTCTTTGAGTGGGGGGTTGGATGGTGGGTAAGGGGTTGCAGGGTGTAAGGGGAGGGGGCTGCGTTGTAATTTAAACCAGAAGACAGAGAGTCAGGGTCCATTATTTAGTCATCCCTATGTTAATGCTGCCGGGAGAAAATGAGCGCTTAACTTGTTTTTGCTTTGCTTGACCTGCAGGAGCGGGTGGAGTGGGGTGTGGTGGTAGTGCAGGGGGGAATGGGGAAAGTAAGGGGGGGTAACACATTTTGAAGAGCATTCCAGCATAGCATTAGCCCATACATCTGTCTGTGTGTGTGTGTTTAGGTGTGTGTGTGTGTGTGTGTCAGCTCATGTATATTCCACCATGAATCTGCGCTCCCCAAAGTGTCCTGTTTATACTGTACATATACTCCCAAAACAGATGGGGGCCCAGCGCTTAGAAACATATGTGAGTCCTAGCGCACACACACACACACACACACACACACATTAACAGGAGACGAGCTCCCTGTCCTGGAGTGGAGACTGCTGCTGGTGAATGTTTGGTTTTAATTACACATGGATCAAAGTTTCGGTGAGATTTGGGGTGCAGCAGAAAAGCATGCTTAGATAAATCATTACCTTACATTTTAACATAGCCACCAACCCCCCCCCCCCCCTTTCTTTCTCATCTCCTCTTTTTTGCCCCCCTCCCTCCTCTCTTTCTTTCTCTCCTTCTTTGTCCTGCTTATTCCTCCAGCTCCTGTCCATTTTTTTCTCCAGGCCTTTTACCGTTTTTTTTTCTTCTTTTTTGTCCTCCTCCCCTTCCCTTTTTAAATCTCAAACCAATGCGCCCAAGCAGGTTTTAAACCTGTCAAAAGCAATATTTGGCCGCTGCACCAAATTTCCAATGTTCCACTCTTAAAACGCACTAAATTTGTTGCTTGGACCCTCATTTTATACCTTGGCTTTGAGATGGCACATGGTGAATTTCCATGAGGAAGATAACGTAAAACCTTAAGCGGACGCTGGCACCGTCCAAAATGCTAAGCCACTTTTCTGGATGCCCTTCTTTTGCCCACTCTATATAACTTTCTTCTGAACAACGGTATTCTTTCACATGGTACGTGGTAAATGTTTCAAAGGCTACTTCCTTGTAGCCCATAAGTATTTGGCAGGTGTACGCAGTGAGCAAAGTTACAACCATGTCAAGTAGAGATCAAACACTGAGAGTCAGTGGAATAAATTGGGCTTGTGTTCTTGTTCTGTAGTTTGCTAATAAAATCCGTGTTGTTGTATTTGTTGTTTATTTTTAGGATTTTTTTTTTTAACCGATTACAAAATAGTTCCTGTTAGCATCACACGCTAGCCCGCCTTACGAGAGAGGCGATTGCTCCCGCAGTGATATATGATGCGAATGGGTTTTTTTTTCAGCAATGGAAAATGCTTTATAGTAGGTAACATTTTCATCCAACGTTCAGTTTAAGGACCCTCTGTTTGTGTATTCGTGTGCTGTTAGTTTTCTGGGCTACAACTCCTGACTCAAGCACTTTCTGTTCATTAGAGACTGGTATGAAAAAGATTAATTTAAGTGCTGACCGGTATCTTTCTCTTAAAGCCTGGGAGTTGGCACCAAGCCACATAATTATAGGCTCATTTGGGAATAAGAGTTCTAATGCTTGGGACTTTATGTACATGTGAATGGCTTTCATTAAACAATTTTGATGCTGATTTTATGGCCTAATTAAGGATACGGTACTGGAGAGACACACCGCAAGAATATAGGTGTTTTGAACAAAGACAGGAGTGTACATGCAGTACTTGTGAGCTTGTAAATGCATAGGTTTGCCGATGTATGTGTGCATTTGTGTGTCTTTGCGTTTTTCTGAGAACTTGTCGGTCTCTGTTGTCCTCTTGAGTGTTTAATTCTCGTAACCTGGGCCCAGCCAACTCACGCCTTTACCTTTGGTAAATACCGTTGTGAAGCGAGTGAACTCTGTGCTCGCTTGCCCGCTTGCACCCTTGCATGTGCAGCAGTTAGCACTCCCGGCCTAAACAGCAGGAACTTTTCACCGCAACCTCTCAACTGCGTCCTTCAGAGACAAAAAGCCCACTGTGTCCACATTTCTGAGATAAACCGTCCCTCTCTGTGTGCAATTAGAAATGATCAAGAAAATTGAGTTTATAAAAAATGCCAGTTTGCATCAGAAGAGCGGGCATAAATGAATTGCCTCTCAACACGGAGGACTTAGAGGCCATTTTGCTTTGAGGGTCGTCCAAAAGTTATTAGAAAAATTAGATATTTTTTGTACTTCTCTGCGCTCTGTAATGAAGTTACGTCCTGAATGGAGCTGTTTAGTAAAACAGCTAAAAAAGAAAAATATGACAGATTGCGAGTCATGGGTATTCCATCATCGGTTTGATAATTTGAACAATTTGTTTAGCTGGACTTTTTGAGAAATTAACAACCTCTGAAGCTTAGTTGTTACAGCGATTTTTTTCCCTTTTTTGCCAGCTCTGAATCTCTCGACCATTTGAGCATTTGTTTAACTACAAAGAGCATTTTCAGGAGGCGTGTGTGTGTGCGTGCGTGCAAGCATGGGTGTGTTTTTCTATGTGTTTCCTCGCCCATTAGCCCTGTGCTCCATCATGTGTAAAGCTCCTCATAAGCCAGACCAAGCAGAAACATGAGGCCTTTTCTGCATACTTCACTTTCTGTCTTTTTTTTTTTCTCCTTTCCTTGTTCCCTCTGTCCCTCTCAAAAAGGAAAGGGAGATGGGATCTTATGGAGGTAATTATGTCTGAGAATCCAGCCTGTCATCCATCCCTCCAACACCAACCCCACCACCCGCACATCTCCATCACTCCGTAAACCCCCTCCTCTCTCCCGACCCCAACCACCGTCACCCGACATGCATTAAAGAGGGAGGGAGAAGACCCTCTTTGTCTGAATCCCTGTTTTAAACAAAAGATCTCTTCTGACTTAGACCAGCAACACTTTTATCATGTGCGTGTGGGTGCACGTGCGAGTGTGTCCAGAGCCCTTTGTTTTCTCTGAGTGATAAGGCTCTAGGACATTTTTGGTCCTAGTTAAATTAGTGTAGCAGTGCTAACCATTTACATAGCAGCTGTAGGCTAAAACCTGAGCCTAATGGACTCTTATTATCCACATATATATGTGGCTGAGTGTGGATATAGATGCGTGTTTGTGTGCGTGTTTCCAGCAGGAGGAGGTGGTGGAAGCACGGCCAGTGGGAAAGTGTGCCATCCTGCCTGTTTCCGAACGCACAGACATTCCTTGTTGTAAAATGCACGCCGTCGAATTGTGTCTGAGCTAAGTCGAGGAACCAAAAAACACAGAGAAGAAAAAAGAAATCATCCCATTTTCAATGTGGGAAAGAGCATCCCAAAGAGCATTTCGATGTGATGACATTGAAGAAACTTTTGAGGTATTAGGTTTTACCTCCTCCCTCAGTTTCACTTATTCATCTTATGCCTCGTTTTTTTTTTCTTTTTTTCCTTCGGGTGGTGGGGATGGTTTCGCCATTCCAGTGGTTGTCTTTTTTCGGAAAGGTCTCTCCTCAGACAGAAGTCTATTTTCAGGGTTTGTCTCAGTAATTTGTGGCCATTACATAAACATTCATGGATGGCCAGAGGACTGAGAGAAAGGATGCAACACACACCCAGATCTAGCAAAACCACTAGAGTTAGCATAGCGGTCGCCATTTTCTCTTTTAAGTTGTAGAATGGAGAGGGTGAAACCAGATAACTAGCTCATGAAAGGACACTTCAGCCCTTTATTAGGAACAGCTTTAAGCATTCATCTATTAGATATGTACATTTAGAACTGCTCTGGATAGTTTAAGCCGACCATCGATTTGGATGTGAGCAAATCGATATGCATTATAATGCATATCGATTTGCTCACATCCAGATGATTAAATGCAGTCATTTATTTTTGACCTTTTCTTCTTCATTTACCGTGACACAGGAAGTTACTTACATACTGTAAAAGGTAAAGTCCACAGATTTCAGTCAGATGGGATTCATTCCTCGCATAATAAAAACCTGGAATGTTATTTTATGTGTCCAACACGAATACAAATACAGGGGGGGACTATTCTGATGAGAGCGATGTGATTTTGCCCAAGAGGATTTTTGTAAAGCATGTAGCTTTTTATTGCCGTGCAATTAGTTGGAGACAATACTCTGCATTTTAAATCATTTGTCAAATCAAAATAAGACACATTCATATATGTATATTATTATATTTTCGGCAAGTAGCAATTTACCCCAAATTTCCCAAAACCATATTCTCTATGGCTGAGGGAGTAAAAGATGTGGTCATTTTTTGAATAATTCCATCCAAGCAAATTATAATTACTTTGTGGTCTCTGTGTGTGTGCACACAAAAAAAAAATGGGCAGGAGCCCGACTTGTGCCTCAGAAAAAAAAGTGCCTCGTTCACCATAAACTATTTTTGCAATGGTGTGTTGGGGCGGTATGGGCTCAGCCGATTGTTTTTCTTTGAGTTGAGCAGCTCTTTGGTGTAGGGGTATTACCCCGTCTAAATTGTTCCCTCATGTTTTCCGCCAAGGTTCTGTGCCCAACACACTGACAGTTATAATTTGCAGAAATTGCGCTGATTATCTGAATTAGCATACCTGACCAATGCCACATTAGTCTTATTTACAATACAAAGCCGTGGGGCTCTGAGGACGCATACTAAATATGACTTAACCCTTTGAAGAGGGGACTGGCGTCACAGGGCCAGAACGTCTTTCACGTCAATGATATCACAAAGAGCTTAAGGCCCCCCACTCCATATGGACCTGAAAGCCTCTGGAAGACTCCTGGAAAGGGAAGTGGTGAATGCAAAGTCCAAGGACCATATTGAAATCACAGGTTTACTGCAAGTTTTCCCCTTACTCTCAGGTTCTTTTGACCTTTGTCTTCCCATATTTTTTTTCACCACTTAGCTGTTCTCCCCATCTTGTTTTTCTTTTCCTTTTCCACCCCCCACCCGCACCCACCCTCTTCACCCCTGTTCTTCTTTATTTTCTTCTCCCTCACGTCTATTCTTTTCCCTCCCCAATCCCTTCATACACCCCCTGTCCATTGACTCTTAACCACAGATGGACAAAACAATGGCCCATGTCACACAGCATTAAGACAAACAATCCAGTGATGGGAGGAGGGTTGTGTGGAGCCGGAGCCACGGTAACCAGGCAATACGCTCACTGGTCCAAGCAGCCACTAATCTCAGACAGCGATGATACAATTCACAAATGGACACTGAAGGCAGCCTGTACGCACACACGCTCACAGCCACATGCAAAAAAAATAGGAACATTAAGAAATATAGTTACTGGGCAGCATTTCTGCAAAAAGTTTTCTTTTCTTGTGTCCGTCTACACTCTCCACTCAGTTTCTCTTCCCTCATCCATCAATGGGAGGTATAGAATTGATAGCAGGTATTGATTACCAATTGGCTAAGGCTAATCTGCTCTAACCGGAGGAAGCTTTGCACTTACAGCGGCTGTCAGTGGCTTGTCGTGTGTGTTTCTATTCGACTGTGCAGCATTACAGTAGCAGTAACAGTATTTTTTTGTCTCAACTGCTTACCTACAGCATACTAATGGTCCAAAAGCAAGGCGTTACATTTAAAAGAAAAGAAACAAATAAATAAAATAACAATGGGGCTAATCTGGACATTACTTTGATTTTTTTCAGAAAAAGGGAAACGTATGTTCTGTCTGCCCAAAGAAGCTCCGAGAGACATGCCAAGTTTCACCTCCCTACCTATGTGAATAAGACCCATCTCCCTCTTGCTTCTTTTCTTCATCTCCCTAATAGGAAATTTGAGCACACTGTGTGAGATTAAAGCAGAGAATCAATGCCTTGTGAGCAATCATTTCCAGACAAATCTCTTTCATCTTTTTTTTCTCTCACCCCCCCCCCCCCCCCCCCCCCCCTTCTTTCTCTCTCCCGTTCGTTTCCTCTCCCACCTCCTAATGCTAACAGGGGGTCCTGTGTCATGACATCCCTTTTGCTTTTATCATGTGCTAATAACATTCTGAAAATAGAGAGAGAAAGAGGAATGTGACAGAGAAAAGAGGGTGCTGGGGAAAAAAAAGAACAAGAAATGGATAGACTGATAAAAATCCATTGAATGAGCATGGTTCTTGATTTGTGCTTTGATGTGGATGTCTTTGTGCAAATTAGACAAATATGCCCGCTGCTTTAGTCATCTCGAGGCTCTTCAAGAGATGCCATCTCCTCTTGCCATCCTTTTCTTTTATAAAGGATCGAAAGAAGGAGGGAAGGAGTGAGTGACAAGTTCATTTAAGGGCAAAAAATATATACATTTCACAAAATGCAAGTGATTGAAGAGAGACAAGAGGAGGCTGAAGAGAAGTTTTTCTCTACTGTGTAAAATTATAGTATATAAGAAGTAGCCTGTACAAGGCAGTTGAATAAAACTGAAAATCTAAAAAGCTATAGACATAAAAAAAAATGCTTTTGTTTCTGCTTGGTTAGATGCAAAAGGTGTTTCACCTTGGTGCATAAGTCTAATGGGCAGGGATACACACATACACACACACACACACACCTTGGCCAGACCTTTGTTTCAAAAGCAGGTTAATGGGGAGTGAGGAAGAGGAGCGTTGCAATTTTCTGCTCTTTAGGCGCCAGAGAATTCTCTCCAGTGTAAGAGAGACCAGACTCTCAGCGTAATAGGCATTTTACACCCTCATCACCCCTTGCACAGACACACACACAAACATGGGCACACGTTCCCCAGAAATGCGTGGGAGTGTAATAGGCATTCTATGGTGTGTATTGCCCATCCCTAGAGAGCCAGTAAGTGTTAGACATGCATAGAGTCGGCAATGAGACAATCAGCATGCTGAAATTGAAACCTTGTCTGGAGTCACACAGGAGGGGAGGACGATGTGCGAGAGGAGAGGAGAGGAGAGGAGAGGAGGAGAGGAGAGGATTAACTATATAGACTGGAGGACCAGGGATAGGAGCACAGATGGCGGCAGGGCGAGGAGATCCAGAATAAGAAGAGAGGAGAGACAGAGGGAGAGGAAATAGGAACTGATGTTTGTTTAATTGCCTCATAAGTGATGACACAGATAATTATGTCGAAAAAGGGATGCTCCTCTTAGGCAGGGCCAATGAGCAGCTGTATCTGTTGTGCGTGTGTGTTTCATGCTGTCTCTCCCTATAGCCCCATCAACTGTTGTCCCCTCAAGCCACATCAAGTATAGGACACCATTAAAGCAGTGCGGTTTACGTCATATCAAATCATTCAGCTTAATTAACAGACAAGCACACACTCAAAACACACAGACACACACTCATCATTTGGAATCATTTTAATTACTCTGCAACATCATGATTATTAATATCTCTGCTTCGTATACCTGGGGATATGAAGGCGAGTGTGTTCACCTATATTTCCTGCGCTGCGCTTCCATGTGTGCAAGTGATGCTCCCTTGACTTCATATCTAATTGTCTTTTTTAATGACAATATTCCACTGTGTGCGGGCTGTATGTAATGAGTCAGGGTGTGTCAAAGTGCAGGCCTGAGCTGTCTGCTCGAGTTAAGCTCTTCCCGTCTACTGAAGAAGCCTCCAGCGTACGCACTAGCGCGCACACACACACACACTCAAAAAGACCAGTATCAATGTGGGAGTTCCTGTATCTGACACGAGATTAAGAGGGCCAAGCGGAGGAACGTCGAAGAACTGCCCTGTTGCATTTGCAAGAAGGAAAAAGGACCGTCCTGTCACACGCGCGCGCACACTCAACACACACCAGCACGAGCATCCTGTGCTGTAAGTGAGCAGTAGCCTGCCTTGCATTATTCACAGTGGCCGAGTGATCGAAGCCTGGTTCAATAACACTAAAGCGGCGCATGCTGGAGAGATTTGTCTTACAAAACCTTGACACACACACAGGCGCACATATGCTCTCACACACATTGATTTTTGGTGGTGGGAATCTCCTAGGCTTTGGACGAAAGACAGGGACGAGAGAGGGGGCTTCCCCCGTCAAAGCAAACCCCCCCCCATACACACACACACACACACACGCATCGTTGTACTTATTCTGGACTTTACACCCGGATACGGTGCATAGGCAAACACTGTAAGTGCATGTTTAATTCTCACAAAATGAGATCTGATGGATGGCGATATCATGCACGCGAAAACGAAAGAAAAAGCTGAAGATAGGCGGCGAAGGATCTGCTTCTTAGATCTGATGGGGTTTCATTTACTGCAAGATGAGCTGATGGTAAAAAAAAAAATGTAAAAAGCAAAGGAAAAAAAAAGTCTAACTGATCATATTTCTGTTTTTTGCTGACTCCCCTCTTTTGCATTTTACCATCAGGGGGCTTTTTGCAAGCCAGGCAGAAAAAAAAAATCATGCATTGCCTGATATGTCATATCATTCTGCTGTAGTGCGTGTGTGTGTGTGTGTGTGTGTGTTTTTGCACAGGAGTGTTCAATTTGAAAGCCTTCACTTGATTTGACTGGAAATTTTTCTTATACATCAGCCACTTCATTCAGTTTCTTATTTTCTTCTGAGCGGCACAAGCAGCGCCCTCCGGCGTTTTTGACATATTAACATGTATTGACAAGCCAGCGCTCGCATGCCTGTAAACACACAGCACAAACACACCTCTGTCCCCCGAAGACCTGTGATCAACCATACCCAATCCCTTGTAATCATTTGGAGCACCCACACACACACACACATACACGCGTACACACATGCACATGTATTTTCAGCTTCAATCCAGAGTAATGGTTTGGGGCAGGGGCTGAAGCAGTGGGCTTCTTTCCCTTAGCCCCAGTGTCTTAAGCTGCCATTGATTAAATGTTAACTGATATACTCGGCCCTGGCAATCTTGTTAGAGCTGGAGCAGGCAGGCAGCTAGACAGACAGTTTAGGACCTGCACCCTCCTGATCAATAGCACAGATAAAGATTTCATCCATCAATGAGCTCCCAAAACAAAAGGTATCTGATACCTGATTAGGCCCGCGGGGACACACGCGCGCACACACACAGATATGAGCATAAACACACTTTTACATGGCCACATGGGCTTCAGGCACATGAAGCGATCACACACACACACACACACACACGCGCGTTTGGATCAGGTAAATACTTAATTTAAAAATCTGTACATAAGCTTAAATAAGCGCACACTTCTCACACACATTCTTTTCACTCACTTATTTTGTCCAGAATAATACCTCTAACAACCCCATCTGAAGTCAATCAGTTCCACACCTAATGGTGTAATTACGACAGATACGCACTCACGCTGAAGCGCACACTCCCCTGACACACACACACACACACACACACACACACACACACACACACACACACACACACATATACACAGTCAAGTTTGCAGATAAGACAGTCCTGACTTTTCCCGGATGAAGGTTAATTATGCTGTGTAAGTTCACTTAGGTGTGGGGTTGCGTTTATCCAAAGAGGTGTATATATGTGTCTATATATGCACGTGTGTATGTGTGTGCACGGCTATTTAGATTGCACGTGCATGCCAAAGGCACCACAAAATGGAAGAATCAATGTCTGGGCGACCACTACTGTTAACGTGTATCAATAATGTTCCCCCATCTTCTTTCTCAGCTATTGTCACAAGGCAATTTGAAAGTCCAAGCCTTTGCCGCAATTAAGACTTAATTATAAATCAATAAAAGAAGTCATTTGAATATTGATTTTTCCTTTTTCTTCATATTGTTAATATATTCCACACCCTGTCTGTGATTTTTTTTTTCCCTTCTGTTTTTGTTACAATTTTAAGGGGAATCAATATTTCCCTTTACAGTCATTCGAGAAGTGTTTTGGCGTAATTGGAGCCAAAAACACAACAGGATGTCTTGATGGGGTTTGATACCCAGAGGTGGTCAGGGGGTGAAAATGTCACAGACCCTTAAATTGTGATGGATTCCCCCCCCCCCCAAAAAAAAAAGAAAGAAAAAGAAAAGAAGAGCTAATGATACTTTATAGCACTCAAACAGTGATCTCATTTTGGGAGATTTTGGGTGACATTTGTTGTCACGATGCCAAAAACGCATTTCCATAATTTTCACGGCTGACATTTTCTTTGATATGACACTGTATCAGAGCACACTCCAGAAATGATATCAATGCACCCCAGTAACCTGCATTTCATTTGATTAAATGATATCTTTGCTGTTTTATTTTCCTGCTCAGCCATTTTGAAGGGCTGTGAGATTTTCAAGTGGCGTGTCAGGGGCCGGGAGTCTAATGCATGGAAACATGGTGCTTTCTGTTTTCTGACGGCTAGCAGAGATAAGGTAGAGATATGGCTCTAGTACTGGCTCAAATCTAAAACAGATCCTGCTTGGGGGGAGGGGGGTGGTGGTTGGGGGAGTTTAGAAAGTGAAGGAGGGGAGGGAGGAGGAGGAAGGGAGGGGTGGAAGTAGTAAGAAAAGGGAATATTATCAATCCTCTAAGTGTCTGGCGGTGTCTCTCTTTCTTTCCCTCTTTCTCTCGCTCTTTTTCTCCCCACTCTCCTTCAGTAATCTGATTTATTCGAAGCATATGTGTGCTGCTCTGTCTTTGTCTGCTTCTATTAGGGCCAGTGGGGGCCCATATGACATTGTTTAGCCAGTAATGAAATGGACATTTTTTGCATGTTTTTGAGAAAGTCAGAGGAAAGCCAACACTCCTTATTTGTAACTGTCTGTGAATACCATCTCCAGGGCAGTACAATACCATCTCCAGGCCCAGGTCTATGCATGTGTGTGTGTGTGTTGCGTGTGAACATGTGTGACTATGTGTTACAGGTTCCATGTAGTCATTTTGGAGATGAATCTGAGCAACCTAATGAATATTTTGGCTTGAAGATATTTTTTTCCCTTCTTCTGTTGCTTCTTATGAGTTCTGCCATCCTCTCTGACCTTAACACATTAGAGGCCCTGATGATGAACACATTTTTTGTTCTGCGCATGCCTCTATGACAAAAGACGTGTCACATATAAAAATGGTTAAGCGCTAATGGAAGCTACATGGTGCTCGACTGAAGTCCGCATCGGTAACAAATACAGTTACCGAAAACCATTTGAAATTAATAAAGTGACTGGAAACACGGTTAGGTTTTTTTTGTCATCTTTATATGTGTAAAATACACATTTTTAAACATTTCGTTTATCTGTCCTTTCTGTCTACTCAAATCTTCCCTTTGTTTTTCATCCAGGATTACAGTCTTGTTTTTTGGTGGCTCTGAAAGCAGATGGTTTTATGCAGCTAAAAACGGGACAGTAGCCCAATAGGATAAAGATCTGTTTAAGCATTATCCATTTGGCCACTGCCCGTCACAGGCCTATTTTAAGCATAGACACACACACACACGCAGCCATTCTCTTAAACCATGGCAGCCATTTTATTAGATTCCCTGTTTTCAGGCCTCGTATTAGTTCTCGGAAAATAAATAAACCTTGAATACATGACAAGGACCGGTCTGGTCAGTTGAAAACTATATCTATCCTGCTCGTATCTTTGTTTACCAGTGTAGTGATGGATGGAGAGATAACGGGTAAATGGTGGCGCACAGGAACAGATGGGATAGGTATATGGACGGATAGCTGTGTGAAAAGATAGAAAAATAGATGGACAGATAGATAGATAAATGGATGGATAGCTAGACAGATGAATGAGACAGGGAGATCTTGTTGGGCTGATAGAGTTGAGCAGGTATGCCGAGAAACAGCTGCTTTCTTCATTAGGTTCATCTATCGATCTCGGACCCTTGTTTTGTGCGTGTGTGTGTGTGTGTTTGAGGGAGAGGAGAAAGACAGCAGGCTCTGTAGATAAGTGCTGGTAATAGAACAGAATGAATTCTTATCACAGAGATGGGAAGGCCATTAACCCTCAGCTCCTAGTTCTCTCTCTCTTGCTCTCTCTTTTTCTCCCTCCCACCGTCCTCCGGTCTGGACCTGACAGGTTCATGTTGGCAGGTGTGTGTGATATTTCCACTATGTGTGTGAGACTCTCCAAGTGCGTGCATGTGTGCGCATCTCAGCTGCCGCTGCGCAGACTGCCCTATTGGCCAGATGTTTATAATCAGGGGCTAGATAAATATTGGCCCGAGGAATCATAAAAGACCGGGAAGAAACAGAGAATAGAGAAAGAGACGGGAGGAGATGAAACAGAGGAGAGGAATCTTCTTTTCAAATTATTCTTAAATCCCTCAGTAAGCATGCCGTGCCGCCTCCTCAGTTCACCTACTCAGCCTAAGGTGATTCAAAAAGCCGAAATGCAATATGGCTGTTGTGTAAGATGCAGGTGTGTGTGTGTGCACGTGTGGAGGTGTACAGTAGGTGTGTTAGCCTATTGTATAAGGCCAGGTGTTGGGGCAACTTTTTTTTTATCCACCAGTGAAACTTTTGAAGTCATATTTTTGTCCTGTGAAAACCCTTTTTGTATTTGCCATTAAAGAATCATTAACACCACCCTCCACACACACACACACACACACACACACACAGACACACACAAACCCATCCACCCAGTGCCCACAGCACTGAAAATGAAACCCTTCTTAACACGAAACAACAGTTTCTGTCTGCGCAGCAAGCAAGACATGCAAGCCTTTAATCTTGGCTATGTTTATTCATATGATTTTTTTTTCTCCCCCCTCTTTTTTTTTCCAAAAGGGTAATAGGTGTTTTGTTAGTCGCCTGCAAGACAGCAGAGCGAGCAATTTGAGCGAAAGAAAATACAATGAAGAGTCTCAGGAAGTCGTAATTGACAACAACAAAGCAAATTTGGAGCTGCTGATACAAGCATTTTTTACACAAAAAGTCATTTTTTTCAGCTTATTCTGTCAGTTCAACTTATTGACATTCACACCAGGAGCGAATTAAATGTGACAATCCTATTGTCTGGCTTTCAGAGTCGACCTGAAACAATATATATATATATATATATATATATATATATATATATATATATATATATATATATATTCATCCAGGATTACAGTCTTGTTTTTTGGTGGCTCTGAAAGCAGATGGTTTTATGCATTATTTTCGATATATATATATATATATATATAATATAAAAATGGACCTCTAAAAATGGAAACATGTGTGTTTGCTTGTGCTGGTGTGTTTACATGTTAGCATGTGGGCTGTGGACTTATGTGCATGAAATGCATTGAAAGCTGCGTAGGAGTAAATGTGTGTTATACGCAGAGATATTCATGGTTAGGTGTGTGTGTGAGGGGGAGAGAGGGAAAGCGTGTGCGGGTGTGTGTGTGTGTGTGTGTGTGTGAGTGAGTGAGTTATTCCCAGGCCCTGTGCAGGAGCTGTAGACCCTCTCTGCTGGGTTGATGTTTAGTATTTTAGACATGCTACATTAACAACATCTGGTTAAGATCTAAATGCTTGTTAAACGCGCTGAAATTCGGGGGGAAAGGTACAGGGAGAACGAGGGAGAAAGGGGGGATAAAGAGGGAGAGTAGAGTAAATAAAGATTTGAGGGTGAGAGAATGGGAGGGGGGGGATCAGTAAGTCTGTAAGGTTATTACTCTGGCAGTATTACCACTGGCCCTTGACTATGTGTGTGTGTGCTTCGGTGTGTATACGTGTGTGTGTGTGTGTGTGCGTGGCTGTGACTGTGTGGGATGGTGTAATGTTTCAAAGCTTTCCCCCTAAAACCTAGAGGCCAAACTAGAGCCACGCGCGCGGCGCAGGAATGTGACATCACAGGGCCCCCTGTTGCTCACATACGCACACATGGTCTCACAGGGGACGTGACCAGAGTTGTAAGAAGAAATCAGCATCAACATCATGCCTAAGTTGAGGAGACACGGGAGTCAAATGTGTTGCACAAAAACATTAAGGCTTCATTATTAGCACAGATAAAATGGACCCAGTATCAGGCCTGCATTATTAGACAGACTTAACACTCTGAAAATGCTCTGCTATACGCAGTCCAAGCTACACAATAACAGATTCTTTGTCTTGTTATTTTAGCAGTTCTTATATATCGTATATTTTCTTTGGCAGCAATTACACTTTCAGTTGATGCTCCAATTTTATGTTATCCATGATTTAAGATAAACAAAATGCAAAACAAGACTTTTTTTTTACTCCTTTACCCCTTTAATGAGCACCGTCCTAGCCCTAAGGAAGCAAATTAGAGGCAGCTCAACCCAGCTAATGAATTCAGCCATTTTGGAGTCTCCGTGTCCAGTTTCCTGGCGTGGCATTGCTCGACTGTTGTGTGCTGTACAACCGAGTCCTCCACCGGGCACATAATGACCCGGCATGGCGGTTATGGGCCCTTAGGGGGAGACAGGAGGGGGAGTGAGTGGTCTCAGAGCAGGTCATTATACAGCTAGAGGGCACACACATACACACACACATACACATGCACACAAACACACTGCACTCACACTTTCAATATATTCTTCATTGCCTCCATCTCCCATATGTCTAGTCCTCTATTTTTTTCTTTCAGACATCTCTTTCTCCTCCACTCTATCCTCCTGCGTCCGTCTGTTTAAAACTTGCTTTTCTATCTGTTTGCTTTTTGCTCTGCTTTGAAAAAATATGAGCATGTTTTGTTTGGTTTTTTTTTATTTCTACTACGGATGCCAAATTTCAGATACTATTTATTGGATAAACAAAACAGACATTTATGGGTAGGAATCTAACTGGTTACACTGGCTACTAACTGATAAAATCTCAAATCAAATTGATAGGTTGAATCTCTGATCATAAGACACTTAATTATTCTTCCTTTTTAACAGTTAAATATAGGCTTGTGTTGGTTGCAGCGTAATCGAAGCCAGGGTTTGTGGTTAGCTCGAGCTCACCGGCCGGCTTTAATGTTCCGACTGACCCACATCAAAGAGAATCCCACCAGGCTGCCAAAATCACACACCCTCCACAGTCTGGCCCACTTTGTGTGTGTGTGCACGCGCGCGTGTGCATGCACAGAGGCAGTGGAAGGTGACTGCGAAAGTTTTTGCTCTGTGTGTCCTCTGGTAGCGATTAAGTTGATGGTTAAGAGTCCCCCCGCTGCAGAATGCTCTGTCTCTCTTTAACACACACACTTTACACACACATACTTGCACATGACATTTCACATGCAAACATATGCAGTCACTGTCTCACTCGCGTGATCAATGGTACACATCCACGCTAACACGATGTAACATGCACAGTCATTCACGCGCTCACGTACACACCCGTGTGGTGTGTGAATGTCAGGGTCAGTCAGAGGGCAGACGCTGTGCTGATGTATTGAGAGAGCTCGTCTGGGAATGTCCTCAGTGTGGAAACACATTCCCCATATGCACACACGCACGAACACACACATGCATGCGCGCGCACACACACCACAGATATAACTGACTAGAAGGGGAAAGGAGAAAAAAGCACTGATGAGGCCCAGATGATCACCCCCTCCTGTTCTCTTTTTTCTCTTTCTTCACCCACTCTTCACCCTCTTCCTTCCTCTCCTTCAGTCTTTCTGTTCATTGTCTCACGTTTCTCCTGTGTTTTGTCTGGCTACAGGTAGACTGCCCCCTAGAGGTTTGTTAAGACCCTGGTTTGATATTGTTAAGATCACACACTGCAGTTCAGACCACTTTCACTTGACTTATTTCCTCCTCTGCTTGCTGTCATCTGTTAGAAGAATGACTTGATTAATTTGCAGTTTGACCAGCTTAATGGGCGAATACAAAAATGTGCAATAAGTCATTATGAAGATCATATTCAGAAGTAAAAAAAAACACAAAAAATTATTCAGAGTTGTCATGTAATGGTAACGAACTAGCTGTAATTCACACATTTTTATTTATCATCACAGATGGCAAATTTATTTATGGGATAAATGATATGGTCCTGTAGTGCATTATAGGGATAATATCAAATAAAAATAATTGCTATTAAACTTTTATGACCATCTTTTTAAATTAATTGAATAAATGATACGTAACAAATCACTTTTTTCCTTCTACTTTATAAACGTTTTTATTATTTTGACACACTAACTTGACCTTGCAGTATATAAGATCTACTAACGCGTGTTTTTTTTCTCAGTATTTCTGTTTTGACCCTTACCCCTCCACCCCTCCCACCGCATGCTTATGTGAAACATGCTGTTCGATTTGTACCGTTTGCTTTTCCTTGGCTTTGAACAAAAGTCAAGCATAGAGAAAAGATAAACCAGTGATGAAGGACTTTGGTACCCACCACACACGTGCAGCATTTACACCAGCACACACGCGCACACATGGATACACAGTGTGCGTCCTCTCCCCCCTCCGTATGAAGGTGAGGTGAATTAAAATACAAAGATGGACGCTGCAGCACCAGCAGTGAAAATTGCAATTTCTGCAGCCCGGCCTCTCTTGGCTGACAGGAGATATTTCATCTCCGTTGTCACCGATGTATTAATAAAACATCAGGAGCAGAGTGCAGTCCCAGTCTTTCATACACACACACAAACACACAGACTGTGTGTACACAGCGTGTACAGCAGCCACGTGTGCAAATGCAAAAATATAACAGTGTTCATGAATACAGGCACACACACACAAACACAACTGCAATTTTCCTCCTCAATCACATGCCAGCATCTGCCATGAAAATTTCATGCTGTATATAATGTCCACTTAATGTGTTGCCGCTTAAAGCAATGGCGCCAGCGCTTAGTCTGTGTGTCTGTATGTGCTTTTTTGCATGTGTGTGTGTGTACTCACACCACATGGTATTTGAAAGGGTTAATCATATCATGTTTCCAAAGGGGTGTGTGTGTGTGGTGGTGGTGGGGTTGCAGACCTCTTTTGCTCATCGTACAATGGCCAAAGTGATTGTATGCAAATGCAAGCTGACCTCAATGCACCCTTTGCCTGATTTCTGTGAATATGTGTGTGAGTGTGCCTGCGTGTGCTGTGTGTGTGTGTGTTATAAAATATGGTTATTAAGGCAGTACAGGATTGATGAGCTCAGCTCTTTTATACACACTCACCCATGCACACAGACACACACCGGTTTCATTCTCTGGCAGAGTGAGGGGTTTGTGTTGAGAGCGAGACCCCCCTTTCCCCCATTTAAAAGACATGAAATTTGTAACGGTTTTTCCTCTGTGTGTGTCTGCGTGAACGTGATACTCTGCGTGTGTGTGATTTGATGCCTGTTTGCAAGTGTTTCTGTTTGATTTTGCATTGGTGTGTGCTAGTCCTGAGATGGAGGAGGGCACTATATTGTGTGTATATTTATATATATGTGTGCGCGTGTGTGTTTATATGTGTGCGTGTGTGTTCGTGCCATGTGTGCATGCGCATGCCTGGTTATCTGGCCTCTCTCAGACTGCTCAAAATTCATTACAAAGTGACATCAGCCCAGCCGGAGACAAATGATGGCTGGATGAAAGGGAGCGCTGGGGCTCGGCTAGGATTAGTGTTAGCTTGTGCTGGCGACACATATATACACATACACACACACACACATGCGTACACACTCGCACACATGCACACACTTTAATCCACTGGCAGAACACTGCAGATACACAGAATTATCAAACAAGGGGCTGAACTCTCAGAGATGGGTAGGCTAATCTGCTAATAGTGCAGAGCTGCACGTGTGTGTTGGTTTGTGTTTTGGCGTGCACACGCAAATACACACACACATACTTTTTAGCAAGGCGTGCAAAAATACGCAGACACACTATTTCTGTACGGGGTAGTGGTGAGCATGACCTACACAATCTCATGTTATTTTGCTTTTCATTTTTCCTATTTTTTCCCCCCGGATTTTACAGCAGGATGTGTGTTGTAGGCTGTCAGTGTTAATGTGTGCCTCAATTTGGTAGAGCTGTGTATTTTTTCCAGTTGTCGCAATAAAGCAGAATGATAGCGTTTCCACATAATTATGTTTTTACATTACAACAGCATAATTTGTGTTTCCACCATGCTGTAATATTTGTCTAACCTGAAATAACACTTTAAATGAATAGAAGAAAAGTAAAAATGCTTATTTAAAATGAAATATATGGACAAAAAGTCATTATTATGCAATGTCAGTAAATAATATTCTTTCTTTTTTTGAGAAGTGCATGTTGAAGAGAGGCACCCGAAATGACTGAAGCCGTTTCCCCGGAGGCCATATTTTGTTGTCACACAACCTTTCAGCTTTCAGGCCATGGATGTATTATGTTTCACCCACTAGAAGTGGCAGAGTGCGGCTGTTTTCAACAAAGCATGTGTTTAAGTCAATAACATTATTTGCTGGTGAGATATGCTGTTCAGTGGGATACGTTTATTCTAGAAAAAGGTGTTTATGGGAATAAAGCAAACATATAAAAGCTGGAATATTTCTCTAATATCACACTGCAATATATGTTAGAACATCTGCAGCTTTCAGAGTCAAACACCATGAAATTTTCTTTTTCCAGTGCTGCCCTTACAGCCATCGAATGTGTTTTAGAGAGCTCTGCAGATAATGAAGTTGTTGTTTGTGTGTGTGTGTGTGTGTGTGTGTGTGCATTTTCAGAAGAAACTTCTGAGGACAGTGAGAGACCTCCTCGCTCCTCCTCCAGGCCCGGGCTCAACCTCAGCGACCGAGACTCGGCTGACAGCAGGAAAACTGACCGTAAGTCTGCGCGCGTGCAAACTGTGCGCACAAAACACATACGAACCACAAGCCTCTCGTCTTAAGTTATTGTTCATGTGTCGCTCTCCCTCAGATAAGGTTCTAACGTGTGTGTAACATGTGAATGCTGCTGACTAGCCTCCATGTGACCCGCTTTAATCGTTTCCATCTGACAGAAAGAGAAAAAAGGAGAGACGGGGGAGTGGGGGAAACAAGAAGAGGAAGGAAAAAAGGACAGAAAGAGAGAAGGATAAGTTGAGTGTTGTGGATATTACCAGGCAATGTCCAGGCCCCAGATTATTTTTTAATCAAATCAGTTTGCGTGCTTGTAATTTATAAGCGCCTTGCATTAATCTTTTCTCGTTCTTGTGCCCTCTCCGATGACATATTAATTTTTCATAAGCGCAGGATTAGATGGGGGGCCTGTGTATATGTTTTTCTAATATTGCACTGCATCCCTGCAACCCTTAAATTAGTTTTTTCCCTGCACTCTCCCTTCATTTTTCTTTCTCTCCCATTTTTTTTTTCCTGGCTCAATCCATCCCTTAATTGTTGTCCAATCTGTGAACCTATCGCAGGCATTACCTTGGGTAGAAAAAAAAATAGCACGAGATAGAAAGAGGGGGAAAGGAGAAACAGTTTATTCGTTTGTAAGTATAGTGAAGCAGGGAGGGGCAACAATCTGTAAAAGGCGACTTGGCGTCGCTGTTATTTTGGGCGAGGTATGGAGCACATAATGCCTCTGCTGTGAAGCTGTGGTCAGGATGGCCCCGGCTTTGTTAGATTTGATTTACCCAAATATGAATTCATATGGTTTTCTTATGTATGAGATGGAAATCCATGGCTGGGAATGAATATTACATGGGGCTTCTCTCTCTCTCTTTTTTCCCCGCTCTGTCTTTGCATGGGGTTCTCATTCTTTCTGCCCCTACTAATGTCTCTTCTACTCTTTCACTCTTGCCCCCCGACTCACACACACACACATGCACTTCCAACTACACCCTCTATCCATCTGAAGCTCCCTCCCCACCTTCTCTTCCTAGCATGCCATACCTAGCTCCATAATGTGAGGCTCAATGAGCCAGAAGGAGAGCTGAGTGAGGCTGGGGCCTATTAGTTTAGCTAGTCATCTATCTTTCAGCTCTATCTCTGTGACAGGCCTGTCTGACGGACTAGCGGGGGGAACCACCATCCATGCATTTACTGCTGCATATTACCACCAGCGCCATTTAACACCAGAGCACACATGCAAAAAAGAAAAGGGAAAAAGAAAGAAACCCACGGTGTTCTTAAGCGTGCCTACGTATGCGAGCGTTCTTGAGTGTAGTGAAGCTTATTTAATAAAGCAGAAATGTATTCCATTTTTTTTTTTTTTTTTATGAATAATTTGTTCTAGGAGTCGCCTTGGGGGTAAGGTTTTAGTTTGTCTAGGAAGGCAGATATAATATTGCTAGTGGCGCTTTTTTTGGTGTTTTATTATGCATTTGCTTTAAAGGAGACTTGAGAAAGTCAATTGCCAGAAAATGTAAAGTGGGGGTGGTGGTGTTGTGGGGGGGCGGGAGATCCTGGTGTGTTATCAGGCTGTTATTCTGGGGCCTTGTTTTTGTTTTGTCTGTTTGTTTTGATTTTTTTTATAAGTAGGCAGATTTAACATTTCCTTCATCAGGCCTAAATCTTGAGATCTATGTGTGTGTGTGTGTGTGTGTGTGTGTGTGTGTGTGTGTGTGTGTGTCCATATGGTATCTCCAGGGAAGGGATTACAGTGTGACCAAGTGAGCAGTGTATTTGCGCACTTCATCTCCAAGACCAAGAGTCTTTAAACAAAGAGGGGCCGATAGATAGATAGAGAGGGGAGAAGAGGGAAGGAGCGAGAGAGAGAGAGAGGTGAAAGGGTGGGGGAGGGGCAAGGAACCAGCGAAAAGAGCTGTTTCCCTTTCTTCATTTACATTGTCTTGTTTTAATCCCGTGTCACTTCAGATTAATTATAATCCACGTTACATTTTCCATGCAAATGTCCTCAGTGTGGATTACTTCCAGATAGCTTTATGCTGTTTGTGTAGATGGCACATGTCGCCACCATGGCTCAGGGGCCCACTTCTTATAAATAATCAACTAAACAAAGGCCCCGGCATAGAAATGAGCCTGTCAGGCAGCCTAAGGAAATTACAGATCTCTACCTGCTTCAAATTAGCACAGAAATTACTCATTGTTCCTCCAGTCAGATGTTATGTATTATTGCGTGTGCAATTTTGAATCGTGAAGATACGGGCGAAACGAAACGCATTCACGTGCAAACAAGATCTCATGTTAAATAATTCTATATTAGCTTGTTTATATTCTGAATATTTGTGTGTGTGTGTCTGTTTTTTTAATGTGCATGCATCTTGCAAATTTCCCCCAACTTGAGAGGATAGCTGTGCTCCTTTTCTGTCTCTCTCTCTTATATGAGATTAAAATATATTAAAGATATTAGCATGTTTAATTACAAGCCTGCAGCATTTCCTTTGTGCATGCACTATGTGTGTTTTCTGTGTAATGACAGCTTGTTGAATGTCTCCGACAATTTGTCAAATGTGACAAGGCCACGCTCATATTTATCTCTCATTAGAACACAAGCTGGAGATGGAAGAGAAGGGAAGGCTAGTCATTAAAAAAACACAAACTACAAGACAGCTGCTGTTTAATAGCCTTTCTTTCTTTGACTCTCTCTCCATCTGACTATGTCTCTGCCTCTCACCATTTCAATCTTTTTCCAGCCTCCTTCTCTGTGTACTTCCCTCCGGCAAGATCTGGGCCCTGCTGAGTGCTTCAGTGGGAGTTTGGGGTTCAGAGTGTGTTGCTGTAATGTTATCAGGTGACCGGGGGTCAGCCTAATGTGTAACCTCAGAGCAGTAGGCCAGTAAATCATGCTGGCCAGCCCTCCCTGGCCCGCTTTGGCCAGCTCTCCTTCCTAGATTTACTGCTCCGTAACCTTAGCCAGTCTGCCAGGGCTCAAGACAGCTAAATTGAATACTAAATCCAAGCCACCCAGCCCACACTCCCACACCACCGCCCCGCTCTCCGCTCTGTGTTTGCTGGGCTTTTTTGTATTTCGATTAAATGAAATGACAGGAGTGGAATCATCAATGGAATTGATGCAGCATGTTAAAAGAAGATAGAGGACGAGGAAAAAACAGGGGAAATGGTTACAACAGGTTTATTTCACTGTCGACTTGATCCCAGTGATGCAGCCGACTTTACGTATAGTCAGTCCTGAAGACACGATGATGATTCAGTGACATACTTGGACAGTTTGTGTGAAAAACTCACTTGGTCAGTCTGCTTTGTACAAAAAATCTTTTTTTAAGCAAAAGGGCGGATTCCAAATGGATCCCCAGAAAAAGCAAGAGCTACAATGGCATTGTTGGTTCCCCTGCCTTTCGAGGAACTATATGGGATAAAAATACCCCGAGGCCGTGGACTTCTCTGTCCCTCTCTGTCATTTTTTCTTGTTCTCTCCTCTCCCCGTTGTTCTGCCTTTTACCCCATTGCTCCGTGCCTCTCTCCACTGGAGCGTCCACTTGCGTCTATAGAAGTGTATGTGTGCGTATGTGGCTACCTAAACATCCCTGACAGTTGCAAATAAAGATGGGTGGTGTGTGTACCGCTCTCTCCCCCTGCAATGCAAAAGGGGTTGAGTGTCATAAATCACCTTTTGATTTATCTAATCAACTCAGGTCCTGCTCCATGCAGACATTTGTCATTGGTGGAAGGGGGTTAGGGGGTTGAAGGGGCAATTTCAGGTTTATTCTACCCCTCCATTTCAATAGGCTGCAGCTGCTGGAACCCACATGTGGAAGAGGGGATGGAGGAGAGCCGGAGAAGGGAGGGGAAAGTACAAGGGGGAGGAAAAGGAAAAAGGACAGTCATTAAGTATGGGGTGCAGACTCAGAGACAAAAGAAAATGAGAGAAGAGTCTTCTGATTCTCCCTTGTTCTCAGTCATGTGCTCTCCTGTTATTTCTCTTGATTTACTTAAGTTATCCAAGCACTATTCATTGCAAGAATATGTGGCTTGTTAAGAACAAGGTTTTAGGGATATTTAGATTTTCCTCTCGTGGTTTTATGGATAGTTTTTGGATTGCGGTTGCCATTGTATTTATTTGTCCTACTGGTAATTATATTCTTGGAAGACACTCTACAATTTTGAATGCAATTCTATGCCTCAAAATAGGTTTATTATTCACTGGCAGAGCTTGCTATTGAAAGCTCCTAAGTGACCATAGAAAGAACTCCTCTCTCATTCAGGGTTAACCAACTGTTTTTTCTTCATATGAGTTTGAGCATAAGCATAAGTGTTGATTAAAGCAGCGGGTCAAAGACATTCAAAACAGAAGGACAGATCTTCATGTTGCACACACACAGACGAGCATTTACATTCAACATGACAGTAATCAATGGTGATGTGTGCCCCCCCCCCCCCCCCCCACACACACACACACACACACACACATGCACACACACACACCACCCCCACACCCTCCACATTGTAAATGTGTTTGCAGGCTCTCGTCCAACAATCGCCTCATCTCCTTTCTCAGGGATGTAATTTAGTTGCAAATTGACTGGAAGACAGAGGCAAAAATTGAAAGTTGAAATTAGAAATGGTTATAGTAAATATAGGAGGCGGGGCACGGACTCGGGAAAGGTCAGGTGATATGACGGGCGCTTCCAGCCTGCACCGATCTGACCAATGGAGTGTCAGAGGCCTGATATGAAGCACAAAATACACACGCATATTTGCACATAGACACGCGCGCGCGCGGACACACACAGGCTAGCCCTGCAGGGGCCATCACAAGCAGTGGAAGACGAGATTACCTCGCTCTTCTGAGCTGCAGAGCAATTCTCGGATGTTCTTGGAAATTCACATTGTGCCCTTGTGTGCGTGTGTTTTTTTTTTCTTCACTCTCCCCTTTCTCTCTTTCTTCCTTTCTTCCCTCCCTCCTTCTCTCTTGTCACTTTCCTTGACAGGCCAATATTTCAGGCTCCAGATATAGGGGATTACAAATAAAATAAGTGGAACGCCTACTTAATGCAACAGAATTAAAATGCATGAACGGGCCGGAGGAATTGATATGCGCCCAATACAAACACGAGCCACAGAATAATATGAAATACAAAATGTTTTTTTTAGCCCCCTCTCCATGTATCAGTGCTTTGATTTCCCTTTTTTTCCATTTGTGCATCTAGCGTGAAGCGTTGATTCGCAAGAGTGAGGCTCACATATTGCCTTGAGTGACCAGACGAGGGAGGGGAAGCGGGAGGAGGGGAGGGGTGGGGGGGGGGTAGCTTAGGGAAGAGAGCGAGGAAAAGGGAGGGAAGGAGGGAGGGAGCGTTGCTGTTGCTGTGTCTTTGTGTTGTGCAGAGTGGGTAAATTGCAGTGGCAGAGTATAGCAGGGCCTGCACGGCCTGTATCTTAGGATGAGGCTAATGAAAGATTTATCAGTGGCTGCAGCATTTACTAAATACAACCAGAGGCTGATCTCTCCACACTGAGCCCTGCTGTTAACATCACACACGCTTACACGCACACATACAAACAGACACACACAAGTAGCGCTGGTACTGTACCACCAGCCGTGACAAAGCCCTGAAAATTTAGCATCTTATACAGACACAGGAGTTGTCGAGGCAGCTGGGGAAATGTATATGAACTAATGAAGTGTATAATATTACCATAACATTTAATGTATGTCGTGCTGTGATAATGAGCCTGCCCGAGTTTTTCCTATTTTACATGTCCTCGGGGCAGTGGCACGTCAGCATATGTGAATGTGAATAATACTCTTCATGCTTGTATCCATGCTAATGTTGTCCTGGTGTCAGACTCTTTTTTTTAAAGCCATCACCTACAATACATGTGTTGATGTTATTCAGTTATTTGTAAAGCAGTAATTATTTAATGATTGTTTTATGATCCCATACAGCCACAAAATGTCACAATTAGATTTTATTGGCCCATTCAAATCGTGCATATTCTGAATGGGAGAGGTGAAAGTGGGGCAGCTCATTGTTACAAAAGATAGCAAACATGACAAACCACACATTTATGTTATGTTCACAAATGATCCAATTCCAATGCGAGGGATGTGAGAATTTTATCAATTTTTATCATGTATATTTCACATGTTACAGATTAATACATCCATTTCTCATGTAATATGCAGGATATATTAGATGCTCTACTTAATATTCTTCTCCTGTATTCCAAAAACCTTGGAAAAAAACAAGTTTGCCATTAATATTGTTGTATTTCTGTTTAAAAAAATATGTGTATCATAAATATTTGGAATATTAAAATATACAAATGCAGACATTTAAACTGGGAATATAAATACTGAATATTTAGTTGATGAAATCCATTCACTTTTAACCTTTTGCGTTCTCTGTCCCCTATTCTCTTTGTCTCGCCACCACCTGCTAGGAGTGAATGCCGTGTCTAAAGAGGTTACCGGACCGAATGCTATGGTTAAACATTCTCTCCTGCCAGATCGCCAAATGGAAAGCCCACCTAAAAGGCCAAAGTCTGCTGAAGGGAAGACCTCAGCTAATGACCAGGTTTGTGAAGTTTTAAAAGGAAACTCCCAGTTGCGTTAGAAAATGTCACCTGTGTTGTTCTTATCTGTTCCTCATTTAGTGTTTGCGGATCTGTATACTGTGTTCACCTTGCTAAAGAAAATCCATCTAGGTTATGGTGCTTATCTATGTACCTATTCAAAATGGCTATTTAAATTCCATATACTAGTTGGACTTTGTCATTGGATCTACAGAAAGCTAATAGCCACTGAGGCAGGTTTGTCTTCATAAGCACTAATGAAATCTAACCTTCACTGTCACTGTGGGATGAGCTAATGGAAGATACTTAACTATAAGAAGCAGAAATGTTAAGCCAAGCATTTAGCAATTCCTGGCGCCATTCAAAGGGTTAAATGCATCCTACTATTCCCCCTCTGACATAGCTTTTCAGCATCAAGCACAATAGGCCGGCCTTTGTGTCCTTAAGTGGAATACCTGCACTAGCCTTAGGACTCCTTGCCTGCTTCTTTTCCCCTTTTTGCATCTCTTTAAATTATATGTGTTTTTAAATTAGATTATGAAGTATTAGCTCGTCTGGTTCTGGTAGGAAGGAAGACTTAGTCATTTCAGAAATGGATTCTATTAAGACAGGTGGTAGGGAGGCAGCTATGCTCAGAGTACTCGCTGTAATGAGGGCAAGGCATAGCTTAGGAGAGTACACACCTTTGTCATCTGCAATCTCCTGATTAGAAATTCTGGCCAATCTTGTTTTCTACTAATAAAATGGCACGACTTAAAAGATTTAAACAAATTACATGAAAGATGGTTGATTTATGTTTTCTAGGTCAAGTTGGGCATGGTAACTGGGGGCCGGGTGGCAGATAGTGAGGATTACCAAAAATTCTCGTTTTGACAGATTTAGTGGAATTTTAAAAAGTAAGGTGTGACCAGTGAGGCGGATGGCTGGCTAATTTAATGGCCGTGCAGTGCAAGAATGATACCCACTAAAGTACATTGAGCGTAATAAGTAACTTCTGCTCTTGAATTAAAGGAAAATATTTTCCTTTTCTTTAAAATCATTTCATTATTTCCCCACCTAGTTATTGTGCTGTCTTGTTTTTTAGGTTCAGCAGTGTCCGTACTGCAACTACAGCAGTAAAGATGCCAACCGTATGCAGCTACATGTTATGTCCCAGCATTCCATGCAGCCAGTGATCCGCTGCCCACTGTGCCAGGATGTCCTTAGCAACAAAATCCACCTGCAGCTACATCTCACTCACCTTCACAGCGTGGCACCCGATTGTGTGGAAAAGCTCATTCTGACTGTATGTAGAAGTAATGACTAGAAATACAATTTGTTTGAATGTGTCTGTTAGACTGTGTGTGTGTGAGAGCAAACTGCACATTCAAAGCAAAAAGAAATTGTGATGTTACTTGTTGTTGTTGCTAAATGTTCTCTCTTGAGATGCTCCCATAATCTTGAATGTTGTTACTGTCCACCGAGAGAAGCAAATTCTTTCCCTAAAATAAGCTTTGATTTCAATACAAGAAACAATTTGGCATGCTTCCTCTGCACTTTCTATATCAGTTTTTGGTATAATAACAATCTTTGGTCTTTGCAGGTTGTTGGACCTGAAACAGCAACACCAAATAATATAATGCACCCCCAGACTGAACAAGAGAGAAGTATGTCGTTAATGGATTCCTCTACCTCTCTCACAGATGGGTCAGGAAAGTCTCATGGTGAGCAGAATATGTAGCATACACTGTTTTCTTTCTGTCATTAATTTGTTGCCCAGATGATGGTAAAGGTCCACTGAAGAACTTTAGTGTGTAATTTTCTATATATTTGTCAAAAAATACTGACTGACGAGAACCTTACATTGTATTTTCTATGCGTAGGAAACATTTCAAAGGATGAGCTGGCCAATCAAGACAAGAACGATTTAGACCTGCAGCGTGAGGAACTCAAGCCCCCAAAGGAGGCCTCAGAGGCCCCAGATTGGAAGAGAGCCAGTGGATTAAGACATGATAGCAAATCCCCTGATAATCTGCAGGAGCATCTCAGTGAGCTCCAAAGACTTCAGCAACAGCAACAACAGCTCTCTGTATCAGATCGTCATGTCTACAAATATCGTTGCAACCACTGCAGTTTGGCCTTCAAAACAATGCAGAAGCTTCAGATACATTCTCAGTACCATGCCATCAGAGCAGCCACTATGTGCAGCCTTTGCCAGCGCAGCTTCAGGACATTCCTGGCCCTCAGGAAGCATTTAGAAAATGGGCACCCTGAACTTAGTGAGGCTGAGGTGCAGCAACTCATAGGCAATCTGCCACTGAATGGAGATATCACAGAGAGTGAGGCCAGGGCCTTGGAGGAAGCTCAGGCCTTTGAACATGACTTGGACAAAGATGATGAAATGGACCAGGAAGAAAAGCCCAGTCCCACAGGAAGTGACAGTAGCTCCCTGCTAGATGACATGGGAGCAGAACCAAAACGGACCCTACCATTTAGAAAGGGGCCCAATTTTACAATGGAAAAATTTCTGGACCCTTCTCGACCTTACAAGTGCACAGTATGTAAGGAGTCCTTCACCCAGAAGAACATCCTACTAGTACACTATAACTCAGTTTCCCACCTACATAAATTGAAAAAGGTCCTTCAAGAGGCATCAAGCCCAGTTCCACAAGAGCCAAGCAACAGCATTGACAACAAACCATTTAAATGCAATATTTGCAATGTTGCATATAGCCAAAGTTCAACACTTGAAATTCACATGAGGTCAGTTCTACATCAGACCAAAGCAAGAACAGCCAAAAATGACATGAGCAGCAGCAGCAGCAGCAGTATATCTGGAACTAGCGGTCCAGTATCTTCAAAAAGTCCAGGCCCAAGCACACAAGGGAATGCAAGCAATTTAGATGCTGCAAGAAGTGGTACACCTTCTTCTAACAAAGAAAACACTGTTGAACCCAAAGAACCTAACAGCAGTAACAACTCAAAACAAGCAGCAACTACTGACCATGTTTCAGCACAGGCAAGCAGCCAACAATCAGCACAGTCCTCAGCCCAACTGCAGCTGCAGCTTCAACATGAACTCCAGCAACAGGCTGCTTTCTTCCAGCCTCAGTTCCTCAATCCAGCTTTTCTCCCCCATTTTCCAATGACCCCAGAAGCATTACTGCAGTTTCAACAGCCGCAGTTCCTCTTCCCATTTTACATACCTGGGGCAGAATTCAACCTTAGCCCAGAACTTGCGCTGCACTCAGCTGCAGCTTTTGGAATGCCTGGTCTTACTGGATCATTTCTAGAAGACCTGAAGCAGCAGATGCAACAACAGCACCAGTTACAGCAGGCTCAAGTCCAGCAACAGGTTCAACAGCAACAGCAGCAGCAGGCTTCTCAATCACAGTCACAAATTCTGCAGCAGAAAAACCAGCAACTGCAGAACCAGAAAGCAAAAATGGAAGCTAGCACAGTCTCAGTTTCAGAAATACAAATGTCTAGAGATGCAGAGGACCACCTGGAAAAACAGGAAAACAGGGCGAAGATGGAAAATGGAGGTGATGCATTGAATGATGTAGGAAAGGACAACAAAGAACCCAAAAAGTCAAAGTTTTCAGAGCCTCTGATTCCCCCTCCACGTATTGTGTCAGGAGCAAGAGGTAATGCAGCAAAAGCGCTATTGGAGAATTTTGGATTCGAGTTAGTGATCCAGTACAATGAAAACAGACAAAAAAACCAAAGGAAAAGCAAAGATGGAGTTGAACAAGTAGAAATGAATACTGATAAGCTTGAGTGTGGGATGTGTGGAAAGCTCTTCTCTAACATGCTTATTCTCAAGAGCCACCAAGAACATGTGCATAGTCACTTTTTCCCATATGTGGAACTTGAAAAGTTTGCCCAGCAGTACAGAGAGGCTTATGACAAACTTTATCCAATAAACCCTTCTTCACCAGAGACACCACCGCCGCCACCACCTCCTCCTCCTCCTCCTCCGCCACCTCCTCCTGCTCCAACCCCAGTGACAGCTCCTCAGCCTGCTGCCATGTCTGTGGCCAAGCCTCAAACTCCAGTACCTTCACCGGTTCCTGTTTCCCATCAGAGTTCACACCAACCCTCTCACCAGACACAAACGCCCCAGCCACCGCCCCCACCTCCACCACCTACTGCCCCCCCTGCACCACCCCAAGTGCAGCTACCTGTTCCCTTGGATCTGCCCCTTTTCCCGCCTCTAATGATGCAGTCTGTCCAGCACCCAGGGCTACCCCCTCAGCTGGCCCTCCAGCTGCCCACTATGGATTCGCTGTCCACGGACCTTACACAACTCTGCCAACAACAGCTGGGTCTTGATCCAAACTTCCTCCGCCACTCTCAATTTAAGAGACCGCGCACCCGCATCACCGATGACCAACTCAAGATTCTTCGCGCAAACTTTGATATTAACAATTCTCCTAATGAAGAGCAAATTCAGGAGATGTCAGAGAAGTCTGGCCTGCCCCAAAAAGTTATAAAGCACTGGTTCCGTAACACCCTTTTCAAAGAAAGGCAGCGGAGTAAAGACTCTCCCTACAACTTCAGTATTCCTCCCATTACAACACTGGAAGACATTCGATTGGAGCCCCAACTAAGTGCACAGGAATACTACAGAGCAGACTCAATGACGAACAAGAGGTCCTCCAGAACCAGATTCACTGATTACCAGTTAAGGGTACTTCAAGATTTCTTTGACACTAATGCCTATCCAAAAGATGATGAGATTGAGCAGCTCTCCACTGTGCTCAACCTGCCATCACGAGTCATTGTGGTGTGGTTCCAGAATGCTCGCCAGAAAGCTCGAAAGAGCTATGAGAACCAGGCAGACTCTAAAGACAGTGAGAAAAAAGAGCTGACTAATGAACGATACATCAGAACCAGCAACATGCAGTACCAATGTAAGAAGTGCAACATTGTGTTCCCACGCATCTTTGATCTTATCACTCACCAGAAAAAGCAGTGTTATAAGGATGAAGATGAGGAAATTAATGACGACAACCAATGCGAGGAGTATTCAGATTCTCCTGAGCAAGGTCCATTTAAGATCACCCAGGGACCTTTAGACATACCTAAGCATTCCCAAACAGGAACTCCCAGCAGTTCTGGCTCAAGCTCCCCTGTGATGTCCTCTCCTCGTACTACCATGGGCAAAATTTCCCCCAAGCCAGATTTGACCCCTGAAACTGAAGTTAAACAGAACGAGACTGCCCCTTCACCAGTGGTAAAGTCACTACCAGAACCAAGACCATCTAAGGCTTGCACACCGCAGCCACCTCCACAAAAAGCCCCCCAGGCACAAATGTCAAGACCCCATTCCCAGCCTCAGGCAGCTGCAGTTCCCTCAAGTCCACTTTCCCTGGCACTGTCTTCACTTACAAATAGCCTTTCCCATCAGATGCTTCAGTACCAGTGTGATCAGTGTAAGATAGCATTCCCCACTCTAGAGTTGTGGCAGGAGCACCAACACATGCATTTCTTGGCTGCTCAGAACCAATTTCTTCACTCACAATTCCTTGAAAGACCCATTGATATGCCCTATATGATATTTGACCCCAACAACCCCCTCATGGCTAGCCAGCTGTTATCTGGAGGTCTCTCCCAAATCCCATCTCAGAGTAGCTCTGGCTTAGCTTCTGCTGCAGGCTCTGGGGCGATGAAGAGGAAACTTGATGACAAAGAAGAAAGTGCCAATGACAAAGATGGCGGTAACAGTAGTGAAGAGCAACACAGAGATAAGCGTTTAAGAACCACCATCACACCAGAACAATTGGAGATTCTTTATGACAAATACCTACTTGACTCTAACCCAACAAGGAAGATGTTGGACCATATTGCACGGGAAGTTGGCTTGAAAAAGAGAGTTGTGCAAGTTTGGTTCCAAAACACCCGTGCTCGAGAGAGAAAGGGGCAGTTTAGGGCTATAGGGCCCTCCCAGTCTCACAAGAAATGCCCCTTTTGCAGAGCATTGTTTAAAGCAAAATCTGCTCTAGATAGCCACATACGATCTAGACACTGGCATGACGCTAAGCAGGCAGGTTTTAGCTTGCCACCAAGCCCAATGATGAATCAAGACAATGAAAGAGGTGAAAGCCCCAATAAGTATAATTTCTTTGACTACCCACAGCTGCCTACCAAGACTGAGCCAAATGAGTATGAGCTACCCACTGCATCCTCAACCCCAGTCAAACCATCCGAGGCGCAAGTAAAAAACTTCTTAAGCCCTTCATCCTTAAAAGCTGAAAACTGTGATGAAACTGAAGGGCCTAATATTAATTCAGCAGAAGTTTCATCTTATGATCTCAGTAAGATGGACTTTGATGAGACATCATCAATTAACACAGCCATTAGCGATGCTACAACCGGAGATGAGTATAATAACAATGAGGTTGAAAGCCTTACTGCCAATGGAGGAGACAAGCTAAGTGACAACAAAAGTGGCCTGATGCCAAATTTTGATAGTGGCAATGAAAGGTTCCAATTCAGCATGGTGAGCCCTGCCCTCAGCTTCTCTGGAAAAGACTGTGACTCTTATTTTAGCTCCAGAGATGATGAATTTGATGAAAACAATGACAGGAGTGAATCGTCAAGCCTAGCTGATCCTAGTTCCCCTAGTCCTTTTGGGGCAGGTAACCCCTTCAGCAAATCTGGGAAAGGCAGCAATGCTGGGGATAGGCCAGGGCACAAACGATTCAGGACCCAGATGAGTAACCTGCAACTTAAAGTACTCAAAGCCTGCTTTAGTGACTATCGCACTCCTACAATGCAAGAGTGTGAAATGCTAGGCAATGAGATTGGACTCCCTAAACGTGTTGTTCAGGTGTGGTTCCAGAATGCGCGTGCTAAAGAAAAGAAATTCAAGATTAATATTGGAAAGCCATTCATGATAAGTCAAGGCTCACCAGAGGGACCCAGGCCTGAGTGTACTTTGTGTGGTGTAAAGTACACTGCACGGATGTCTGTCAGAGACCACATCTTTTCAAAACAGCACATCACCAAAGTGCAAGAAACAATGGGAAACCAGGTGGATAGAGAAAAGGACTACCTAGCACCAACCACTGTCCGTCAGCTCATGGCCCAGCAAGAGCTGGACCGCATGAAGAAAGCCGGTGAGGGACTTGGCCTCCCTGGCCAGCAGCAACAGACTTCAGTGGACAATAATAATGCACTTCATGGCCTCAGCCTACCCTCAGGCTACCCAGGGTTATCTGGCCTCCCACCAGTCCTACTTCCTGGAGTCAATGGGCCATCATCACTTCCTGTTTTCCCACCCAACACACCTGGTGAGTTAGTATGACACATGGTAAAAAAAAAAAGAA